>NC_046298.1:46815572-47415572 GCF_004115265.2 Rhinolophus ferrumequinum | reverse complement strand
AGTGCGTGCGCGCACACACGAGGTTGGACAATTACATTCGTGGACAATTACTGTGTAAGTGCATGGTGGAAAGTTCACGTGCTTTACACACACACACACACACACACACACACACACACACACACACTGTTAGGGA
Organism: Rhinolophus ferrumequinum; assembly: GCF_004115265.2. Lineage (NCBI taxonomy): Eukaryota > Metazoa > Chordata > Mammalia > Chiroptera > Rhinolophidae > Rhinolophus > Rhinolophus ferrumequinum. The sequence goes on along the minus strand of NC_046298.1, from coordinate 47,415,436 downwards.
ATTCTGGAAGGCACCACATAAATAGAAAATAGTTTCCCCAGAGAAGCTTGTATGGTTGCTGTTGGGTGAAACATTCCATAGACACAGGGATTTTGCAAAGGAACACAAAACATGAGCCACAAAGGTAGACACTCAATTGTGAGCTAACAAAAGCATCCCTATGTAGCATGCACCCTGGTAAGTAGCTAAATATATTTACTTCATTATTCTTTTATGCCTTGCTAGGAAGCCATCTAATCTCAAGACCAGTTTTCTCTCTGACACGAGTGTAAGAGTTTTCTTAGTACCATCATATTTCTGTTTATTTTATTTCTTTATTATTAAAAATCAAAGGACACAATGAAGTCAGACTTAGAGAATATATGTGGATTTTGTCATATGGTGCCTATAACTTAATTTAGGAGAATACATCAGTGTAAGGATTTTTCTGAGTATGGACTCTTTTGTGTGACAATGGCACCAAATGACATAAATAAAAGAGCTTTGCTTCCAAAGTTATGTCACTCAATCACGTTTGAAAGTCATTGTTAAATATACAAATGAATGAAAGTGTAAAGATTAGGAACGTATATGTAAATATTCTTAATGCATAAGCGTATGCTGCATAACTTTTCTCTTTTTAAGTTTTTAATTATGAAAGAATTTGATCATAAAGAAAAACACCAAATAATATAAACAGAAATATGCACATTGACCTTATGTTCTAGACATGAATATTTTGCTATGATTTTACTTCTGCCACTTTCAATCTCTTTCCTCTCTCTCTTCCCCAGAGGTAAACATTGTATTATTCCTATGTGTTTTTTCACACTTTACTACACAAGCATCTATAAATAGTCAATATGCAGCACTATTTTATGTGTGATTTACATATACATATATGGAGTCATACTGTATATTATAATTCTTTTTTTATTGTCCTCAACATTATGCTTTTGAAATTCATCCAGTTGATTTTTGTGGGTCTAACTTATTGTTTACAGTATAGAATTCAGTTGTTGACCTTACTGTGGAATATTATTCACCCATAAAAAGGGATGAGGCACCATTACGTGCCACAATATAGATGAACCTTGAAAACATTATTATTATAATTAAAAGAAGCCAGACACAAAAAGCTGCGTATTGTAGGATTCCATTTACGTGAAATGTCCAGAATAGATAGATCCTTAGAGACAGGAAGCAGATTAATGGTTTCCGGCAGGCTGGGGAGGGAAGAAAGGAGAGGAACAGCAAATGGGTCTGGGGTTTCTGTTTGGGATGATGGAAACGCTGTGGAATTAGATAGTGATGATGGTTGCACAATCTTGTGAATATACTGAAAAACACTGAATTGTGCACTTTGAAGGCCTGGATTTTATGGTATGTGAATTATATCTCAATAAAACTGGTTTTTAAAAAGAACTTGGTAGTACACACAAACCAGTGTTTCTCTTCATTCTTTCCTTGACTGTTAGATGTTTGGGTTGTTTGCCTTGGTGAGTTATCGACAAAATGCTGCAGTAAATACCCTGTCCCTGCCTTCTTGTTCACATGTGTGATCTCCCTAGGGTGGATATTTACAAGTAAAATCTGTCTTCTATGAAGTCCACACCTCTCATCCCACTAGGAGAGGCAAATGATAACTAAGGTGGTTTCACTTATTATATTTCCACCAGGATGCATACAGTTCCAATTCCCCTGCATCCTTGCCAGTTCATAAATGTATTAAATTTTATCATTTTTGTTGATTAAAGTACGTGAACTCATAGCCCATTTTAAGCTGCCTATGTCAAGATACCTCACCGTTGCTTTAATTTTCATTTCCTGATTATGGGTGAGGCTTATTGGCCATTCGGGGTTCCTCTTCTGTGAATTGATGATTTCTATCTACTGATCCTTTTTCTGTTGAATTGTTGGCCTTTTCCTTACTAATTTGAAGGGTGTATTTATACAGTACGCACACCTTTCCTATGTAAACTATAGACTGCACATATCTTGTATTTTCCTTCTTTTTGTATCTTTTAATGTTGGCTACTCAGTAATTCATCTTTTAATTTATCTTTGGAGAGCGTTCTTTGTGTCTTGACTGGCTTTACGTGAGAAATCTACTCTCCTGCACATTCTTCTAAATTTTAAATTTTTTAAATTTTGTGTTTCATATTTAATCCATCTGAAATTAATTCTTATCTAAGGTGTGAAATGGAGATCTAATGTTTTGGATCATCAATTGTCCCAGCGTGTTTTATTGAAAGGTGCGTGCTTTTTCATTCAAATTGTGTCTTCAGTTTGATGAAATACAATCATTTCTATTTCATCTGCATTACCTTCCATTATTAGAGTAGTTCAGACACTTGGATGGAAATGACCAAAGGGAAAACCTAACTTAAAAGGAATGGAATCATGTAACCAAACTAAGGAAAAGACTGAGCTAGATAGCCTCAGACAACTGCTTCCATGTACGCAAATGCCATTTAGACTTTCCTTCTCCATTTTCTATCTCTATTTCTATTTCTGTTCTATCATTACTCAAACTAGCACTGCCTATGAGCCTGGGGCGGATAATGACAATTCCAGGCTTACAGCCTTGCAGACTTTTAGCCAAAGAGGCAAGGGGGGCTTTTTACTTACTGGATCGATTCAGAAAAAAGATTATCGGCTACCTTTAGAAGATGTTAGAAAGCTGAGTCACAAAAGTTTTAGGCACAGAGCTAAAAAATCCAGCATTTATCCTGCCTTTCATTTATAACCTGTTCCCCAGGACAACCGAATAGTTGAGGAGGCAAAGTTTCTATTCATACAATTACTACAACTAATACACAAAGAAGAAAACTTCTAGGTCTTATCTTTGGCTAAAGCCTGCCCACCTTACCAGGAGTAATAACAGAGAAGGTGTTTTAGTGTCTTTCCACCCAGAAACTGTTAATACACAATAGATAAAATGCCCAGAGAAAATGCAAAAGGGAAATCAGATGGTTAGAATCAACGGGAATAATTTTCCAAAGTCTTAGCATTAACAGTGGCAGAACCAATCTAAAACCCAGGTGCCTGCTGACTCCTAGACCAGAGCTCAGCAAACTTTTTCTGAAAAGGAGCAGAGAGTAACATTTCCAGCTTCTGTAGGCCATAGGGTCTCTGTTGAGACTACTCAACTACGCTTTTGCAGCAGGAAGGCAGCTGTGGCTAATATGTGAACAAGTAGGTGCAGCTGTGTTCTAATAAACCTTTATTTATTATACAAACACAAGTGGTGGTCCATACTGTGTTTCCCCAAAAATAAGACCTTTGGAGCAAAGGTCTGGCCGGACCTTTTTGGAACAAAAATTAATATAAGACCCAGTCTTATTTTACTATAATGTAAGACCGGGTCTATAATTTAATAATATAATATTAAAAAAATAATATAATATAATATAATATAATATAATATAATATAATATAATACAATACAATATAATACCGGGTCTTATATTAATTTTTGCTCCAAAAGACACATTAGAGCTGATTGTCCAGCTAGGTCTTATTTTGGGGGAAACACGGTAGTTGGCCAACCCATGTTGTAGAACAGTGATTTTTGAAATCTGAACAAATTACCAGAAGAATTTAATTTACACCAGGAATATGTGTGCGAGGGTGCACGGGAAGACTTTTTTTGTCCCTTTCTTAGTTCCTGGATTTCTAAAAGTGGCAAACAAACAGGACTGGTTTCTGGGGTCCTTTCTGTCTTTGACCTGCTAAGCCTCTGGGGTCATCCATCCACATCCAAGCACGTAGGACATGGTTTTGCTGAGGGGGTGAGGGGACACCATTATCTCTTTGGAAAGAGTTCCAGCTGGTTGTACAACTTGGATGGGGCCTGTTTTGTGTGGAGCTTTGTACCCTGTGGTTTGTTTTTTGACGCCTGAGTCACATCAGAAATTCAGTGAAGGACTCTGGGTTGAGAAGGGGTACAGGGGGCCAAGAGCAAAGAGACCTCTTGAGTCTGGGGCCCTGGCCTGTCCCGGATTCTCCCACTTTCTTTGTTTCTACCCCCACGCCCTTCTGAGCCTGGAGAGAGACATGGGACAGAAGGAATCAAACCTGCTGGATCTCAGACTTCCAGCCTCCAGAACTGGGAGAAAGTAAATTTCTGTTTAAGCCGCACGGTCTGTAGTATTTTGTTTCAGTGGCTGGAACAGATTAATCTAGGGAAGTGGGGAAGGAGCAGGAGGCAAGGCCTGCATACACCCAGCTCCAAGCCCCTGCATATACTCCATTGTCCTACCGGAATTCATTAACAAAACACAGATACAAAGATAAGTGATTAAGAACTTCAAGGTGACAACTGCTGAGCATTAAACCCCAAACACAGGCTCCCCTTCTGAAAGCGAGGTCCCATTTGCACTGGATGCACACCCATGAGGCTGGTTGTGTTAGCATCTCACTTCAGCCCGAAGCTCCCACGAATGGCACATCTGAGGGGGAATCCACTTGCTCTCCTCTCCTCACCAGCACGAGGTTGACAAGGTCACATTGAGGAGTAGCAAAGTGGGAGTGCACTATCTCTGTCCTCTTGCCGCAGAAGTCATTCTCTCTAAAACTTGGGAGCTCTTGGCAACCATCTGTTTTGTCTCACCATATGGAGGAAGAAACACGAGGATGACTCAGACAGCATCTGGGAAAGGAGATGGGAGTGATAGATAGTGCCTTCAGCTCTTGTTTTTCTTGGTTCTAATTGCTTCCAAAACTCAGCCTCCCTTCGCTCTTTGCAGCTTCCTTGTTCAATCATTCTTGGAACCCTCTGCACCAAAAACAAAAGAAAACAAAACACAAATCCCAAAAAAAGTCCTTTGAGTCTAAGCTAGTCCGAGAAGGGATTCTGTTTTGATCCAGAGTCTTAACAAGTATTATTAAAACCGATCACCCTAATAGAAATTGTTCATGGACATCCATTCTAGTACTCATCCTCCTTAAATGTCTATAGTGGTCTTTAATTTGAGTGAAGGGATCCCTGACTATTTATTTTCTGAAATCATGAATGCAGTACCAAGTGCAGTCCAGTTTTGTTTTCTTAACTTGTGCCTTCCACGTGGGCTATGCGGAGAACAGGGCAAGAAGCACTGAAAGAATGACAGGCCTTTGTTCTCAGACAGTGTCAGATGTAAGGTGGGAGTTATGTGAGCTTGGGAAGATTTCTTAAAATCTCCGGACTCTATGTCCTCATCATAAACAGGTACAGGGTTGTTGTGAGCTGTATGACCAACTGTCCCAATTTTTCTGGGATGGAGGGATTCCCAGGATGTGAGAATGAGAAATTTCCAGAAATTTTAGGGCTAAAACTGAGAATGTCCCAGTAAAATCGGAACGAGTTGGTCAACCTAATTGTAAGTATGTGCATTGTAAAGATGTAGGTTTGATAATTACAGTGATTCAGAAAACAACTTTTTTCTTTTTCCTCCATTCCCTTATTACACCCACCGCATGAGTCTACCTGTGCCTTTGTGGGACACCTAAGGCAAGTCTTATGACCTTTAAAGACTTACAGTCACTGTTCTGGTGTTGTTTTTTTTCTTTAGTCACATGGGAAGGAAATGTTTTTGGCAGGTTGCCTGCAGCTGCAGTGGACACGGTCAGCTTTTTCTTTATTTCCCCAACTGGAGCTTCTACTCCTCCTCCCCGTCTCTCTCAAGCCTGCAGTCTCTCACCTGCAATTATTATAATTCTCGATGCCTGTAAATGCATCTTGTCCAGTTAGTCACCCAGGACGACTGACTCAATTTTTGGGGGTCCATCAGTTCATTTCCAACTTCTCTCTGCAGGGTTCACCTGTCACCTCCAGGTGGCGCTAATGGAAAGGATATAAGACACCTGATTCATTTTTCTCTCTCCCTCTTTTTCTCCCTCTCCCTCCCTCCCTCTCGCCTCCTCTCCCTACCTTTTCCTCTCCCCCGACCCCCTCCTCTTCTTCTCCCCCCCTTCCCCTCCCTCTCCATCCTTCCTACCTACCCCCTCCCTCTCCTCTCTCCAGGTTGTCCCTGAGTGTCCTCAGAGCTGTCAGCCACAATCTTGAGCCCTTGAGATGTTTCAGACATGAGCCGGCTCCCATGCTTCTCCGGGCCCTACCCCTCACCCCATGTTAAGTACTCGGAGTGGTCTATTTGAAGCTTTGCCGCTCTTGAAGATTGAAGTGAGAAATGGTCATCCTCGCCACACTCTTCGTTGGAGCACGGGCCCCACAGCACACCAGGAGCAGCACCCTCTCTGCCTAGGCAATTGATTATGGCTACCATGTTGCCAGTTGCAATTTTTTCAACGGAACCTGGAAACCCAGATTTTGATGGAAAAATCTTCCGATATTTAAAGATGGGACATTAACTCAAAAATCAATTTGTTTTCGAGGTTTATCCACAATGATGCATGTACCTCCTTCCCTTCTATGGACCAATAATATTCCATTGTATGGATACACCCCATTTGGTTTAGCCATTCATCCGATGATGGACAGCTGAGTTCTTCCCTGTTGGGGTATGTGAATAGTGCTGTTAGGAACATTCACGTGAACGTATTTGTCTGAACACCTGTTTTCAATTATATGAAACATCCAGAAGAGAGAAATCCACAGAGACAGAAAGCAGATGAGCGGTTGGTGGGGGTTGGGGGGAGGGGACAATGGAGAGTAATGGTTTGATGGGTATGAGATTTCCTTTTGGGGTGATGAAAATGTCTTCTTGAAATTACATAGAGGTGATGGTTGCATGGCATTGTGAATGTGCTAAATGTACTAAATGCCACTGAATTGTTCAGTTAAAATGGTTAATGGTTAATTTTACATTACATGAATTTCAATTAAATAACTTTGCAAACATTGTGAAGGAAAAGACAGAAACATGTCTGTGGGTCTTATCCAGCCCTCTGGCCAGGGGTTTCAATCTTCTTTGGGCTTAAAAAAAAACGACAAACATTACACAAAAAAATATATACAGTAAGATTCTATTTACATGAAATTCAAAGATAAGCCAAATGAAACAACACTTTTAAAAACTAATAGAATTACAGTTTGTAAAACTGTAAGGAAAAGCAAGAGAATGATTTGTTCAAAATTCGGGCTGTGGTTGGTTATAGATCAGAGTTGTATGTTGAGGTGGTGATATCGGCGAGGGACATAGCAGCAGCTTCCAAGATACTCGTTCTTTTTCTTAGCTGGGTTCTGAGAAAATGAGTGGTTTTGATTTGACTTATTTAAATGGGATGTTGGGCTGTAAACACTCTTTTGCATATATGATGCATTTCACATTTAAAAATAAAAGTTTGATGAATTTTAAAAAGACACACTTTGATGTGGGGTAAAATGTTAACAATTGGTAGATCTGAGTAAAGAGTATGTGGGTCTTCAGTGCACTGTTTTGACTCTTGCAACTTCTCTATTAGTTTGAAATTATGTTCAAAAAAGTTTTAAAGTGTATAGAAAAAGGAAAAGAAGGTTTGTAGATTTCAAGACGTTGCTATTTTAGTACAAACTGGCAGTTTTTAAAACAATCACAGGGATCTAAAGTACAGCACAGGGAAAATAGTCAACAATACTGTAATAACTATGTATAGTGTCAGGTGGGTACAGACTTACCTAGGGGATCATTTCATAAGTTTTATAAATGTCTAACCACTATATTGTACATCTGAAACTAATATTATATTGTATGTCACTGTAATGGAAAAAATTATTTTAAAAAAGTGTCTATTTTCCTTCACTTCAAAAAATAAGGTGAACAGATGCATGTTTAAAAATATCTCATAGTAGTATGCGATTCCAGCTATTTGTCTTTGAGCGGTCTCTATTCCCTTCTCCCACTTCTGGGAAGTCCATGAAGATCCCGGCTAGGAAAGAGGACGCACAGGGAAAACCCCACTGGACAAAGAGCCATTCCCCCAAGAGCAGAGCCCCCGCCCCCCCCCCCCAGGGCAGACATCTCTTGGGGCTTCCCTGAACTGGCAGGGCACAGAGTCAAGTAGAAAAATAAATTGTTGATGATCCCTGTTCCTAGCACTTATCTCAGTTTATAATTACACATTCATTAGTGTGATTATGTGATTAATATCTGTTTCCATCACCAGACTGTCAGCTCATCGGGGGTCCCTTTTGATTCTCTACTGTATGCAGAGCCCAAAGTGCCACTCGATAAATAATAATAGCAGCAAGACTGATGGAGTTATGACCATGTGCCAGACAATTTTCTGGATCTTTGCAGGAATTATTAGGGCACTTACTCTTCATAAGGACTATAGGAGGTAAGTACTGCGATGAGCTCTCGAAAGTCAGGAACAAACAGAGGCTCAAAGAAATGAAGCAAGTTGTTCCAGCTGTGAAATGTGAAACCAGGTTTCACACTGTGTTCACAGCCCACATTCTCAACCCCTGCCATACGCAGCCTCTACTTGTTCAATGAAGAAGTGAACACACATCCCCAGCTCTCTTCCCTCAGGGTCCTCAGCACAATGCTGACTTTAGTGCATAAGAAATGAAAAGAGTGTCCTGCCAAAGACCTCAGCACTGAACTAGAGACAGGCGCAAAAGGGATCCTCATGTATCCTAGGTTCAAAATGATCTCCTCGGAGAGGAAGCCACTTGCAACCCTGGGACGATTTATAATTACATTATAAATGTTGTAATATTTATGTACTATGTTATAATATCTATGTAATATAACAATATGTTATAATATAATACAATATGATATAATATGTAAATATTATGTAACATGTTATATCATAAATATTATAACATTTATATAATAGTTATATTGTATAAATATTGTTACATATATGTAACATGAATGCTATAATATTTATATATTATAGGATATTAATATAATATAATCTTATATAAAGATTATTATAATATATGATGTTAAATTATGTATAACAAATAATTGCATTTATAACTTATAATTAAATATAGAAATGCTTAAGAGAATATACTGATATATCTGAAATATTAATGTAATAATCTGTATCATATACTATAATCTGTATTGTATACTATTATAATACTGGTGTAATAATATAATATTATGTATGATATTCTATATTCTATATAATATTCTACATAATTATATTTATAATTTATAATTATAGAACTTTCAAGAGGATTGAACTCAGAATATGAATAAGCTTGTATTCATAAACCAGCACGTAGTCCATATTTTAAATATTTTTCAATGTTTAAGAGACTTTGGCCTTTGAGAGGTAGCAGGTCTTCAGTGATACCTATCTAATGGAAAAATTCGTTCCATTTGTGATTTCTGAGTTGAAATACGTACATCAGTCTTCATGAGGGAGGAGGCTGACCCTTGGGCCTAATGGACTCGGAACACCTGTCACAAGGTGCTCGTGACAGTTAACTGGTAACTGTGAGTGTTGTCATTCCTGCTTCTACGAACATTATGCCCACACGATAAATGTGTTCTCTAACATAACAGACATGGTCTCTATAGCTCTCCTCGCTTCTTTCTGAGCCCTCCTCAGAATTTCCTTCCATGTCCATATTCTTACCACAGTCTTGTCAAGACAATCTGGGCTTTTCCCATCATGCACCTCAAAACTCCTCCTGCCCCTAGCTACTCCCCAATTCCAATGCCACATCCACATTTTTTGGTATTTATTATACAGCACCCCATTTCCCCATACTAAAATCTGTATTAGTCTGCTTGGGCTGCCATAACAAAATACTACAGATTGGGTGATTTACACAACAGAAATTTATTGTCTCATGGATCTCAGGCTGTAAGTCTGATATCAAAGTGTCACAGGGCTGGTTCCTTCTGACAGCTCTGAAGGAAAACCTGTGCCAGGCCTCTCTCCTTGGGCTGCAGATGCTGTCTTCTTCCTGTATCTCTTCCCTCTGTGCGGGTCTCTGTCCTAATCTCCTCTTCTTGTGAGGACACCAGTCAGATTGGATTAGGACCCACCCTAATGACCTCATTTTTCACCTCTGTAAAGACCCAGTATCCAAATAAGGTCACATTCTGAGGTCTTGGGGGTAAGGACACCAACATATATTTTTGGAAGGGACACATTCAACCCATAACAAGGTTTGCATTCAAAATGATTCAGTTTTCCCTCACACTCTGTGGGTTCATTGACATGTGACTTGGGGGCTGATAAGTAGCATGCAGCCTGTTTCTGGGGAGCACAGAGGGTCATTTTTCTCCACCCCAGAATGCACAATCACATCATAAATGGACTCCAAATCAAAGTTGTTAAATTTCCAAACCTTTAATCCCAAAACAGACCATAGCAAGGTCAGACCCAGACGTTCTCCCCCACCCTCACTCTCCCATTTCCCCAAATTTCAGATTAGTCAGAAGAAGTCTCTCCCACAAGTCAATGCGTCCAGATCTGACAAATGAATAGGTCCAATTCCCTCCCAACACCCCTTGACTTAATCTTCCCCATCCCTCGTTACCCCATCAGGTCCTTGCCAGCCTTCCCTGGGGACCCTCGTTTGCAAAAAGCCTTTCCCCATCCCACCCCTAAGCGACCCCAATTCAGCCACCGAAATACACATATTTACAGCAGGAAAAGATAAGGACACAAGAGGCAGGTTTGTGCAAACAACGTGGGCCCCAGAGCAGGGAGAACCCACTTTCTCCAGGACGTGGGGCAAAAGATTTTGAGAGTATAGTGGAGAAAGAAGGGTTTGGAAGGAGCTTAGAGAAAGCACAACAGTGGCTCTAGGTGGCCCTGTGCCCCTGCTTGGGACAGAGTGAGCCCCAGGGCCAGGGCGGCAGGGTGAGCAGGAGCAAGCAGCCCCCCCCCAGCATCAGGACCAGGCCGGCCCCCACACCGCAGGCCAGAGACCAGGAGTATTCATAGGTCAGGGCCGGGGCTGGGGGAGGCTCCGGGCTGACTCTCTGCAGCAGGGCTCGCACAGAATGCCGGAACACCTCCAGGCTGACCAGGAGCAGCAGGCCTGTTGGAAGAGGGGCACACACGTGGCATTCAGACCCTTGGGAACCCCAACTTGGGTCTGAGCATCTCCCCCAATACATCCCATCACATGCTCCTCAAGTAAGAAACCTGGGGGGAACCCCATGCATCCTCTCATTCATTTGTTCAACAACTACTTACTAAACACTATATCCTATATAGCAGGTACAATTTTGGAAGCTGGAGAGAAAGGAGGAACAAGACTCAGATTGTTGGAGACAGAAGGTTGGATGGTGCACGCCCCGGGCTGGGGGAGGGGGGTGGGAGTTCATGTTTATGGGGACAGAGGGCCAGTTCTGGGTGGTGGTGACGGTGGCACAACAACGTGAATGTGCTTAATGCCACAAAACTGGACACTTAAAAACGGCAAATTGTATGTTATATGTATTTTACTGCTTAAATAAAAGAAAACCCAGAAATTCAGAATCGCAACAGTCAAAATAAGACTCCATCGAGGCCATTGTAAAGACTGATAGTGGGATCTAAAATAGTCAAACTCAAAGAAACACAGAGCAGAACGGTGGTTGCCAGGGGCTGTGGCGGAGCTGCGGAGATGCTGATCAAAGGGCACAAACTTCCTGTTATAAGAGGAGTAAGTTTTGGGGATCTAACCTACAGCATGGTCGCCAGAGTTAACAGCCCTGCACTGTATGCTTGAAATTTGCTGAGAATAAATCTTACGTGCTCTCACCACACACAATAAAAGATAACCATGTGACATGATCTAGCTTAATTGTGGGGACCATTTTATGGTGTATATGTATACCAAAACACCATGTTGTATATCTTAAATATATACCATTTCTACTCTTCAAAGTTGGGAGGGGGAAAGATGGATCACAAAATGAAAACAAAGACAGTTAAGCCAAGTTGTAATGCTGGTGTAATAAAAAGGAAAAAAAAAAAGAACAAGACAGACAAAAACCCTAGCCTCATGGAGGAGACAGATAGCAAACAAATAAACCAAGGTCTGCAATACTCAAATGCCTGCAGGAGGTGATGAGAAAGTATAAATAATGAAGCAGGTGGGTGTGGTGGGAACAGTGACAGAGTAAACAAAACCCAGCTTCAGCCAACTGCAGCCCTTCAGAAATGGGGACTTCATTTGCCACATCTGCTTTGTCATGAATAGACAAAATTTTAAAATGATGATGAATTTTATAGGAATTCACCCAACCTTTAAATATTGGCTCAGATAAATTTTTACACATTGCCCACCAATGAGAGAATGTTATGGGCCATCGCTGGCCTACAGGCTGCCAGGTGGCAACCTCCAAAGTAAACACACGAGAAGACAAGAGAATTTCATAGAGTGATGCATTCTAGGAAGGAGATAAAAACAGGGCGATGAGAAAGGGAGTGACAGGGGGGGACTTTAGATGGCATCATTAGGAAAAAGCATTTCAGCTGAGACCTGAAGGATGAAAAGAAGGCAGCCATGCACAAAATTAGCAACGGTTGTTGCAACCAGAAGTAATGGCTGCTGCAAAGGTCTGTGGTAGGATGGAGTATAGTGTGTCTGAGGAAAAGAAAGGTGTGCCAGAGCAAAGAGAGTGAGGAGGGAGAGAGTAGTGGGCAATGGAAGTGCAGAGGTGGGCAGGGGTCAGATCACATAGGACCGTGTGATGGTCACCTATGGTCATGGATCCTAGCTACCTTCCATCTCAGACCCGGAGTCTGGCCTTATCCTCAGTCCCTGAGCATCCTTCCTCCTTGCACTCCAGTTCACCCACGGTTTTTAATCAGGGGCCTGAAGAATGCAGCCTAGAGTTTGTGTACCATAGTTCAACGGCTCCTCTATGTGCCTCATACAGCTCAGCGTTAGGGCACTGGAGGTGCAAAAACATCTGGAAGAGGAGACATTATCCAGTGCCCTCTATTCTTCTGTTAATTCACGCATCTTTCATTCATTCAACAAATTTTAATTGAACTCTCATTATAAAATATACATAAAATATATAAATGAGACTAACAAAGGCCCTGCTCTCCTGGTGCTTGGTCCTGGAAGGAAAAATGGACAATAATCAGGTAAATGTATTATTGTAGGCTGAATTGTGTCCTCCCCAAAGTTCATGTGTTGGGGTCCTAACTCCCTGCGCCTCAGAATGTGACTACCACATTTTGCTGTGTATAACGTGCACTTGTTTGCCCAAATCTGTGAGGGGAAAATAAGGATGTGCATCATATATGGGTAGTACTAGTTCCGTATCTATATAAATGTTTTCATTCCTTTTATATATGCTTATGAGTTAAAAGTGTAACTGTAGAAATCAATAACGATATCCGTATGCAAAATAATACCTGGAATACGATGTCAGTTTTGTTGAACTTATGACGAACTCGCAACGATGAAGAGTTCTCAACCTTCTATGATGAGTAAATATCGTGAATTACCAGTACATAAAAATTTCTTGTACCTTGTATCTGTTCTTGTTTTGTAACTATTTGTTACATAAAATTTCTTGTACCATAATATGTTAAAAAATAAATGCTAAAATTCCTTTATAATACAAAAAAACAAGTGCCTAAATGTAAACAAATAAAAATTTAAATAAAAAATTAAAACAAAAGATGTTTTTCCCTGAAAGTTTGGGCCAAAAAAGTGGGTGCGCATTATATACTGCAAAATACAGTATATTTGGAGACAGGGTCATTAAAGAAATCATTAAATTAAATTGAGGTCATTAGGTGGGCTCTAATCCAATATGGCTTGTGCCCTTACAAGAAGAGGAGATTAGGAAACAGGAAAGCCAGGTGAGGACACAGGGCGGAAACTGCCATCCACAAGCCGAGGAAAGAGGCATCAGGAAGAACCAGCCCTACCAACACCTGGATCTTGGACTTCCAGCTTCCAGAACTATGAGAAAATACATTTCTGCTGTTTTAGCTCCCCAGTCTGTGGTACTTTGTTATGGCTGCCCTAACAAATAAATATATGTATAATTGATGACCTTTCTATCCATGTTTTTTAAAATATGGTCCAGTGAGGACTACAAGATGCAGCATTTTTTGGACCCACAACTGCAAGAATGCAACAGTCCTTGCAGACCCCAGGTCCAAACCTAAAAGAATGTTTGGAGACCCTCCAATTCCCAGCCCACAACAGGGCTTAGAACCCTCTCATATTTGAGCCTATTACAGCCTTTGTGCTTCCCAGCATGCAACAGCGCTTGGGTATCCCAGGTTCAAATCTAAAAAAGTATCTGGAGAACTCCCAATTCTCAACCAACAACAGAGCTTAGAACTCTCCCATCTTTGAGACTTGTAGAGACTTTGAGTTTCCTTCAATTCCCAGCATGGAACAGTGCTTGAGATCCCACCTACTAGCAGGCAGCAATGCTTGGAGGCCCTACCCGCAGCATGCAATAGCACTTGACCATACCTCTAAGCATGCAACAGTGCTTGGAGACGCCACCTCTCAGCATGCAATGGCCTCAGTCTCCAGGCTCTCAACCCTCACCTGAGAGGCCAAAGCAGACAGCTCCAACTCGGAGCAGGGACTCTGCACCTTTGCCGAGCACCATGATGACACAGAGGCATCCCAGGGCCATGAATACCAGGCCTACCACTGCTACCACTGCAGCTGCCAGATTCACCTCTGCAAGGAGAAAGGGAAGAAATAGAGCACATGGGACATAGGGAGGGGGGAGAGCTCCCCTACAAGGACCCGGAACCAAGAAGTTGGAATATTCAGGACTAGAGAAGAATTTTCAAGTAGAAGATCATCCAGTCCAATATTTTATTTATACTGTTGAAGGAACTAAGACTCAGAGAGGGCCAGTTATTTGTCTAAAGTCACAGAGCGAAGAGAAGACAGCCAAGATTAGAAGGAGACGGGAACTACCAATGATTACTTACGATCTGGTCACCATTTGTTTACAGATGAGCAAACAGAGGCAAAGACCGTGGTGTGTTACAGTGGACTGACCCACGTCAGAATTCTCCCCAGCCTCTTCCTAGCTGGAAGACCCTGTTAAAGTCACTGAACCTCTCTGAGCCTCAGTTTCCTCCTCTAGAAAATCAGGATCAAAATCTCTATTTGTTTAGGCTGCTGTGAGGATTAGATATCACATGTGCAAAATGTCCAGTGCAGCACCTGGTACCCAGCAGCTGTTCCATATGCATGGTTGTAGGGACAGAGCCAGGAGAGCAGTTTCCAGGCTCTCGGCCTCACGTGGAAAGGTGCTGGCTCAGGTAGTAAATGGCCATCAACTATGATTGGATGGCCATCAGCTGTAGCTAGTTGGCCGTCAGCTGTAACCAGTGAGCCATTGGCCAGTAATATAACTGCTGTGGCTACGCTAGCAGCAAATGGGGGCTACCAAGAAGATGTTGGCTGAGCTAGCAAGCGCGGATTGCGAGAGGCAGATGCCGCCAGCGAGAATATAGTGGTATGTCTCCCCCATCTATGGCTCCATAGGTGTTCCTTTTTGGCATCACAATATCCTGCGTTCTTGTGTGGGGAGCGGGAGCTGAGATCCCGCCTGATACGCCGCACGACAACAGTCTGATTATTTCACTATCCCAGAGGAACGCGGTGACTTGCCCAAGCTCACTTAGCACCAAGACAAGAGAGAGGAGTGGAGAGGGTAAGGAAACACTGTTTATTATGGACCTACTGAGTGACAGGCACCATATTGTATGTCTTAGCTGCAACGTCTCATTCAATCAAATAAGGGTCATGACATGATCACAGTTCCCTTACAGGTGGGGATATTGAGGTACCGGGGTGACAGAGAGGCTGTGGTTAGAGTAGAAAGGGTAAGGTCTTTATAGCTGCCTTGTCCAGTGTGGTAGCCACTAGCCACATGTGGCCTTTTCATTTTAAATGGATTTAAATTAAACAAGACTTAAAACTCAGGTCCTCAGTTGCACCTGCCACATTCCAAGTGCTCAGCAGCTTCATGAGGCTAGTGGCCAGCATATTGGTCAAATAGACATAGCATGTTTCCATTGTCACAGAAGATTCTATAGGACAGTGTTACTTTAGAGTCAGAATTACTTGGGTTTGAATCCTGCCCGTGCCTCTACTTCCTGGGGAAAATAAATTTAACCATTTGTGGGCCTCTGTTTTCTCATCTGGAAGGTTAAGATAAAAGCCCTGTCTGCAGGGTGTAGCAAGGATGGAGCTCTTGTAAATGAAATACCCAGAGCCATGCTTAGCATGTGGTAGATGCCCCCTTTGGGCGTGTTAAAGTACCATCCAGAGAGAGGGGCTGTGACTTGCCACAAGTTACACAGCCTGTTGCAAAGGCAGAGCTGGGGTAGGAGAGCATGATCCTACTGCCACACAGACCCTCCACCCCTAAAGATGGGACCTCTCAGGACATAGAAGCTGAGTCCATCCCAGGGCAAAGCAGAGAAGAGGACAACGCTATGAAGAATTCCTCTAGCGTGGTCAGCATATCCCCACCACCACCCCACCACAAGGTGAAAACCTCTCACCTTTCTTTGTGGTTCTCTGGAAAATGCGTGCATTCTCCCCTGTAGTGAAGAATTTGAAATAGGTGCAGTTGGCTTCTGTGGGAGCAGGAGAGAGAAAAAGGGAGGTGAGGACATGGAGGTCCCTAGTAAGCTCAGGACTGAACTTAACATAGCTCACAATGGCCAAAACATGACATTAGTATCCCTGATAGAAGAGAAAAATGATGCTCAGAGAAATAAAAGCCACCTGCTATCACACAGCTACCCCGGAGCTGGGATTCCATCCAGAGCTCTGAGGTCCAGATCTGTGGCTATGAGTGTGCCATGGACCTCTCGGGGGTCTCTGAATCTTCCTCCATTAAATGACATAATAGTCTCTTTCCTGGCTCCGTCATATGGGTTTGTTGAGAGTCAAGTGGAATTAGAAAGGGATAATCACCTTATTCAACAAAGGACACCAAGATATAGGCCACAGAAGACTAACAGATTCAGAAGAGATTCTTAGAAAGGATTCCTGTCTGTAATACACAAAAGACTACTGCGGATCAGCAAGAAAAGAGAGGTAACCCAATTGAAAAATGGGCAAAGGATATGAACAGTCAATTCATAGATGAGGAAGCCTGGATGATTCACAAGTACTGCAAGAGATGCTCCACCTCCCCAGGGATCACAGAAATGCAACTCAAATCAGCAGAGAGGTGACACTTGAGAGCAATTAGACCCGCAAACATTAAAAAGGATAACATCAAGCATTGGGAGCATAAACTGGTACAGGCAGACCTCGTTTTATTGCGCTTCGATGATTTTGTGTTTTCATCACATCAAGGCAGACCCGCCACCAGCAAAAAGAATTCAACTCACTGAAGGCTCGGGTGATAGTTAGCATATTTTAGCAATAAAGGATTTTTAAATTAAGGTATGCACATTTTTGAGACATAATGTTATTGCACACTTAATAGTCTACAGTATAGTGTAAACATAACTTTTATGTGCACTGGGAAACCAAAAACTTCATGTGACTTGCTTCATTGCAGTGGTCTGGTACCGAACCCATGGTATCTCCCAGGTGTACCTGTAATAGTCTTTTTGGAAAGCACTCTGACAGACTTTGTGAAATGAAGCATGTTTATACCCTATAACCCATCCATTTCACTTGTGGGGATACATCCAGACAAAGCCACACTCGGGAACATATGTGACGTTCACTGCAGTACTGTTTATAATAACAGGGAGCTGGAAGACTAACAGAAAGCAACTTAGAGAGATTTGAGAAACACAGTGTTGAGGAAAAAAATTAAAAACAGGAAAAAATCTGTAGCACAATATCATTTATGTAAATTAAAACACCTACAGATATAAAATAACACTATATTTTCCAAGGGAAAAGACATATCCTTGGCTGCATATCCAACACATCAAAGAGATGAATCAGGAAGAAATGAAATAAAAGAATAATGTTAAATAGAGCACAAGAAGGATCTTGTGATAACTGGTAACGATTTTGTAACATAAACTGATGAGTATGATTCATTTAATTTGTGTACTTGAGGTCCAAGAAACTCTAAACTTTTTTTTGAAGGCACTTTCTAAACTGCACTTTAAAGCAAGAACTTCCTACAGAATTCACCTAGTTCAACTTTCTCTCTTATTCTACAGATGGGGAAATTGAGGCATGGAAAGGGAGGAGAGAAGTAGAGAATAAGAGGGAGTCTGGGGAAGTGGGAAGGAACTTCCCAAATTGAAGGAGGATGTGGAGGGACAAGAGATAAACTGAGTCAGGCAAGGTGGTGTGGGACACTCTGCCTGGAAGCCTGAGGGAAGGAGGGCATGAGATGTCCCAACAGGAACAGTGACAGTCCTTATGCTTTGTGTAGCAGAGTGAAGAGGACAGGGTTTGTAGCAGTCAGTGGGGGAACCGTGGTCCACATCTAACGGGAAATGGGAAGTCCCATCTAGTGGGTGTGGTACATCGTCTGAGAGAGTGTGGAGTGTCTGGCATCCCATTTGGGCTACTAATAATCAAGGACATCTTGTCTCTGACCTCAGAGTATATGGCATATTCCATTTGCAGCCCCTTGGAATGTCCTTTAAGAGGCAGTAGGCTGTATGGGATATTTCTGAGATAATGAACAAGGAGAGATGTTCTCCAAAGGATTGTGGGATGATGGTAATGGCCTTGTGTAAGGAAGTTGAAGTCCTTTCTGACCAATAGGGGGATATCAAGGGATGTGAGGGACCCCATCATACTTGTATACAGTGAGGTGGGGTGAGTCATCCCCTCCAGGGCAGTGAGGACCTTTAGCACACCTTTGTGGACCAGTGAGATGCAATATAGGGTAGTTGCTAAGAACAGAGACGACCAGGTTTCAAACCCCATATGACTAGCCTGGGTGCTAGACAGAGCCACTTACATTTCTTTTCATTTTTCTCTTCCATAGAATGGGAATGATAATAACTACTCACAGGTCTGCTGTGTGGATCAATGAGTTAATGCATGTGACGTACCTAGAACAGAGCTGGCCACCACATAAGCATTTAATATTTATATTCCTGAAACGTCCCATGCTGCAGAAGTTTGGGAACTTCCTGCTTGAGGTTCTGAGGGGCAGAACTAGCTCATCTGCAGAAGTAAATGTTTAACCTGGATGCTAAGTGGGTGGGTACCTCAAACAGCAAAGGGTGCTTGGCACGCCACTTTGCTACCACTTTGTGGTATTTGGGACCTCACAGATGTACAATACCACATCTGGAGAAGTGAAGGAGAGTGGAAGTCCCTTCTAGAGCCCAGAGGGATAGGAACACTGTGAGGGGTATGGAGATTATAGGACACCCTTTGGATGGTAAAGTATGTTAGAGATCCATGAGGGTGATCAAGCATGTGACATCCTGAGTGGGCCCTGAGGGGTATCAGATAGTTTCCTCGGGTCAGTAGAGGTGGCGTGAGATCCTGTTCCCAAGTGGGACAGGCTGTCCCACTGCTACAAGCAAAGTACATGGCACATCCTGTCAGGGAGACTGAGAGGTAGAGGATGGCTCCCTGGCATAGCTAGAGGTGAAAGGGCCACTCTTGGGAAAGTGAGGGGTGTGGGGGTGTCTGTAAGAGAATATGAGAAGGCTGGAGCATCCAGGCTGAGCATTTAGAGGCGAGAGGGATGGTTAATGAAGGAGAACATTTCCCGAGAAGCATGGGGGCTGCCCTAGGGAGTTGAGAAGTGTGTGGTGAGAGGTGTGATTTGGTGGAATAAGTAAGTGGAAACAGGCATGGGTTCTAGTTGGGGCTGGGGGTCAAAGCAGTCTGTCTCCCAGGGCCCAAAGGATGGGAGTGCAGGCTGTCTAGGGTTTGAAAAAAGCAAGCTGACAGCACAAACCCAGACTCTTTCTTTCTTGAGGCACAGGCTGTGTGTGGGCACATACACAGGCACAGGCTGTCTCAAGGGGTGGGGGCGTTTCTGGGGTACACAGGCTGTCTAAGGGCACCAACTGTGTGTGGAATCACAGGCTGAGTCTCAGGGCCTAGGCCATGTGTGGAAGCACAAGGTTTCTCTAGGGACTCTCTCTGGGGGTACAGGCTGGTCTGGGGACACAGAAATGTCTGGGATCACAGGCTGTGCTGAAGATACAGGAGTTTTGGAAGTCATAGAATGGGCTGGGGGCACAGGTTGGTCTGAGGGTACAGGCTGGCCTGGGGAACAAGCTGGTCTGAGGGCACAGGCTGGCCTGGGGAACAGGCTCTAGGGGTGCAGGCTAGCGTAGGAGTAAGGCTGGTCTTGGGGTAGGGGCTAGTCTAGGGTTACAGACTTTCTGTGTGGTTTGTGCCTGGAGAAGAGGCTGCTGCAAAGCGTGGGTTGATGTAGGCTGGGGCTCTTTCTGAGGGTGTAAGCTCCCTCCCTGGGGCTCAGGCTCTCTTTGCAACACAGGCTGTTTCTGGGGCACAGTTTTCTCCCACCCGGGCTCTCTGGCTGTCGGGTCCAAGCCCTAGGGGCGGCCTCACCTCCCGGTAGCGCTGCGGGGCCGCACGTCTCTCTGCCCACGGGCACGTCCGCCTGCCACAGTCGCTTGGTGCACATCTTCCACAGCCCCAGGTGGGCAGCGTCGCACACAGCACTGTCGTTGGCCTTGAAGGTGTTGAGTTCCACCCAGAACTCGGTGCCCACGGAGAGCACGGCCAGCGTGGCGCCCACAGCGGTCAGCAGCAGTGCCAGCTTGATCTTCCCCTCCTGCTCCGGCGACAGCCCGGACTTGTGCTGCCCTCGAGCCCGCTGGCCAGACGCCCCCCTTCGCCGGTCCTCCTCTTGCATTAAGAAGTTAGACCACATCATCATCCTGGCGGCGGCGGATGAGCCCAATGCAAAGGAGGCAGAGCTGAGAGTGCTCCCGGGGGCGGGGAGAGGGTGGGGAAGCGCCTGGGGTCCTGAAGGGGGGAGGGGCTCAGTTTCCACTGGACTTTAACAACGGAATTCCTGAATCTCCCTGGAACCCCAAATGGGGGAGCCGAGAGCGCCTCTGGGGCTCAGAAGAGAAGAAAGGAGACCCTCCAGCTAGGGAACCCTCTGAGGTTTAGATGAGGGCCTGGGGTACCCACAGAAACTCAGCAAAGACGATGGGATCCAGCAGCAAATCAAGGTCCCCTGAGCTAGAACGGGGGTGCCCAGCAGAAGGCTGGAGGGCTCCAGAGCCAGGAGAACAGAGTGCCCGCTGAAGCTCTGAGGGGCCGCTAGGGGTCCGCACTGGGGGATCACGATAGGGAAACTGGTTTCCGGGGAAAAGGGATCCGAGCTCCCACTAGGCTGAGTTTGGGGTGCCCAGGAGAGGGAGCTGAGGTTCTGTGTGTTTGAGAGGAGAGCCTCCTGGCTTCCTTTGGGCTCATCAGCCTCTGGGGAGGTCGCGATTCCTTCCCGGTCTCAGAGAGGCAGTAGGACCCCACAACATTTACAGAAGGGAACAGCACAGTCCAGAGAAGGAGGGCTGGGGACCTGCTGGAATTCCGGCAAAGGGGATGAGAGTCTCCCTGGCCATTCAGAGGAGAAAGATCAGAAGTATGCACTGGGGCTTAGAGGGGATTGGTGGCTGCGGGACACAGTGAAGCCCAGTGAAAGGGACGAGGGCTCCCCCAGGGCTCAGGAGGGGGACCTAAGGTCCCCACTGGGCTCAGACGGAGCGGCTGTGGTCCTCACTTAGGCTCAGGAAATGGGGACTGAGTCCCCCGCTATTCAAAGGACAGCCGAGACCCGGAAGGGACTCTGTGTCCCCTCGGGATCACTGGGCCCCCCCTCCCCCGGGCTCCCAGGGCCTGCCCGGCCAAGACCGCTCCAGGCTCAGCTCCAGGCCGGGCGCCTCCCGCAGGCCTCCCACCCCACGCTCCTGGCCAGGGACCCCTTTCGCCCTCCTGCCTGGGCGCCGCGCCGGCCCCAGCTCCGCAATCCTCCGAATCGTAGGCTCCGCACCGCCGACTGCCCGGCCGCCGGACCAGCGCTGCGCTCGCGGTGGCCTCGCCCCCAGCCGCCCACCCCCACCCTCCGGGCTATTTCGGGCTCGACCCGTAAATAACACCCGCACCTGTCGCCCGGCGCCTGTTGCCATAGGGATCCCGGGTATTTTAAGGGACAAGGGGCGGGGAGGGGCTGGGGCCCCGGTCCTGACCCGGCTGGAGCGTGAAGGGACGTTTATTTCCTTAAGGGGCAAGCACCAGAACTGAGGGTCCGATCTCCCAGGTGGCGAGAGAAGGAGCAGGGCAGGGAGCCAAGATTTTTGGTCTCGAGCAGGCCCAGTTGGGAACCAGAATTCCTTTGAGGGAGGAAAGGCTGGGGCCCGGAGTCTAGGGTCCCTGAAAGAGAAAACACCTGGGGACGTCAACTCCTGAGTACTGGGGGGAGGGAGATTGCAGACTTAGAATTCTGGATCAAAAGGGGAATGGGAGCTCGGTCTCTGGGGCCCTGAAGGAAGGTCTGGGGCTCTGTTGTCTGAGAAAGGAGCCCAGGGACTTGGGCTTCTGGGTCACAGGCTGGAGGGAGTGGGGGCCTGGACTCTCGGGTTTGGGGGAGGGAGAGCTGCGGGCCTGGATACCTGGGTCTGAGGGAGTAGGGGCTGGGGGCCTGGACTCCTTGGTCTGAGGGAGGAGGCTGGGGCCCAGATCCCTGGGTCTTGAAGGTAGAATGAGAGACTATGATGCTGGAGTCCTCAGCTCCCCAGGAGGTAGAAAGGGCAGGCCTTGGGAGAGGCTGGGTGTCAGAGGCACAGGAATCAGAGCCACAGTCCTCTTCATTGAGTTTATTAGACCGGGGCACCCCAGAGGACCTTCCATCCAGTTTCACTCCCCCAGGGGCAGGGACAGAACAGCTGTGTGGAATCCCTGTCTCTCCTGGTCTTCAACCCTTCACCCCCACACACAGCCCTTGTGCCCAAGGCCCAGGTGGGTCCCACCTTTCACCAACTCCTTCGCCCATGGTTGGCTGCTCCAGTGGGGCTGGTGTCCCCTGTGGCACTTCCAATGGAGCACACAGCACCCTGGATGTCACTGGGAGTGTCTGTCGGCTCTCTCCAGCCTCGGGCAGGGCCCTGGTGCGAAGGAACTTGTCTCCTCATCCTCAGCACCACCCAGCCCAGGACCACACAGGAAGCCTTAGGAAATGTGTGTTAGATGAATGAATGTATGGGCAAATGAATGAATAGATGAAGTGAGCTGTTGACACACGCACACACATCCCCTCCCAAGCTTGGGAAGGTGCCCACATCAGATGTCACCTCCCTCTACATTCTAACTGGCCGCCCTACCTGTCTCCCGACTCAGGCAACTCTGAGAGGCAGGGCTTGGTCAGCTGGAAGGCCTTGGGAAATTTCTTAAATGAATGGGTGAAACCTGTTCTTCATTTCACTTCACTGGATCTTCCCAGGCCTTGACAGGCTCCAGAGAGGGATTCTGAGTGAGCTTGGTGCTGGTAGCTGGCAGAGCAGCCCTGGGGATGGTCCACCTGCTCTCCCCACCCGGAATCTATGCCCCTCCCAGCCCTGGGTCTCCCCATCTTTCTCAGTATGCCTGTTGTAACAACTCTCATTTCAGTTCTGTCCACCATCTCCCTGTCTCTCCTTTCACAGAAAGGGTACAAACTTTCTTTCGTGTGGAGGTTCTTGTCGCATACCAGGATGGTCTAATCTCCTTTCCCTCCCTCTTTCTTTCTCTTTCCACTCACGCAGAGCCCCAGTCCCCACCACTGCACTGCAATGACCTCATATCAAGGTCATGGTATCAAACCAACAGTCACTTTGCTTTCCCAACCTTCCTCCTGGTCTCGGGCGACCTCATGTTCCCCTTCTGCCCTGATGCACATGCCCCCAGGCTCGGCCGGGGTCACCTCTCCATCCACACTCATCTCCTAGGTCACCTCATCCAGTCCCGCAGCTTTAAACATCTCCTATATGCTGATGTTTCCAAAACTTGTATTTCTAGCCATGACCTCTCCCCCCAGCTGTAGTCTCACATTACCAACTGGCTACCTGATACCCCACTTGGGTTTCCCACAGTCATCTCTTTTAGACCCATGTCCAGAAGAGGACACCCAATTCTTCCACCTATATCCTGACTCCTTCCTGGGGGCCCCCTTTCTGGGGGTACCCAGCAGCATCCACTTAAGAGGCACCTGCCCAATTAAGAGTTCCTCTTTCCCTCACTTTGGTTTCTCTTTCCTTGTCCTGCTACATCCAGTTCGCCTCCACTATAAGCTCTGCTTCCAAAATCCTGTGCCCCCTTCTTCCGTTGCTCTCCAACCTGACTCCATGTGTGTCCAGGCCACCATCGGCCTGAAATGGACTAAGTTCACAGCCCTAACTCCTTACAGCCACTTTCACTCCTAAATCTATTCTCAGCACAACTTGGCTCTATTATTTTGTTTGTTTGTTTAAATAAAAATATAATCATTCTATGCCTGTGCTCATCCTATGGAGTCTAGAATAAAATTCAAGCTTCTTCCCAGGACTACAAGGCCCTACATGATTGGCCTGGTACCAGCCTGCGCTTCTGACCTCACGTGGATTTGCTCACGCTTGTTAACTTGCCAACCACTTCAGAGCCTCCTTGCCAACCTGGGGACTTCTCTGGGCATTTGTGCTACCTGCTGTGGCCAGAAAGCTTGCCCTGTCCTTTTCCTTTTCATAACCCATGTTTCTGTTCAAACGTTACCTCTGCAGGGAGGTCTTCTCAAAGCCCCTGCACGATCTTTGTCACTACATCCTGCCTAGTTTTTAAAGCAGTTCCCCAAAACTGAAATCCTCTTATTACTAATTGTTTGCCTCTCCTGTGGGTTCCAGGATAGCAGGACCTTGACCGTCGGCTCACCATAGGCCTTGGGCCTAGCCTGAGTCTAGAACAGGATGGCACTCAATGACTATTTCTTGAATACTGAAAACAAGCAAGCAAAGAAATGAGTCATTCCTATGCATTATACTCACTTCTAAGTCTTCATATTTCTTCCTAGGCAGATCTCTGGATCTTTCTCTGTTGTTTTACCTCTCCATCTCTGTGCATTTTTATATCTCAGATGTCTCTCTTCTTCATGCACCTTTGCATCAATCTCTCGCCTGTCCTTTTTTCTCACCTCTCTGAATCGCCTTTCTTTTTCTCACTGACTCACCTAGTTTGGGTCTCTATTGCCCTCATCCTTCCTCCCCCATCTCCCCTCCCTCGAGCCTCTCTCCATCTCTCCTCCTCCAACTCCGCTCCTATTTCTCTCCCTCTGCCCATCCTCTACTTCTTTCTTGCTTTTTGGCCTTTGGACCCTAGAAACCACTATCCCCTATCGAGTTCTGCCCCCTCCTCCACCAAAGAGCCCCATCTCCCACCAAACTTGCGTCTTCCTGTCCCCCTTCTCTCCATTGATCATCCCTACACCAAGTTCCAGTCTTGCTAATTTGTATTCCTTGCCCCACATTTCCCAGCATCTCTCCCTGACATTGCCTGGTGCCATTGCTGCCCACTCCCTCTATGTCCCATCTGTCTTCCCAGGGGACTAGGATCCCCTGCGTGGCGGGCAGGACCTGAATCATCTCTGCACTCCCAGCATCTTGCAGTACGGGGCTTGGCACCTGGGAGACCTCAGGAAATATTTGCTGAGCCAATGAAGGAACACCCACTAAGCACCAGCCCTTCTGTGTCCTCAGTGACCTTCAAACTCATACTCCTCTCCACCCCCACAGCCCTTGTCCAGTTCAACTGCCCTCCTCTCACTGCACCCGTCTCATCCCAGGAGGCTCCTTTTAACACCACCTGATTCTGCACTTCGCCTGCTCAAAGCTCTCCCGTGTCTCCTCACTACCCTTAGGACATCCCAACCCCTCTGCCTGGAACTCCAGCACCTCACACTCTGGCTTCTAGCCGCTTCTCTGGGCTTACCTCTCGCCCCCATGCCCTGCACTGTTTCACTCCCCCAGGCCTTTGCCCGAGTAGTTCTTTTGCCCAAAAGCCTTCCTCACCCCTTCATCATCTGGCAGACTCCTTCTGAAACCCAGGCTGGGCCTGACATTCTCCGGGAAATTTCTGAGTACTGCCCACTCCTGGCAGCTGGTCACTCTGCTGTTGAAGGTGCTCATCGTGGTAGTCCTGCCTAGATTGTGGTGTTTAAAGGCTCCTGTCGGGTCTGCTTCATTGTTTCACCTCAGGGTATCCTGATTTTAGTGCACTGCTGCCTGGTACATTAGCAGCTCAAAAATGTCAGCAAGTGAATGGCTGAATGAATGAATGAAACACTAATCTGTAAGTCCCAGCACCTTTCCTGCATGCCAGACACCATTCCTGTGCTTCAGTGTTTGTGCCATTATCTGCTTCCTCCCACTAGTGTGAACTTCAAGGACCAGTGCCTGTTTGATGCTGAATTCCAGCATGTCTCTGCCTCTAACTCTCATCTCTTGAGTTCCTGCTTCCCCTTTGTACACCATTCACAATGTGCTCCTACTGAAAGCCATTCATTTCATGGCTCCCCACTGCCCTCAGAATAATGTTTAAACTCCACACCTAACCTAGAAGTCTCCAGTCAGTCTGGCCCTGCCCATGTCTCCAGCCTCACGTTGTTACAGATGCACCTGGCTCACTACTAGGTGGCTTTCTCTGGAAGCTCCTCCTGCCCCAGGGCCTTTGCATATGCTGTTCTCCGGCTAAACACTTCCCCCCAGCTTCACTTGGCTAGCTTGTCATCCTTTCAGTGTCAGCTAAAATATCCCTTCCTTTCAATCTGGGTTAAGCCCCTCTGATGGAGCATTTTGTAGCACTTTGGATTTCTCATATATCCTAACGGCAACTTACTGTTGTGCAGTTTTCGATTGTCTGTCTAATGCACAAGAGATGTAAACTCCATAAGGACGTTGGGGGCCCTGTTTGTCTTCCTCGCTGTGTATTCAACATTCAGCACAATGTCTAGCACTTAGGTGCACAAATAAATTGCCGGTAATAAATGAAAATAGTAAACCCTTGTGGAATAATGAATGAAAAAATAAATGAATGTCCACGTCCATGCCTTGTCACTCCACCTTTCCTCACCCCTTCTCTTTACCTGTCTCTTGATATAGAGCATATAGTTTGTAGGTATAACTATATATTCGTGAGTTATGGGCCCCTCTCCAGGAGTTGGGCTGGGTTGGGAGTCCCTCCCGCCCCCCGCCCCGCCCCCACATGCACACAGCAAAACATTAAAAAGAAAACATCTCAAAACTGCAAAAAACACCACAGCCCTCCCCCCTCCCCCCAACCCCACAAAAAAATAAAACACGACGTTCCCTCACACGGCCCCTCCCTTCCCTCCCCTTACCCCTCCATCGGGGTCCCTGATCCCTGATGGGGGGGTGGGGGGGCCTCCCCGCCTCCGGGGGATGGGGAGGGGTCGCAGGGGTAAGGCCAAACAGTCTCCAGCGCGCTCACGGGGAAGGAGGGAGGCACCTCCAACCCCTGGCAGCCTCGTTGCACGCGCGCCCGCGCACGCGCCCCGGCCACGCCCCCCGGCGCCCCCGGCGCGCCCCTACACCGGCGTGGTTTTCCTGTTGAGGGTGTTGGTGTTGGAGGCGGCGGTCTCCTTGGCCAGGGTCCCAGGGGCGGGCGCGGCGGGCGCTGGTGGGGCAGGTGCGGGCGCGGCTGGGGGCCCGGTTACAGTGACCGTGACGCCTCCGCCCGCCTCCTTGGGGAAGGCGTTGTGCAGCGTGAGGAAGCCAGGTGCCCCCCCGCGGTCCCGCTCGGCGCCCGCCCCGCCGCTCGCGCCCCCAGCCGCGCCGCCGAACGCCCCGCCGCCGGCCCCCGCCAGCCCCGCCGCCACGCTGCCCTTGGACGGGTCGCGGCTGAGCGTGTACATGGAGATGTCCGTGGATGCGAAGCCTGGACCCCCGGCGCCGCCGGGAGACGCGTCCCGCGACGGCGATGGCTCGCTGGAGCGGGAGCTAGAGCGGGAGCGGCGGCGGTAGCGGAAGCGGTAACTGGGCAGACGGAGGATGGCCGAGGGGCCGCTCCCGCCACTGCCGCCCGCGCCCCCGCCGGCCTTGAGCAGGTCCGAGCGAGACTGGCAGTGTGCCTCGCGGCTGCGCTCGATGTAAATGTTGACGGCCAGCACGCCGATCACCTCGGCCAGGATGAATGACAGCCCGCCAAAGTAGAAGGACCAGCCGTACGAATAGTGGTTCTTCTTTTCCTCGTCCCGCTTCGGGCCCGGCTCGCCCGCGTTGGCAGAGATGTACACGATCACGCCGATGATGTTGCTCAGGCCTAGGCGGGGACGGTCAGACGGGAGCCTGGACGCCATCCCCGACCCGGACGCGCCCCGCCTCCGCCGACCTAAGCTGCGCCCCGAAAATACAGGCCCCGCCGGATGGTCCGAGCCCCCTCCCAAGTGTTATAAACTCCTCTCTAGCTGGCCCAGTTTCCGCCTCCAGGTAGCTAGGGACACTCTCCAAATGGTCCAGACTTAAACCCATCAGGTTTAAGCCCCACCCCCAGATGGTCTAGGCCCCGCACTTAATGGTCCAGATGGTCACATTCCCATCCCAGGTGGTCTAAACTCTAACCCAGTTGGTCCAGGTCCAGCCCCAAGACGGCCTAGGCCCCGCCCCCAGGTAGCCTCGGCCATGCCCCAAATGGTCCAGACTCCACCCTGGGTGGTCCTTGCCCTGGCTGGCCCAAGCTCCATGCCCTTGATGGTCTAAACTCCTCCTCAGCTGGTACAGGTACCGCCCCAGATGGTCTAGGCCCTGTCCTCAGATAGGGTAAGCTCCATCCCCCTGTTTAGCTAACCCCGCTCCCTGCATATGTTCACCCATCCCCAACGCACCCCCCCCCCCCCCCCCCCCCCCCCGCTCTTTACGCTAAATCCGCCCACTTCTCTGGGTTCCACTTCTTCAAAAAAGTTCTGCCCCCTGGAATCTCCAGCACTTCTCATTTTGGGTATTACGGGGGTCTTACCCTTAATGACATGCCTCACTCGGAGTTGGTCTGGATGGTTTCCCTGGACCAGCCCCACTTCTTGGATCCACCGGGATCCACAAGGTCCGCCCCGTAAAGCAGGCTCCTCTACATCTTCTTCCAAATTACTTTCTCCCTCTGCAATGCCCAGCTCTGCCCCTCTATCTTCAAGACCCCAATTCTGTCTAAAGGTCCCATCCCATCTCCCAAGTTCCTCCCCTTACGTCATCAGAACCGCGGGCTTTGGAACCTAATCTCCTCGCATCCCGGATTACGCACTAGACACCTTTCTTTGCTGGGTTCACTCGCCCCAAAACGGCGCAAAGACGACACCTACCTTCTCCAGAGGGTGACGATGGAGCTTGGGAAGAGCCTAGGCAGGCTCCGGGCCCCAGGAGGCTCCCGGGGCAAGGTGGCTTTACGGCGCGCGCGGGCACACACACACACACACACACACTCACAGACACGCGTGGCTTCGCATGTGGGCCGCCCCCTCCCTCTGCCTCTCACCTGCTGCCACGAACAGGATCCCTGCGCCCAGAATGATGTTCCTCTTGGACTTGTAGACCCGGGAGGCTGCCACACACACGCCCCCGAGCAGCAGCAGGATGGCGCTGAGGATGGGGAAGATGCTGGAGGCCCGGACAACTCCTGCCAGGGAGAAAGAAGAGGAGAGGGTGGGGAGTCCAGGGTGGTAAGACGCAGCCGCCTGCGCGTCTTCTCCACTGGTCCCTACCTAGTTCCCTTCCTATGTTCTAGTTATTTTTGGCTTCATTCGCTCTCCTTCTTAAAGTTTCTCTATTTCTCGATCTGATTTCCTCTCTCTTTTTGTCCTTTTCTTTCTTCCTTGGTCTATTTTTCTCTTTCCTGGCATTTTATTTCTTTTACCACTAAATCACTCTGCCTCTTTTTCTCTGAACTTCTGTCTCTGTGCACTCCCTCCCTTTCTTTTTCTTTCTCATACACTCCTTGACTTCCTTTCTGTGTATTTCTTTTCTCCAGATCCCTCTATGAAATCTCTTATTTCTCTCCCCTCTCCCCTTTCCTGCCTGGCTTCATTTATAGCTCTGGGTTTCCCTTTCTCGCTCCTTTTATCTCTCTGCAATCCTTTCTATCCACCCCCCAAACCCCAGGCAAACAGATTTTATGATTTCTGAGTCTGGCTGAGGCCCCAGCCAATCATAATTCAGGAATTGCCGCGTTCTCGGGGTAGCTACCAATCGCATCACATGCTTCCCCAGCCCGCTCCTGAGAGTGGCCAGTCGGCGCCGCAGATTGCCTCACAGCCCAGAGATAAACGGCCAATCCCAGCCCAGAGAGCGACAACCAGTCACAGCGCTGAGTTGCCGCCGGTGCCCCGGACAGCACGGCGGCCAACCAGCTCTCGGGATCCCCCGTCAACCCGCCCCAAGGTGAGAGGAGGGGGCGGGAGAAGGACTACCGTGTCAACCCTGGACCTAAGGATCTCAGTGTCTGGATTTGGATTGGCTAGCACATTCATCTCTGCGTGTCGATCTAAGTGACCGGCCCCTCTCCCGTCCCCGCCCTCACCCCCGCAGTCCCGGACCCCACGTACGGAGCAGATACTCCGCGCTGTCATGGTCGTAGTCCGTGTCCTCCGGGAAATGGTTGATCTTCACGCAGACGCCTCTTTTCAACCCTGAAGCGGGGTAGGGGTGATGCGGGTCTTAAGAGTTGGGGGAATCCCCGTGAGAGAAGACCCTCCCCTTCCATAAATCCCTTATCTCTCCGGACTGATTGGGAGACAGGAAGTCCTGGCTCCTGAGCCTGTCTGGGCATCTGGGACAAACTTTCAACCTCTCTGGCCTTAGTTGCCCCACGACTTAAAAAGAAAACACAGAAAAAGAAAAAAAAAAATCCTCCAACACTCACTAAAAGGCCACCAGGATTTTTCCCTGAAAACCTGGACTAGGACGCACAACCTCTCTGGCTTTGTTTTTCCCTGTGTAAGAAAGACATTGGTTTCAGCAATGTCAAGGCGCCCTTCTAACTCTGAACTTGTTGACGAGTCTGAAAATGCGTGGGAAAAGGAAGGCGGCTGCAGAGGGCGAGGACTACATTTCCCATGAGGCCCTATGAAGTCTTGAGTCCTACTGAATGGGGGGGGTGAGCGACCACAGTGGGTCATGGGAGCTGTAGTTCTCTTCAGTCCTGTGTATAAGGAATGGGATTCCCAGTGTCTTACCAGGAATCGGCTGGAAGGAAATGGAATGGTTGGAGCAAGCAGAGGCACGTGAAGGGGAATGCCTGTAGGCATTCAGTCTCACCCTCTTCCACCACCTCAGAATCCTATCCTCAGATCCGGACCTCACACCCTTTGGGAATTTATTATCTCATCTTTGAGGACAGTTCGTGTTCTAGCATATAGCTGGAGATTGCTATATAAATAAGCATAAATATAAATACATCTCTTTTCCTTTCTTCTCCAAGCTCCTTCCCACCTCCATGCCTTTGCCCAGGTGTGGAACATTCCACTCACATCCTTCCTTGATCAAACACCCTACAAGTGGACAGCTCACGGAGGACCTCCGGGAAGCAGTCCCTGCACTGACGCATGCGCACACACTCAATCCTCCCACTGAAGTTGGGTCAGGTTCCCCCTCTGGGGTGCAGCAGCTCCCTGTGCTACCCCCTTTTTGGCATGTATCCAGTTGATTTATGAGTTTCTTCTTAGCAAGCTGAGAGTTTCTGCAAGGGTGGGGGCGTGGAGGCTGATTCCTCTGTGTGTCTCTAGAATTGCCAGGTAGAAAGAAGGCCTCAAGAAATGGCTGTCGAGTGAATGAATGAATGAATGAACGAATGAACCAATGAACGAATGAATGAGTATAAGGATAGCAGAAAGGGAGATTAGAAGCAGAACATGACAGGGAAAGGAGTGAGGATAAACACAAGGATTAGGAAGAAGGAATATAAGGCAGTGAGTAATTCCGCTAAGAGCTAACATTGTTAAGTGCTTCCTAGGAGCTCCCCAGAGTCCCATGAAATAGATAATGTTATTGGCGTCGTGCAGAGGCCAAACATTGGGAATCGGAGTCCCACTGCTTGATAATGAAGCCCGGCTCCACCACATCCTTATTCTGTAACCTTGTTGGCATTACTTAGGACAACTTGCTTCACATAGAGAAAGGGAATAATAAGACCTACCTCATGGGGTTGATGTGAGGATTGAATCCAGGTAAAGAGATTTAGCACTTTGCCTGGATCACAACTAAGTGCTCAGTCGTTCAGTCAACATGCCCATTGTCCAGATGAGGAAACAGAGGCACAGAAAGGGTTCAATTCACAGCTGATGGATGGTAGAAGCAGATTCAAACATAGCAGTTTGCCCTACTTGGATGTAAGCATATGTGCTGTTCACCAGTGTGTTCCCAGCCTCTAGAACAATGCCTAGTGTATAAGTGCTTAATAAATATTTTTATGAAAGAATGATTGAATGGGCCAACAAGCACGTGAAAAAATGCTCAACATCACTAATAGTGAGGGAAATGCAGACCAAAATCACAATGAGATACCACCTCATACCCATTAGGATGGCTACTATAAAAATTAATTAATTAATTAGCTAATTAATTAATTAAATAAGTGTTGACGAGGATATGGAGAAATTGGGACCCTTGTGCACTGTTGGTGGGCATGTAAAGTGGTGCAGTCATTATGGAAAATAGTATGGAAGTGCCTCAAAAAATTAAAAACAGGATTACTATATGATCCAGCATTTCCACTTTGGGGTATATACTCAAAATAATTGAAAGCAGGTTCTCTAAGAAATATTTGTACACCCATTTTCATAGCAGCATTATTCACAATGGCCAAAAGCAACCCAAGTGTCCATCAATGGATGAGTGAATAAACAAAATGTGGTCTATACACTCAATGGAATAGTATCCAGCTGTAAAAAAGAAGGAAATTCTGACACGTGCTACAACATGGATGACACTTGAGGACATTATGTTCAGTGCAATAAGCCAGTCACAAAAACACAAATACTGCATGATTCCACTCCTATGACATACCTACAGGAGAAAAGTCACAGAGACAGAAAGTAGAATGGTGGTTGCCAGGAGCTGGAAGGAGAGGAAATGGGGAATTATTGTTTAATGGAGACAGAGTTTCAGTTTTGCAAGATAAGAAGAGATCTGGAGATGGATGGTGGTGATGGTTGCACAACAATGTAAATAACAGCACTAAACTGTACACTTAAAAATAGTTCAAATGATAAATTTTATGTTATGTGCATTTTATCACAATTTTTTAAAAAGAAAGAAAGAATGAATGAACGAATATACACCTCTCAAGTACAAACTCTTACCCATCAGCACATCCAGTATGGTGTGTAGGTAAGATTGAGGGTTCAAGTCCTCTCCTTTCCTGAATGGGATCCAATACTTCTCTCACAACATTAGTGATAATTAAATGAGAGTAAGCACGGAGAGTACACAGCATGCAGACTCTGTCAGCAGATCAGTGGTTACAGCAGGAATGATAACTAGTACTTCCTGAGGGCTAACCACACACCAGGCACTGCTCCAAGCAGTTGACAGGTATTAACGCACTTAATACTTATGACAAACCCTAGGGGCCCAAAGCAACAACAGGTCCCCTGCTTTACAGGAGAGGAAACTGAGGCATGGGGTGAAAGAAGCTGCTGAGACCCATGCAGACGGTAAGGCATGGGGAAGCAAGGGTAGCTGGGCTTCCGAGGTGAAGCGTGTTGGCTTTGGTGGCTACAAGGACGGACTCTGGACTCACATGCCAGGGCTACCCTGAGCCTCCGTGTCCTCATGACCTTATAGTGTTTGAAAAGAGTTCAGTGAAACACACCGTCAAGTGAAGGACACTCAGGGGTTAGGGGGCATCCTCTGTGTGTTATATGACTTGATTGAGCTGGGACTTTCCATGTGTGGCGATGGCAGTGAGGTGTCCCCAAGTGTTTCCGGGAGCCTGCCTCACACAGACCTGGGTAGACTGGAGTGAAGGCAGAATGGGCTGCATTAAGGACACGTGAAGAAGAGGGTTCCAGCAGGCTCTGCCCCTTACATGTTGGGTGACTATGTGGCTGTCTCCCTACCCCTTTCTGGCCATTAGCTTCTTGCTCTGACAAACACGAGAGATAATAATACCTTCCCCTGGTACAGTTAAGAGTGGGATAACTCCACGAGATAATAAGGCATGCAAAGTGCTGAGCACAGGAGCTCTGTATAGTCGGCTTGAATAAATGGGCTCTGGGTCCCGGTTGTTGTGTAATGAGTAAGGACCTGGGATTGTAGCTGAGATTCCTGGGGAGGGGTCAGATCCATACAGATGCCACCAGCCCCGGGTGGCTCTTGGGCACTTGAAACTTGGCAATTGAGATGAGCTGTGAGTGTAAATTACTCACTGATTTTAGACTTAGTATGAAAAAAATTGCATATTTCATTAATAACGTTTTATATTGATTACATGTTAAAATGATAAGATTTTAGCTCTGCTTGGTTAAATAAAATATATTGCTAACCTTTATATGAGTGTATTATATGGTATAAATGATATTCATTTACTTTTTCCTGTTTACTTGTTTTAACGTGACTACTAGAAAAATTTAAATCATGTATGCCGTCTGTGTGATGTTTCTGTTGGGACATGCAGACAAGACCCTGGGACTTCTGGATTATCAAGGAGCAGGGACTCGGGGCTTAGTCATCTGGATTCCGAATAATAATAAGAACAACACATTATAAACTGCATTACCTAGCCCTTACACTGTGCCTGCTAGCCTTTTAAATGCTTTACACATACTAACTAATTGACCCCCTCCATAACCCTGTGGTTAGGGGCTGTTCTAATCCCCATTTCACCAAAGATGGAAATAAGGCACAGAAACGTGAAATACATGGCTCAAGGTCACCATGCTGTGTGTAGCAGACAGGAGATAAACCCGATCACTGCATTTTCCTGAGCCTGTCAGAGATGGGGCTGGACCCCAAGAATTCCGGGGGACACAGTGCCTTCAGGAGGAACTGGCTCAATGGGACCAAGTTCTACACTCCTGGATCCCCGATGGGCTGGAGGTTGGTGGATATGTTGCTTTGTTCTCCTAGGAAACAAAACAGGCCCGGATTCAAATCTAGACTCTACTGTGCATTAGCTGTGTGACCTTGGGAAAGTCGTTTCGCTTCTCTGAACCTCAGCTTCCATTTCTAGCACATGGGGATTTAATAGTACGTACTGCACAGGGCTCTTGTGAGCATTCAGTGACAAATGAATGACAATTATGGTAACAAGAAAGTCAGCCTGTATGCACCCCCTCCTTATGACACTTCCTTTGCCTTCTGGGACACCCTCTTCCTCATTTCACCCAAACCTCTGTGGCCACTCCTTTCTCACCTCTTTCTGCTGGCTTCTCATCTCTTTGATTGTCTTTTAATAGTGGACTAGCTCAGGTTGCAGCCCTTCAACTAATTTTTTGCTGTCTCTTCTCGTTCTCATCCATTCATATGCCAGACCCCCAGTTTGTATCTAGCCAAGACTGTCCCCTGAACTCTGGCCTCATATCATATTGCTGACAGCCTAGATCAAGGGTCTGCAAACTGCGGCCCATGGGCCAAACCCAGTGAAAAGTGGGCTTTACATTTTTTTAATGATTGAAAAAATATCAAGAGACTATTTTGTGGCAAGTGAAAATAAAACTCAAATGTCAGTGTCTGTAAGTGGAACACAGCCATGGTCATTCACTCACATGCCATCTCTGGTTGCTTTCGGTCACGGTCCTGACAGCCTGTATGCTGCACAAAGCCTAAACTATTGACTGTATGGCACATTACAGGCCCTTTACCTTGCTCACCGCTGTCCTAGGTGATGGTATCTATAATAGGCATTTTAAACTCAACACTTCCAAAACTGAGCTCAGGATAGCCCTCCTTCTCCTAAATCAGATGAGAGAAACAAAAATAAAGAAAATGGAATACCTGCTGTGCCATCTTATGAACGCCCCCAGGCCCCATTCTCAAGCGCTCAAGGCTCGCTGTCTTAGAGAAGTGATTCCCAACTACAGGTAATTGTATTCCTAGTCTAGAGACAGTTGTCACAACTGGGAGGTGCTACTCACATTTGGAAGGTAGAGGCAGGATGCTGCTAAATACCCTACAATACCCAGGACAGCCCCCCACAACACGCAAAGACCATCCCAGAATGCCCACCACTGCGAGGTTGAGAAACGCTGCTTTAGAGATGCCCCAGCTCTTCTCTCTCATACCCCCTAACTGCCCCACCAGCAGCTCCTGCCTGCTGTTGCTTTGAAACCTGGTCTGAATTCAAACCACCTTCTCAAACTCCACCACTCGAACCCCAGACAAGCCCCCTCCTGCTTTCCCTCTTGCCTTCCCCTTAATTTCCCAACACAGCAGCAACAGCCATCCTGTTAAAATTTAAGTCAGCTCACATCACGCCTCTGCTTGAGAAGCTGCGATGCAGAAAGCAAAAGACCCTGCTGAACCTAGAAGGACATATGAGATCAGGGCCCTCCTACCTGGTCCCCCTAACGCACCCTGCCCAGCCACTCAGCCTCCCCGTGGTCTTACCTCAGAGCCTTTGCTCTGGCTCTTTCTATAGCCTGAAGCCTGCTCCTGCAGGCAGCTATATGGCCCCATGTCTCACTTCCTGCAGACCTCCACTCACGTCACTGCCAAGCCTCCTTCACCACAATTTCACACACTTCCACATCTCCTCTTTAGCTCTTTTTCCTCCTTGGCACTTAGTTCTATCTAACACCCTAAATGTTTTATTAATTATTTCTCTTATTATCTGTTCCTCTCTCTAGAATATGACATATAAAAACAGGGATTTTTTTTTTGTCTGCCTTTTTTTTTTTCACTGCTGTAGTCCCAGAATCAAGAATAGTTCCTGGCACATAGTATACACTTAATAAATATTGGTTGTTGAATGAATGAATGAATGAATGAATGAATGAATGAATGAATGGCATTCTTACTCTATGCCCTATGCTGCCCTAGGGATTGAAGGATGAAAGCCAGCCCACTTGGCTCTGTGCCTGGTGCTCGGTCAGTCCAGTGAAGGAACCTGAAGTCAAATACTCACCGAGGCAAAAAGTAACACAACGAGAGAAGTGGTCAAAATGTGAAGCAATAGGGAGCCAAGGCGGCTGTGGGGAAATGGAAACCCCATGTGTGATCTGAGGAAGCAGCTGCTACTCAGATCCAGACCATCGTGGCCGCTGCAGAATGCAGGCCCTGTGCTGTCAGTACTTCCATTAGTTCAAAAGAAGCCGGAAATCGATTTTCAATGTGAAATCTCCCTATTTTTAAATGTTGGCAACTGATTCAGATTTGGGTTTCAGTTTGAAACACTCCACATGCCAACCAAAGCATATCTGCAAGTCCCTTCCATCACACCTGAGTTCTCTTGGCTCTGCCCCTTCCACAGCTGGGTGACCTTGGGCAAGTTGGCTTAACCTTTCTGAGCCTCAGTTTCCTCATCCCTAACAGGAGAGCGACACCCAGCTCACAGGATTTAATGAGATAATAACATTCCCCGCTCATCAGAAGTGCTCTCAGCAAAACACAGGAGGAGAGGATGGAAAAAAGAGGGGCGAAAAGGAGAAGTGGAGGGATATCAGTCCTTTTGGGGCCCAAGGGGGAGTTTCGGGACTGGCTAGTCCCACTCAGTATTGTAGACGGGCTCTGAGGAAGTCCACAGGAGTGAAAAGATAGCAGTCACCCAGGGGACAGATGCAGAGGGATCTAGCAGGACAGAGGCTGTGACAGGGAGAGTAGGACGGGGGGGGGGGGGGGGGGGGGGGGGGGGGGGGGAACAGAGATGGAGGTTAGAAAAGGCAGTGGGACCAAAGAGCAAGGAGGTCTGGAAGGAGGAAGAGAAGAAGGAAGGCTGGAATGGAGGAAAGGTGAAACAGCCATCGGGAAGCCGAGGGGGGATAAGGAGCAGGGTGGGAGTTGGAAGAAGTCCTGACGGGCAGCGGCAGGCAAGACCAGAAGGTACAGCGTCAGGCAAGAAAAGAGGAGAGGGCGGTGAGGTACGGCGAGCAGGGCCTGACGCGGGGGAGAGGCCTCCAAAGCGAGGCAGAGGGTTGGAGGAGATGGGGAAGGGGCTGCGAATGGGGGCACTCAGAGCTCTGGGGTAGGATGTGGGAGAGGGAAGATGCAGTGGGGCAGGAAGCAGGGGAGGGGGGCCGTCTTAGAGGAGGGAGGTCAAGAAAAGTGGTGGGAGGGCAGCCGGGAGAAGCACAGGGCCCGGAGGAGAGGAGTGCAGGCATAGGGGCAGAGAGAACCCAAGTGAGCAAGGTGAGAGGGGACCAGAAACACTAATGAAGGAAAGAAGATAAGGGGGTTCAGAGGGGCCGAGGCAGCGAGTGCAGACACGGGGGGAGGCCTGAATGGGGTTCACCTAGGGGGGACTCAGACGAAGGCCAGGATGCAGGGGGTTGAAAGGATGGAGAAGGGTTACCGGGGAGCCTGAGTGGGGAGCAGCAGGAGAAGCAGGGCCACCCATAGGGACCACTGGGGAGATTCAGGAGAGGCGGGGGAGGGGCTCAATGGAGGGGCACAGCGGGCCCCCACCTACCTTCCAGGCAGCAGATCCTCCAAAGGCCCGAATGGGTGAGGCCGCCGGGGTCCTTCTTCTCCGAGGAGCCGCCGCCCCCTCGGTGGGGCGGCCCGTCGTCGGGGGCCGTCAGATTGGTGGTGTTGCAGATGAGAGCGCGCGTGTACAGCCAGTAGTCGGTGCTGATGGCAATGGTCATGAGGCCGAAGGCGGCGAAGGCTCCCACGGTTGTCAGCAGCACCTGCACCCCTTTCTCACACCACAGGCCCCTCTCTTCGTTCCAGCGCTTCAGCGACTCCAGTTTGACCACGGGCAGCCGGGGGGCCGTGGGCCACCACCGGGGCAGCGGGGGCGGGGCCGTGCCGGCGGTTGGGGGGGTCACAGCGCAGGCAGAAGTAGGGGGGCCTGGGCCCAGTGGGGCTGGGGAGGGGGAGGCGAGGACGAGGCTCGGCCGGGAGGGGTCAGAGGGCAGCCATGGTCACCAGCTGGTGGAGGGCAGGCAGCAACAGAAAGGGTTAGACCAGGAGGCACCAGTACCTTCGCCAGCCTCCCTAGGCCCCCCACTCCAAAAAGAACCCCACTATTTCCTTGGTTGAACAGACTACTTCCACTATGCTTCCCACTGCCTCCCTTTCTGTGAAAAATCTCCCTCTGCCCAGGAAATCTTCCCACTGACTCCACTAACCCCAGAAATAGCCCCACAATCCCTGACACTCTAGAACACTCCTCCAGCCCCCTCCTGCTCCTCCCTTCTGGTCACTGTCCTCACCACTGGGAAAACCGTCCCTCACTCCAGCCCCCCTCCGCCCCCACCCTGTGCTCCTCCTCCCAAGGCCTTGTCCCTTCTTCCTCTCCTACAAGGCCCCCATCACCATTCTCCACGTACATTTCTACTTGCTTCCTGTGTTCCAGACAAGTTCCCCCTCTTCACCT
The DNA here is from genome assembly GCF_004115265.2 of Rhinolophus ferrumequinum. Lineage (NCBI taxonomy): Eukaryota > Metazoa > Chordata > Mammalia > Chiroptera > Rhinolophidae > Rhinolophus > Rhinolophus ferrumequinum. Next base: position 47,376,141 of record NC_046298.1, on the reverse strand, counting down.
ACTGTGTCCCCTATCCAAGAAGCATAAACCCTTCGATCTCTCTTCAGCTAAACAGAAAATCTTCCCAAGAATTCTCACCGTTTGCACAACCTGGAAGAACCACATGGTTGCCAACACTACCACCTCCCCCCCAAACACATCATCTCCTCCGCCCGGGAACCCCCTTCCCTGAGCAGACCCCTCAGTCGTTGGACCAAGGTTCTAAACCTCCAATGCACCTTGAAAAGGTCACCAGAGGCCCTTTCAAGCTACTGATACCTGAGTCCCACCTGAGAAATTCTTATTTCATTGGTCTAGTCTGGCGTGGCCCTGAGCAGCTGGGCTTTCAAAAGCTCCCTGGGGGATTTTGATGGGCAACCAACACTGCATTGGACTCACTGGTTTAGAAGAATGCCCCCCATCTCCATCACACCCCCTCTAACAGCCCCCAAGATCTCCCTTGGACTATCCCCATCCCCTACTATGTCTTTGACTCAAGAAAACCCCCCGTTATTTCCTTTGCTTAACGAAGTCTTCTGAGTCTGGCCCCCACTATCTCTACAACTTAGACAAACTCATCATGACCATCACTTTCTCCTTCTGCATTTGGAAAAATTTCTTCCATGAGCTCCATGGCATTTTCTACTTATAGGAATCCCTTCCTCCAGACCCTCAATTCCTCCGCATTCAGAATCTCCCCAGCTGGCCCGCAGCCCACTGCTGTCTAAGGAAACCCACCCCGCCCACTCCTCTGCCCTTCCACCATCTCCCACTCCTCCAACCCCCACCCCAGGGCAAACCTCCTTATCTCATCACACCGGATAAACCCCCCAACTCAAGATTTCCCCAACTCACTTGGACCTCCCACTCTCTTTCTGTGTTACAAGAACCTTCCTCCCCCTGCCCTGACTTCTTTACATCATGAAGAATCCCCTTTACTCCTGCCCTCTTCTCCGCTCACTCCAACCCCCAGCACCTCATCTACTCAGGAAAATCCCCTTCCTGCCCCCAGACTTCCCTTCTAGGGAACACCCCCAGGACTGCCCCTACTATGTCTCCTGTACAGGAACATACATTGTACATGCATTTTCTTCCAAATTTAAAAAGAATCCCTCCATAGACAATGCCCCTCAGAAAAACAATGATCTCCAAGACTACAACTCTCTTTCAGTCAGGAATAATTTCCCACTCTGCACCCCTCCCCCCAGTGTCCATTCATTTCCCTCTTCCAAAGCAGTCCCACCACCACACTCCCAGCCCTGCCTTCCGCCCCTTACCCCAACCCTCCTTCTAGGCATGTGTCATTTACCTCCTTCCACCACTCACTCTTTCCTACACTTTGTCCCTAAGCCCCCTATTATAGTTAAAAGCCTGGAAGCCATAGAAGGGGAAGAAAACTACGCAGGGTCCCAGTACCAGGGTGACCTTGGCCTCTTCTGACCCCATCAGCTGGCCCCCACTAAGTCTGCTCCAAGGAGGGGCAGTTAAAAAAGGTTGTCTATGGGGGGTGTCTCTATGGCAACTGGGCCCAGTGCCCCACACACGTGTTCTCTCCCCCACCTCAATTCCTGCCTTCCCATAAGCAGTCCCTACCCCAGCCCCATTTATCAGACACTGGACACTGACGCCCCCAGCCTCCCTCTCCTTGCTGCTGGCCCCTTCCTCTCTTTCCTCTCCATGCATACGCTGAGTTTCCTCTCCTCTCCATCTCTGGGCCTCTTCTCTCCGGATCTGTGCCCCTCACCACCAGCACCACCACCTCCACTGTCCTAACAAATTTCTGCTCCCACCCAGGTGAGCCTGTGACCTCAGGATGTACCCTTCCCCCTGCTGGGCCCCCTACAACCCAAGATAAGGAGGAAATGGAAACAGGAAATAAATGAAGGAAATTCTTCATCAAGAAAAGATTTGAAGACCTTTTCTGTTGTCGATTTGGGGGGCAATCTATTTGGCTTTAGGGGCTGTTCCTTTAGTCCATCTGTCGGCGGCAGCAAAGGAGGAGGGAGCAGGGGACCCCCAATTCTAAAGCTTCCGGATATGACAGGGGTCACCGTCCCCTCTCCCTCTGAAGGGGACCAGCTCCTTCCTCCAGAACTAGTGGATCACAAACCCTTCATTCTACATCCACCCACCTCCGATCAATAAAAAGATCTGTCTCACCTCTGTTAATGATAGGTCAATTCTCCGATGCACTGGGGAGGGGATGATGAGCCCCCCTGTCGGCACCCCCCGAGAAACCCTTGTGGTTCCCAATTCTCACTGGTCCCCCTCCCCCAACAACGAGGGACCCAGGCGTCCGATCAGGTTGGGGGTGGAGGTGAGGAGGCGTAGGGGGGATGGGGGTGCTGAGGTGGGAGGGGAGGCTGAGGAGCAGCTCTGAGCCCTGGCCCCAAGGGAGTGGGGGGTCAGGATGGGGGAAAAAAGGTGAGGAGACAATTTGGTTCTCGTGTCGCTGGGTAAAGTGCGGAGCTGGAGGACGAGAGAGGGAGGGAGGAGGGAGAGAGGGGGAGGGGGAGCCGCTGGGGATGGGGGAGCCACAGAGTGGAGATGGCTGGGGGGGGACGAAAATGATTGGGGGGGCAGGGTCTGGGTGGCAGAAGGAAACAGGGGAAAAAGAGAGAGAGAGACCCGAAAAGGGAGGGAGAGAGACAAGGAGAAGCGGAAAGAGAGAGACCCGGAGACTGGGAAACAGAAACGGGGGAGGCAGAAATTTGGGGGAGGCAGTGACTGGTAGCAGAAGGAAGTTGGAGAGACACACACACACAGAGAGAAATATCCAGAGAGAGAAGGGGTCAGAGACAGAGAACCCAAAGAGAGAAACCAAGAGACTGGGGGGAAGGTGGGGGATGGGGAAGGGTTGGAGTAAGGGAGAGGAGGAGGGGACAGGGTCTGGGTAACAGAAAGAAAGAAGAGACACTGAGAGAGTCATCCAGAGAGGGGGGTGAGACAGGTGGGGAGGGACAGAGAGAGACTGAGAGGATGGGGGAGAGAGAGAGAAATAAAGGGGGGAGAGAAAGTGAAGATGGGGCAAGGTTCCAGTAGAGAAAGATGCTTTAGAAAGAGAAAAGGAGAGAGAGACAGACAGAGAGAGACTGAGAGAGAGAGAGAAAGTATGAGAGAAATTTTGGGGAGAGGGGTCTGAGTGTCAGAAGGTGCCTGGAGACAGAAAGGCAGGTACAAAAGGAAAGAGAGAGACCCAAAGAGAGAGACAGAAGGAGAGAGACTGTGAATGGGAAAGAAAGAGAGCCAGGGAATGAGAGACAGAGATAGAGACCCAGGAGGCATCAAAAGGAAGGTGGAGAAAAATTGGAGAGGGGCCAGGCTCAGAGGAATGAAGGAGGCCCGAGAGAAGGGACACCCCGGCCTCCGTCCCCACTCGCATCCTCAGCCCCTGATCCCTACCCCCACCCCCATTTCAAAGACACCACCCCCACCCCCACTAGCCTCCATCTCTCCACAGCATCGCTTGCCGCTGCCACCGCCTCTTCCTGTCGTCATAGCAACAGGATCCAGGCGCCCAGCCAAGGCTGGCAGCAGCGGCCGGAAATGAGGGGAGGGCCTTTTAAAAAGGACCCCAGGAGCTCTCCCCTTTCTCGAAATCCAAGGGAAAACTCAACTTCTCCGGGTCTTCCCACTCCCACCACACCCCCTCAAATGGCAGGGGCAAAGATCCCCTGAAAATAAAATTATATTACATTAATTTTACAAGGATAGCAAGTCTTTTGAGTTTCACCAACATTTTTTTTTTCTTTTTATCCCCTCCCCACCCCTAACTCAGAGTTTGATTCCCCCAAGATGGGGATGGGAATGAGGAGAAAAGTAGGATGCAAGAAGCTTGGGTGGAAATAAGTCTGAAAGAAATCTGTCTGGGGTTAGGTAGGAGGGCCATGACACAATTTTGAGAAGAGTTAGAAGTAGCCAGTGGGTAGGGAGTGGACAACTTGACGTAGAAAATCAGATGAGAGCAGAAAGTTTGGTCTTGGGTTCAAATCTCAGAGATGCCCCGTATGTGAACTTGAGCAAAACATTTCCTCTCTTCTAGACTCAGTTATAGTGGGGGGAGGAACTGCCTCCAATTAAATGAGGACATTGATGAGAAAGGGTCTTTGCACACTGTTCTAGACTCTGTCCTCAGGCAAATGCTATCAAATATGCAAAGGTAACTGGTCCAGAGTGCTGGGCTAAGCAGTTTGCATGCTTTGTGGTCTCTGGTCTCCTGCAATTCTTATAGAATCTTTGCAATGTGGGCACTGATGTTCCCATATTATAGATTAGCAAACCGAAGCTTGGAGGTGGATAGTGATCTGCCCACGATCACAGGGGACAAAAATCCCTCTTTCTGAGGGATTGCCAGGGGTGGACAGCAATAGGTGACCTTCAGAGCCACTCAACTCAATGCACCATTCCTGGGCCAACTCCTCTGTTTTGAGGTCCGGCAGAAGACAGAGATAAGCTGTGTCCCCCACACATCCAATTACCTCTCCCAGAAAGAGCCTGTACCCTGCAGCTCAGATTTCCACTGGAATTTCTACAGCTCAGTTTACTTACCATGCCCCATGGGGGAAAGGAGTTTAGAGAAACATTCGGACACCCCTGGTTTAGAAGAAAAGAACACCAGCCTCAAGAGAAGGGGGCTGGAATTCACTCCATTGAGAAACATTTGTTCCGCCTCTGCTCTTCCGCCAGGAGAAGGATACAGCTGCGGACAATAATGGGAAGCCATATAAATTAAGCACTGATATTACAGACTCTAAGTGATTTGCAGGCATTGAGTCAGTCTTCTGGGTCCTGTTATTAGCCCCATTTTAAAGATGTGACAATTGAGGCTGGGGGAAGTTAGCACATGGAGCAGGTAGGACGCGGTAGTGGTGGAAATCAGCGTGAAGTCTTCAGATTCCAGACCCTTGCTGTCTTCACTGCTTCTCTGTGCTTGGGTGGGTGGGTGAGGTGTTGTTTATATCCTAAACGAGGTAACTGAAAATAAACAACAAAAACAGATACTTTCAAAGGGTGAAAACAACTCTAAGATAATAAAATAAGACAGGGTTTTAAACATTGGAAGTATTGACATAAGGTGGGGGGCACGCTGTGCATTGTAGGAAGTCGAGCAACATCTCTGGTCTCCACCCACTAGATGCCAATAGTAAGGGATTATAATAAAAAGAATTCAGTTTGTCCCACCTCAAATCCTGTTCCTTACTGGGAAAGCCTTTTAAAGTTTTTAGCTTCTCTTACCTGCCTTTATGTCTCTAAATAATAATTATCTCTTGGATGTGTCAACATTATGGATTTTTTTTCTCTGATAGATAAGGATTTAACTCATGTAGACCTCATTTTCCCCTCTCTTCCTCCCAATATAAATATTTTTAATTCTTCTATGGGTTAATCCCGTGACGTTAAGTAACAGACTTACATCATGATTTCTTGTTTCAGAGGATATTATCTCTTTTTTTTTTGGCAGCTTTACTGAGATAGACTCCACATACCATACAATTCACCCACTTAACGTGTACAATTCAATGGCTTTTAACTATAATCACAGAAGAGTGCAACCATCAAATTTAGATCCATTGTAGAACATTTTCATTAACCCAAGGAGAGCCCGCACTCCCCTCAGCCAGCCACCACTCCCAATCTCCCCACATACACCCAGCCCTAGGCAATCACTGATCTGCTCTCTGTCTGTAGAGATTCTAGACACGTCATACAAACAGAATCATACAATATATGTTGCTTTGTTACTGGCTCCTCTCACTTAGAATAATGCTTTCAAGGTCCACCCATGTTGTAACTTATGTCAGTGCTTCATTTCCTTTTATTGCCAAATAACATTTCGTTGTATGAATATGCTACATTTCACTTGTCCATCCGATATCTGGGTTATTTCCACAGTTTGGCTATTATGCGTAATGCCGCTATGAACCTTCATGTACAAGTTTTTGTGTGGAAATGTTTTCACGTCTCTTGGGCACATCCATACCTAGGAATTGCTATGCCATAGGTTTATCTTTCTGAGAAATGAGATAGCATCTCTGGACTTCATTTTGTAAGATAGAAACACTAGAGCCCTTGATCTCCCCTTCATCTCAGGGAAGGACCCTTCAGAATGAATGTCACAGACAAGTTATGGGCCCTTTCAAATTTCCCAATTTGCTCGTGAATTCATCTCACATTAGCCAAAGTCTCCAATGGGCTTGACCAGGAGACCTAGAGACTGTAGACTCAGAGATACCGTGTTTCCCCAAAAATAAGACCTAGCCAGACAATCAGCTCTAATGCATCGTTTGGAGCAAAAATTAATATAAGACCCAGTATTTATATTATATTATATTATATTATATTATATTATATTATATTATATTATATTATATTATATTATATTATATTATATTATAATGTTGTATTACATTATATAAGACTTGGTCTAATGTTATAGTAAAATAAGACCGGGTCTTATATTAATTTTTGCTCCAAAAGACGCATTAGAGCTGATTGTCCGGCTAGGTCTTATTTTCGGGGAAACACGGTAATTCTGCTAAGCCCTTACTCCTGAGAAGGTCCTCCACCTTCTGATCCCATATGGTAGGTAGAACTCTAAGATTGCCCTCCACTGGTGTACACACCCTGTAGAATTCCCTCCCTTTGAGTGTGGGCAAGATCCGAGAATAAGATGGGGTGTCACCCCATGATTAGGTTGCATTGTATGACAAGGGGAAGGGATTTTGCACGTGTAATTAAGGCTCCTAATCATTGACTTGAAACTAATCAAAAGGAAGATCGTCCTGGGTGGGCCTTACTTAACCAGGTGATCTCTTTTAAAAGTGTCAAGAAGTCAGAGAATCTCAAAGCAAGAGATCCTCCTGCTGTTGTGGAAGGAGCAAACTGACCTGTTGTAGAGAGGGCCACGTGGTGAGGACCTGAGGGTGGCAACTGCTGGCGAGAACATAGGGTCGTCGGTCACAGCCACAAGGAAACAAATTCTGCTCAGCCTTGGGGAGCTTGGAAGTGGGTCTCTCCCTAACTGAACCTCCCGGTGAGACATCTTGACTTCAGCCTTGTGAGATTCTGAGCAGAGGACCCAGTGGTACTGTACTGGATTCCCGATCCATGGAAACTGTGACATAATAAAACATGTGTGTTTCTTTTAAGCCACTGTGTTTGTGGCAATTTGTTACACAACAACAGATAACTAATACATCCTGTAAATCACATTGCCCTGTGAAGGTCACACAGAGGCCACTTGGCCAATGTTGCCTTAAGGCCTCCCAATGCCTCCCTCTCCCTCCCCATGTGTGGACCTCTCTCCCTCCTGGATCTCTTTCATATCCATACCCTTCTCTCCATCCTGCTCTTATTTGTGCCACCAGCCTATACCACTGGTCTCCTCCAGTCCAATTTTCACATGGCCCTTACAGGCTTTTTCTAACATTCAGAGCTGACCCTGTCCCGCCTCTGCTCCAAATTCTCCTATGGCACCCTACTGCCCTCAGGAGAAAATCTAAGTTCCTCACCTATGTTCCTTGCCAAGAGCACCAGTCATGTCTTATGCCACCCGCCCCAGTGCTGCCTCCAGCAAACTGGAGTCATTTCCCCCACTACACTCAGCTTCTTCATGCTTCTGAGGTTTCTGAGTATGGCTCCCTTGCCCAGAATCTCCTTCCATCTCTCAGCCATACAACAAAGCTCTGCCTTCTCTTGAAGATTTGAAGTGCATGCTCCTTCCTCTGGGAAGCCCTCCCTGACCTTCCAAGGCTGCATCAGGCGTTACAGCTGTGCTTCCACCATGCCCTCTGTTGCCCCCATTAGAGCACAGTCATCCTGCATTGTGATTGGTGCATCAGTCGGTCTCCTCCAGCCAAACAGGAGCTGGTCAAGGACAGGCACAGGTATGGTTCACTTTGGTGTCCCCCAGAGCCCAGCCCTGGTAGACAGGAAGCCTCAGTCCCCAGGTGCTGGATGGAGGGAGGGAGGGAGGGAGGGACGGATGAAGGAATGAATGAAAGACTCGGGGAAGGAGTGCATACAGACGCTAAGGCGCCTGCCCTCTGGCGTCCATTGCAACCTCTTGTCCCCACCCAACCCCGGTCCCTGCCCCACATCCTGAATGTGCTGTTTCCCAGGTGCTCAAGTGTTTGTCATCAACAGCAGCTGGGCCCTTTGTGTTTTCTCAAGAGGAACAGAGTGGTGGTGGCGTGTTTTCCTGCTGTACCAGGAAGAGAAAATCAGCGTTTCTAAAACGTCCTCATTCAGGGTGAAGTGGAAATATTCCAGCACTAAGGAGTCTGGTGGCTTGGGTTCCAATCCTTGCTTTTCTTTGCCTCCCTAAAAGACCCAAAACCAAACCCTTGTTCTCTCTGCACCTCCACCCTCTTGTCTGTAAAAGGGAATGGGGGTGAAGTTAGTGATCCCCCTCTGGATGGCATATTCGGGTTCCAAATCACACATCCCGGGAACTCTGGCAGGGCTTTCTGGGTGTCCGGGAAGCCCCTGAAACTATGTACCAAGTTTTGTGAATATGAGTGTTCTCTTCTGGGGGTCCATAGCTTTGATCTGATTCACAAAGGGCCCCCTCATCCCTTACAAGTTGAGCCGCTGCTCATAAGTCAACTTAGGAAAATCTCATTTGTGTTAATAAAAATAAAGGCAGAATGACAAACAAGGGAGAATCTACAAATGCATAGATGTTGTCTAAAGCAGGTTTTTCTCAACCCCAGCACGAGTCACATGCCGGTAGCATCCTCCCTCGCCCCCCAGGGGTGATATCCCAAAATGTCCCCAGATATTGTCTGATGTCCTCTGGGGGCAAAAATACCCCACGTGGAGAAACACTGGTCTAAAAGAAGAAACTGATAACACTTGTTCCCTCTGGGAAATAAGACTGGGATTGAGAAGAGGGAGAGGAAGAGAGTTACTTCTTTCTTTGTACCCTTCTCTCTGCTTAATTTGAAAAGCACAACTTAAATTCATAATAAAAATGAATGTATTGTTAAATTACAGTAGTCCCCCCCCCCATCTACGGTTTTGCTTTTCACTGTTTCAGTTACCCGTGGTCAACCTTGGTTTGAAAATATTAAATGGAAAATTCCAGATATAAACAATTTATAAGTTTTGAATTGCATACCGTTCTGAGTAGTGTGATGAAATCTCTCACTGTCCAGCTCCGTCCTGCCCGGGACATGAATCATCCCTTTGTCCAGCATCTCCACGCTGCAGACACTGCCTGTTAGTGACTTATTAGCCATATCGGTGATCAGATGAACTGTCGTGGTATCGAGAGGCTTGTGTTCAAGTCATCCTTATTTCAGTTGATAACGGCCCCAACGTGCAAGAATAGTGATGCTGACAATTCAGATGTGCCTAAGAGAAACCGTGAAGTGCTTCCTTGAAGTGAAAAGGTGAGTTTGCATTGGAAAAAACATAGTATATACAGAATTCAGTACTATCTGCGGTTTCAGGCACCTACTGGGGGTCTTGGTATGTGTCCCCCAGGGATAAGGGGGGACAACTGTACCTCCACTCAATGGACCACTATATGATCATCGAAAAAATAAGACAAATCTCTACTTCTGATATATTGTCTCTGTGACATACAGCAGCAATGCTTGAACCCTTTGGTCTCAGGACCTCTCTATGCACTTAAAACTTTTAGGGGACCCCAAAGAGCTTTTGTTTATGTGTATTATGTATATTGATATTCAACATATTCAAAATTCAAATGGTGATTTTAAAATATGTATTCATTTAAGTAAAATAATAAACTCATTGCATGTTTACATAAACAACTTATTTTAGTTAAAAATAACTATATTTTCCCAAATAAAGTGGTGTTGGCTTATATTTTTGAAAATCTACTCAACCTTTGCTCTCATAGAAGAAGGTTGAGTTCTCATATCTGCTTCTGCATTCAATCTATTGTGTTATCATCTATCATGAAGCTACCCAAACCTTCTGAACTTATCACACTCATGAGAGACTAAGAGTGAAAAAGACAAACAATATTGTAGCATGACTATAAAAATGACCTGGACCTCGTGGACCCCTTAAACACATCTCAGGGATGCCCAGCGTCCTTGGGCCACACTTGGAGAACCACTGATGTGTAGTATTATGCTGTACATGAACCGAGTACAAAACACTGTGTAAAAATGATGATAGACAAATAGATGGAATTATGTGGCTTCAATATACATGGAGGTATACAGCTTAGTGGTGAAGCATGGCAGGCTCAGGAGTCTCCCAGAGTTCAATCTTAGCTTGACCACTGACTAGCTGTGTGCCCAGGAGAAAGTTAATTAACCTCTCTGTGCCTCAGGATCTCATTTATAAAATGTGGATGATAATAAAAACACCAACCTCCTTGGGTTATCGGATGTAAAGTGCTTAGGACTTGAATGCAAAGTGGCTGGCACATAGGAAATGCTCAATAAATTATGCAACTAATTTATGCAAAGTATTGTTATTAAGCAGCCTTGAAAAATAGTAAGGTAAAGTTACATAACTGATGTTAAGTGATCTCCATAATACATTGCCATGTGAAATTAAAAGGTACAGAAATGTGTGCATACTATGATAAATGTTGTGTCAAATAAATGTGCACATATATGCTACCTATTCACCTGTGTGTGGATTCAAACACATGCATATATGCTTCAATATGCATATGGTATTCTTAAAATTATATAATACATGACAAAATGATAGTATCTCGGGGGAGGGTGGTTTCTAGATGTCAAGAGGTCAGAAGTAGGACTTACTTTTCACAGCATTCCTTAAAAACACACAAATCTTTAACTATGAAATCCCATTCAATTTCCAAAGTGTAAACAGCAAAGCAAAGAAACAAATAAAAAACTAACTTGATGTTTTCTGAAAAAGAACTTTAGGACTTTAGGTTATGTTCTGGACAAAATCAGCAAATATGCCGTGCTCACACCGAGACTGCCCATCCTGCTGGCTAAACAGACAGCACCAATTGATCAGAAAGGCAGACAGTACTAATTGATGGGGGACATCACTTCCCACTGAGCAGAAGTTCAAAAATCCTTACCAACAGTGTGCTGCGGGCAGCCACTAAAAATTTATTAATCTTTACAAAGAAGCTGAAACATATTTGCCATCCTAAATCTCAAGCATGACTGCCAGAAATTCCTGAAATCATTGAAAATGACTCAGAATATTTCCCCCAGGGAGTCTAATCCTGCTGAATCTTAATTCTTTCCTGCTAACCTACCCCCCACCCCAACTCTCCCTGTTCCAGAAGGATTTGAAGCCCTTCCTTATAGCCCAACCCCCTTCTTTGTTACAGAAAAAGAAACTGAAGCCCCAGAGATTAAGACTTGCTCAAGGTCACAGAATGAGTTTGCATCAAATTCCTAGTAGTAAAATACAGCAGCTGAAAGACTAGACTCTGGGGTTAGACAAGCCTGGGTGTGAGTTCTTCTTTTGCATCTTACCAGCTGGGACACCTCACCTCCCCAAGTCTCAGTTTCTCTGTCTACAAAATGGGGGTACCTGAAATGCCTAGTTCACAGGATGCCTTGGAGAATCCGATAAGCAAGTAGATGGGAAGTGTTCAGCATAGTGTCTGACACCAAATGACAACTTGATAAATGTGGTTGTGGCTGAAGTTGTTCTGAGTGTCCCCAAGAGGCTAAATCATGACAAGGCAAAGAACCCAAGGGCTAGCTAGCACTGTATTTTCTTTTCAATACATCTCAAGAACAAGTTCAAGCACTCAGGCTGTTTTCAGTCCCTCAGTGTAAAGGGTGAGATCACAGATCTGAGCCCACTGTGTGTGTGTGTGCGAGGGGGAGAGAGAGAGAGAGAGAGAGAGAGAGAGAGAGAGAGAGAGAGAGAGAGAGAGAGAGAGAGAGAGAGAGAGAGAGGTGGAGAGATTGAGAGAGTGAGAATTCTTGCACCAGGGCTGCTCACGAGATCAGGTACGGGAAGAATGTGTGGCAATAAATGGTAACAGTTAATTCTCAACAGAGTGACTGAGCCAAGTGTTAGGAGAACCCACTGCTCCCTCAAGGCTCCCGGGCTCTGCCAATTTCTATCTGTGTGACCCTGATGGAGTCATTTTACCTCTACAGCCCTAGCTGCAAAGTGAGTCCAGTAAACTCAACATGTAGGCTTGGGGAGAAAATTAAATGAAGCAGTGAATGTTCTAGAAGGAAGGCGAGTAATAGTAACAGTACTCTAAGTGGTCAGAGTAATACCAAGAGTTAATTTTTATTGATCCTGACCCGTGTCATTTGCTGTCCTACATGCTTTACACGGACTGAATTATAAAGCGCTGCTGTTAATAATGATAAGGATTAAGCAATTTAACAAACACCAATCTAACCTCATTCCCTGACCCTAGGGATAGAGACCTAGACCCAGCCCCCAGTATCCAAAGCCCACCCCATCCCCGGCAGGCGGAGACGTGTTTGAAATAAAGTTTATTGAAGTTTCTGTTGGTATTTACATATGATACACAGTAAATAACAGAGCCAGGCCCCCCCAACCCACCCTGCTCCCCACCCCCAAACCCCTCCCCCCAGCCTCGTTAAAAATCGCTGCGTAAAGACAGGTTAACTGCTGCGGTCCCCCCTCCCGCCTCCCCCCTAAGATGCAAACTAGAAGCCCCCGTCCCTCCCCTGCCGCCCTCCCCCCACCCCGGGGGCCTTCCTGGTTCCGTGTACAACACTGTGCTACCTCGCCCCTCTTCCCCTAATAAGGGGCGGTGGGCGAATTTCTGGGACCCCCCCAAATCTGTCCAAGGGGGAAAATGGACCCTTGAAAGAGGCCAGAGTTGGGGGTCTGAGATGGGAAGGAGGACTTCAATGAGGGGGAGTGCCAGAAAATGGAAGACTTCGAGGTTTAGGGGGTGTCGACCCCCGCTACTGCCTCTGCCTCCTTTGAGGAACCTCAAGGGGGAAGAGGCGGGCACAGGTGTGGAAATGGCGTGGAATTCCCTCACCCCAGGGTCTCCATCCTTGTCCTGTGGTGTGCGGGGCTGGATGCACCCAGGGGCTTTGGATGAGTAAGTGGAGAGGAGGGAGACAGAAGGAAGAGGAGGAAGAAAGAGAAGCTAAGGACAGCTGAGAAAGCAAGATCGGTTGGATAGCGCTCCCTGACCGGCAAGTAACCTTCTGGCGGCCTAGAAGAGCCCAGCCGGTGAGAAAGAAGGGGGTCTCCAGGGAAGCAGAGAAGCGCAGGGGGAGACCAGATGAACCATACCCACAGCCTCCGGCCTCCACCCCACCCCGGAGCTGTGGACGGAGCAAGGAAGTCCCCCACTGCACCCAAGGACCCCAAGGTCCTGAGGTGAGACTGGGCCAGAAAAGAGAGAAGTCGGCAGAGGGGAGAAGAGGATGGTTGGCATTCCTGGCGGCTGCCGGACCCTACTCTCCAGCCCAGCGCCCCTACGGGGAGGGAGCAGATGGGAGAGCTCAGCAGAGGTGGGCGCCTCAACCGCCCGCTGGCTGCTGAGCCAGGTGCGCAGAGCCGGAAAACGCCGGAGGCAGTAATTGGCTGAGGGGCAGGGCCAGAGGAAACGGACGGACCCTACGGACAAGGGAGAGGAACCATCTGGAAGGAAGGTCCAATGAAGTGGACAGGCCAGGAAGGGGGAGGGGCTAGAGTGGTGGGCGGGGCCACCGAGAAGGGCGGGGCTAAAGCCAGAGCAGCATTCCCCCCCACCCCAGGTGAGAGCGAGGAGTTCGGTGGAGGGAGGGGAGCTGCGTTTCAGGGAGACCGGTGAGGGTGTGGAGGAGAAAGGGAGCTCCGAGTGGCGGGGCCTCAGCAGGGTGAGGTGGAGATGTGCAGATGGTCTGGATACTTGATGGCGGGAGGGTAGTTCTGCGTCATCTGAATGGACACGTCGCTGGAGATGTCGGAGGGGCTGCGGCCGCGGCGCCACGCCTCCGGCTGCAGGAACTGGCCCGAGTAGTCGGAGCAGTCGCTGAGACGCGGGCGGTAGAAGGCCGGGTGCGGGCGATACATCTCCTCCTCGGCGTAGCGCTTGGTGAACAAGTACACGGACATCACGCCAGCCCCCTGTGGCAAGGCACGATCAGAGTCCCAGAAGGTGGCCCTGGGCTCCCTGTTACCCCAGGACCCAAGGTTCTGGGCCTCTAGCTTCCTCTTTCCCCAGAAGCCAGGAATTAGGACCCCAGTCCCCTCCTTCCCCAGGACCCCAGGTGTCCAGGCTCCCAGCCCCTTCCTGACTCAGAACCCCCCAAATCCAGGCCCCCAGCGTCTTCTGAGGACTCCAGGAGTCAGAGTCCCCAGCTCCCTCCTCCCCCAGGATCCAGGGGTTAAGCCCTCAGCCACCACCTCCCTCTTAATCCAAAGTCTACACCCCCAGCCTCCTCTTCCTCCTGAACCCAGGAATCAGGCCCCCAGGCCCCTCCCCATTCAAAAACCTAGAGTCTGGGCCCCACAGACATCACCTCTTTGAGTAGGAAGGAGGAAGCAGCGAAGGCAAAAGACCACCCGTAGCGATAGTGGAAATACTGCTCAGAGCTGCTGGGCCTGTTCATGACCTCGTCATTGATGCTGGAAATGTAAAGAACCAAGCCCACCACCAAGGAGAGGCCTGGGGGAGCAGAGGGGTGCCCTTGGTCCATTAGCAATAGACCCCTTGCCCCAGCCCAGGATTCTCCTCGTCTCACTGCTGTCCTCTCCCTTTTCCTCCCTGCTCTGGCCTGGATTAACTTCCATCTTTTGAAGCCTCTTGAATGTGGGCCTTGCCTGGGTGTGAGGGTCCTAGAGATGAATCAGCCTCCTCCTTCCCTACCCCAAATTTTCATCCAGGTCACAATTGGGGAAGGCAAATCTGGACGTTGGTCAATAGTCACACATGGTGATATGTGCTGTAAGGGAACTAGGAGCACACAGCGCTCTGTGGGCCCAGAAGAGGCACCAAACCCACCTGAGGGGGGTGGGGGGCAGGAGGAGCCAGGGAAAGCTTCCTAGAAGAATGACTTTGTCCAAGTCCTATAGGATGAGGCCCAGGGAAGAATAAGAATACTCATTATTCCACTCTGGGCAGAGCGCAAAGGCTTGGAGGCCCAGTATGAGCTGATCCACCCATGTAGCTACAACATGCGCCATGGTCACAAGACACGAGGCCGGAGATGGGGGCGGGCACATGACCATGATGAACCTCGCATGCCAGGCTGAGGAGCTCGGCATTGATGCCAAAGGCACTAGGGAGCCATGGAAGGTCGGGAGCAAAGACAGGGCCAGAGTGGAGTGTTAGCAGATCCTTGGGGGGCTGGTTGGTTCTGGGAAGAGATTGGAGGGGAGACTCTAGAGCTGTATATTCGAAGAGGAGGAGGAGGAGGTCTGAGCTGAGGCTGGATGGATAACAATAGCAACAACATTAATTATAATAATAATAGCACCAGCTTATATAGGTCTTGTTCTGTGCCAGGCGCCACTCTTAGTGTCATACATGTATTACTCATTCAAACCTCACAACCACACTTTCAAGTAGTACCATTTTTAACTCCACTTACAGTTCAGGAAATAGAAGCACATAGGGAGGTGGAGAGGCGAGGTCGGGTTTGAGAATATATCAGAGGCAAATATCACTTCCTCAAGATGAACTTTCTTTTAAATAGTAGCCCTGCCAAGGGTGGCTTGAGGACAAAGTTCCCTGTCCTAAATTAATCCATGTAATCCTTATCAGCATTTCCTTTCAGACGCCTATAAACAAATACTTGTGTGCTCATCACCCCCCAGAACAAATCTAAATTCTTTCTATCGCCTATAATATGGTCGGCAAGCTATGGTCCACGGGCTAAATCCAGCCCACCTCCGATTTTTGTATGGCCTACTACCTAAGAATGGCTTCTACATAATTAAATGGTTGAAAAAAAATCAAAAGAAGAATGATATTTTGTGGCATGTAAAAAGTACATGAATTTCATTTGGCAGTTCCTCAAAGTCTTAAACATAGAATTACCAGATGAACCAGCGATTCCACTCCTAGGTGTCTACCCAAGAGAACTGGAACCATATGCTCACCCTAAAACTTGTGTACAAATGTTTGTAGCAGCATTATTCATAATAGCCAAAAAATGGAAACAACCCAAATGTTTATCAACTGCATGGATAAACAAAATGTGGTATAGCCATATAAAGGAATATTATTCAGCCTAAAAAAGGAATGAAGTACTAATTTATGCTACCACATGGATGAATCTAGAAAATATGCTAAGTGAAAGAAGCCAGACACAAAAGACCACATATCGTATGGTTCCATTTACATGAAATGTCCAAAATAGGCAAATTCACAGAGATAGAAAGTGGATTAGTGGTTGTCAGGAAATGGAGTGGAGGGGGAGAATAGGACTGGCTATTCAAGGGTGTGAAGTTGCTTTTCAGGGTAATGAAAATGTTGTGGAACTGTGTAATGGAGATGGTTGCACAACCTTGTGAACACATTAAAATCCACAGAATTATATGAGCTTTAGGTTATGTGAATTATAATATCTCAATTTTAAAAGTCTATGAATTTCAAATTTCAGGGTCCATAAATAAAGTTTTCTTGGGACACAGCCATAGTGCATTTGTTTACACATTGCCTGTGGCTGCAGCAGCAAAGCTGAGGAGTTGTGACAGAGACTGTATGGCCAGTAAAGCTGAAAATATTTATTGTCTGGATCTTTCAGAAAAACTTTGCTGACCTCCGGACTACAATGCCTATATGGTCTGGTGCCTGCCAGCCTCACCCCTGGTTGGCCTCTCCTTGCTCCCTCTTTAGACCATGTGAATTCCCATGCTCCCTTGAACACATCAAGGTCATTTCTGCCTCAGAGCCTTTGCACTCACTGTCCCCTCCACCTGAGATGCTCTTCCCCCTGATTTCTCCATGTCTTTCTCTGTCACTTCATTTAGATTTCGCCTCCCTTGTCACCTTCTTAGAAAGGCCTTCTATGATCTCCCTGTTTTAAAAAAATGTTCCTTCCCTCAAAGTAAGAGGAATGCAGATGAAAAACTATGAGGGGCTACTATGTCTCACGCATCAAAAAGTGAAAAAGCTTCACAACATTTTCTTCTGATGAGGCCAAGGGAACAAAGCTCTTATATGTTGCTAGTGGGGATGCAAAATGGCACAACCGCTATGGATGGGAGTTTGGCCATATCCACCAAACCTACAATGTATTTATCCTTTAACCCAGGCATCCCACTCCTAGGAATCTATCCTGAAGATATCCGCCCAATGACATGAAAGCTCATAAGCACAGGGTAACGCACTGCAGCATGATTCATAATTGCAAAATATCAGAAACAACCTAGATGCCCTTACACAGCAGATTCATGAAATAATCTATAAAACATCATACAACAGAGTACCGAGCCTCTGTGAAATGAGAATGAGGACAAGCTCTGAGAACTGACAAGCAGTTCGATGACAGTCCAGACTTTATCACTAAGTAAAGAAAAAAAGAAAGTAATGCACAAAACAGTATATAGAATGCTACGTTGAAAGCAAAAAAGAAGCGTACATGAGAACACATATATGAATCTGTTTATTTTTGCAAAAGGAGACCTATAGGGAAGAAAACAGACAAATGAAGTTGATCACCTAAAGGGGGCAGGCGAGAACCTGAAGGAAAAGATGGAGAGGAAGAGGCACTCTGAGTTTGACCTTTGGAACTATGCTAGTATTTTATATATTCAAAAGATAAAGTCAATAAGGATGGGGAAAAACTAAAATTGAAAACAAACAAAAACAAATGAAACTCACTTCATATCAAATGAATAGTACAACCACAGGAGGGGGGAAAGTAGGCGTCTAAGGAACTTTTAGATACGTTGCTTTGACTGTATATCTCAGTCTGAAGACAAAAAGATCTGCAAAGAAATCTTGAACCTTAACAATGTTTGTTGTTGTTGTTATTGAGAGTGGTCCAGAGGTAACAGTTAAGAAGTTATTGTGTGGGTTGTAGGGTTGGGCAAATGTGTAAATATATCAATGCTTTGGGGAGGTAGGGTTCTCATTCTGAAAGAAGGAAGATACAAGTCAGAATGGGATAAGTCAGGGAAGAACCCTGTGGTGTTTAGGTGCAATATAAACTCCTGTTTCATAAATATGTATAATTTCCCAACTTTATATCCTGAAAGATTCTAGAAGCAGTGACACCTCAGCAGCAATAAGCACATGTAGCACCCAGATTTTGGTCTCTAATACCATCCCCCACTAAATAAGGAGTTAGGGCTCCCAGGAGACATAGCTAATTTGAAGTCTGGGGCAGGAGCATAAACGTGTACTCCTGCCACAAAGTAAGGAAGGAAGTGCTCAAAAAATGAGGGGGACATATCAAACAAGGAAACAGGAACTAGTTTGAAGGGGCTTTCTGATAGTCCAATTGGGGAAAACACGAACATCAAAATGAATAACAAAAGTAACAGCGTATAATACACTGAATTCAAAAAAATGTGAATCCATACTGACATATTTTTTAAATAAATAAATGATAAGAGAGAAACATTTTCTTTACGTAGTTGGAAGACACCATCTTGCAGCCCTAACAGTTATATAATGATTCAGGCAAACTTCATTGGTGAACACTAACTCGCTGAATGATGGAATCTCCCCACAGAATATCTGCTAATTACAAAGAGATTATTTAAAACAAAACAAAACCAAAAAAACACACTTCCTTTATTGTAAAGGAACCTGACTGATACCAATTTAACTAAGTGATGGAAGTTAACATCAGTAATGGGGCAGACTGACACCACCACACCCCCATGTGAGTGCATCACGGCTTCACTCGGAGCAGAGTATTCCTGCTGAAAATGTGTAACCTGAATCCACTCCCGAGGAAACTGGGGCATTCTACAACACAGCTGGCCGTGCTCTTCAAAAAGAGTCAACATGAAAGATAATTAAAAAAAGAAAGAAAGAAAGAAAGGGCACAGGAGCTGTATAAAAGATGAAAGGAGACAAAAGAGACACGACAAGGGAACACAAAGTGTGATGCTAGATTGGATCCCAAATCCGGGGGGGAAACGACTATAAAAGACAGAGTACTGGGACAATTGGTAAAATTGGGATATGGATTGTGTAGTGGCTATAGTACTGTATAAATATTAAACTTTCTGAATTTGATTATTGTGCTGTGGTTAAAAAAGGAAGTGTGCTTATTCTTAGGAGATACTTGCTGAAGTCTTTAGAGGTGAATGAAGTGTTTGCAACTTATGTTCAAGTGGTTTTATAGATAGATAGATAAATAGATAGATAACAGATAGGGAAAGGCAAATGTGGCAAAATGGGGGTGGCCAGATGGCTCAGTTGGTTAGAGAGCGAGCTCTTTTCTTTTTAATTGGGGAATATTGGGGAACAGTGTGTTTCTCCAAGACCCATCAGCTCCAAGTCATTGTTCTTTCAATCTAGTTGCAGGGGGCGCAGCCCACCATCCCATGAGGGGAACTGAACTGGCAACTTAGTTGAGAGCTCCCGCTCTGAACAACTGAGTCATCCCGCAGCCCTAGAGCGCAAGCTCTTAACAGGGTTGCCGGTAAGATTCCCACGTGGGTCAGTGAACTGCAACACCCGCAACTAGATTGAAGGACAAGGACTTGACTTGGAGCTGAGGGGTCCTGGAAAAACACACGGTTCCCCAATATTCCCCAATTAAAAAAAAAAAAAAACACATGAAGAAATTAAAGTACTACATTGTAAATGTTATTTAAAAAAAATTAGTCTAGGTGAAGGGTATATCGGTTCATTGTATTATGTTTGCAACTTTCCTGTAGTTTTAATTTTTTTCCAAAAAAATAAAAAATAATAAAATAGGTATCCCCAAACAGGATTTTCCCCCAAGGTGCCAAACAAACTGTGCAGCTACTTATTCATTATAAAGAGAAAAATGTCCCTTTTCAATGGAGAGCTCTTATGACCACCACCTTTACCAAGGGTTCAAACTATACCACTCATGGTGGAACAACCTGACACGATTTGCTACCTGAGGTAAAGATATAAAGAACACGTACCACCTCTGGATCTTCTTGCCAAACATGTTCAACCTGAATCTAATCAAGCTAGGCCTCTAGTTTAGACAAACATCCAGCTTACATAAAATACAAGGACTGAGGAACAAATTAAATGATGCCACTAGGAAACAACACATAAATCCAGGGTGTAAGATAGTCTACAAAAGGGCAATGGTAACGGTCAAGCTGATAACCCCTGAAGCAGTGATCATTCTTCACATCTCAAAGAGAGATAACCAGGCATTGTTTTGTCTCCAATGTAATGCAGTCGGGTGTAAACAGCACCACTTATCTATAAAAGATTTTTGGGGAGAAAAAAAAAATCAAACCTGGACCCCATCGACAACAGTTCTACAGGAAAACCCAGTGATGGATGGACATATTAAACCACAACACAGGGACGCAATTGGAAAAATCTACAGCGTGGGAATTCTACAAGGCATGACCAAATTTCTTCAACAAATAAATGGCAAGGAAAAAATAGGAGAGAGACTGTTATAAACTAAAAGAGGCTTTGGAGATCTATCAACTAATTGCACAAGTGGAATTTAGATCCTGATTTGCAACAAACTAACTGTAAAAAAAGAACTTAGGAGACAAGTGGGGAAATTGAACACTTACTAGATATTAAATGACATTAAGCAGCTATTCTTGTTTGGGCATGATAATGGCATTGTGGCTATGTTAAATATGAGTAATAAAATACTTATTTCTCAGAAATATACTGAAATGTTTGTGGATAAGATGACTTAATGTGTGAGAATGGCTTTAAAATAATGTAGTGAAGTGCAGAAGGGAGATATGGCAGTCCGGCTAAAAAAAGATTCACCATATGTTGATAATTGTTGAAACTCAGTGAAGGATACATGGCACTTCATTATACTATTCTTTCTATATTTTTATAATGAAATACGTTTTAAAAGTCAGTGTTGTAAATAAAATAGTGGGGGAACTAGTCTAGACTAAAAGAGACATTAACTGAATACTATGCATGAACCTAGATGGAATCCTGGTTCTGGGGGAAAGCTGTAAAAGACATTCTTGAAACCACCAGAACAGTTTGAAAATGGAATAAATTATATTATGGAATTCTTGTAAAATGTCTAGGTGCTTTAATGCTGTTGTCGTTATGTAGAAGAATGCCCTTACTCTCAAAAGACGCATACTAAAATGGTTAGAGATGAGCAATCATGATGCCTGGAACTTACTTTCAAATGGTAAAGCCAAAACAAAAACAAAGCTGTGTGTGTGTGGCAGGGGGATGAAAAGAGGGTGGGGGGGGATAGAATATGGCAAAACATCAGCAAAATGAAGGACATAAGTGGATCTAGGTGGATACCAGTGGTATACCAGTGATCACTGTACTATTCTATAGATTTCAGTCTTCATTAAAAACTTGGAGTGATTGAGATGAGATTTATATGATCCCCCATCACTCTCCTTCCCCTTCCCCTGCTTTATTTTTCTCTGTAGCACTTATTGACTGACGTTATAGTTTCCATCTATTTGTAATTTCTCTGTGAGTATCTCCCCCATGCCCACTAGGAGCCTTGGAACTCGTCTATCTTATTCCCAATTGCTTCTAGCACAAGATCCAGCACATAACAAATACTAGTCTAATGGATGAATATATTTGCTTCTCAACTGGAACTTCTAGAAAAGCTCGTGGTTGCTCTCCCCTTTTTAATCCACTCTACATCCCACCATTCCTGTGTCTCCTCTAAGAACTTTTCTTGCTCTGAACTTTCATAGTGCTTTCAACTTGTAGTATTTCTTAATGTTGACATTTAAGAAGAGGATGCCCATGAGGTGTTGCATGGGGGAAAGTCATCTGAGATAGATCTTGACAGATGAGCATGTTTATAGGAAAGGAACACGGAAGGAAGCCCAGAGACCACATTTACTCGGATACTCTAGTCAAATGCGGGGCCGGGGGGATCATCTCGAGTCCTCTCTCTCATTTATCAAGAATGCTCAGTCATCAAGCCATGTCCATTTTATTTGCTGAATCTCAAAAATCTAAAACCCTTTTGCATCCCCAAGTCCTCTGACCCAGCTATGGCTAATTCTCTAGGCCTGCACCACTGCTCCCCAATCTTTATTTCCCTGCTTTAGAAACTGGCTATTTCTAAGACCCACACTGAATTCTATCCTTCTCTTTGCAAGTCTTCCTTGGCTCCCTACTGTCCACAGAAGAAGATATTCATTCCACAGCCTAACGTTCCAGGCTCTTTATGATGTGATCCCTGGTAATCACGCCTGCCTCACCTTCAGTCCCTTGTTCCACATTACAGTTCTAAATACCATACTCCATAAGGAGAGTCAGGAGCAGGGGTTCATAAAAAGACAACAAATATTTCCAAAGAGAAAGGTTTGTTGTTGTTGTTGTTGTTTTGCTTTTAGTAATTGAAAATTAAGTTAAAACAATGTCAAAAGGTAAATTATTCTTGTCATTCTTTCTCCTTCTTGGCCATTTTATAGTGTCTCTGGTGCTCCAAAAATAACCCATTTCCCTCTTTTTTCCCCTTCCCTCTTTTTCTACTTCCCTTCCCCCTTCCTTTCACTGTAACCCAGCTCTCTTTCTCCCCTCTCCACTACACCAGCTTCGGAATTCTTAGAGCACAGTAGGCAAGAATCACCTACACTCCAAGTGGAACAGACAGACACATTCTGGCTTTAGAATAGCGTTTCAGGACCGTGGAGAGCTGCACGCGTATCCACCTCAGTCTTAAGTGCTTTTTAGGGTCTTAACACATGCTGTGAATACCATCTACATACAAAGCACTTCTCTTTCTTCACTTGAAAAATTCCCCCTCGCCCTTTCAGCATCATCACCTTGGATGTCAATTCTTGGAATCCTGGTCACTCCAACCCTCCTCAGGCCCTTACGATGTCAGGTTAAGACACGCCCCCTTTTCCCAGCATTCCCTGAGCTGTCTTTATCATTCATCTGTTATACAAATATTTCCATATGCATTTGTACCAGCAACTCATCTAGGCTCGGCAGATACAAATGGGAGCCTATTTGTAAAGGTCCCTGACTTTTAGAGTTTACATTCTGGTATGATGGGACAGAAAAACAAATATGACTGACAATAGCAATAAGTGCTATGAAACAAATAAAACACGGAATGGGATAGTAGAGCGGGTGCAAGGCAACATTAGGTATTGTCAAAGAAAGAAACTCTGAAGAGGGAAAGATGAAGCCCTTTGAGAATCAGGGGGAAGAGACTTCTGAGAATGGAGGGCTAGTGAGTGCAAAAGTCCTCAGATGGGGCCCGAGATTTACATTTTCAAAGAATAGCAGGAGGCCAGTGGAGCTGAAGTTATAAGCAAGGGAAAGAATGTCAGTGGGTTAGGAAATGAGGTCACAGATCTGAGCAGTAGTCAAATCATGGAAAACCTACAGGCCAGCATGAAGAATCTGGACATATTCTAAGTGCAATGGGAATTCGCCAAAGCACTGAAGGGATTTAAGAGGTGTGTGACAAGCTTTGATGGACATGTTGGGGCCTGTTTTGTGACTGACTGCATGTGAGCCTCATTTAGGAATCACCTGAGTCTCCAGTGCCCAACACAGAACCTAGCATTTTGGATGTCTCTGTAAATGTTTGATGAGTGAATAAAGGAGCAGACGCATAGAACCTGTATTTGAGGATCAGGGGTTAATACAGGTCATGTCGGAAAGCATGCTTCTGATGACCTGGAAGAAAGTCAGTGTCACTGCAGCCTCCCCACCCTGTCTCTCACTAACCATACCCAGTCAGTCATCTGTGTTATTGATTCTTCTGTCAATATCCTTCTCTCTCAAAGCCATCCAGTCACCTTTACCCTGACAGCTCCAGCCCCAGTTCAAACCTTATCAGCTCTTGCTTGGACCATTGTATAAGCCTCCTCTTCGGTTTGCCATTTCCCTCCAGTCCATCCCCAACATAGGTCCCTGAGGGATGTTTACCACCCAGTGTGACCTTTTCCTTCCCCTGCCCCAACCCATCCACTGCTTTCTCCAGAACTGTATGCCAACTCCACCATTTCCCAGACCTCGGGCACCTCCTGTCTTTCTCTCTAAGTCTTGGTTTCCTCATTGGGAACTTGAGGTGGCTGGACAGATCATTCCATTCTAAGATCTAAGACACTAGTACTATTTCCATCCTTTCCTCTCCTGTTAAATCTTTTTTCATTTCTATGATTTTTACTTGTGATGGGGCAGTGTAGTGCCATGGTGAAAGCCTGGGTTGGAATCCTGCTTCCATGATGGGGCAACTTAACCTCTGGTGCTTCTGTTTCCTCAACTGGAAAATGAGAATAATAATGGCATCTGCCTTACAAAGTGAAGAAAAAGAAATAATTTAATTTGCACAAGGCACTTAGAACTTCCCCAAACCATGTCACTCAACAAAGTGTTTATGATTATGGTTGTCGTTGCTACTACTACTATTTATGTATGCATGTATATATGTATTTAGAACTACCACGTGTTGAGCAGTTATTGTTATACACCAGGCACTGGGTTAGCCCTTCACACCCATGATCTAAATCAGGGATCAGCAAACAACAATTTGTCCCACCGTGCTTTTTTGTGCAGTTTGTGAGCTAAGCATGGTTTTTACATTTTTAAATGGTGGGGAGAAAACCAAAAAAAGAATGTTCGTGACCCATGAAAATTAGATTGATTTCAAATTTCAGGGGCCATAGCAATGTTATTGGAACACAGGCAGGTCCACTGCTTCATCTCCAGTTGCTTTGGTACTACAACGCTACGGCTCACAAGCCTGACATATTTACTACCTAAAGTTTGCCAACACTTGACCAAGATTTGTTCTCTCAACAACTTCACAAAGGAAGGCTGTAGCACACACAGTAAGTGGCAGAATTTGAACTCAGGTCTTTCCAGTTTCACAGCAGCATGTGCCATGAGCCACTACACCCCACAGCCTTGAAAGTACGCGACTGGACACCTTGGGATGGGGTACATAGGTCATAGTCTGTGAAATAAACTCGAGGAAGGAGTTCAGGAAATGGGGATCAATCCTTCTCACATTACTCTGTTGTGACATCAGAGGCCTCACTTCAGCCTTGACAATACCATTGATCCTCACCTTGACCTTGGGAAGTCAGATCCTGGTGCACTGGTATGAGCATGGGTTTTGCGATGAGAAAACCCTCAATTCTAATCCCAGCTCTGCCATTGACTAACTAGGTTACCTGTTCTGTTTCCACTTCTGTGAACCACAAACAATGGGATTTTCCTTGTAATGTCTTGGGTAGATTAAATAAAGTCTCCATGCTACCTATTCTAGCCCCACTTTCTCTCTCTCTAGGCCACCATTTTTCCATCTGAAAAATGATTAGACCTTTTGCTCTGACACTCTGGGATGGTGACATTCTACATGTCTTTTTTTAGCTCAGTGTCTGGCTCCACATGCCGTGACTCAAGTTTGCATGGAGGTCTCACCCTGGTTTCCCTGGACAAGGTCTCATCGTTTCAGGTTAGAGGCACGAGGGAGGTTTAGCCTAGAGAAAGCTGGGTGAAGAGCGGGAGAACACTGAGGCAGGGATATTCAAAGATTTATCTTTGCAGAGCCACCTCAAAAGCAGGTAGCCAACTGGGGGCCCCAAGTGACAGAATGGAAATAAGATGTACAGCAGGGTTTGTTTATAAAATATCAACTGGATTAAAAGGACTTGGATGGAGTTTAATTAAATTATGTTAAATTAATTTGAATTGAATTTAAGAATTGAGTCAGAATGAAATGGGGTTAGTTGGACCAGATGTATTAGAGCTGAGGTGATCTGGACTGACCTGAGATGAGCAGGTCTGAATTGGACTATACTGAGCTGCAATTTCGAAGAGGGGGACACCAGAAAGAACCCCACTCTGGAACTCACAACACTTGAGTCCCTGAGGAACCAGCTTATGCTGGTATCTTGGGCAACTCCCTGCACAATTCTGGGCCCCGACCCGGTACCCCCATTTTATCAAGTGAGTGCTAATAATAACTCCCAGGCAGAGATGTTATGAGGAGGGTGTGAGATCACTCAGGCAAAAGAGTCTAATAGCTCAAAAAAAAAAAAGAACGATAAACACATATTGAACTCCAGTTAATGACATGCATAGTGAACTATTTAGGGTGAAGTGTACTCATGCCTCAACTCACTTTGCATTGCATAAAAATAAGATAAATAACAATAAGATAGAGTGATGGATGGGTAGAAATATAGACAGATGACCAGACACAGGACAGAGCAAGTCTAGTAATATGGTATTCGTTGATTCTAAGTGGTGGGTACATGGGTACTGACTTCAAAATTCTTTTGCCTTTTCAGTTTGTTCGAAAAATTTTTAAATAAAATGTTGCACAGGAAATAAAGAGACTTGTAATCTGTTAACTGCTGAAATATCAGCCGTGGTTAAAAATACAGCCTCTGGAAGCAAAATTCGTGAGCCCCAGCTCTGCTCTCACTGGTTGTATGGCCCCGAGAAATGACTTCATCTCTCCGAGTGGTTGTTTCCATATCTGTGAAATGGGTCTATTAATAGTGTTTACCTTACAGGGTTGCTAGTATCAGAACAGAGCCTAATACCGAATTAGCACCCAATCAGCATTCGCTATGAATTGGTCCTCTCAACGAAGCTGTGAAATAGGCACTGCTATCTCCACCTCACAGAGGAGGAAAGTGGGTCTCAGAGAGGTGCCGCAACTCCTCTAGGATTACACAGCAAGGAAGTGGCTTTCTTAGTGGAAGAGGGACTACAGGTTCTTGGAACCAGAATAGTCCCGCAGACCCTAAGTTCTTTCCTTGGGCTCACCCGATAGAATGAAGAAGATGCCAGAAACGAAGGCCAGAATGGTCCTCTGTGGGCGGATGTGGCCGATGTTGCTGATGACGAAGGCGGTGAACACGAGGAAGAGGCTGACCATGGGGAAGGGAGTGGCTGTGCGCACTGTCTCTGGGGGAGGGGGAGGGAAGAAACGTGGGGAGGCGGTGAGGGAAGAGTCTTCAGGGGACACCTCCCCATTCCCCTGCCGTCCCCATTTCCACCCTCACCCGCGCCCCCTCAGGTGGCTCCACCCCTTTCCAGACTCCTCCCCTTTCTGATATTTCCAAGGCAGACTCCATCCCTTCACCCAGGCCACGCCTCCTTTGCTTTGACCCCATTTCCTGTTGGCTCCACCCACTGCCGGGGCCCGCCCCTTCCATCTCGCCCCTCCTCCTAACCCACTGACTCTGCCTTCTTTTTTTTCCCTTTTTTTAGTCACCAAAAAGGATTTATTCGAGAGAAGAAAGGGTTGCATGCAAGCCACGTGCACCCCCTCTGCCTTCTTTCCAGCCTGCATTCCTTCCCTTCTACCTCACTTCTTTCCTGGTCCTGCCCTTTCTCCCAGGACCTGCCCTGTGAACCTGGCCCCTTGTTGCCTACGCCCCCCACGTCCCCTCACTCAGAATATTCTCCGTGTTTTCCGTCACCAAGTTGATCTCCGGTTCAAGAAAATATTCCGAGGCCACGCAGCGACCCTTCTCCCGGCCTGGGGGATGATAAGAAGGCAGGGCTAAATGAGAGGCTCCTAAGCTCTGGAGAGAAAGTCCTCTGAGGGGACGCACAGTCGAGAGACCCCGGGATGGAGATGTGAGGCTTAATCCAGGGGTTACTGTTTGTGCTATTCTTAGGCGGTTGTGAATTGGGGTAGGCAGGAGGTCTGGAAGCTCCTCTTGCCAGCTGCCCTAGAGACCCATGGATAGAACAGGGCAGGGCTTGAACCCTGGGTCCCAAGTGATGAGGGGCTGTGAGCCAAGACTCCCGGATCCCTAAAAAGGATAAGGTCTGGGGGACGGGCAGGATTCCTACAAGGGGGCGTCTCTGTGGTCGCTGGGAGGCATGGATGCTTTATCCTGCCCATTCAGCACTGGAACTCTCCAGCGAAAAAGTTCTGAACCTACACTACTGCTTCTAGGGGCGATTTCGTGGTTCTCCTGGGATTAGGGACCTGGAGACAGTGTCAGCACTGGGGCTCCTAGATCCTGGGAATAAAGGGTTAGAAATTGGGTCTCCAGGGAGAAATTTGACTCTCCAGGAGAGAAAAAGGATTCGTTTCTGGATTTCTGGAACCCAAGGGATGGCACTACGGATAAGTACTCTTGGATTCCAGGCAAGGACCAGGACCATTGAGTGGAGGGCAGCTGAGGTCTGTACCTGCGAAGAAGCAGACGCGCCAGAGGCCGGCGTGCAGCGCCATCTTGACCTCCGTGGTCTGGTTCTGCGGCAGCACGGTTCCCTCCTCCATGTACAGCCAGTAGTCAGTGCTGACCGCGATGCCCACCAGCAGCAGGCCACACGCACCAAACACACTGCTCAGCAGGGTCAGGGCGCGGCTGCTGCAGTGACTCATCCTCAGCGGCGGGGGGCGCCCTGCGGGGCCTGAGGGACCGGGAAGCTGCCCTGGAGACAACTGATGGGATGGACTAGAGTCCCCAGTCCCATGCAGCCAACTGGGACAATGAACCCAGGCCAGAAACACCAATCCCCAAACCCAAACCTCTTTAATCTGACCTCTGTGTCTTGACCTATGACCCCATCCCTGGATTTGAACCAGTGACACCAACTGTTGACCCTCAACCCAGGGATTGGCCTTCCCAAACTTAATACTTGTGCTCTGGCTCTGGATCCTGATCAGGGACACCACACCAGACCCCCAACTTCAGGGTAAGGTTTCCAGCTATCACCTTCAGCCCAGAGTCAGAGATTGAACCTTGACTCCAACTATGTGTCTACATCTGGATATCAAATATTATGACTCTGATTAGAAACTCAATATACAGATTCTCAACCTCAGGACCAGGCCCTCCAACCCTAACCTCATGTCCTGACCCGAGACCTTAACAGCAGAACACTGGACTGCCCCAGAATCCCTAACCCTGAGCCTGGGCCCATGACTCGGAAGCTGTTACACTGATCAGGCACTCCAACACTAAGACCAGGCACACACCTCCAACCCTGACTCTGTACCCTGATCCAAGCCACCAACCTTGAATACCTGACTCCAACAAGGGCCTGTGACCTCAACTCTAAGCCGGGAACTAGGTCCCTGGACCCTGAGTGTTGGACCTTCAACACTGGATGCTGAGCAACGTGACCCTGTAAAAACCCTAACCCAGGCCACACAGTCCTGACTCCATGCCCTGACCTTATACCCTGACCCCTTTCCTTTGGACTCTGTCTCTGAAAGCAACCAGAAATCCCCCAAGTGGGTCACTAACCAAAGACTTTAACCCCATAAGCTGGCCTCAGGCCCTTGACCTCAGGCCTACCGAAGACCTTGAGCAGAGACCCCCACCTTAATTTAAACCCTTAGAATCTTATCTTGACCCTTAACACCCAATTGTAACACCAACACCTTAACCCATCAACGTGGGTTAACTCTGCTCCTGTGCCTTGACCTCAGTTTGGTATCCCCAATCTGAGATCGTGGCCCATGACCCAGATCCAAGATTCCAGGACCCTAATGCTCCCCCATCCCAGATCCAGGCAGGACCCTGAATCTGGGACCCTGGAACTCCATCCCAAGCTGCAGGATCCCAGAACATTGGGACCCAGAGACCTGGAGCCAGGATTTTGAATAGAGGCTCCAGAATGTCAAATCCATGATTTGGAGACCACCAACTCAGCACCCTAACCACAGCACTCCAGCCAAATAAGAGACCCTCCTTCAAACTAAGGATCAGTGCTCTAACCTCTAAAACCCTAATCAGGAAATTTAGGATCCCATCCCCTCCATCCCCCATCACAAGATTCCCCATTCCCCACCCGAGATTCCCATGCTAGGACTTCAATTACACAGCCTCTTTAGCATCCAAACTGGAACCCTGATCCCTATCACACTGGATCCTTCAAACAGTTCACAGCTGGGGCTTCCAAATTCAAATCAGGAATCTGGAGATTTCAACTGGGGTGCTCCTCATCCCTTATCCACCACCCTTCACCCCCATCACAAATTTTTCCCTAAACTACACAATCCCATGATTTGGGTGACTCAACATGGGATTCCCATCCTATCTCAACCAAAGACCTCTACATCCCTGAGTACCAGACTCCCCATCATCTTTTTAACTATGAAGGTTAAGACATGTAAGCACTCCCTCAACAATGCAGCCATGACTTGAGACCCCACTTTTTTAAACCACAATGCTGGTGGCCTTGAAACTCTGCCTTACCCCTATAAGGACAATAAGGAGTCTGAGACAACTTTCACCACTAACCCCAATACAGCATCCAGTGCCCCCGACCCCCACTCCCAGCCTGCTGGGGGACTCAGGAATCTGAGTCTGGCAGAGCTCAGATCAGCTTTTCCTCCCATCCCCCATCCCATGTCTGCAGGGCTTGACCGCCAGCTGCCTGCTCCTCTTCCAGTCAGCTCAGCTCAGAAATAAGCATCAGAAACCCTGTTACCCTCACTGCCTTAGTCTCAGGTAGCTGACCTCAGCTCCACCCCCCCTCGCCCCACCCATTGGCTCCCTGGACTCTGGGCTGGGACCTGGTCCATTGTCACCCATATCTCTTCCCCTTTGGGAGCCCCTTCCTTTCTTGCTCCGATTCCTCCTCAGTCTAAATGACCTGCCCAGATCTCTATATTCTCCAGTCTCCAGCCTTTATCCTTTGGGACCCTCCCCCCAGGCCTGGAATCTCCTTCTTATCCTTCATTTCCCCATCCTCTCCTGGATTCAGGCATTCGGATCCCCGTCGTCCCCTTCGCCAAGTCCCACGTCCAAACTCCATGTCCCTTCAGTCTCTGGTGAGATGTACCCCCCTTTCCGGGGACTCCTTCTCAGACTCACATCCTGCTCTTAGCGGGCCAGGCGCCTCCTCCCCCAGGACCGCTTCCCTCAAGGACCTGGCCTGCACCTTTCCCAAGCCCCACGGTATCTAAGACTCGGACATGAACAGTATAGTTGCCCCACTCCGGACCCTGGGACCCAGTCCTTCGAATTCTCTAGGCCGAAATGTCCCTCCATCCCCCATTGCCTCTCGAACTCGGGCGTCCTGACCGCCAGAATGCCACCCCCCGGAGCCACTCAGGCCCCTTTTAGCCCCAATGTCCGGCCCTCGGCCACCTCCAGGGGAACCCCCACCTCCTTCCAGGACCCTCCCCTCGTGCTCACCTCGCTCAGGGCTGGGCGGACGCTCCGGGCCGCGGGCCCCGCAGCCGCATGACCGGCCCCGCGGCTTCCCCCGGCCGCTGCCGCCGCCACCGGGGTCGCCGGTGCCCGCGCCCCCCGCCGCCGCCCCGGAGCCCGGCGTCCCGGCCCCCTCCCGACCTCCCACCCCCCACCCCCCGCGCCCGCGGCCTCACTCGGCGGACGACGCCAGGAGCTGGGACCGGCGGCCGCTCATTGGCTGCCACGGAGGAGGGGAGGGGCGGGGAGGGAGAGGAAAGGATGCAGGGAGGGAGGGAGATGGGCCTTGAGAATGGGGGAGGCAGGGAGGGAGAGAATAGAAACAGAGCAGAGCGCCGAGAGGTGCAGGGGCACACAGAGACCCGGTGAGAGACAGCAGAGGATCGATCTAGTCACACCCAGACCTCGAGGCTGAGAAATCCTGAGACTCGCAGGTCTGGAGATCGGAGGAGAGACACAGAGATGGCTTAAAAGAGACAGA
The DNA here is from genome assembly GCF_004115265.2 of Rhinolophus ferrumequinum. Lineage (NCBI taxonomy): Eukaryota > Metazoa > Chordata > Mammalia > Chiroptera > Rhinolophidae > Rhinolophus > Rhinolophus ferrumequinum. Next base: position 47,344,511 of record NC_046298.1, on the reverse strand, counting down.
GAGAGAAAAGGCGAGACAGAAATTGCGTCCCAGACCCCCGCTGTCCCCAGGCTCAGAGATTCTGAGGCACTGGAAGTGGAGAGGTCAGAGAGTCAGAGACAGAAGGAGACAGGAGGAAGGAGACAGGAGATGCTCAGAGGCCTTGGTCTGAGAGATCCTGAGACTCAGAGAGAGAGAGAGAGAGAGAGAGAGAGAGAGAGAGAGAGAGAGAGAGAGAGAGAGGGAGAGAGAGAGGAGGGAGAGAGAGAGAGACCCTGAGAAGGAGAGACAGCAGGGGCAATCCTGGGGGTCCCCTGATGGAGGGCTAGGGCTCTAGCCAGGCCTGGGGCGGAGCCTGGGGTCTGGGAGGCTGGAGAAGGCAGGAGGGGGCGTCCCGGGCCGGGGTCCCCAGAGCGGCAGGCGGGTGCAGAGCTGAGTCGGGTCCTGCAGCGGCCGCGGAGCCGGGAGCCGGGCCAGCCGCCACCACCCCCCCCCCACCCCGCCGTGATGTCAGCGGGGCCACTCTTAAAGGGGCAGGACCGCCGCCGAGGGTCGGAACGGGGTCTGGGGTCCGCGGGCACTGAATGGGGGTACTTCTTTGGTGCTGGGGAAGACAGGGAGAGCCCCAGCATTCAACTGGACAGAGTCCCGGAAACCCAAGAGGGACAAAGAGACGCCGGGCGCCCCGAGGGAGCCTGTGAAGCTTTGGGGCTCAATCCCTCCAAACACACAGACAGAGGCACACCATTGGACCAGCCTGTCCCCCTCCAGGGACTACATTTCCCATCAGCCCTGGAGATGAGGGGCCGCACTTGGGGGAAGGGTCCGCCGCGATGTCTGCTGGGATGTGTAGTCTATTTGCACTGTCTCTCCACTCCCCCGCACTCGCAAGTGGGTCAGGGAAGGAGGCCCGGAAGACACGTCTGCCTACTGCCTCATCGCTGATCCTTAAGCTCATGGTTCTGGTGTTTAGGTTTCTCTGTCGTGGAGTTTGTCCCTCTGATCAAGTCTCCAGGTCTCTCAGTGGGAGGCTTGACTTTCATCTCCCTTCTCAGGATTTCCCAGTGTCTGGGTCTCTGTTATCTGTGAGCTTGTTTGTTGTTTTGGGTGAGAATATGGGTGCTTGTGGCTCTGTGCCCGGAGTCTCTCCTTGACCCTCTCACAGTGGTCTGTGGACATCTCCATCTTGTGCACCTGTGCCCCTTGGTCCTCTCTGTGGCTGTCTCTGTCTCTCTGTTCTGTTCTCACGCTGTGGGTATCTTCTCTCCCTTTATTGTTCTCCATACTTTCCCTCTCTTTCTCTCGATTACCCCCCTCCCCAGCCTCTGTCGCTCTCTCTCTCTTTGTTTGTATGTACAGTCATTGCCCCACCTCCGCACCCCCTTCCTCTTCAAGCTTAGAAGAAAACATCCAAACACTTCAGCGTCAGCATCTCAAATTTATTCTCCAGCAGCTGTGGCTGAGAGGAAAAGGCAAAGAGGAGGGGGGGTCCCCGAGAGTGGCAGGCATGGGGGGGTTTCCGAGCAGGACTGGAGCCATGCACCTGGCAGGCGGGCAGGGATGGGTTTAGGAGGGGGTAGTCTAGAACGGAAAGCTGATTGAGACAGTTGGGGAAAGGATCCTCCGCACAACCCAGGAATCCCTGGGGCATGGAAGAGGGCACTGAAGCACGGGGGCACAGCCTCCCACTTACTCCAGAAGGGAGAGGGAGTGGGGTGGGCAGGGCCTCAGAGGTAGGGAGTTGTCCTGGAATTCGAGTCTGGAACAGCCCACCCCATGAGACTATTTCCCAGAACAAGAACAACAACAACAAAATAAAAACAAAACAAAAAAAAAACAGAAAAAAAAAAGAGAAGCAGAGATTCTAACAAGATGGAGTCTAGAACTCCATGGAATAGGGGACGGTAGTGCTGGTTCTGGAACCTGGTGGAGCAGAATCCAGAACACCGAGATGAGTGAGAATCTAGGGCTCAGCGCAGCAGAATCTAGAGCACAGGAAGGCTCTAGAGACTGTATGGAGTTGAGAATTCCAGGAACGCTTGAGAGGGGCATCTAGCACCCAAGGGGCAGGGGCCAGAATGCTGGGGAGCAGAATCTAGAATTGGAAAGGGTATGGTGAAGTGGGGCCGAGGTTGGCGCGGCGGAAAAAGCCGTGGAGACACCTAGTGGCAGTGGGTGGTAATTACATGACTGGCACAGGTGTTGGGCTGATGGGGCTACGCGCATCCGGGTGCACGAAATCCGGGTTCACGTAGGTGAAGCCTTGGAAATCGGCCTGGTCGATGCTGGCCAGAACTAAGCGGTCTGGAGGGGTCAGCGCTGGCGCCGCCCGCGTGAAGAACTTGTCGAAGTTCTCACCACTGCGGCCACACTGTGGGAAGGAAACAGGGAGGGAAACATGACGCTCTGCCGGCTCCTTAGGTGCCCAGCTCCGTCCCCCAAATCCATCTCCTATCTCCTTTGGAATCTCTGCACATCTTCGTGGCCTCTGCATCTCCCGTTAGGGATCTCCGCAGAGGGAACCCCACCCCATCTCCTCATATAGATATTGGAGCTCCTGGGTGTCCCACCCCCAGGGACCAAGGCTTTTTTCTTGAAGGTGACTTACCGGGCGGGGTCTAAACGGAGGCGGGATCTCCAACCGTTCCAGCCGCTCCCAGTCGATCCAGCGGAAAAAGCCATGCGCACGGATGGTGGGTTCCCCGTCAAGACCTGAGCCCAGGCGCTTCGCTGGGTGCTTGGTTAGAAACTGTGGGGAACATAGAGAGATGAACGGATGGACAGAGCCCTGGACAGGGAGGCCCAGAGACTGAGAAAGGGAGAGAGAGACAAGGATGGAGGAACGGAGAGACACAAGCACAGAACTCCAGGAAGAGAAGAATGGGGGGACGGGGAGAGATGGGGAAGGAGAAAGGGAGAGAGAAAGAGGAAGGGGGAGGATAAATGAGAGTGGGGTAGATGAAATCCAAACCCAGAGACCCAGGGACAGACAAAGAAAGAAAAATCGGGGGCAGAGAAACCCAGAAGGAGAGGAAGGGGACAAGAAAAAAGAGAGGGAGAGGGAGGGAGTGAGGGAGGGAACAGGGGAGAGAGGGAGGAACAAGGAGGGAGGGAAGGAGAGAGGGAGGGGAGGAGACAGAGAGAGATTAGTGGTCCAGAGAAAAGGCAGAAGAGATCCAGAGAGAGGGGGAGACCCAGAGGGCAGAGACCCAGAGAAGATAGGAGATGTGAGGGGGATCCAAAAAGACAGGAGAGAGATCCAGAGTGTGTGTGTATGGGAATGGGGGAAGAAGGTAACAGAGACCCAGAGAGAGAGTCAGAAATGGAAAAGGTGGAAAGACATCCCAAAGAACACAGAGAAAAAGGGAGAGAAAGCCCCATGATATGTAGTTGGAGACAGAGAGACAAGACAGAAACCCAGAGAGATAGAGAGATAGAGATAGAGATAGAGATAGAGATAGAGAGAGAGAGAGAGAGAGAGAGAGAGAGAGAGAGAGAGAATGAGTCAGAGAGACATGGAGGCAGGAGCTGGAAGCACAAGTGTGCTGACGCCTGTCAAAAAGCTGCTATAGGCTCATCTCTTTCTCTTACATTAACTCCATAACCCCAGAGGGAGACTGAGGCTCTCAGAGTTTCGGTGACTTGCCCAAGCTCCCCAGGAGAACAAGTGGCAGGAGTTAGGTACGCCTGACCCACCTGGGTCTGAAGAGGCAGGTCCTGACCTTCCAGCCCTTCCTGCAGTGAGCCCCTGGGGCATGGGCGCAGCAGCAGAGGATGGGACAGAGGCCATCCTTGGACTGGAGTGGCAACAGGGCAGTGAATTATTGTTATAACAAAATGTCTGTAGGATGTAAACTTTTCCAGCAGATGGAAGTAAAGTGGAATGAGGAGCGGGAGCCTTTCCAATGTACACAGACACTGCGTAGGCAGCCCTGGATGGCAGCATGGGCTGCATGGGTTGTGAATCTGGATAATCTGGGAGTCAGGGGGCTCTCACCCCCTTGCAGATGGCCACAGCTTCCCGGGAAAGTGACTTGGGGTAGGTGACAGTTTGTTCCATGATGGCCTGAAACAGCTCCTCCTCGTCCTCCCCATCAAAGGGGGGCTAAGGAAATAGAGGGGATAAAGAGTCAGAGACTTGACAGACTACCTCTCCCCACCTTCCACACCCTCATTACCCACCATGAACATACCTCCCCTCCCCCCAATATCCTAGGGAAACATATGAGCAAACCACCAAAGCTTTATCTTTCTCCCTCTCAGATGCTCTGGTTTCCTATCTCAGATGCTTCTGCTCTCCGCACTTCTTTGCTGTTCTGTCTCTTTCTATCTGCTACGTAAATCAGCAGGGTGTTAATTAGGCAATATGTCATTTAAATAAAAGAGAGAAAAAAAACTGCAGGAAAAGCTGTACAAGCATTCTGGTTGGATGAGAGGCCTCCAGTCTTCTGGGGTTAGGAAGAGCAACAACACCAAGGAAAGGATTCTTTATATGAGTTCTGGAGATTTTTTTATAGAGTGGAGGGGGTCCATGAACTTGGATGGGGAAGAAATGCATCTTTTTTTTTAAAATGTCTAACTGAGACTTAGCATTCCCTTCAATTACAAATGTAGGCAACAAACCACAACAGTAGTACTTGTGGCTTCATCACCAATAGAAATCACAGATATTTTCTTATCACATCAGAGTTGCAGATATCTCAAAATATCAGTCATCTCTACTTCAAGATTACTGGTAGACCTTCCTATTTACTTCTCATTCCTGTGCGATATTACTATTTAATTCATTAGTAGGAAATCACTTATATGTCCACTTACATGTCACTTAATATTTAAGCAACTGTATACATTGAAATTAAAAATTTTTAGATGGTTAAATTATTTTCAATTAAATTTTTTGTTTGATAATCATATTTCAATGATTACCTTTTTTGTAATCCTATTATTTTATTTTGTGCGTTTGAAAACATTGTTCTGAGAAGGGGTCTGTGGAATCAAAAAAGGTTAAGAACCCCCAGCCTGGGAAAGATAATGCTTCAGCACCACGGACAGCGCTACGTGGGCACGACCTTCCCTAAGCTTAGCACCTCCTTGGACTATAGACATCCCTTCCTAAGCTGCTGCTCCTGAGATAAAGGCCACTGCGTGCTGTGTTTAGCCAAGCCAGCCTCTCCCCACTTTCCCTTACCTGTCCCGCCAACATCTCATACAGCAGAACCCCAAAGGACCACCAGTCGACAGACTTCCCATAGGGCTGATAGGCAATGATCTAGCAGGGGAAGATGGAAGGCAAGGAATCATGCTTTGTGCTTTGAAGAGACTAGGACTCCTGTGGCCTCACCCCCTGGTCACCCTACCCACTTTAAGAATTTTCAGCACAAACTTCTCCTACTCAGAATACCTTAGCCAGAGCTCCAGTCTTTGAGAAATCCACAAAACAAACTTGACCTACTTAGAACATTCTTTTGGTCCCAAATACAGATTATCTGGGGCCAACTCACAAGTTCCACCTATCTAAAATACATAGGCAATTGGAACCTCTCCTTACAATATCAGGTGCACAGAATTAAATTTCAGAGACTAGAGATTCTTAAATCTGGATGCATTTCAGATTCATCTGGGGAACTGTTTAAAAATAGATGTTTCCAGTCCCGAAGAACTCAACCCTTAATAAGTCAGAGTCAGAGGCAGGAATGTGTGTGTATTTTTCAAAATCTTCCCAGGTAATTCTGATTAGCAGGCAGGTTTTGAAACCATTGACCTTGGTTACTCGGATACTAGCATTGAATCAACTGAAAAGATCAAGGCACCATCAACACCATCTCCTTCTTCAACTGAAAGAAGTCAGGACACACTACTTATATGCACTCAGATCATTAGCTCTACCCTCTTCACAAAGTCAGAGCATATATTGCCCGTTTGAAATATTCAGGAGACAGCCTCCACACGCTTAGTGTTCTCGGGGGACAGGCCCCACCCAGTCAGAGTAACTGGAAATCCTCACCACCTTCTTAGAATAGTCCAGTAAAAGACCCCGTTCTCTTGGAATTCTTTGAGCTCGTCCAGCTCTTTCAGAACATTCACCCACAGGTCCCACCCACTTTGCCTATTTAGAGACCCAGCTCCACCCACTTCAAATGCTCAGCGCACAGGCCTCTCTGCACTGCTCTCCGTGAAAAAGCCCAGGACTCATGCAAAGATCCCTGGGCCAGGTCCCACGCATTACAAATGCTAGACAACCAGCCACACCCAATCAGCGGACTTGGAGCGTGGGTTGTGGTCCCGGGGAAGACATTACGGTTACCTCGGGGGCTATGTAGTCTGGGGTCCCGCAGAAAGTGCGGGTAGTGGTCCCAGGGAAGACGTTCTCCTTACACATGCCAAAGTCAGTGATTTTGATGTGTCCTTCAGCATCCAGCATCACGTTGTCTAGTTTCAGGTCCCTGGGGGTGGACGTGGGGTGGGTAGGAATTGCGGGAAGGGTAGAGTTCAACAGGCTACAGCAGTATGTTCTAATCCCTTCCCCTCTAGGGACCTGATTCCCTCCATTGAAAGGTCTGGGGCTGCTCACCGGTAGATGATGCCCTGATTGTGAAGGAAGAAGAGGCCGATGGCAATTTCCGCTGCGTAGAACCTGGAGGAGGAGATGGAGGGTCAGAGGTCAATGGCTGGACTCTACCTCCTTCCACCTTCCCTCCACCCTCGCCTGGACCAAGACTCACGCTGCATGGGGCTCCTTAAACTTGCCCAACTGCTGAATGTGGTACATCAAGTCACCCCCGGTGACATACTCCATCACAAAATACAGGCGATCCTGGGGGTGAGTGGGCATGGCTTAGAGGCGAGGACACGCCCACCAGGTTTTCTATCCGAGCAGCAGCGTAGGTAGGCCTGTGAGCCCAGCATTCGAAGTGGGCAGAGCTGGGTCTCTAAATGGACAGTTCCTCTCTCCAGACAAACTGAAAGGCTGGGGATCCACCCAATCAAAAACCAAGAGCAAATGACCACGCCCACCGGAAGGCCCCGATGATTCTAACAAGGCCAACTCAGAATCTCCACCCGCCCCATCCCCCTACCTCGTTAGTCTGAGCTACAGGTGTTCTGGTCCCACCCTCTCAGAATTGAAGTTTGAGGGCCACCATTCGCTGGAAATCCCGGGGGATCCCCAAACCTCTTTCCATACCCACTCACGGACATATGTAGTTCTGGCCATTTATTAGGAACCAAAGTCGTTCAGGCCTCATGTGCCATTAATGATGATGATGATGATGATATAATAATAATAATAATAATAATAATAATAATAATAATAATAATAATAATATAAAAATCCAAGAAGCTGGCCAAGCCCGTTCAGAGCTCTTGGAAGTAGTCACGCCCTCTCAAACTCTGTCGGTTCTGATTCCTTGTCCCATTCTACAATTTTGGAAAACCCTTCTTTCTATGGGATCCCTCACCCAGAATCCAAAAGTAATGACCTCGTCATTCAGAGCTTAATTCTGGCCACGACCACTCAAAAGACGTTCTTCTCCACGCACTCCTTTACTCAAAAACACCCACTCAAGACCAAGCTCGCGCCGGCCACATCCACTCAAGATCCCATCTGTCTGGCCACACCCATTCAGAGAGCATGAAGTTTTCTGGTCTTGCTGTAAACTCAGAATCCCGGAGCAGATGGCTGACCCATCCAGGGGGAATGAAGCAGGGCTCCAGAGCCAGCTTCCACTCCCTCCTTCCTTACCGGGGTCTGGAAAGTGGAGTGGAGCTGGGTGAGAAAGTGGGGCCTGCCTCCTGGGCCTCGGCCCCCCAGGGCCAGGACGCGTTTCTCCACCAGAGTGCAGTCCACATCATCATCCTGGACGATCACATCTTTCTTCAGGATCTTGATGGCATAGAGTTCATCAGAGCCCCTACGCTCGGCCAGCATCACCTGGGGACAGAGGCCCAAAAGGCCCATTCTGTCCTAAAAACCCCAGAGGTGCAGGTCCCTGCCCCTCCCTTTCAGGGACACAGAGAATCAGAATCCCAGGTCCTTCATCTCCCTCTCAAGGGACAGTGTGTCCTGACTTTGCCAACCACTCCCTCACAGAAAGCATCCACATCTTTATGCCTCCCCTCTCCAGGGACCGAAAGGGCCCCATGGAATCCTTTTGGGAACTCAGAAGCCTTGTGTCGCTTCCCTTTTACTTTCCCCCTAAGGACCAGAATGTGATCTCCCCCCAGACATCCTTCCCTTCCCCCAGAGCCCCAGGAAGCCAACCTTCCCAAAACTTCCTTTTCCTAGAACCATGAGGAAGCTGAAGTCGGAGATGTGCAGACGTCCAGGGCTCGCCCCGAAGAAACAGCGCTTGGAGTCAGTGGGACTAGGGGATGGGGAAGGGATGGGAGAGGAAGAGGGACCCATCCGCACCCGCTGTGAGAAAGGGGAGAGACCCCAAGATAATCAGACTCCCGATAAGAGTGTGCCCCTAAGAGACAGCATCCAAGAATGAAAGGGGTGGGGAGAGATGGAGAAAAAATAAAAGTTGTCCCCCCCACCCTCCTTGGCTTAAGAACTTTCTAAGACTTCCCATAGCCGGAAGATTTATTTATTATTTAACTAAGCCTTAGAGAGCTAACTATATGCCATAAATCTTCTGGAAATCCCTGTTACCTCTCCCCATTTTAGAGAAGAGAAAACTGGCACAGAGACATTAAGTAACTTACCCTACGTCATACAGTGGGTAAAAAGCAGAGCCAGAAATCAAAACCCATAAAGCCAGACGTGTGTCCCTCCTTTCTGTTTCTCCACCATCACCCAGCACATGGCTTGGAACACAAGAGGGTGTTGAGTGGATGACCGGCTCCAGAGATGAGTGCTCAGTGTGATTCCTGTTGCTCAATCCTCAGAGCAGACCCAGAATCCGAACACTGTTCCCACTGTCCCCCTGGGCCAGGCTACCTGTTGCTCCCACCTGGTCTTCATGATAGCCTTCTTCCTCCTTCCACCTTTGCCTTCCACCACCTAGTCTCTGTACAGAGGCAGTCATCTTGTTCAAATTTAAATCATCTCAAGCCACCTCTGATACTCTCCCATCTCACTTGGTTTAAAAAGCCAAAATCCTTCCAAGGAATGACAAGACACACACACACACACACACACACACCGCCACCCCACCGTCCCTCTCTGACTTTATCTCATGCTTCTCCCTACCCCAGCCTGTGCTGAAGACACTGCTGGCCTGCCTCAGACATTGCTGACCTGCCTCAACCTCAGGGCCTTTGCACGTACTCTTCCCTCTCTGTCTGGAATTCTTTTTTCTGCTATCCCCATAGCTCACTCTCGCCCCTCCCTCATGTCTTTGCCACACAGCACTTTCTCAGTGAAGCCTTCTCTGCAATAAACTGCTGTTAAAATCATAATCTTCTCCAATGGCACTCCCTATCCTCCTTAATGTTTATTTTTCTCCATATCGCTCATTGCCTTCTAACATATTATTTACTTATTTTATTTAACGTCTCCCTTCACGTGCAAGCCCCATGGGGGCAGGAATTTTTTCTCTCTCTTGCTCGCTGCTATATCCCCAGTGACTAGGACCATGTCTTACCCACAGAGGGGCTCAATGAAATATTTTGTGAAAGAATAAATGAGGGAGAGAGCATTCCTTTCTTTGGCCTGAAAATCTGGTCTCCCTTTCCTTTGCCTGGGAATCCTGTCCATCCTCCAGGACTCACCTCTCTGAGAAGCTTTCTCTGACTCTCCCAGGTGGTGCCAGGTGCTTCTGGGACCTCCCCAGTGCCTGAGGCTATCTCCATTATCAAACACATGCCTTCTCGTGGTGAATGTCTCTATCTGTAACTTTCCCTCACACTAGAAGAGGAGCACCCCAAGCAATGACCTGATTCTACTTCCAGAACAGGTTTGGCTAATGTGGCACCTCCAGAAATAGGTGTTCAGTGAGTGAGTAAATGAGTGGAGGAGAGAGAGGCCACAGTGATAAATAAATAGAAAAACTCAAGAATCAATGCAGGTGACGTCTCTTCAGGGAAGTCCTCCCTGACCACCTTCCTCCCAGGCTGGGTCAGTGTCTCCCATGCTTCTTTAGAGCTCTGGGCTCTGATTTAGCCTATCATCCAGAAATTTAAGTATCATATTTGTGACTGTGTCCCTACCTTGGGGACCTGAAAGTCAGATTCACCTAGGATTACTCAGCAAGCATAACACCTGCCACCAAGTATGTGCCCAGCCTGTGTGTGTGGAAATGAAGACAAATCAAGAGAGAGAGATACAGATCACAGGAATGAAACTGTCTCCATTCCAGGCCTCAGTTCCACTCACCTCATATAGTTCCAGGGGATAGTTACAGGCCTGGGGGCGGGGGGAAAGAAAGCAAGTGTCAGAGCCCCAGAGGTAGAAGATTGCCCTGGAGCAGGGGGTGGGGGCCCCCAAACTCTCAAGCCAGGGTAATAGATAGGAACTCAAACTCCCATCAGATTCTGGGTCAGGAGTCCCCTAGAAAAGCAGGTGAAGGAGCCCCAGGGTCTTTTGGGAATTATAGTCCCAGGACCAGTGGCACTTGGGAAAGGCCAGCTCTGTACTGTGGGGAGCTGGGCTGGGCTCCCCGTGAAGAAGCCAGGGTAGGGGTACCTCAAACTTCTGGAGGAGGCTGCAGTTGTCAGCATCAGCCACTGGCACGTTGTAATATTCGCCCTCCTCCTGGTTCAGTAACTTGTACCTGATATATAGACGGAGATCAGAACTTGGCAGGAGGGCGGGAGATGGGTGGGGATGGAGGGACCCACGGGAGAGGCAGAGACATCAGAAGGGGGGAAAGAGACACAGACAGACACAGAGATGAAGAGAGTGAGGTAAGGAGGGGATGGGGAGAGGTGTGCAGGGGGAGAGAGAATGATGGTGGCCTTGAGGGAGACCACACACAGACTGAGGTGGAGATGCTGGGGCACCTGCCCCACTCGGGCCCTCACCAGCCGTCCACAGGCGCCTTGAGCAGCTCTGAGACCCCAAAAGACATGGCGCCCATGAAGTCGTTGCGGGAGGTCCGGTCCCAGTCCCACACCTCCACGCTGAGCCGGCGCTCCACGTCCCCTGGCTTCAGGTTGCTGCAGGAAGAGGGGGGCAGAATGAGGTGCCCAGCTCCAGGCTCCCTCACTCACCATCCTTGGTGCTGAAAGAGGAGGCTAACCCAGCCAGCTGGAGTCTGTTTCCTGCTGTGTGAAGTATCTTCCCACCTCCAGTCCTCACGTAGGGGGGCTCGCTCCCACCTTCTGGGGCCCTAAGTAAACCTAGACAGCTCTCTCTCCATCTCTCTCCCTCCGTCATGCATTCTTGGCCCCTTCGCATCCCTGTCTCCTGGGCTTTCTCTTCAGGTCACTCTCCTACTAGTCTCTGTGCCCCTCTTCTCCCTCCAGTCTCTGTCCTTCTGTGTTTCTGTTACTTTTCTTTCTCTCCCTGCCACCCTCCACCCCTCTGCTCAACCCCCATATGCACACCATTCCAGCTGTGTCTCTCTTTGGGTCTCTCTCTCTCTCTCTCTCTCTCTCCTCTGTCTCCCTCAAAGTGGTGGGCTTTAATGAAGATTAAATACACAGATATCTGTCTCTCGGCTTTTATATCTCCATCCTTTTCTCCCAATCCCATTCCCCTCTCCCTTGATCACTCCATTCCTTTCTCTCACCGCCTTTCTCTGCCCCCTTTTTGGGTTCCCTCTATCCTCACACCTCCCACCAGCTGCTCTCTAGGGGTCTTGTGGGCCACCAGGACCCTCGAATCATCTTCTATCCGCCATCCCAGCCTCCCCTACACTGGAGGCTCACAACACAAAGGTCTCGTTCCACACAGGGTTCAGCGTGGCTTTCACTGTCCGGGTCTTCTGTTTTGTCAAGTTCCGAGGGTCTGGGATGAGCTTCAGTTTCACATAGGGGTCAGACAGACCATTGGGGTCCATTGGGATGAGATTACGGGCCTCACCAACTAAGGAGGGAGGTGAAGGAGGATAGGTTGGGTTAGAGGCACCCTAGCCCTCCCCCAGCAGCATTAAGAATTCCAAGCTCTCAGCCGTCTGTCTCATGATCAGGTGTCTTTGATGTCTTACCTGTCCACTACCTAGAAGATAGGGCATAAAGCCCTTTTCCCAGCCAGTGACCCCAAAATCAGCCCCTTCCTCCATTAGGACCTAGAAGTCAGGACCTGGCCATGTCAGCAGTGGTAAACCCAAGCCTCACTTGGAACCACGTTTTCTCTCATGCCTCCCTCTCAAGGACCTTGACACCTCGAATGGCCATTAGGAGGGGCTGAAAGTTACAAGAGGCAAGGCTGGAGATAGGGCCGCCAGCTAGAAGGGGCGTGGCCAGGTGGTGCTCAGCCTTTGCGGGTGGGGTCAGAAGTGTGGGCGTGGCCTTCGAGAGAGCTTGGTCTTCCCGGGTTGGGACAGCTCAGGTGAATTCAACGGGCCCAGCACACATGGTAAAAGGGTGGGGCCTCACCCGTGACATGGATCTCATCCGCGGTCGGAGCCCGGATTTCCAGCTGCAGGCGCCCGCGGCGCTCCGTGTGGTCCACGCCGCAAAGAGACGGCACACTGCGCACACAGCGCCGGTGCACGTTCATCTCGCAGCCTCGGGGGACAAAACTGGGGTTAGCGCTTCAGGCCCCGCTCCAAACCCCAGACTCCATCACCCGGCATTTCCCCAAACCTAGACAATGTGCTTTTGAAAGGGCCCCAGATGCGCCAAGTTCTGGCTTGAGCAGCGAGTGTAGACTCACAGGAGCATTTCATGCCCTGGTGTACCAGCCCGTAAAGGAGGGAGCCGCAGTGGTCGCAGAAGGTGGGGCTGCTGTAGCTGTGTAGACGGAACTTGTGCTTGTTCCGGGGATCCTGGGGGCAGACAGGAGTCGGTCAAACGGGGCGCCAGGGGTGGCCTAGACCCTGGGAGACAGCCCTCTGAACTCTTCCTCCTTCTGCTTTTCTCTCCCAATCTTCCTGATGTTCCACCTCACTCATTCACTCTACTGTATTTATTGAGCATTTACTGTGTGCCAGGCACTGTTCTGGGTGCAGGGACCCAGCAGTGAATAAAACAAATAAAAGCATAGAGTTTGCTTTCTGGCGGAGGGAGACAGAAAATAAACATGATAAATAAAATGTTATATGATGGATGGTAATAGGTGCTCTGGAGAAAAATGAAGCAGGAAAAGGGACTGTGGGGAGGGGGCTGAAATTTGAAATAGACTGGTCAATCAGGGACAGCATCACTAACAAGGTGGCATTTGGGAAGAACCTTATGGGAGGTGGGGGCTTCCAACATCCATAGCCCCTGCACCCCCACCTCCCACAAGCTGTTCTTTGAGGACTTCTGGGCCACCACGAACCCCAGATCGCTCACTGTCAGCCGCTGTCAATGTCTGCCCACTGATGATTTGCCTTCTCCCAGCCCCTGGTGGGATGGAGAATCTGACCTCTGTTATACAGCCGTAGGCATTGTACATGAAAACCACACAGCAGGGCCTGGCATTAAATATGCTCAGTACTGTCACTCTTACTGCTGTGGTTATTATTAGTGATTTTATTGCAGTCTCCACATAGCCCTGGGTTTAAATATGATCAAGGCTATTTCCCAGCTGTGTGATTTGGGGCAAGTTCATGCCCAATTTTGAGCCTCCGTGTCCTCCTCTGCCCAGTGGAAATAAACAATCTATATCGTGAAGCAATGCTAACTGTCCAGAGTCCAATTAAGCAGGAATTTAGGGCACCAGTAAAGCACTCCTCCCTCCACCTTTGGCAAGGTCTGAGTTTTAAATCAGTTATTTGCCTTTTGTGAAGAATGCATTGCATGCAGGACACTCTTAGGCTTTTATTTATTTGGCAGTTTAGTGGGGGTCCTATTTTGAATGATACTTGGGTGGCAAAAGGATGTTGGTAGTTGCCATGATCTCTTTCAATGCTCTGGACTTCTAACGGTGTTCAACTGAGGGGTCCTGCCTCATGGAATGAGACACCGTATGACAGCCCTCAGCAAGATACCTGGTACACAACTGCTCCAGGGATCGAAGCTGTTGCTATTATTCTCAAGGTGAAAGTCATGATTAAAAAGGAGACAGTCCTGGGGCTCCAATTAGATCGATCAGAGTCCAAATTTTGAGTCTGCCCACTACCCAGCTGTGCGGGCTCACCCCACCCATTCCAGAGACCCAGGTTTCCTTCCTATAAGATGAGGGCTGTGAGCCCTCCCTGCACGGGATCTGAAGCCTAATGAAACCATGCTTGTAAGCCCTTAGCACTTCTTAAGCCCTTGATCCATGTTACTTACAAGATCAAAAGCATTAGGAATAAAAAAAGAAGTCAGACTGATGTAGAGGAAAGACCACCTCTTTACTAATTCACTTCTGTTTCCTCATCGGTAATAGTGTAATAATTTTAACCATGATAATAATTAATAATTTGTCTGTTGCCTTTTGCCAGGTATAGTCCCAAGTATTTAATTCATTTAGTTCTCAAAACAATCCTATAAGGCGGGCATGGTTATCCGCCTCACTTTAGAGGTGATGAACTCAAGAATTGCCGAGAGGCCAGCTAAGTGGAGGGAGGTCATAGAACCAAGAGGTGGTGGGGCTGGGATTCAAGCCCAGGTGTTCTGGCTTAGGAGCCACTGGTCAGATGAGGACAGAAGCAGTCCCTACCGGATTCAGTCGTATACTGCCTTCACCACACCTGGTGAGTGTATGCAATGAACATGGATACATCAGAACTAGCACTGGTAGTGGAGGTGGGCCGGTGAGGCAGCTAGTCAATAACAGACACAGGCACTGGCACACAGTGATGCTCAATATGTATTCTACGGTCACATTCTCCATGTAAACTTCAATTTTCTTCACCTGACAAGCTGGCAAAATTACTCATAAGCTTCTGTGGTGCCATCTCTGTCTCTTTCTCTCTCTGCTTCTTTCTTCGTCTACTAATCATAAAACCATCTCCAACCCTGTGTCAAAACCTGAGCTACACTCTTAACCGACCTGATTTCATCGAACTGTCAAAACAAGCCTGGGATGTCTAGATTTATGCTGCCCCGTACTGTAGCCACTAACCACACATGGCTATTAAATTTAAATCAATTCAGAGTCAAAGGAATTTAGATTTACCTGCCTCAGTCACGGTGGCCCCTTTCACATGCTCACTAGCTGTGTGACTGGTAGCTTCCATATTGGACAGGGCCGATACGGAACATTTCCATCACAGAACCAATAGGTGGTGGGGCTGAGATTCGAGCCCAGGGGTGGCTCTATCTGTCAACACTAGACTGTCAGCCCCACTTTATAGGGGAGGTACTGGTGAGGGGAACTGAGGTTCAGAGAAAGGAGCCCCACAGCCAGACAGAAAGTGAAGGAAGGATCAGTGATGGGCTGTTTTTGTAAGCCCCTGATGTAGGGGAGCAGCGAGGGAAACAACTGTACGTATGTGTGTGTGTGCACATAAGAAAACTCTGTATGAATATGTGTGTGCACACGAGGAACTGTAAATGCACGTGTATGTGTGCACATGGGGATCTGTATATGCACATGTGTGTGTGCATGTGTATTACAGGATCTCTCTGGGCCTCCCTTTCTGAGCACCTCAGCTGTTCTCCATATCCACCATTTCCTGTTCTAGTCTCTCTCCAGATATCTGCACCTGTGAGTGTCTGTCTTATCTCTCTATCTCTCTCAATCTCTCCAGGTCCCCTTTTCCTTCCTCCTGTGTTGCCGTCTCAGTTCCATTCCTCTCTCTCTCTCTCTCTCTCTCTCTCTCTCTCTCTCTCTCTCTCTCTCTCTCTGAGATTCCCTCTCTTCTTATCTCAGGATCAGTGTCTGCATCAATATTTCTCTCTTTCTCTGTTCCTCAGCTCTCAGTTTTTAAATCTCTTGAGCACTGGTATACAGCCCACCCCCTCCAGTGCTGGTCTTTGGTCTCCTCACCCTGACTCCTCTCTGTCCCCCACCTGTGCTCCCATCCTGTCTCAGTCTCCTCTGATTCCCCCTTTCCAGGCCAAGGGCAGGAAATCTGGGCCAGACTAGCTCCCCTTATCTCTCCAGCCCCCCTCCCCTCCCAGCCTTAAAAATAGCTGGAGAAATTGGGACGGACGCAGAGGGGGTGAGGGCGGGGGCCCGGCCTGAGGAGGAAGAACCAGGTGTCCGGGCACTCACGTCTGTCTGGGGGCCCTTCCCAGCGCCTGGACACTCGAAGGTCACAAATTCGTGGCATCTTCGATGAACCACAAAGCTGCAGACTGAAGGTGAGAACCATAGAGACACAGAGACAGAGAGACCCCAATGGACAGAAAATCAGAAAGAGAGACCACCGACAGAGAGAAAAATAGAGAGTGACGCTGATATACAGAGAGTTCAGTTGAGAGAAAATCAAAGGAGAGGCTTCACATGCAGACCAAGAAAGAGAGAGAGAAAAAAGACAAACCAAGAGATGAAATTTAAGAGACGGACCCAAAGACAGAAACAGAGATGCAGAGAGTCACAGAGAGCCCAGTGCATACACACAGCCAAAGGGAAACAGAGAAAATAGGATCCTACTGACAGACACAGGCCTGCAGACAGAGACAAGAAAGACAGAAGGAGAGAGGCAGGCAGAAAAAAAGAGAAAACACAGAGCGAAATCCTCCGACAGAGAGCAGCAACTTGGGCAGAAGTGAGTCTGGGGGCGCTGCTGCCGGCCACCACCCTCCCTGACTCACTCTGTTCTCAGCAGTAGCAGCTGGTGCTTTAGGACTCAACCCCCTCTCCCGTCCCCCATAACTGCTGGCCCCCCTCCTTGGCCCCACCCGCCCATCAGTGACCCCACCCCGCCTGCCCCTGCCTAGGACGGTTGATGTTGTCATGGTGATGGCAGCCTGGGGGGGCTCTGACTTTGCATCTTCAGCCCCCCCTCCAGCTCCCCTTTTCCAAAGCTCCCTGTTCCCATGGCAACAGATTCTCCAAATATCTGTCCCCACCTGGAGCTGGCCAAGGGAGGGGCCCCCAGCACCACCTCCGCGGTGGCCCCACCATCAGAGCTCCCTCCCCACCACAGGCTGTGTCTCTGCCACACCCCCCGCCCCGGGCTCCCCCGCGCCTCTCTGGGGACCAGAGAACACGTGTGTCAAACAGCCTCAGCTCTGGGGCCCCAGCCTCCACCTTCCTGAGGGTCCCAGGAGTCCAGGTCCCCAGCTCTTACCTTGACATTGCAGACCCTGTTTTCCAATTCCCCTGCAAGAGTCAAGGATCTGAGGTCAGATCTAAGGTCAGTGCACAAAAGGGTACCTGGACCCCCTCACATAGGAGGCCTCTGACCCTCCTCCCCGCAGGAGCCAGGAGTCTAAGCCCCAGCCGCCTCCTCTTTCTAGAATCAAAAAAATTCTGGCCCCTAGCCCCTCTTCTCTCAGACCCAACATCCCAGGACCCCCAACCCCTCCTCCCTCAGACTCAGGAGCCCAGGCTCTCAGCCCCCTCCTACCCTAGGACCAGGAGCCAGGACTACAGCCCCCTCTTTCCTCGTTACTCAGGGATCTGGTGTGACAGGGGTCTCTACTCTAGTCCCCTCATCCCGCAGGCCCCTACCCCCTTCCCTCACCAGATGAAGTCGGTGCAGTGGCTGCAGAAGGTTGGCTGCTTGAAGAAGCGAGCGGTGAACTTGTGGCTCTTGACTTCGTGAACCACCTTCTGCCTCAGAGCTCCCTTCCTGCAAAATAGGGGCCGGGGGCCTCCCTCTGAATCGCCTCCGCCGGGGCCCAGGCCTGCCATGGCCCCAGGAACGTCGCAGGGACCAGGATCCTGCCTTTCTGGGGGAACAGGTGGAAAGGCGAGGAGCCGGAGACTTGGGAGAGAAGCGGAGCCTCGGGGAGAGCCCGAGGACGGGAGGAGAGGCGCGAGGCACCTCCAGGAGTAAGCGCTCGGGGCAGGCAGCGGGCTCCCCCGGGAGGATCAGGGGGTGCGGGCGAGTAGGGCGCAGAGCCGAGGGCAGTGCCCGAGCAGCCGGAGGCACGGGCGGCGGCGGTAGGAACTCCGGCTCCAGCACCTGCTGAAATGTGGGAGCCCCGGGTGGGGGGAGGCGTTGCCATGACGACCAAGGGGCGGGGTTTCGGCTTAAAGGCGTCCCCCTCCCTGAACAGGAAACGAATGCCTTCCCCCCAACCCCCCCATATATACGCACACCCCCTCCGCGGGGGCTGGCTGGAGGGAGGGGGCATCTTCCGAGCCGTGCTTTCCCCCCACTCAAATCTGTTGCCGAGACCGCTTTCCATCCCCCCTCGCGTGCCTCGGTGGCTCCTTGTAACCCACTGAGACTCCACTCGGATCTCTGTCTCTGACTGTGTCACTCAGTTTCAACCCACAAACTTTGTATTAGGTGTTGGTTTCCACTGGTGAACTGGGAGACTTGGTGTCTCACTTTCTTGGCTGCTGGCTGCCACCGGAGTCTTGACTTCACTCTCGGAGCTTCTGTGAATTTCTATGGCTATGTCTCCCTTTGGGATTGTCTGTCTCTTTTCCTCTCCGTGGATTCCTGGCGCTCCTGCTCTATCTGTTTCTGTCTCTGGGTAGATGGGTTTTCTTTTCCTTGTCTCTGATTTCTTTTTCTCTGTTTTCTCCCATCTGTGTGTCTCACTCATTTTGTGACTCTCTCTGGGTCTTGGTGTCACTACGCTTCTCTAGGTCTTGGTGTCTCCCTCTCTTTCTGGGCGTCTCTCTAAATCCTGCTGTTTCTCCCTCCCTGTGTTCTCGTCTTTGTAAATGCTTTTATCTCTCCTTTCTGTCTCTCCAACTCTCTGACTCTCTTTCTCTCTCGCTGTGATTCTGTCTCTGTCTCTCCCTCCATCTCTCTCTTTCCCTGTTTCTCTCTCTACGTCCTCTTCTCTCTCTGTCTCTCCAGGGATGTCCCTCTCTACACTCTAAATCCTTGCTGTCTTTCCTCTCTCTCCGTTTCTAAATGCTTTCTCTGTCTCTGTGAATCTCTCTGTTCGTGCTTGCCTCTTCCTCCTAATCTCTCTGTGCCTGTCCCTCTCCCGAACCACCCTCTCCCTCTGTTGCTGGGGGTCTCTCTCCCTCTCCCCCATCTCTGTCCCTTTCTCAGCCACTCTCTATTTGTCTGACTCTCCTTCCCTCCATGTCTTTCTGTGATTCCGTCCCTGTCCTTCTCTGGCTCTGGAGTTCTCTGTCTGCGAATCGGTCCGGGGGTTGGGAGGATCTCTTCGAACGTCGGCCCGATGGGTCTCCTCCTGTCGCCCCTCCGTCGCTCCACCAGCGCCTCTGCCCCTCTAGGTCGCGCTCCGTCTCCCCTAGCTCCGGAGCGCGTGCCAATCTTCGCTCCAGGAGACCCGTTTTGTTGCCAAAGGCAACCACGGCCCTTCCCGGGCTGCAAGGCGCTCGTGCCTCCTGGGACTTGTAGTCCCAGCCTGCGGACCGCCTGTTCTCGCTACGTGACCGAGAACTCCCTCTCCCGGCACGCCCCGCGAGGCGGGGTGAGGCGCTGAGGCGATTCCTGAGTGTTAGGGACGCCCACCGCACTTTCCCCGGACTCTTTAGAATCGGGTGGGGCTACCGGAAGTCGAAGAGGAGGTGGGGGAATCTGAGTGTTCTCTTAACCCCCCCCAAAAAATGGGGTCCTCTGGCCTTCCAGCCACCTCCAGGCGTCCGCCGTGTGCCAGAGCAGATAGAGCGCGGGGGTAGCCCCCGCCCCGAAAACGGATCTCGGAATCCCACCGCGCTCTGTTCAGCGCTCCCGGGTTCCTTCCCTAGTTACCAACGTTTCACCGGGTTCTAGAGCAGTATTCTCTGGTGCCCGCCAGAAGGGGTTTAAGCAAGGGATGGGGTGGGAGAGAACCCCAGCAGCAGAGGGACAGAGGGAGGAGACACCCTTTAAGGAAGCAGGTGTTGGTGGTCGGAATTCTGGGTGGACACTGCAGAGATCAGTGACTATTCGTCACCAAAATGGAGTGCCAGCCTGCCCTGCATAGTTAGCCATTCCCCTCTTCCGGCTGGATCCTTCCCTCCCTTGTAATTATTTTTCCCAACTGCTTTAGTGGGTGTGAATGCAGAAAATGGGCGGCATGATCCCGGAATTTCCCTGGATTTATATATTTATGATTCTCCTCAGGCTGGAGAACCGGACAAGATGATCTGTGGGACAGACTCATTTCAGGAGTAATTCATTTGATCTTTTATCAAGGTCTATTGACCAGGTGTGACAGGGAGCTTAGAACTGAGTGGGAATGTAGTAGGCAGGGTCGGATCCTGAAGGCCTTGAACGGCTGTCTGAGGGGCTTTGGTATTATCTATAGGCAACGTGGAGTGGGATATGGAAGGATGTGAGCAGGGCAGGGCAGGGTCAGACCTGGCTGTTGGAAGCACCCTCTGGGGCCAGGGTGGGCCAGAAGTAAGATGGTCAAGGAGGAGGCTGGGGCAATAGCTCCGGTGAAACGAGTTATTGCCCCAGCCTGGAAGAGTTGATATTGGAGGAAAGATTCCACACTCAGATTGGGACCTTGTATTTCTGAGGTGCTCATGGGACTCCAAGGAGGGAGAAATCTTGTTCATTTCTGTCCTAACTAGCTCTCCTGGTTTGAAAGTAATTTAGAATATCCAGACTCAGCTAGTATTTTCTGATGAGGCCAAAGTTGTCTTGGCCCCAATCCCCTTCTCCCACCAGACCCAGGAATCTAGGCCGGGCCCCATCTCCTGGAGTCCTCCCCAATAATAAAGCAAGCACAAGTCTTCCTTTTATCTTTATATCGAGGTAAAAAAAATTGTTTTAAAACATGGGTGTGGTAGTGGGGAAAGGATAAGGCCTCCCTCTATGATTGACATCAGGGGCTGATGGGAACCAGAAGCTCCAGGGAATAAAAAAAATAAAATATATATTTATATATCATGTTATGCATGTGACTCCCAGAGAAGCAGGAAGAAGCAGCAGCAGGAAGCAACTAGCACACAGAAACGTGTGTGTATCACAGATTCAAGCAATGCAATTCCTCTGACTATGGCAGCAGCAATCCCCACCTGCCCAACCCACCCACAAATAAAAAAAAATTTTTGAAAAGAAACGTCCCCTTTAAGAATAGGTCCACCCAGTAATGTTTGCCCTAGCAACCAGGAAAAAGAAAAGGGAAAAACAAAAACAAAAAAAAAACCCAGGCTAACATTCCCTTTAAGGCCAGCAGTGGCCATTTTCTCCACCTCCCAGCAAAGGCAGTTCATGCTATTTTCAACACTGAGGCTGGAGGGCCATATCACTGCCCCTCACAAATACATCAGATAGTTGCCTTCAACACATTGTGGTTCTTTGCCAGCTTTTTTTTGTGTGTGTGTAGGGCACAGCTCACAGTGGCCCATGCAGGGATCAAACCGGCAACCTTGTTGTTAAGAGCACTGCACTCTAAACCATCTGAGCTAACTGGCTACCCCCTCCAGCTCCTTTTTTGATACTCCAGGGAGTAGCTGGGGGGGAAGGCATCCACCAACCACCCTTTGCTTCCTTTAAGATGGCCTCTAGGCAGTGGGTTTTTCGTAAGCCTGGCAAAAGTTGTAGAGCCGATCTCAGGTGAGGCTAAGTGCCAGGTGGGGCCTCGGGACCCAGGGAAAGCACTTTAGGCCTCCAGCCCACTGGAAATGACTGACCTCTAGGGATTTTTTTTCCCTAGCTATCCCCCCCAACCCCCAAAAAACACACATACACATCTACTAAGGCACAGCCAGGGAGGGCAGGCATGCTTTGGCAATAAGGCCCCGCAGGAGGCCCAGGGTCTGAACAGCTGCAAAGAGGGGTATGGCATGGTGGAGTTCAGCACCTTTGGAGGTGGGGGTAGTGGGGGGAGAACAAAAAAGTTTCAGGGCTCCCAAGGAAATCAAAAGAAGGAAAATGGGAAGAGGAAATGGGCAGATTAGAAAACAAACAGGACAGCCAGAAAAGAACCAACCAACAGACTAAGTAGAAGAGAGTGAAAAGAGAAAGAGGCAAAATGGAGACAAAACAGATTATGTGCAACCAAACAAAACAGGAAGGGAAGGAGACCGATAAACAGGACGGGAGAGCAGGAGTGAATGAAACAGAAGAGAGTGAGCTGAATGGGGAAGGAAACAAGGGAGGAGAGGGAAGCCAGGTAGAGGACATCAGTGAACTCAGTGAAAAAACCTCTGGAGAGAGGAGGGAATTGGGAGCTCCTGGTCAGAGCCTCAGACTCTGACAAAGACCAGGTGGGCTGAGTACACCAGGTCGGCCACATAAGCCAGCAGGTTGATGGCCGTCAAGATGGCCACAGCCAGGCGGGAGTCCCAGGCGCACACGCTGTAGGTGTGACTATTACGGCAGTTTGAATCCATCCGCCGCTGGGGCTGGCCGCCGTACTTCTCGTCGAACTGGTAGAGAGGCCAGAGTACCATTGCCGAGGCGTAGAAAAGGACGGAGAGCAGGGCCAGCCCAGACAGGAAAGTGGGGAAGGGGATGGGCAGCATGTTGGTGCAGTCGCCCAGGTTCAGCAGGATGGCCACGGCCGCCAAGATGAAGCAGATGGCATAGACGGCCACGCACCACTCCAGGGCTGCCTTGTACTTGTACAGGTAAGAGTCCACGATGAAGGCAAAGATGATGCAGGCCACGAAAGTCTCAACCACTTTAAGCAGGCCTGGCACTGTGGCCATGTAGCCGGTGATCTCGCCGGGCCGGGCCCGGGTCCAGGCCACCTCAGTGGCATAAGCCACACAGGCGATGCAGGAGAAGACGGTGGCAGCAATGGCGTGGTCCCTTGAGCGGCCAGGAGACATGAACTGGACCAAGGTAGTGGGGTAGATGACGGAGGCCGAGAGGCAGAAGAGGGCAGCATAACAGGCATAGGTGATGGGGAAGTTGCGCCAGGACAGTGGGAAGCGTGGCTGGAGCCCACCTACCTCCACGATGATAATGAGGAGGGTCATGGCGAAGCAAAAGCACCAGGCGAACATGCACCAGTTCCCCATGAACCCATTCCAAGCGCCCACGCTGGCCACTAGCGAGAAGGCCACACAGGTGGAAAACAGCTGTAGCAGGCGAAGGAGGCCCAGGGGCTGGGTCAGTGCCCGAGGGGACCCCAGAATGGTTGGGGAGCCCAGGCCTGAGGTGGTGGTGGTCGTGATGGTCGTGCGGGTCACTGTCACCGGCATGGCTGCAGGAAGAGAAAAGATGTCCTAAGAAGGTTCCAACTATTACAATCCAGGCCCCCAGCTCTTGCCTCTAGGGAGGAGAGGGGGACGAAGACAAAGTAACTTGGATTCTAGCTGGAGAGTGTCCCAGATGCAGGCCTTTCAGTTTTCAAAGTGGGACAGTCCCAAGCCTAAGAGGATGAGTTGGTCGCCCAGGTCCTAGCCCCCTGCTCCCCTCTGGCCTCAGGTCTCCTACCTCCCATGTCAGAACCTAGGAGTCTAGGCCCCTATCTCTCTCCTTGTCAACTTGTGCCTTTCCTCTCCCTGCAACCCAACTCCTGTAAAACCACAGAGCTTTCTTCCCACTCTAAACACTCAAGATTGCCCTCCTTCCCCCAGGGAATGACAACCCAGCCATTCAAAACTGGGCTCTGATGCATCCCTTCCTCTCCGCCCCCACCCCCACTGTCAGAACAACAGGACAGAGGACCTGTCTTCTATTAGCTCTTGACCCATCTCTCTCTCTCAACTTCCTCCTTTTGGGTGTCCAGGACGCTGCACCCCAGCCCTTGTGCCCAACTTCCTCCTTCATCTAATAGGCCTAGATATTTCCAGCCTCCAAAAATTCAAGAGTCCAACCTCCATGCGTGAGTGTTCTCAGGGACGCACATCTGATCAGAGCTTCCAACCTGGCCCTGGAACTGCTGCTAATCTCTGGGCAGCACCCCCACCTTTCCACACCCCCACTTCAGAAATCAGCAGTCTCCACCCTCCCACCTGGGATTTCCATCTGAAGAACTTCCACCCAAAGGAAGTGGTGCTTCCCCCTCCCCCACGTGGAGTCCAATTCCCTAAGGAACACAGCCGGCAAGTTCCCCAACTTCAGGGAAACTCAGCTCCCAGCTTCCCACCTGTCCAGGGCCCCGCTGCTTCCCCTGAGATCTCTAGGCCTCCCGGGTTCGGTTATACAGATTCAGACCTCAAGACACTGGGCCCTCAGCCCTAAGCACACCAGACACCGGCACTCCGTGAAATCAACTTCATTCTTCAGAACCCACAGCTTTTACCTCCTGTCCTAAAGATCCTCAGGAATCCAATACCCAGCCTCTTGGGGACTAGATCCTCCCTCAGGCCCGAAAACGTCTCAGCTGCCACCTCTGAAAAGTTCAGAAGGCTACTCTCAGCTCAAGGAAATAAAACTTTCTTCTTCCAGTGCCAGGCGCCTGCACAATAGGCTTTAACTGCTTCCAGCCCCGCCGCCTGCACAGTAGCTTCCGGAGGACTCAGACCAGCTTGAGGACACACTTCCTCAGATACACAGGTAGTCTGCGCCCCTCTCCTTGTTCCCAGGTACTTCTCTCAGTATCTAGGAATCGACGAGCCCAGCCCCATCCACTCTTAGACCCAAATATTTAAGACCCCCCCAGCCACCTCCTCCCTGACACAAAAGTCCGGGCTCCCAGCCCCTCCTCCCCAGCCCCAGAATCCCAATCCCCCAGCCCCTCCTCCTACAGACCCAAGAGTCCAGGCCCTAAGCCCACTCACCAGTGGTCTTAGGTGAGGACCCCGACGGAGAAAGATCCGGCTGTGGAAGCAGATGAAATCAGACACCTGGAAAAGGTTAGTCAGAGCACAGGAGGGAGAAAAAATATCAGCGTCCAGCTCAGTCCCGGCTCCGCCTTCCCAGGACTCAGACGGCCCGTCAGCCCGCCGCGGGGGCCTGCCGGGAATCCGCCAGAAGACTCCGCAGCCTGGGCGCACCTCCCAGCCGGGGCGGGTCCGGGAGATGACCCCAGGGCAGCCCCGCCCCTTCTCCTAGTCCCCAAACTGCGGAGACCGAAACAAAGGCTGCGCCGCGAAAGTGCACGCCCCACGGGCCGGCGTGGGCGCTTGTGGTCTTAACCCTGCCCCCGCCCGGCTGCCGCGGGGTGGCGGGCGGGCGGGCCCTGGGCGGAGGCTGCGGGGGCGGGAAGCCGGGCGAGCGCCGCGTCTCCTATCCTTATTAGGACTTCAAGTCAGCCCAGCCTTCTGGAATGTGGCGGGGACCGGGAAGCAGCCCCGGGACCCCAGCCCCGCGCTGATCTCCGGGAGGGCCCGCCCCGCTGGTCGGTTTCGGGAGGGTGAGGCGGAGGGACCCTAGACTCCAGGTCATAGCGGGTAAGGCCTGGGTCCCAAATTTCTGGGACGTTCAACATGTGAGTTCTGGGTCCCTATGAAGACGGGCTGGTCGCCTGGTTTTCCCGAGAGGGTCTTTAAGAGCGGAGTGACCGGGAACCGGGACCCCCGGGTTCGCCTGATGGAAACCCGCCGCCATGAGGCCCTAATCTGTGCACGGCGTTGGAACCACAACAGAGATGAGTAGCCTCCCACCACCTCCAGGAAGACAGATCTCCCAGGCAACCTGGAAGGTGCCTCCCTCACGCCCCTCCAGCACCCGTTAGGAGGAAGTCGGGACCGCCCAGGAGGAAGAAGACGGGCCAGAGTTCCTGAAGTGTCCTGGGAAGTCAGGATAATTCAAGGGGCCACCCTCAGGGTCGCCTGAGACAGAGCTCAGGAATGCGCGGCCGGACACTGGAGGAGGGAGAGGAACAACCCGCCCAGTTCTGGACTCCCGCGGCCACAGCCCGCCCCCCACGTCCAGTACCACACCCCATCTCTCTACGGAATCAGTCCGTGCTCTCAACATCCAGGGGCGCGCCTCAGCCTTCTCCTCTCTCGGTCTTCGGGCTCTTGTCTGCCAGCTCCGACCGCGTTTCGGGAGCATAGGTGCTGGACCTCTACCCCCGGCCTTTCCAGTCCAAAGTTTGGATTCTGTCCCCAGAGTGGGGAGGTCAGTAATTCTGAACTCCAGCCACTCTCCCAAACTCAGGACTGCCAACTCCAAGCGCCTCCTGAGGACGTCCTCGTACCAGATTTCAGCCCCCTTCAACCCGGGATCCTAAGAGTCCCCATCCCTCTGCGTCCTCAGACCCAGGAGTCCAGGCCCCTAGCCCCTCCTCCATCAGACCCAGGTGTCCCGGCCCTCAGCCTCCTCCTCCATCAGACCCAGCAGTCCAGGTCCCCCGTCCTTCCTCCAGTTTCAGACGTATGACCTGTAGGAGTCCAGGTTCCCAGCCCTCTCCTCTCCAGAACGCGAGTCTTGGCCCAGCCCCAGTCTTTCCAGGGACTCAGACATTCTGAATCCCAGCCCTTTCCTCCCTCTGCACCCAAGAATCCTGACACCCTCGAGAGTCACCGCAGCCTCACCTCACGGGCCTGTGGCAGCTGCAGCTCAAGCAGAGGTGACCGCTGCAGACTAGAAGGGTCTGCGGACGGGGTGGTGCTGGCGGGTTGGGGCGGGGGCGAGGGCGGAGCCACAAGAGGGGCCGGAGCGTCGGGCTCAGGCCGAGACAGGGACTCCCCAGAGCTAGGGCTACCCCAGCCCCGCCCTGGGGAGGGGCCAACGCAAGACCACGCCCCTCGAGGATAAAGGAACCTCTACTCACCCGCTCTGACGGAGGTGGGGGGTAAAAGGCTGAGGTCACTGTCGCCATGGTGACAAAACAGGAAGACACAACAGCTGGAGGAGTTGGGGCTCCTGGGGGCTGCCCTCCCCGACACTGCCCTAGTGGTGTCTCCAGGGGAGGCCCGGGAAGGCCGTTGCCACGGCTACCCGCCTGTTTAGCATTTGTTTATGACAGAGACCCTCAGCCCACGTCCCCACCCTAGTCTCACCTCACTTTTCCCTCTCCATTTCTGCCCCCTCCCTCCCCGTATGCTCCAGCCCCGCCTTCCAGGACGGATGAAATCTTGGACATTGGATCGCAGGGGGTTGGGGACCGAGCCTCAGTGTAATGGGATCTGTGAGTTAGGGTTTCTGTCTCCTGGACCTGTAAGATGAAAGAGGTACCGATCTCTGGGCTTCAGAAGGTTTCTAAGCTGAGGTCCCCGACTCCTGGGTCCCCAAAAGAACAGTGGTTGGATTCCTGTATTTAAGGATCAGGGAGGAACAAAATGAGTCCCCTAAGCGTCATTTACACTGGGACTTGTGGAGCAAGAACTGGTGGGTCGAATCCCTGGGTCCCAAATGTCACAGAGGGCGGGGTGGTGTTGGTAGAAAAATTCCTAGATCTAGAGCCATAGGAGTTGGGGGCACGGACTCCCGGGTTCCACAGGACGCGCAATCTGGGGACCCAGATTCTTGGCTCAAAAGAGCAGTCAAAGCTCAGACTCCTGGGTGTTCCGAGTAGAAGCGGTTGCAAGCGGAGCCTCTTGGCTCTGGAAGGGAGAGATATTTTTGGCCTGCATTCCTGGCTCCTGGAAAGAGGGAGGGGCTCAGAAGCTTAATGAGGACGGGGCTGGGGGCGCCAGATTCCTGGTTCCTGCACGAGGGGAGGGGTTCCAGGGGCCGGTGTGCTCGGGTCCCCGAGCTGGGAGGGGCTGAGGGGGTCCTTTTCTAGGGGAGGCTCTGGGGCCCTGACACCGATTGACAGAGCCAAGAAGCCAGAAGGATCTGAAGGTCCGGCTGCCCGGTCTGGGGTCGGGCGAGGCGGGGGCCCGGCCGCCTGGGTCCCTCCCTGCCGGCTGAGCACACTCACCGCTCTCTGCAGTCCTCGGCGCGGCCTGGCTCGCGGATGCCGCGGGGCGGGGCCTGCTGGCGACTGCGGATGCTCAGCAACGCTGAGCTAACGGGGCGCTGACCTCGCTGCTGCTGCTGGGTGCCTTCCAGGCCCACGAAGGAGGAAGCTTTGAGGCCGGAGACCAGGGGTGGAGGCCGCGCGAGTGGTGAAAGGAGGGGTCCGAAGGGGTCCGGGAGCTCCTTATACCCGGCTGCGTGCCCTACGGAGGTGGGAGGGGCTGGGGGGACTGGATACTGCGAGCTCTGCAGAAGCCGATGGGAGGGCAGAGATGGGAGGGGTGTGGAGCCTGTATGCCCAGTTTTGTGCCCCTGCAAAAGGGGTAGGCACAGACCCTCTGTCATTCTGAGTCCTGCTTAGGGAACAGGTCTCCATGAAGCCCGCATCAGGACAGGCAGGAATCAGGATGTCTGAGTTAGAGGTTCTCCAGGGATGGCCCCAGGTTCTATTCACACACCCCCTTGGCACCCAGCGAAGCAGCATCTCCCCACCCCCTCCTTCCTGCCCAAATTAGTCACTCTCTTTGCCTGACCCGGTAGTGGCACTCCTGAGATACCCCGAATAGTCCATGGGCAGTGTCCATGGACTCACAACTTACTATCTCATGTATCCTGGTGGAAGCCTTCCTTTCATTCCCCCGTTAGGCACTAAAACCCTACAAGTGCAGAGTTCAGGGCAGGGAAACAGGAAGCAAATATGTAAAGAGTGAGTCATTGCGGTGTGCCTTTGAGAAGTGATACCTTAGAGTTCTCGGGTCTGTGTAACCTGGCAAAAAACATGTGCCACCGGTTCAGTATTTACCCATCGTGGAGGACAACATCCTGACCCGAACGATGTTGTCTGCAGCCTGGCACTGTAACTCCATCTCAGACAAGCCGTGCCTCTGTTCCCTGAGACGAGCTGCTTTGGGGTGATGGGGCACATGGACCCACCCACTGACTTCCTAACACTGAGTTCCTTGATCAGAAGCAATATTATATGGGTTAACATGACGGTGAATAGGGCCATTGAGTGGAGACACATGCTGCTGTTGGCAGGAGTGCGGAAGGCTAGGAAAGCAAATAACAGCCCAGAGGTAATCATTTCAGGGAGGAGAAACTCACTACCCACTCCATGATGGAAGGGGTCCCATGTATTCTTCAGATGACCAGGTATTTGGCTGGGCTCCCTAAGAAACCATCCCACAAGGGGAGCTCAGCACTGCTTGCTGCTGTTAACAAGGTGGACCTCCGTCAGTGACATAGCCAGCTAAGCATAGATGAGTCATTTTTTTCATGAGCCCATTGACCACGCACCAGGGAGGCTGGGGAAAGATGCTGACTGAGAGCCGTGGAGCAGTCGTCTGATCTACCGATGGCTTTATTCTCTGTCATAGATGTTTTGGGGGTAGAGTTCACATGGGATACAGACGATAAACTGTTTTTCATGACACCAAGTGTGTGCATTTTTGTTGTTGTTCACTCTAACAATCAATTCTCCAACTCTTGGGACACCAACTGGGTGCCCAGTGAATCGATTTAATTATGAATCTCAGTACACTAATGACCTAGACTGAGCTCTAGGCACCATAAGTGAAGGGCTCAGTCCCACAAGATCACTCCACTTCAGACACCAACTGCAAGTTCCAGGCCTCCCATACTTCTCACTGGGGATGACCGTGACCCCCTCCTGGGTTTGATAATTTGCTAGAATGGCTCACAGAACTCTGGAAGTCACTTTATTTAGTATTATTGATTTATTATAAAGGATACAACTCAGGAACAGCCAAATATGGGGTGTGCGGTGCAGCCATCCTCCCAGCACCTTGATGCATTACCAACCTGGACGCTCTCTGAACTCCATCATTTAGGGTTTTTATGGAGATTCCATTACGTAGGTATGATTGATTAAAATCATTGGCCATACCTGATTAACTTCAATCTTAGGAGGTCTAACCCTCGAATTACAGGATTGGTTCCTCTGGCAACCAAAGCCCCATCCAAAAGCTATCTAGAGGCCCACCCAGAGTCATCTCATTAGCATAAACTCAGGTATAGTTGAAAGGGGCTTATTATGAATAACTAGACACTCCTCTCACCCCTATCACTCAGGAAATGACAAGCGTTTTAGGAATGCTGTGCCAGGAACTGGGGACAAAGCTAATCTATCACAATATCACACAGCTCTTTCCATACTCTGGTCCATTGGAAAGTTTCATTCATTCACCAACAAATATTAACATTTATGACTGCCTTCTAAGTGAGAACAAAGCAGGCTAAGGAATACCTGCTCTAATGGAGATTTTATCTCCTTTGTTAGTGGCAAAAGGTTCAAGATGTAGTAACTTCTTCATCTGGTGATGTGGGATATCCTCACTGTCCTCAGACTGTTGGATTCTCAGTAACTTCCCTAAGGAAACAGGCTCCCCAGTTTTCATGGGTTTATCTCCCATGCTCTGGCATATGTGTGTCTTTTTCTTTTTTAACTTTTATTTATTTGTGTTTTTCCAGGACCCATCAGCTCCAAGTCAAGTAATTGTTTCAATCTAGTTGTGAAGGGCGCAGCTCATAGTGGCCCATGTGGAGATCGAACCAGCAACCTTGTTATGAGCTTTGAGCTCTAACCAACTGAGCTAACCCAGCCTCCCTGCATGTGTGTGTCTTGACAAGACATACAGTGTATCTATCTGTTCCTTCCTACTTTTTAGATCTTATCCACATGATGCCATCAGTGCAGTTGACCAGAAAAGGGTATTGAAACATCAAGTTTCCTGAAGAATAAGCTGTGGAACAGAGTTGGAGAGTTAATGTAACACTGGGAGAAGTTGTGACAGTCCAGCTGTATTAGTTTTCTAGCGCTGTAATAAATCATCCCAATCTTGGTGGTTTAAAATGACAAAAGTGTATTCTCTCACAGTACTGAAGGCCAGAGTCGGAAATCCAATTAGCAGTTCAAGGTTGATATGGGGCCTCCATGGTCTCAAGGAGTCATTCTCTCCTGTGTCTCGTCATGTTTCTGTTTGGGATACAACATATAATCCAGATCATATTACTACATTGGCATTGCAGCCAGCAGGAAGAGAAAGTGAAGGGTTTGGCATGCTTTTTTGTTTTTAAGTATGCGATCCTGATACATACATACATCCCATACATTTCCCATTGTCCAGAACTTAGTTACATGGCCACATATAGCTGTAAGAGAGACTGGGAAATATTGTCTTCAATTGGGGAAAACATATGAGGTTGAATAATTAAGTTCACAAACTTGTTGCAACGATGTTGCTAACCTTTTTTGATGTCAGAGGGATTATTCATTATCAGTTTGTACCAACTGGACAAATAGTTAACCAAATTACTATTTGGAAGTGCCAAAAATGCTGCGTGAAAAAGTTAGACGACCTGAACTTTTCACCAACAATTCATGGCTCTTGCATCACAACAATGCACCAGCTCACATGGCACTGTCTGTGAGGGAATTTTTAGGCAGTAAACAAATAACTGTATTGGAACCCTCCCTACTTACCTGATCTAGCCCCCCCAATGATTTCTTTTTTTTTTTTTTTTTAAAGATTTTATTGGGGAATGGGAACAGGACTTTATTGGGGAACAGTGTGTACTTCCAGGACTTTTTTCCAAGTCAAGTTGTTGTCCTTTCAATCTTAGTTGTGGAGGGCACAGCTCAGCTCCAGGTCCAGTTGGTGTTTCTAGTTGCAGGGGGCGCAGCCCACCATCCCTTGCGGGAGTTGAAGAATCGAACTGGCAACCTTGTGGTTGAGAGGATGCACTCCAACCAACTGACCCATCCAGGAGGCAGCTCAGCTCAAGGTGCCATGTTCAATCTTAGTTGCAGAGAGCGCAGCCCACCATCCCTTGAGGGACTCGATGAATTGAACCGGCAACCTTGTGGTTGAGAGCCTACTGGCCCATGTGGGAATCGAACTGGCAGCCTTTGGAGTTAGGAGCATGGAGCTCTAACTGCCGGAGCCACCGGGCCGGCCCCCCCAATGATTTCTTTCTTTACCCGAAGACAAAGGAAATACTGAAAGGAGGGCCGGCTTTGTGGCTCAGGCGGTTGGCCGGTGCGATTCTGACATGGGCCAGTGGGCTTTCAACCAGAAGCTTGCTGGTTCAACTCCTTGACTCCTTGACTCCCGCAAGAGATGATGGGCTCCGCCCCCTGCAACTAAAATTGAACCCAGCACCTTGAGCTGAGCTTCCGCTGAGCTCCTGGATGGCTCAGTTGGTTGGAGTGCGTCCTCTCAACCACAAGGTTGCCGGTTCAACTCCCGCAATGGATGGTGGGGTGTGCCCCCTGCAACTAACAACGACTACAGGACCTGGAGCTGAGCTGTGCCCTCCACAGCTAAGACTGAAAGGACAACAACTTGAAGCTGAATGGCACCCTCCACAACTAAGATTGAAAGGACAACTTGACTTGGAAAAAAGTCCTGGAAGTACACACTGTTCCCCAATAAAGTCCTGTTAAAAAAAAAAAAGGCAGGAAATTTCTCATTAAAACAAAAAAAGACATTCATAATTAAAATGCCAAAGGTTAAAGACGAAGATAGAATCGTAAAAGCAACAAGAGAAAAGCAGTTACCTACAAGGGAGCTCCCATAAGAATGTCAACTGATTTCCCAACAGAAACTTTGCAGGACAGAAGGGATTGGCAGGAAATACAGTGGTACCTCGGTTTTGTAACATAATCCATTCCAGAAGACCATTCAAGTTCTGAAACATTCAAAAACAGCCGACAGCCAGGCCCAGGATCTTGCACTCGGCGGAAGCCGTGACATGTTCGACTTCTGAGGTGTGTTCAAAAACCAAAGCATTTACTTCCGGGTTTATGGCGTGTGTAAACCGAAATGTTCATCAACGGAGACATTCAAAAACCGAGGTACTGCTTTATTGAAAGTAATGAAAAGCAAGAACCTTCAACCAAGATTACTCTACCAGCAAAGCTATCATTTAGAATTGAAGGACAGATAAAGAGCTTCCCAGACAAAAAGCTAAAGGAGTTCATCACCACCAAATCAGTATTACGAGGAATCTTAGAGGGACTTCTTTAAGATGGGATGAGGGTGAGGGGATGGGTGAAAAGGGAAAGGGATTAAGACGTACAAGTTGGTTGTTACACAGTAGTCATGGGGATGTAGGGTATAACATAAGGAATACAGGCAATGATATTGTGATAACTATGCACGAGTATGGTGCCAGACAGGTACTAGATCTATCAGGGTGATAGATGGAAATGGGGTTGAGGGCAGGTTGAAAAAGGTGAAGGCATTAAGACATACAAGTTGGTAGTTACAAAATAGTCGTGGGGATGTAAAGTACAAGCAATGTAATCAATAACATGGTAATAACTATGTACAGTGCCAGGTGGTACTACTTAGTGGGATCACTCCCTAAATTATATAAATGTCTAACCACTATGCTGTACAGTTGAAACTAATATAAAATAACATTTGAATGTCAATTCTAATTGAAAATTTTAAAGAGGGGGGAAGATCAATAATATTGTGCTAACGTGGTACAATGTCAGATAGTTGTTGGACTTATCATAGTGATCACTTCTTTAGCATAGGGAATAAAATCAATAATGTGGTAATAACACTGTACAGAACTAGTTAGGTACTGTTGAATAACTATGTTGTACACCTGAAATAAATATAATATTGTATATTAACTGTATTTTAATTAAAAAATATATATATTAAAAAAAAAGAATAGCATGTTCAATCTTAAAAAAGCACATGGGGCCAGCCCAGTGGCCCAGGTGGTTGGAGCACCTTGCTCCTAACGCCAAGGTCGCTGGTTCGATTCCCACATGGGCCATTGAGCTGCACCCTCTACAGCTAAGATTGTGAACAACAGCTCTCCCTGGAGCTGGGCTGCCATGAGCAGCCAGAGGTTGGCATGAACTGCAATGAGCTGCCATGGGCTGCCGTGGGCTGCTGTGGGCTACCATGTGCCCCTGTGAGTTGCTGGTGGCCAGCATGAGTGGCCGACAGCCAGCATGAGTGGCCAGCAACCATCATGAGCTTCTGTGGGCTGCTGTGGGCTACTGTGTGTTGCCATTGTGAGCAGCCGGAAGCTGGTGAGAGCTGCCATGAGCTGCTGTGAGAGACTAACTCGACAACTGGTGACTGACTGCCTTGGGGGGGGGGGGCATGCAAGGCTCATAATACCAGCATGGGCCAGGGAGTTGTGTCCTATGCAACTAGATTGAGAAACAATGGCTTGAACCGGAGTGGGGTGTGGGAGGTAGAAAAAGGGAAAGAAAAAAAAAAAGAATGTGAATGAAGGATTTCTGCTACCAGGTATCAAGACTTATTTATGAAGCCATGTAATTCAGTGACTGTGGCATTGGCACAAACCCAGACACCTAGAACAGTGTCACATACTGGAGAGTTCAGAATGGAACTGGAGAAGAAAATGGGAGCTACCTAATACCCAGAATCCCTCTCTCTCTCTCTCTCTCTCTCTTTTTTTTTAAAAAGATTTTATTGGGGAAGAGGGACAGGACTTTATTGGGGAACAGTGTGTACTTCCAGGACTTTTTTTCCAAGTCAAGTTGTTGTCCTTTCAATCTTAGTTGTGGAGGGTGACATTTAGCTTCAAGTTGTTGTCCTCTCAGTCTTAGTTGTGGCAGGCGCAGCTCAGCTCCAGGTCCAGTTGCCATTGCTAGTTGCAAGGGGTGCAGTCCACCATCCCTTGTGGGAGTTGAACCGGCAACATTGTGGTTGAGAGGACCCGCTCCAACCAACTGAGCCATCGGGAGGCAGCTCAGCTCAAGGTGTTGTGTTCAATCTTAGTTGCAGGGAGCGGAGCCCACCATCCCTTGCGGGACTCGAGGAGTTGATCCGGCAACCTTGTGGTTGAGAGCCCACTGGCCCATGTGGGAATCGAACCGGCAGCCTTCGGAGTTAGGAGCATGGAGCTCCAACCACCTGAGCCACTGGACGGCCCTTTCTCTCTTTTTTAAAGAATATTTGAGTGTGATAAATAGAATTTTCCAAATATTGCTGGAATGAACTTTTGTCAGGTCCACACTTGTCGGAATGGACTGGACTAAAAGGATCCACACAGTGACTCAGTTTTTTGTGTTCTCCATGCCCACAATGACTCAGAAGCCCATATCCAGATTTTTTTCAGTATCTAAGCAACCCCTCTCCTCTGACTGAGCTTCTTCAGCTCTTAGACCATCTTGCATCCAAGCCTATGAGTGCATTTCTGCTTCCCTTAGAACAGTGCTGTCCAATAGAAAAATAATGTGAGCCACAAATATAATAGAAACACTTCTATTAGCCACATTTTTTAAAAGTAAAAAAGAGACAGGCGAAGTTAACTTTAATCATATTGTACTTAACCCAACTTATTGATATGTTTTACATTATTTGGGGGAGAAGATTTCTCAATAAGACCTACTTGTTGGCCATGATGATGTTGGTGGTGTATACTCTCTAATATCTAGTGGGTAGTTTGCACTTAGAGCACATTTCAATTTGGACGCTAACTTTTCAAAGGAAATGCTTCATCCATAGGTAGAATTCATAAAATGGCTGAAAAGTGAATTCACATGCCCAAGTTGTCCAAACACACTTAAAAGTTATCTAATAACTAAACAAGAATCAGCTTCTAGGTTTAAGTTAGTTAAACATGAAGTTAAAAATTCAGTTCCTTAGTCCCCCTAGCCACAGTTGAAGCACTCCATGGGCCTATCACATGTGATGGCACAGCCTTAAAGTGTGTTAGTTCCTTATGCTCAGCATGAAACTTATTCTGAGTGTGCCAGCCTGTACCAGCATAGCGATTCCAGCAGTATTTTTAAAAAACAATACATTGTAACTAAGTAGGGTTTATTCTAGGCAGGCAAGGATGGCTAATATTCAGAAACCATTAATGACATTTATTATATTAACAGCCAATTAGGAAAGAATCGTATGACCAGCCCATATATGCTAACAGAGTATTTGACAAAACTTAATATCTATTCATGTTTTAGGAAAATAACACTGAATAAATAGGACGTTATGGTTCCTAAAGCTGTTAGCTATCCGTGGCTCTCCAGGGCCCCTGCTTTGCGAAGGATTTCTCCGGTCTCTGGTGTCAGGGCATCGAAAACCCCTACTTCTCAGAATGTCCTCTGCAGGACTTAAGCATATTTAACCACCATAGACAACGTCTGGTATTTAGGGGCTCCCTGGTATCTAAACCCCCAACTGATTTTGGAGGGTAATCCGCCCTGGGGGCACACTGGTGGAAGCTGATTTATTAGGAAGACTAAGGGAGCATACCATGGAAAGTATGGGGTTGACAGACAATTGAATACTTCTTTCTGGAACTTTGAACGCAGCAGGAAAGAGGCAAGATGTAAGGAAATTAAAAGTGTAGCAGTGTATCAGTGAAATCATATGGTTCTTGACTTTTTCTGTCTGACTTATTTCGCTTAGCATAATAATCTCAAGATCCATCCATGTTGTTGCAAATGGCACTATTTCATCTTTTCTTATGGCAGAATAGTATTCCACTGTGCATATGATTTCACTGATATATAGGATATAAAATTGAAAACAAAAAGGAACAACACAAACAAATAAACAAAAACTCATAGACACGGGGCGGCGGGTTAGCTCAGTTGGTTAGAGCATGATGCTCTTAACAACAAGGTTGCCAGTTCGATTCCCACATGGGCCACTGTCAGCTGCGCCCTCCACAACTAGATTGAAACAACTACTTGACTTGGAGCTGATGGGTCCTGGAAAAACACTCTTAAATAAATAAATAAATTTTTTTTTAAAGATTTTATTGGGGAAGGGGAACAGGACTTTATTGGGGAACAGTGTGTACTTCCAGGCCTTTTTTCCAAGTCAAGTTGTTGTCCTTTCAATCTTAGTTGTGGAGGGTGCCATTCAGCTTCAAGTTGTTGTCCTTTCAGTCTTAGTTGTGGGGGGCGCAGCTCGAACCGGCAAACTTGTGGTTGAGAGGATGCGCTCCAACCAACTGAGCCATCTGGGAGCTCAGTGGCAGCTCAGCTCAAGGTGCCGTGTTCAATCTTAGTTGCAGGGGGCGGAGCCCACCATTCCTTGTGGACTCGAGGAATTGAACTGGCAACCTTGTGGTTGAGCCCACCGGCCCATGTGGGAATCGAACCGGCAGCCTTTGGAGTTAGGAGCACGGAGCTCCAACCGCCTGAGCCACCAGGCCGGCCAATAAATAATTTTTAAAAACCCAAAGAACTCATAGACACAGACAATAGTTTAGGGGTTACCAGAGGGAAAGGTGGGAGAGGGGGGTGGTAGATGAGGGTAAATAGGATCAAAAAAATGGTGATGGAAGGAGAACTGACTCTGAGTGGTGAACACACAATGTGATATACAGATGAAGTATTACAGAATTGTACACCTGAAACCTATGTAACTTTACTAACGATTGTCACCCCAGTAAACTTATATATAAAAAAAAAAAGAGTGTAGCAACAAGGATGAAGGTGTCACTGGTCAAGTGTCCCGTGGAGCCGGTGGCGTGGGCAGCTTCCCAACCAGGCTGTGGTTGGATGGGATTTCAGAAACGTTCTCTCTGCTGTCTCTTCTTGGCTTCCTCCCTGATTCTCCAGCCTTCCCAGGCCTTCTGTGGCATACTCAGTGTCTTTCATTAAATCCCTCCTCTGCGTCTTAGATCCAGAAGTAATGATTGTCATTTGCAAACCAGAACCACAATAGGTAGAAGCCCTCATTGCCACAGTGCAGGGGACCCTCAGGGATTTTGCTCTCTGCAGCTTGAGAGGAGGTTTCACACCCATGAGACCATTTTCCTGTTCCTCATGATACAGGCTGCATTAACAGATGGTGGCTTTCGTAGTCCTTAAGCAAAACAGACTGACGTCTCCTGTTTTGAAGACGTAGGCTGCAGTTCCTGGGGAATGAGGAAGGAAATCTATTTGATTTGTAAAACTTCCCTGCTAAAGGTGCTTACCAGACTGGCAATAAATCAAGTTTCCATTTGTAGGGGCCTGGAGAAATAAGCTATGGTACCTGCAGAGAAGGTAACACTATGCATATCTAAAAAAAATAATAATAATATTAGGAAGGTCTAGTTACCTAATTGGAACATTTTCCAGGATACAATTTTAAGTGAAAAAAGCAAGATGCACAACAGTATGTGAGGATGTAAACTTTTGTGTGAGAAAACATGAAATGGATTCCTATTTTATCATGTTTCTTTGCATAAACATTGCAAGGATATGTAAAAAAACTCATAAAAGTGGGGCACTCTAAGGGAGAGCAAAAATGAGGGTACAGATGTGAAAATGAAACTTCCTTGTGTATATATATTAACTTTAAATTGAAAACGTATTCACATATTACTTGTTTAAAATTACATCTATGTAATATGTATTATATGACTTAATATATGATTAAGTCATAGATTATATGACTTAATGAATCTGAAATACTTAGAACAATGGCTCCACGTCAGTACATGCTGATTATTATAAAAATCTAATATATATTGTTATAGAAAATATGCAATGGAAAGTTCTGGAAAGGTACAAAAGAAATTGGTTCAGACCAGAAGGAAATCAGAACTGGGCAACTGGAAAACTGGTATAGATGAGAGACTTATTTTTCACTATTCACCCCTTTTTTGTGTATCTTCTGAATCGTCTACCATGATAAATATATTACCAAGTCAAAACACATAATTATGCATGAATTTTTAAGGAGATATTTATAATCCTCCAGGCAAGGAGCCTTATGGTGACAAATGAATACAGATGCCTTTTTCTATCGAGCTTCTAGGAGGAGACTAGTGGGAGCCAACCACTGGGCAAATGTCACAGTTCCCTTTCACAGATTCAAGAGGCCACCTCACCCAGTTAAGCTCTGTGTGCGTTCTGGGACTTCACGTGGCGCCCAGAATGCAGAGGCTTCCATAAATATACCTCATTTCAGGGATTCTAGGGCTGAACTGAGGCTTTCACCTCTTGCGGTCTCCCTAAATCTATGGTTGAAAGGCCTACTTCTGTGAAAACTCTCAAAAACAACTCAGGATGGTCTGCCGAGCTGGGCCTTGTGGGGACGTATCCACATGAGGTCCCCTCCGTGACTGGGAGGGGAAAATCCCTTCATCCTGGATATGGAAGACGGACATATTTCTCTTCCATTTTTATACATTCAAAGTGAATGCCACACATTGTGTTGAGCACATGGCACATGGCAAGTAAACAGGACATACAGGACATCACCGCTCTGTGCACACATTCAAGGGAAGGACAAGGACCAAGTAGACACACACGAGTTGGTTTTGCATAATGAAATATACAATAAGAAAATAAAAGGACGTGGAGGCTGTGGCGGGGTCTGTTTTAGACTGAGTGGTCAGAGAAGGGCCTTTTGAGGGCGTGACCTTTGAGCTGAAAGGTGAAGAATGAAGAGAAACCATCACCCTAAGTCTAACAAAGGAGGAACATTCCAGAGAAAGCCCAAATGCCCTGAGGGACAGGACACAGGGGTGTGTTCCCAGAAGAGCAGGACGGCTCCTGTGGGTGAACCCAGAGTGACAGAGGAACTGTGGTGGGAAGTGAGCCTGACAATGGGGTATTGTTACAAGAGCAGATAGATGGATGAAACAGAAATAGATTTCAGAAACACACACGTGCAGAAAGCGACTTGATATATGAGCAAATGCACACCAACTACATTGCACAGTGGAGAAAGAGTGGAATTTTTTTAAAAACTATGCTGAGTCAGTGACCTCTACTCCACTCCAAGCCCCAAATAAATTTCCAGGTGGTTCCTAGGTCTAACAATGAAAGACAAAATAATACATATTCAAGAATAAGGCACTGGAAAACATCTTTGGGATATGGGGATTGGCAATGATTTCTTCTTCTTTCCCTTTGTATTTAAATAAACTTCCAATTGCTTTCTTAAAAGATTAAATTCTGGGAGGTAACATTGGTTAAAAACATTATCTAAGGCAATGATTTCTTAAACAAGACCCAGAAGCATTGTGTACAAATGAAAAGTGGTAAGTTAAGCTGCTTAAAATGGTGAATTTCTGTTGCTATAGACTGAACATTTGTGTCCCTTCAAAAAATTTTGTATGTTGAAGCTAATCCCCAATGGGGTGGTATTAGGACGTGGGGCTTTTCAGAGGTGCTTAGGTCATGAAGGTGGAGTCCTCGTGAATGGGATCAGTGTTCTTGTAAAATTGTCCCCTTACCCCTTCCGCCATGTGAGGATCTGGGGAAAAGATGGCCATCTATGAACCAGGATACGGGTTCTCACCAGACACAGAATCTGCGAGCACCTTGATCTTCGACTTTCCAGCCTCCAGAACTGTGAGAAGTAAATTTCCGTCGTTTATAAGCCACCCAGACTGTGGCATTTTTATTAAAGCAGCCCAAACAGACTAAGACATCTATTCCTCAAACATTACTTTTGCTAAGGGACAGGAGAACACTTAGGGACAAAGAAATTGTTAAGAGGCAATGGGGATCAATAAAAAGACAAAAGGACTCAGTTTGTCTCTGGAGTGTGTTCAGTAATTAGGATGTAATTCCACACGTCCTGTGGAAGCGAGGTGGACACTGGGAATTGATGGGACCAGTCTGTTACAGTGACACGGGGCGTCTGGAGGGATTCAGAGGCACGTAAAGAGGGAGAATACCGTTGACAGGAATGTGGGGGTGGCAACTGCTTCTCCTGTCCAGATCCCTGCCCAGATTTTTCGAGGCCTTCTCATTGCTGAGTGAACATATGTTTTGCTGCGTGGGCCTGGAGTCCTGGTGCACACAGCCCACACCGCCCTTCCACGTGTGCATGGTTTTCTAAGTGCACCTGGCAGATTTTGAGTGAGGACAGAGAGCACACTCAACTAGGTAATTGGAGATAAGTTCAACGATTTACAAAAGTGTGGGTGGAGTGTAGGAAAATCTCCAGGATCTATTGTCTAGTAAGATATGAGAGACGCAGAAAAGATTAGGATTATGCCATCCTTTGTGTGAGGAAAGGTTAAAAACATGGGAAAATATTTTCCTATTTTCTGGGTTTTGCATTAACACAGTAGGATGCATGAGAAAGCCATCATGCGGAGGCATGTAGGGGAGACTAAGTACTTAAGTGTAGCCATTTTAAATTTTATTTAGATTTCTTAATCCCATAAATGTGTCACCCATTTAACAGTTATGTATATTAAGTATGACCCTCAAATCAAGTCAATCATTTAGAACAGTGCCGTGAAACTGACATCTTGTCACTTGCTAACATTGTCCTATATGCAGTCAATTTCTGGGAAAAAAATTAAGAATGTGGTAAGAAGAGTGGGGGTGCTGAGAAACGAAAACTGGAATGTGTGGGGGACTTATTAGACTTAAAAAAAATTTAGATACAATTGACATATAACATTGTGGAAGTTTAAAGTGTACATTTGATTGATACTTATATATTGTAATATTGTTACCACTGGAGAACACATGTTGATTTGATGCAGTTATGTATTACAAAGTGATGGCACCATAGCATTAGCTAACACCTCCATCTTGT
The DNA here is from genome assembly GCF_004115265.2 of Rhinolophus ferrumequinum. Lineage (NCBI taxonomy): Eukaryota > Metazoa > Chordata > Mammalia > Chiroptera > Rhinolophidae > Rhinolophus > Rhinolophus ferrumequinum. Next base: position 47,303,254 of record NC_046298.1, on the reverse strand, counting down.
CACCTAGTTACCATTTTTTTTTTGTGGTACCGTGTTTCCCCGAAAATAAGACTGGATCATATATTAATTTTTGCTCCAAAAGACGCATTAGGGCTTATGTTCAGGGGATGTCCCCCTGAAAAATCATGCTCGGGCTTATTTTCCGGGTAGGTCTTATTTTCGGGGAAACATGGTAAGAACAATGACGATCTAGTCTTTGGAAAGTTTAATGTTTATACCACAGTGCTGTTGACTATCACCATTATGTTTTGCATTAGATTTCCGGGACTTATTTCTCTACGAGATATAAGCTGGTACCCTTAAACAGCCTCTCACCACTCCCACACCCCCAGCCCCTGGTAACCAGCATCTACTCGATTTTCACCAGTTTGGCTTTTTTAGATTCCACATTCAAGTGAGACCCTACAGCGCTTGTCTTTCTGCTCTGACTTATTTCACTCAGCATAATGCCCTCAAGGTCCATCCACGTTGTCACAATCTTTCTCTTTTTTTACATTGAGGTATAACTGAACTATAACATTATATTAGTTTCAGATATACAACATAATGATTCAATATGTTGTTCACAATACATGCAATTTGTATGTATTGTGAAATGATCACCACAATAAGTCTAGTTATTATCTGTCACCAAACATAGTGACAATTTTTTTTTCTTGGGAAGAGAACTTTTCAGATCTATTCTCTTCTCAACTTTCAAATATACAATGCAGTGTCGTTAACTATAGTCACCATGCTATATACATCACATCCCCATGGACTCAATTATCTTATAACTGGAATTTTGATTCAGTTTGTAATCTCTTTTCCTATATGTCTACCAAGTCATCCTTTGCACAAAAGTACTTTATCCTTTGCAACTTACCACGTAAATTATTACTGAGTCAGAAGCTGCGTGCATAATTTCATCGGGCCAGCAGGGAGCCTTATGATGGTGAACGAAGACAGATGTCTGCCACCAGCGTCTGGAAGGAGACTTGAGGGAGCTTGTTCCTGCAGAGAAAACAAATGTCTCAACTGCAAAGATAAAGATACATGAATAACAATTATTGACATGCCTCGAAACAGGCAGCTGGAAAGAAGGCCAGAATAGGAAGCCATGATCTCCAGACTTGGGCTGTATCACTGGGATGCAGGTTCTGTGAGTTGGGCTGTGTACACCCCAGCAGACTGGGAGCTGCTCCAGAGCTGGCATCACATCCAGTTCCTCTCCTGGAACAAAGGTCCTGGGTGGTTTACAGAACCATGTCTCATTTCCCAGATAAACTTAGGCCTGGAGAGTTGGAGAGTGAGAAACAGAGCTAGTCTGAGGGCCCTCACCCCTCGTGATCTCTCTCTCTCTCTCTCTCTCTCTGTTTCTCTTAGACAAGAGTCTGGGGCAGGGTGTTTCTGGAAGGAAATTGGGCAAAGTTCTATGTGTAAATCTGAGCCCCATGAGGAAACTTTAGCACTGAGATCTCCCTCAGGGGTGTGCGGTGAGAAAAATGCACTTATCCTGGATTTTTACATAGTTGATAATGATTCTTTCTTTCATTCTTTCCTTCAGCAATTACTTATTGACTGTGTACGATGGTCACAGGCACAGGGGATACGACAGCAGATAAGACAGACGAGGTCCCTCATGGCTACATTCTAGGCAGTGAGACAGATAATACAGAGACAAAGATATAAATTAGATGCTTTCAAATATAAAAGACGCAGTATGTGTAAGGATATACAAGGGTCCTGGGAGGGAGGGGGTCCCACTTTCAGCTGACCTGGCAGGAAGGGCCATGTCTCAGATGGGAACATCTGAGCCGAGAACTGAAAGATGGGGAGGAATCAGCCACTTAAAGACCCTAAGGAAGTGTGGACCTTTCACTCACAGGGAAGAATTAGCATAAGGGTCCTTCATAAAAGGAATATGATTTAAATGTGTGGAAAAGAGCCCGAAGGCTAACGTGGCAGAATGGAGAGAGGTAGGAAATGAAACAGCGAAGGTTAGCAGAAGGCGGATCATGGAAGTCCTTTGGGGATATGATAAAGACTGGGTTCCATTCAGGGTGGAAAGGGAAGCACTTAGAGGCTTTTTAAACTGGAAATGACATAATCTGATTTCTGTGTTTAAAGACTCTTCCTGGGTGAAGAAAAGACAGCAAAGTGGCAAAAGGAAAGACAGGAAGTCAAGATAGGAGTCCAAAGCAAGCAGGGGTCTTTGGGAAGGTGCTTGTGGTTTTGGTGGGTGGTAGCAGAGGACACAGAGGTAAGTGGGCTGATCTCAGTCAGCAAATATTTTAAAGTGCACTGTGTCCTGTTATGGGCACTGTAGGTAAAGTCATGAAGAAAACAAAGTCCCCATCCTCGTGGGGTCCCTCTACAAGACGAGACTGGTGATTAACCACAGGAGCACATGGACACATCACCTGACGTCAGACAATAATGGATGCAATGGAGGAAATTAAAGCAGCACCTGAAGCAGGAGTGACTTTGTGCAATGCCAGGTATGGTGATCAGAAGTGGCCTCTCCATCTGGGGCCTGAACACCTGGAAAAATAGCAAGTTCAGATGTGGGAAGGTGGGAGTGTTTGGTTGGTTCTAATACCATAATAGAAATAGCTAAAGAAGAAAGCCAAAACAATGGAACAAAAGAAGTAATAAAAATAAACTTTCCTGAAAGAAAGGATTTGGGCCCTCAAGTGGAAGAGTCCAAACTAGGAAAACTGACAGAGGCATCAATAAGACACATTCCAGGATGACTACTAGTTGTTATTTTTTTTTTTAAGAGGAAAACAATGATTTACACATCGGAGCAACAAACCAAGTTATTTAGAAGGGCAAAGAAATCAGATTAGTGTCAAATTTTTTGACCATAGTACTGTGCTCCAGGAGAAAGCAGTCTAACAAATGTACAACACTTGGGCCGGCCCGGTGGCTCAGGTGGTTGGAGCGCTGTGCTCCTAACAGCGAAGGCTGCCTCAGTTCGATTCCCACGTGGGCCAGTGGGCTCTCAACCATAAGGTTGCCAATTCAATTCCTCGAGTCCCTCAAGGGATGGTGGGCTCAGCCCCCTGAAACTAAGAATGAACAGGGCACCTTGAGCTGAGCTGCCGCTGAGCTCCCGGATGGCTCAGTTGGTTGGAGCGTGTCCGCTCAACCACAAGGTTGCCAGTTTGACTCCCGCAAGGGATGGTGGGCTGTGCCCCCTGCAACTAACAACAGCAACTGGACCTGGAGCTGAGCTGCGCCCGACACAACTAAGACTGAAAGGACAACAACTTGACTTGGAAAAAGTCCTGGAAGTACGCACTGTTCCCCAATAAAGTCCTGTTCCCCTTCAAAAAAAAAAAAAAAAAAAAGAAGAATGTATGACACTTGGCAGCGTATTAAAAAAAAAAAATCTTGACTAAGTGGGGTTTATTCTAGGAATGCCAAGATGGATAAAATTAGGAAATCATTAACAAAATGTATCATCTTAACAGAGCTAAGTAGAAAAAAATTGTATGATCATCCCCAGATATGCTAAAGGCACTTGACAAAATTTAAAATCTATTAATGTTAACACAAAATTAAATAGGAAGTGATAATTCTTAACGATATTAGGTATATAGATATCTAGATAGATAGATAGATAGATAGATAGATAGATAGATAGATAGCTATCTTAGCCTAAAATTCAGGATCTCAATGAGTAAATGTTAGAGGCTGTAATAAAAATAACATTAGAAGCTAAATTTAAATCAGGAACAAGACAAGAACGCCCACTACTTTCACAACTACTTAACACAGCACAACCTGTCTTCCATTGTGTGCTAGATCAGGACTTCCAAACTATTTGATGGTCCCCATTTGGGAAAATCTATTGAGAACCCGCTGATCTGCCATGGGTTTTTCCCACTTTCCATAGACGAATAGGTGGAAGGAATTCCAATTTAAAAGACTTGGCACATTTGTTTGCCAAACATGCCTGATGAAACAAGTAAAGAGTTAACAGGAGCAAGCTTGTGGGCTAACAGGAATGAGCTTAAACATTAACCGCTTGGCTCTAATTCCCCTGGCTAGCACTGCACCTACAAGCTGACAAGGATCTTACATTCATCATAGATGAGAACAGAACAGTTCCCAACCCCAAATGCAACCCCTGCAAAATGACATTCATCATAGTTGGGAACAGGACAGTTCCCAGGAGAAGACAATTGTAACGGCAGCCCCCCTGCAAGCTGACAAGCACCCTACATCCTGCATGGAAAAATATAAAACCCCAGCACTTCTTCTCAAAGGGGCAGCTGTCCCCTATCAGACTCTACCCTGGCTAAACTCCATTTGCCAGTATTTCTCTCTCATCCCTCTGTCTCCACAGCTCTCCCTCTCAAACTTCCCTGGCAAAACTTCTGCCAATTGCAAAACAGAACTCTCTCTCTCTCTCCCTTTTTAACTTTCAATTAATCTTTTCTCTGGATACTCTTGTAGAGTCTCGTAAATTCTTTTGCATTCTGCCAATGGCCAGGGGTTAATTCCACACCAAGACAATTCTTTGCACATCGCCAGTTTGTTGGGCATTCGTTGAGGTTCTAGTGATGTCATGGTGAACCAGACTGGATGAGGACCCTGTGGTCATGTTGACAGTCTATACTGTCAACATTCGATTTTGCTTTCCTAAAGGTTTCTACTAGGATAGACAGCAGCCACTTTCTTCCTAACCTTCTCCACGTGGGATTGTATCTACCTGAGGAAAACCAAGCAGGGAGCCTAAATTAAACCGATTCCTTTCTCTGCCCCTGACTAACTCCTGGGGTGATTAGTCTCAAGGTAGCATTATGCACGATTTGATACTGTCATCAACTAGTAGACAGAAGGGACACTGCTCAGCTGGTGTTTTCTTCGGCTCCCTCCTTTCTTCCTTCCCTCCTTTGCTCTCCCCCCAACCCTTTCTTCTTTCCCTCTTCTGTCCACCTTTTAAAATAAATAAGTTGTGGGGACAGAGCCAGGAGAGCAGTTTCCAGGCTCTCGGCCTCACGTGGAAAGGTGCTGGCTCAGGTAGTAAATGGCCATCAGCTGTGATTGGATGGCCATCAGCTGTGGCTAGTTGGCCGTCAGCTGTAACCAGTGAGCCGTTGGCCACTAATATAACTGCCATGGCTACATGTCCTGCGGGGCGGTCTGCGGGGTCTCTGGTCCCACTCCCCACATAAAAAGGCAGGATATGGCTAGGCCAAAAAGGAACACCCACGGAGCCATAGGTAAGGGGGTCATACTAGTATATTCTCACTGGCGGCACTATACTCTCACTGGAGGCTGGATCCACACTGTCTGCAACCCACCATCCTAACTGCAATCCGCGCTTGCCAGCTCAGCCACCATCTTCTTGCTAGCCCCCATTCTCTGCTAGCGTAGCCACGGCAGTTATATTAGTGCCCAATGGCTCACTGGTTACAGCTGACGGCCAACTAGCCACAGCTGATGGCCATTTGATCATAGTCGATGGCCATTTACTACCTGAGCCAGCACCTTTCTATGTGAGGCCGAGAGCCTGGAAACTGCTTTTTGGGGCTCTGTCCCCACACTACACTAGCAGCAAAAATGGGGGCCAGCAAGAAGATGGTGGCTGACCTAGCAAAAGTGGATTGCAGCTAGCAAGTGTGGTTGGTTGGCAGAGAGAAGTGGACCGTGGGTTGCGGACAGTGTGGTTTCCTGTATCTCCAACCCAGACACCAACGAGATTATAGTGATATGACTCCCCTATCTATGGCTCCGTGGGTGTTCCTTTTTGGCCTCACCATATCCTGCGTTCTTATGTGGGGAGCGGGAGCTGAGACCCCGCATGACACCCTGCATGACACAAGTTCATTGCTTACCCTACTTTTAAATACAGGCACCTCATTTTATTGTGCTTTGCTTTATTGTAGTTCACGGATGTTATGCTTTTTATAAATTGAAGGCAAGGTCTTCCCCAGAAAAAAGATTCCGACCTGCTTTATTACAGTGGTCTGGAAACGAACCAATGATATCTGAGAGGACTGCCTGCAGCATTGAAAATCTCTTACCTCAGAGTTATTCAACTATCTACCAGAATCACCTCCACAAATGGTTTGCTGAACAAACAGTAGAATTGCTGCTAGAATCTTGACACATGTGATCCTATTAACTTCCGCAGCCACCACCTGACCTTGTGAACTGGCTTTACCCTTTGCTGGTAATCACCGAGTTGTAACAATTGAAAATGTTTTTTTGTTTTGTTTTTTTTTTTTAGCTAAGACAACAATGGCATCATTTAACTTGCATTTCTTAGTGTTTTATTACTATGTTATCTGACCTTTACTACTTTACTAGTTGGCAACTAATGCCATTATTCATTGAGGGTTTTTTTGTTTGTTTGCTTTTTTCTTTTTTTAGCTCTCACTTCCTCAGTTTTACTCTGGGGAGTTCTTTAAACGTTTATGGAGCAACGCTTTCACTTCCTCCTTCAAGGCCGCCTTTGCTTTGCTCTTGCTGTGTCGGAGCGCCCTCTATAGGCGAAGCAAGTCCTCTGCAGGAGCAGGCGCGTCCGGCGCGGCTCTGGAACACAGAGGTCAGATGTCAGCCTTTAAAACTCAAACAGGGGCACTCCTGGTTGACCCATAGGAAAATAATTTCAAGTTTGATGATCACCATCCACGAGAACTCCAATTTTTAAAAATATTCTTGCCCTAATTGACTGCTGGGCAATGAGTCTCCAGGTAAAATTGTTTATGATTTTGAATTATAATTAACTGTAATTTAAGCCTCAATCTGCTCGATATATAAAAACATGACTCCTACCTCCCCTCTGTATTCATTAACTTCCTTGAGTGCATTCATATGTGGAGCCTAAGGTTTACCACCTCAGTGGTACACCAGCACTGGTCCGGATGGTTTTATCTACTGCTGACTTCAACCACTGCACTTGTTCCTAAAACCAGCTGGTTGGGAGACTTATTGTACAGAAAGCATATCTCTGCGTGGCAATAAAAGCAGGACACTTTCTATTGGAAGCCTGAATGAAGACTGTAGCACTACATTTTGGATAAAGTGACTTGGTATTTTTTTTTTTTTTTGGTAACTGCGTCCCACTTTCTTTTTTTTGTAACTGCGTCCCACTTTCTTTTTATTTATTTATTTTTGTGGGGTTTTTTTAAGTATAGAAGCTCAAGTATGATAGTTGTAAGCTCTACAAAAAAATTAAAAATAAGAAAATAAAGGGCCACAACAGCAGCTGGCCAGCAGAGCAGACCTATCCGCAGGCTCCCCACCTTCTCCGTGGTACCGGGCGCTCTGTGCAGGGCGATGCTGAAGGCCCCCTCTCCTTTCTCCCAGAGCTGTCCCCTGTCACCCCTAAACCCCAAACATATGTGGAATCAGATTTCCAGTTTTACATCTATCTGTCACACACCACAGTTATTTCAGTTAAAAAAATTTTTTTGTTTTACATTTTTTACACCAATGTAACAAAAAGGCGGTAGGAAAGGGGAGGCAGACAGTGTATTTTATGCCTGGTAAATGGGTGGGGGGGAGACACGGGGCTGGGGCAAACAAAAAACACACCGTCTATGGGAACATGGTAAGTTTTGATAGCGAAACGTGTTGGGAAGCAAGCGGCAGACATGGATAAGTGTATTTTGGGGGCTCTATTCTCAGGGAGAGATGGCACTGTGCCGTCATGATGCAAGTTGCTATGTGACTTGTCACGGAAGGGTAAGGGAAAGGGAACAGAAAATGCGTTTTCTAAGACAGGACTCCAATGAGTGCACGGCCTGTGTGTTCCGTGAAACAGAGGTTTAACAGAACCAGGTCTTTTCTACAGAAATTCTTGTTTTCATTTGTCTGCAAACGTCTGCAGTGACCTCTGCCCATTTGTTTTTCCGAATAGAGCTCACTCAGCATACTTCTGATTTTATTTTCACGTCTTCTACCAGGTGCCCAATATTGGCTATTTGTGGGGAGCAGTCGCTCAGCTTCATCTTTCTCCCTCTGTCTGGTCAGGCTGTCTCCCAGGTTCATGGTGCCAGAAGTGGATTTGTGGGTTTGCAGGTGTGGGAGAGGAACAAACTTTCCTCTCCCCTCAAGGTTCTTCTGGCTGGCCTAATAATCAAATAGACATGAGACAGATTAGCAAGAGAAAATAACCAAATTGAATACACACATATGTGTGGGAACCCCACATACATGAGTGAGCCAGAGATCCCACAAGCATGAGAGGGTCAGAGATAGAAAGGGAACATGGATACAAAAGACATCCTGAGCTAAGGGTGAGGTAAGGGGCTTTGGGGGCTCTAAAGGGTCATTGCAGGATGATAAGAAGAGCAGAAGTTTGGTAAATAGAAGTTTACCCTGCCCTATAGATAGGGGGAAAAGGTTATCTTTGATGATAATCTCTTATTCTGGGCAAGGTTCCGGATTCAAGTTCTTCTAAGTAGTTAGGGGAGGGGCAGAAGTCTCTCTTGAGCCCGCAGCCAAAGTTGCCTTGAGCCCAAATAATCCACATACCATAACGGAGGCACAGGTTGGAGTGGCTAGCTCTGAACCCCACTGCAGCCTCAGCACCACTGTAGAGGTCAGCTTGCAATGGGCGGTGCGACCACCAGATTCTCCTGCATGTCCAGCACGTGAATGGAACCCCACCAGCCTTTGATTTCTCTGCTCCATCCCCAGCCTTCTTTTTGAGGGTCACTCCAACAAAGCCAGGATCCACACCTCAGAGGTAGACAGAGGACACACCGCCTTCCAGACACAGGTCTCCATACTGGTCAAAGGCATTGCTGGCTTCTACCTCCCAGTTTCTCAGCTGAGCAGAAGGCTTGTCCCCCTCTTCCAAAGGAGGGCCCTGCTTGTTACTCCATGGTGACCTAGAGGAGTCCCCATCTCTATTGTAGTCACACAAAAGGTAACCCTTCCCTACCACCTTGTGCAATTTTCAGTGGCTGGTCAACAGAAGACAGGAGTTCACATAGATTGGGACCAGGTTGATCAGGGCACTGAGGATTTGGGAATCCTGAGACTTGGGGAGAGGAGATGGGTGAGCTCCATTCTCTCCATTCCCAGAGCCCCTGTCCCAGCTCAGGCCTCGCCCTGGTTTTCCTGGAATAAACCTGACTTTGTCAGCCTGTAGGTTGGCTCCTGGTGGCCGTGAGCTACTCAGGTAAGGAAAATATATCATTTCATATCAGGCTACATTCTGTCCTGGGGTCTAAGAGAGCTAGTAACAGGGAGACAAGACCTGGTCTGAGATGTTAGGAACGGTAACAAGTTTTCCTTAAGAGCCGTTCACTTCTCCCTTGCATCACGACGTTTTAACATCCTCAGCAAATGGCTGAGCTGTCCAGCGTGGTCAGGTAGCCTGGAGGGCTAAGATGGATCTCATCGTCCTTGCAACCCGATGGGGGAGGTGCCAGCCAGGCTGGGAGCTTCCTGCCAGGGTCTGTGGTCAGAGACGGTGAGTACGCAGCTGTGGAGGAAGTTTCACAACCCCTGTACACAGGCCTGAGTAAAAGTATGACTGACCATGGGACAATCAGCTCCTGGGCTGTAGGCATAGCGATTGGCTGTCGTTGACGACTTTGAGGTGCTCTATGGTGGTCTGCAGGTGACTTCACTTCTTTGGGCCTCAGTTTACCCCTCTTTCAAATTGGAAGTATCACCTGGTGGGTTAGTAAGTATCCTTCCAGCTGATAAGGGCATAAAAGCTTGAACTTGGAGCCAGACAGAGCTGAATTTGAAAATCATCTTTATCATTTTCTAGCTGTGTAGGCCACACAAACAAATAAGCAAACAAACAAATGCAAGAGAAAGCAGAGCTGAGAGATTCCTGATGGCGTGGTGGTTTACCTAGGTCAGCTATCCCTGTAGTGAGGACCACCCACTTTTTCACATATAATTTTTAAAAATTGAGATAGAATTCATATACCAGAATTTCACCCTTTCAGAAGTGCACAATTCAAGGCTGGGTGTTTGGTTTTGGGGTGGGGGGTTAGTATATTTGCAAAGTTGTGCCACCATCAGTACTGTCTAATTCCAGAACATTTTCATCTCCCAAAAAGAGACCCCATAACTGTCACTCCCACCACCCCCCACAAACACTAGTCTACTTTCTGTCTCTATGGATTTGCCTATTTTGGACAGTTCAGATCAATGGATCACACAATACATGGCCTTTTGTGTCTGACTTCTTGCACTCGGCATATTTTTAAGATCCCTCCATGTGGTATTGTGGATCAGTGCTTCGTACTGTTTTATGACTGAATAATATTCTACTGTACGGAGAGACCACAGTTTGTTTATTCATCCGTTGATGGACACTTCAGTTGTGCACCTTTTGGTTATTACGAATAACGTTGCTGTGAACGTTCATGGACAGGTTTTTGTGTGGACGCATGTTTTTAATCCTTTAGAGTAGATACTTAGGAATGGAAATTTGACATTTTGAGGAACCGCAAAATTATTTTCCAACAATTTGGAAAGCCATTGCTACACCATTTTACAGTAATCCCTAGATTCTTAAGGTTGAGCTTTGACTAATATAGTGTGTCTTGCGGGAGCAAAACAACACATCATTTTTACCCACATCGTGAAGAACACCTTTCTCCTTCCTTTTCATGCTTAATACTCCCTTCCAACTGTTAAGCACAACTGGAAGAATGAGTTGTGGGAGACCAAGATTGGTCTATTAGAATTTATTTGGCGTGTCTGAGCTGCGGGAGGTCATGGAGTTTTACAGCAGGGGGTCAACAAGGCTGCTCCCCCTTCAATGCTTCAGGGGGTTTTCATTGACAAAGGGTTTCAGGGCATGACCAAGCCCTCCAGCTCCACACTCTGACCCCCGGTCGCTGTCCAGACCGCCCATGGCCACTGAGCACAGGCCCCTAGGAGACAAAGCAAGACAGGATGGAGACAAAATGGCTTTTAGGATAAGGTTTCTGCTCCTGGCCTAAATACGGCTTAACACGAACCTGGTCATCACTATTCTCTTCCAAACAGACACGACTCTTTTAACTTCAGTCCTGGGGCTAGTCCTTATGATAATAAACATTCTTTAAACCCCTTACTTTTCTTTCCACTTAGTAACACACTGGAATATTTTACAATTAAGATGTGACATTTTTGTAATCAGAAAAATTACATTTTCTTGGTGAGAAAAAAAAACCTCTCAGGAAGCACTTTCTGTGCTTCCCGAATGGGCTGCCATAAGAAATTATCTTTACACGCTGAGGCCCTTGAAGTCAGGGGCTGGAATGGATCCATTCCTGCAGTTCCAGAAACCGTGCGGAGCTACCGGAAGTTGCCAACTCTTTGTCTTCCCCCGTCAGAAAGAAGGGTTTTCTTGAAAGGGGATGTAGGCAATAGGTAGTTACTGACTCAACTTCCCCCACCACCATCCCTCTGAATTCCTGGAAATTTGTCTTTTCCCTCCTGAGACAGTGGTGCGGATGGACGTGAGCTAACGAAAGCTCAAACGTAAGCCACAGAGAGAGGACAGGCCAGCAGCATCTTTCCTCCCCCACCTGAGAACCTTTGCTGCTCATCCCCCATACCCTCAAACACATCCAGTGCCCCCACGGGGGTCCCTGAGCCATAGCTGCAGCCTCCTTCCTGGCCTAGCAGCTGTCCCCCTTGGTCCATCCTCCACCAGGGCCCTGAAGGACCTTCCTGAATGTGCATTGGACTCCATCCCTCCCCTGCTCAAAAGTACACCACACAATGGAATGTTACTTGGCCATGAAAAGAACTGATACCTGCAACAACACAGATGAGCCTTGAAAACATTATGCTGAGTGAAAGAAGCCAGACATAAACAGTCACATAGTATATGATTCCATTCATAGGAGATATCCAGAAGAGACACATTCATAGAGAAAGCAGATTGGTGGTTGCCAGGGCCTGGCGGACGGGGAAATGGGAAGTGACTTGCTTCATGGGTATGAGGTTTCCTTTTGCGGTGGTGAGAAAGTTCTAGAAATGTATAGTGGTGATGGTTATACTCCACTGCCAATATATTTAATATCTCTGAATTGTACATTTTGTTTTAATTGTACACTTTAAAATAAGTGAAGTTTATGCGTTGTGTATTTTACCTCAATTTTAAAAAAGACACTCCGTGGCTCGCCCACTGTCCTCAGAAGAAAGTCCAAGCTTCATGCAAGGTGTTTCTGACGTGTCCTCTGATTGTCTCACCTACTCCATCTATTCTCCCTCTTCTCTCCAGAGCCACCTGACTACTCAGCAATTCCTTACTTCCCCGCCACATCCAACCACTCCCTTGACCTGCAAAGGAGGTTTTCCCCTTTCCGTTGAAATACTCTCATCCTTCAAGACTCATTTAGATACATCACGCCCTCTGGAAATCTTCCTCAATGGTCCACCCCATTTTTTTCCTTCATTGCATTTTTGTTTTGTTTTTCAGTTTTTCTTTTCTTTCTTTCATAGCATTTTTTATATCATCTTCATAGCACTTCTCATCATCTGAAATACAAATGCCCGTTTCCATTTATTTGTGTTCTGTCTGTCGTCTCTACTAGGTAATAAGTCCCATAGAGAATGTGTCCATCTCCATGGTTTGTTTCTGGCACCTCGAACAGCAGCATGCAGTGGGTGCTTAATAAAGAACTGTTTAAATGAATGTCACTCAGATAGCAGCTGGAACATCTTTGGCTTCTAAAACTCTCAACTCCATGGCTTTGGAAAACCCATACTTTTTCCCCCCACTATATAAATGCCCTTTATTTCTTTTTTCACATTTGCTCCATACTAAGACCTTTTGGAGACAGTTTACAGAGGTTTGTCCTCTACAGAAATCTGGCTCCTTGCAAATGTGAACTTGAGCGAGCAGCATCACCACCAACTGGGAGCTTATGCGGAACGCAGACTCTCAGACCCACTCAGTGAGAATCTTTACTTTAATAAGATCCCCAGATGAGTCACATGCACACTCAGACTAGAGGCAGAGAAACCCTGGGGAAATGATTTTGAGACTGTACCCAGAAACACTCATTTCCTTCCTTTGCCAAGCTTTTGGGGGTTTAGAGTGAAGGTAAGGTGACTTTTCTAGGGTCACATGGCTAGTAAAGTAGCAAGGTGTGGGGTAAGGTCAGAGGAACGTGTAAAGCCTGGAGGGTTTCCACAATGCTCCATTGTCCCTGGAAAGACAACAGAAGCTCACTCATCTCCCCAAAACAGCTTCACGTTGGTGCCACGCTCAAAACCCTTTATTGACTCCCTGCTACCTATGACAGCCGCCCAGTTTTATGAATTCTGGTGGATAACACATTCATGGTTCCCTCTGTCTCCTGCTTTGCCCCAACTCTTTTATCCCTCTAATCAAACAACAACAATAATGATAACAATAAAAATGCTTCACAACTTTCCACTTCAGTGTCTCCAGCGTGGCACACTCCTCCAGACGGTGTCCCTTTAACTCATCAGAAAGCAGCACCATAGTCTGAAGGAGATCACATGTCATCTCTGCTCTCTTTTGGCTGTGTGATGTTGCAGAATCCGTGTACCTCTCTGGGCTTCTGTTTCCTCATCTGTAAGAGAAAATGGCTGGAAGAGAAATTTGCTGACATTGCCCACATTTCACAGTCACGTTGGCTCACATTCCATTAGCCAATGAGAATTACCTGTCCAAGTCTGACACCAACGGGAGGAGGCAAAGTAATTGTTTTGATGATAATCTAATTGATTGGGGACACTAGCCAGGCAAGGGAAAATAGCAGGTAGGACAAAGAAAAGAGCGCCTGTTTGGTCAAGGGAGCCAGAGACGGGAGCAGAAGTGAAGGTCTTTCCTGTGAGTCGAATGGCCCCTGCGATTTCCTAATCCCTCCTCACTTCCTCTTCTTCTAAGGGAACACGCAGTTGGTGAGAGGGCAGGGCAGGCGGGAATTGAAGGGTGAGGAAGGCACTATTTCAACAGCAGGACTTTCCTGTCTCTCATTCCTGCAGCCTCTGCCTGCGCACGATGAGATGGTGGGCACGTTGGAATCGCCCGTCCTGTGTGTAGAAACATCCTGGTCTGCAGCTTTTTCCCTCCAGGGTTCACAACGTCCCCATGCCCCGAACCACAGTCAGGGATGGCCTATGTCTCCTGTCCGCCTACTTGGAAGAACTGGAGGCTGTGGAGCTGAAGAAATTCAAGTTATACCTGGGGCCAGCGACAGAGACGAGGAAGGGCAGGATTCCCTGGGGGCGTATGGAGACGGCTGGTCCCCTGGAAATGGCCCAGCTGCTGGTGGCCCACTGTGGGGCAAGGGAGGCCTGGCTGCTGGCTCTTAGCATCTTTGATCGGATCAACAGGAAGGACCTGTGGGAGAGAGGACAGAGAGAGGATCTGGCCAGGGGTAAGGAGATGGTGACGGCACTGTCATGGCTGCAACCCACCAATTCCCTTCTCCTTTCTGACAATCACTGAGCTCACAAGACCTGGGTTCTAACTTTTCCTTAGCTTTCGTTCATGCTGCGTTGTGCCCACAACACCCTCTATCTTCTTTGCCTGGACAATTCTTATCTATCTATTAGAACCTTGGAGGCACTACTTGCTCCGTGAATTCTTCGGCCCTCTTCTCCCTCCTCTTGTCCCTCACCCTCACGCACCCTAGCTGGCTTAGAGACCCCCCTTTTGTGCTTCTTTAGCACTCAGATGTCTTTTATTATATCTTCTGTCCTAGAAAATAATCACAAGGGTACTAACACTTATTGGTTCCCTCTTGTAATAAGGCATCCATTGTGCATAAAAATGCATCAACACATTCAATGTTTAAAATGCTGTATGATAGATTTTATTATTATTATGCCTATTATATAGATGAGAAAACTGAGGCTCAGAAAATAAATGATTTGCTTCTAGACAAAAGCTCTTGAGATCATACACGCCAAGTGCTTAACACAGTGCCCAGCAGATAGTAAGTGCTCAGCAAACACCAGCTTTTGTTGGAAGGGGCAGAGATGGCATTTGAGCTCTGGTTTTTAATGTCATTTGTCACCTCAAATAGAACATTGGTCCCCCAAGAGCAAGGATACTTCTGATTCTTTAACGTGATTCTAGGGTCTGGCTATGGCCAGGACCAGAGTAAGTTTGGCGAACATTTGTTGAATGAACGTTTAACTTGTGCCAATACCTGGCTACACACAGTTGCTTCTGTGAGGCTCAGTGTCTCAAAGGAGGTGTATGGCAGTGGTGTGCCAGTAATGTTGAACATCTCTGAAAAAATAAAGTCTTTAATGACTCCGAAAACACAAAGACTCTGGTTTGTGGCATTTGCTAATTTCCATTGTGTAAGTACCCCCAGCATGGCTGATTTTCAGTTATTGATGTGATGTGTCACCTGGCTTGTAATTCACAGAAATTTAACAACAGGCTCTCGTGAGCTGGAAATGTGTGATGGGAAGAGATAAGCTCTTAAAGCCTTCTCAGATATCATCACATATGATTCCTTCTCTCCCTATCCCCATTCTTGGAGAATATTGAAGATGCATTGGACTTGGGGAATATGAGGTTGGGTCACATTTTTACTTAGAGACAGATGAAAAAGTGCTACCAGCAATGAAGAAAGAAAAGGGCATAAGTGTATTCATGTATGGTTGTGTAGAAT
Source organism: Rhinolophus ferrumequinum (assembly GCF_004115265.2). Taxonomy (NCBI): domain Eukaryota; kingdom Metazoa; phylum Chordata; class Mammalia; order Chiroptera; family Rhinolophidae; genus Rhinolophus; species Rhinolophus ferrumequinum. Next base: position 47,287,682 of record NC_046298.1, on the reverse strand, counting down.
TGTATTTATTTATAGACGTTTTACATATTTATTAAGAAATTCAAATAATATATAAGTATAAAGTGCCTCTCTTCTCCCCGTTTCACATAGATCTCTCCCTGGCACTAGCAGTTGGGAACTATGTGGTGAGCATCCTCCTCCAGACTACGTTCTTTTACTTCACCAGGAGGTGACCCCATGATCTGAAGGAGTTCAGATGTCTAGCTTTGCTCTATTCTAGCTGTGTGATGCTGGGGAATCAGTGTACCTCTCTGGGCTCTGTCTCTTCATCTGTAAGACACTGCACTAGATCAGCAGTTCACGTGTTAATAAACATAACAGTCATCTGGATGCCTTGTTGTGAATGTGAAATCAAAGACCCACACTAGGGATTCTGATTCAGCAGGTCTGGGGTACCAGGAACCTGCATTTGGATGTAGGTGGTGCTCTTGGCATGCTTCAGAAAACACTAAGGTAAAACATCTTTGAGGTCTTTTACAGCTTTAACACTCAATAATTAGTTTTTTTTAAATTGTGATGAAATTATCTGGTGTTATATTGGTGTTTATTTTCTATGCCCTGAGCTCTCCATGCCGTTAGAATGTAAGGTCCATGGAGCAGATACCTTGTGTCTTGTTTATTGCTATGTATCCAATGTCTAGAAAAATGCCTGGTGCCCAATATATGTATATTTGTTGGATGAATGGATGGATGGCTGCATGATGGATGGATGGATGGATGGGTGGATGGATGGATGGAAAGAAGGATGAATGGATAGATGGATCAGACATGGCCAAGGGCTGAAGGGGAAGGATGAAGCCAAGCTGGCTCAGAAGTTCCTGCCTGAGGAGATTCATCGAGTGGATGGAGGTACCAGTCACCATGAAGGGTACCCAGAAAGGAGAGTGGGTTATGAAAAACAAATGTTTCAATGACAGTCCGTGTGAGGTGACAACTGAACATTCTGGGGTGTGGGTGGGCGGGGAGTTATCATGTAGACAGTCTGATGTAACAGAAGCTAATGTTATTGAGTGCTAAGCAGGTATGTGCTAGCTGATCTCCCCCAAATTTCTCTTCCAGGTACTCCACGAGGTGACCCATGTTCCCTGGGGAGCCAGTTGGCATGTTCCCTGGAAGTCTTTCCTGGAGCTCCAAGAAAAGGTGAGCCGTGAGCCGGGTGCCCGTTCGAATGCACTGGGCTACATGTATCAGACTGCAAATGGAGAGTAGATCAAGCAAAAAAGCACTTATTTCATGTTTGCCTAGAACAAGAAGTCTTAGGGTGGGTGGCTACAGAACTCGTGTGGTGCATTAATAGCATCAAAGCCCCAACTTCCTCCTGTTTTAAATTCTATCAACCTCCCAACGTTGGCATTTTGTCCTAAGACGTATCTCCTCATGCTGCAAGATGGTGACCAAACCATCTCATATGAAATAATTCTTAGCAGGGACAAAAAGGGAGGCAAAAAACTTTCTTCCTCAAGTGGCTGTCATTTTTCCAGGAATGAAACCCCTGCAGTCAGCTTCTTCCCCTAAATCAGTCACCTGCATAACTCTCGGTCAGGACTGGGATGCCTGGCCCACCCCAGACCAGCCACTGGCAAAGGGGAATGCGATCACTAGTGGTTTAGCAAACCCATCCTCCATCCCTGGGGGACTTCGGAAGGGACACTTACTGAAACCCGGGGATAAACACCCACTACCTGAATAGAAGCAGGATTTTGGGCAAGAAAGAAACAGGAGTATGGGACAGACAGCAAGACCACCAACAGTAACACTTTCAAGGGCACCTTAAATGCATCAGATGTAGCACCTGTTCAAGATATGGTAACTCTTCATTCTTGTTCTCATCATTGTTTTAAACTTTTCTATTTCCCTAATATTCCCCATGTCTCAAAATAAGAACCCTTTCTCTACAAGAACAGACCGGAAAACTTTTACAAAATTCAAACATCGCTGTCCCAATTACCTTTGTTCCATTCAAAAGTGTTTTCTCATGAGAATATCAAAAGAGCAGTAGTACACTTGGTGGACTTTGGAAACTAGAAGCTTTAACATTGTTTGTCAATACACACTGAGAGCCAGAAAGATAACTTTGTCTATGAATAGATGAATGGATAAACAAAATATGACATATATATATATATACCATGGACTATTACCCAGCCTTAAAAAGGAATGAAATTCTGATACTTGCTTCAACATAGATGAACTTTAAAAACATTACGCTCAGTGAAATAAAACAAACACAAAAAGACAAATATTGTATAATTCCACTTATATGAAGTACCTAAAGTAGTCAAATTCATAGAGACAGAAAGTAGAATGGCAGCTGCCAGGGGCTGGGGGGAGGGAAGAAATGGTGAATCGGTGAAATGGTGAATTAGCATGATGAAAAAGCTCTGGAAAAGGACAGTGGTGATGGTGATACAACATTTTGAATGCACTTAATGCCACTGAGTTGTACAGATACAAATTGTTAAAATGGTAAATTTTATGTCATGTATCTTTTATCACAATTAAAAACATACAACAGTACATGCATTCGTTTTTGAGAGAGTTCTGGAGCCAAATTCAGATCTTTTATACCTTCCCTTGGGCTGATATTATAGGCCTCTGGTGACATCTAAATCCAAAGGGATACATTTTGTCTAGATCAGGGTTTTTCCTCCTTGGCCCTATTGACACTTTGGGCTAGATAACTGTAGATAACGGGTCTGTCCTGTGCATTGTAGGATGTGGAGCAGCGTCCCGGACCTTTATCCACTAGATGTCAGTAGCACCCCCCAAGTTGTGTCAACCAGAACTAGCTCTAGATCTTGCCAAATGTCCCCTAAGAGGGACACAATCACCCATTGAGAACCTACACTATTCATAGACATCTATACCAAGCAGGCTTTCCCAAAGAGACTTTGGGCAAAGAGTTTATAGAACGGATAAGTTCTCCGTTGTAGATATGCATTTACCTTTTTTTTCAGAGGGGGCGTGGAAAACTTGGAAACTGCTTCCCCAAACTCTAACGTGTATGCAAATCATGCAGCGATCTTGTTAGCAACACAGTTTCTGATTCAGTTGGTGGGGAGTGGGACTCAAGATTTCGCCTTTCCAACCAGCTCCCTGGTGGGCCACGTGGGGTTTAGTGTTCTTTCACAAGGCGGAGCCATGGGTACAGGTGGTGGAAGTTGGCGCATTCTTCTAGGGGCTCACAGTGGTCTTCCCTCAGCCTGAATAGTGAGGCCCATACTGCTGGCGCTTGGACCCTCATTTGCATAGCAAGAATAGAGTACTGTGTGTGAGAACATTTTCATGTTAATGCCTCCGTTTCCCGTGGTAGGGGAAGATCTTTATAGGGAAGTACCAAGATTCTCTGCTCTATCTAGAACACTGTCCCAAGGATATTGCACAAGTAGGCACTGGGCCCTAGTGTGCTTTAACTCATGAATTAAATCCATGAAAGATTGCTGATGACTCTTCCACGAACCCTTTCATTCCTCTCCATTAGATCCCCAGGAAACCTACAAAGACTATGTCCGCAGAAAGTTCCGGCTGATGGAGGACCGCAATGCGCGCCTAGGGGAATGCGTCAACCTCAGCCACCGGTACACCCGGCTCCTCCTGGTGAAGGAACACTCAAATCCCATGTGGGCCCAACAGAAGCTTTTGGACATGGGCCAGGTACACGCGAGAACTGTAGACCACCAGGCCAGCTTCATTCAGATGGAGACCCTCTTCGAGCCAGATGAAGAGCGGCCCGAGCCTCCACGCACAGTGGTCCTGCAGGGAGCAGCAGGTATGGGCAAATCCATGCTGGCCCACAAGGTGATGCTGGACTGGGCCGACGGGAGGCTCTTCCAAGACAGGTTTGATTATCTCTTCTACATCAACTGCAGGGAGATGAACCAGAGCGCATCTGAGCGGAGCGCTCAAGACCTCATCTCCAGCTGCTGGCCTGAGCCCAGCGTGCCGCTCCAGGAGCTTGTCCGAGTTCCTGAGCGCCTCCTTTTAATCATCGACGGCTTTGACGAGCTCAAAACCTCTTTCCACGACCCTCAGGGCCCTTGGTGCCTCTGCTGGGAGGAGAAACGACCCACGGAGCTTCTTCTTAGCAGCCTGATTCGGAAGAAGCTGCTGCCTGAGCTGTCCCTGCTCATCACTACCAGGCCCAGGGCATTGGAGAAGCTGCATCGCTTGCTGGAGCATCCCAGGCACGTGGAGATCCTGGGCTTCTCTGAAGCAGAAAGGAAGGAGTACTTCTACAAGTATTTCCACAACGTGGAGCAAGCTGGCCACGTCTTCAACTTCGTGAGGGACAATGAGCCCCTTTTCACTCTGTGCTTTGTCCCCTTGGTGTGCTGGGTCGTCTGCACCTGCCTCAAGCAGCAGCTGGAGGATGGGGGCCTTTTAAGACAGACGTCCAGGACCACGACAGCAGTGTACATGCTCTACCTCCTGAGTCTGATGCAACCCAAACCAGGGTCCCCAACCCTCCAGCCCCCGCCCAACCAGAGAGGGCTGTGCTCTTTGGCAGCAGATGGCCTCTGGAATCAGAAAATCCTCTTTGAGGAGCAGGACCTCCGGAAGCATGGCCTGGATGGGGCAGATGTCTCCTCCTTCCTCAACATGAACATCTTCCAGAAGGACATCAACTGTGAAAAGTTCTACAGCTTCATCCACCTGAGTTTCCAGGAATTCTTTGCGGCCATGTACTACATCCTGGATGGTGGGGAGAGTTCATCCAGCCCCGACCAGAGCCTGATGAGGCTGTTGACTGAGTATGGGTTTTCAGAAAGGAGCTTCTTGGCACTCACGGTCCGTTTCCTGTTTGGACTCCTCAATGAGGACACAACAAGCTACCTGGAGAAGCGGCTTTGCTGGAGGGTCTCACCTCACATCAAGGTGGAACTGTTGGACTGGATCCAAAGCAAAGCTCAGAGTGAGGGCTCTACCCTGCAACGGGGTGCCTTAGAGTTCCTCAGCTGTCTGTACGAGATCCAGGATCAACATTTCATCCAGCAGGCCCTGAGCCACTTCCAAGTGGTGGTGGTCAGCAACATCGTCACCACGATGGAGCACATGGTCTCTTCCTTCTGTGTAAAGAACTGCAGGAGCCTCCTGGTGCTGCACTTGAGTGGGGCTGCCTACAGCGCGGACAAGGAACATGGGGAGAGATGGACTTCAGGGCCCAGGACGCTACTGACACACTCGTAAGTACTGGCTGGGGCTTGTTGTCCGAGTCTATGCTCTTAGCCAAATTCGTGTTCTTCACGGGTGTGATGTTTCCCTTGCCCCAAGACTTGGCACTATCTGGAGAAATATCTGGTTGTCACAACTTGGAGAGACGGGAGAAGTGCTCCTGGTGTCTAGTGGGTAGAGGCCAGGGATGCTGCAAAAACATCCTACTGTGCACAGGATGGTCCCTGCAACAAAGAGTGATCTGACCCCCAAATGTCCATAGTGTCCAGGTTTGTTTCCTGCTCTTAAACAATACTTATTAGGACTAAATTGGGACCTATGTCAAGGAGAATGTACTCAATCAACAAATATTAACCAGGCTGTTGTCCATTGATGGATAACTGAATAAAGAAGAAGTGGTTCATATATACACTGGAATACGGCTCAGCCATAAAAAAGATGAAATACTGCCATTTGTGACAACATGGATGGATCCTGAGGGTCTTATGCTGAGTGAAATAAGTCAGATGGAAAAAGATAAAAACCTGTACGATTTCACTCATATGTGGAATATAAAACAAAAAAACTAACCAACAAACAAAACAAAACAAAAATAAGCTCATAGACACAGACAACAGATTGGTGGTTACTAGAAGGAAAGGGGGATGGGAGTGAGTGAAATAAGTAAAGGGGGTCAAATATGTGATGATGGATGGAAAACTAGACTTTGGGTGGTGAGCACACAATAGAGAATACAGATACCAAGTTGTACACCTTGGGGTGTCCGTTTACCTCAATTGGTTAGAGCGTGGTGCTAATAACACCAAGGTTGCTGGTTCAATCCCCCATGGGCCACTGTGAGCTGTGCCCTCCTTAAAAAAACTGAAATAAAATAAAAAGCCAGCTAGGATTTAATAATAATGTTGTACACCTGAAATTTATATATTGTTATTAACCTGTTACCTCAATATAAAAAAATATATATATACCTGTGAGATGAAAGGCATGTTCCAACCCTAGTCCGAGGATTTAAGCCTGGTCTCTACTACTTGCTAGCTTCCGTATTTCCCTGAAAATAAGACCTAGCCAGACAATCAGCTTTAATGCGTCTTTTGGAGCAAAAACTAATATAAAACCTGGTATTCTATCATATTATATTATGTTATATTATATTATATCGAGTCTTATATTATAGTAAAATATAAGACCGGGTCTTATATTAATTTTTGCTCCAAAAAACGCATTAGAGCTGATTGTTCAGCTGGGTCTTATTTTCAGGGAAACACGGTATGTGACCTTGGGCAAGTAACACAAAGTAATTCAGAAGATACATTAACATGAAGATGATAGAATGCTTCATAAATTATGAGGGGACAATCAAATGCCAAATATAGTCATTGGAAATCGACTGGGTAAATTAGACTTAACCTGTTGTTGCTTCACGCAGGCCCGAGAGGAGTGTTTTGCCAGATGCCTACAGCCAACAGCTTGCCACGGCCCTGAGCACCAATCCGAATCTGACAGAGCTGGCTTTGTACCGCAATGCCCTGGGAAACCGGGGGGTGAAGCTCCTGTGTCAAGGACTCAGACACCCCAACTGCAAACTTCAGAACCTGAGGTGAGTCTCGGCTGGTCTGGGAGCTTCTGATGGTCCCACCTCACCCTCTCATGGGGCTCAATCAGAAAGAACACAGGCTGGTGTGTTAGTTTGCTCAGGCGCCATAACATAGGGCCATAGGTTGGGTGACTTAAACAACAGAAATTTATTTCTCACAATTCTGGAGACTGGAAGTTCAAGATCAAGGTGACGGCAGGGCTGCTTCCTTCTGAGGCCTCTCTCCTTAGCTTATAGTCAGCTGTCTTCTCCCTGTGTCCTCTCATGATCCTCCCTCTGTGTGTGTCTTATCCAAATCTCTTCTTGTAAGGACGCCAGTCAGATGGGACTGGGTCCCACCCTAATGACCTCATTTTGCCTGAATCACCTCTGTAAAGACGCTATCTCCAAATTCAGTTACATTCTGTGGTCTGGGGGCTGGGATTTCATCGTATGAATTTCATGGGGGACACAGTTCAGCCTATAACTGATCAAGATCAATATTAGTTCAGGCGTCATTATCCCTCACTTTTCTTGTTTTTACTTCCTCCTTTCCAGGCTTCCTATCTCCAATCACACTTCCTGATTTTAGACTAGTCGGGGTGCCAAAAAATGTATACACATAACTTGTATTCAACGTTTGTGATCGGTATATATTGAGTATTACAATTTTAATACAGTTTTTTTTTCCTTTCTTAAAATGTGTATACACTATTTCATCTTTTCTTATGGCAGAATAGTATTCTGTTGTGTATATATACCACATCTTTTTTATCCAATCATCTATGGAAGGACACTTCGGTTATTTCCATGTCCACCATAAATAAAGCTGCAATGAACATCAGAGCATATATATCTTTATGGATAAATGTTTTCAGATTTTTTTTAAATTAAAGTTTATTGGGGTGACAGTTATTAGTAAAGTTACATAGATTTCAGGTGTACGATTCTGTAATACATCATCTTTATATCACATTGTGTGTTCACCACCCAGAGTCATTTCTCTTTCCATCATCATATATTTGATGTTTTCAGATTTTTTTGGTATATACCCAGGAGAGGGATTGCTGGGTCATATGGTAATTCTATTCTTAATTTTTTGAGGAACCTCCACACTGCCTTCCATAACGGCTGCACCAGTCTGCATTCCCACCAATAGTGTATGAGGGTTCCTTTGAGATTATTATGCTAAGCAAAATAAGTCAGATAGAAAAAGTTGAGAACCATATAATTTCATTGATATGTGGGATATAAAACCGAAAACAACACAGGAACAAGATAAACAAATAAAGAAATAACAAAAACTCATAGACACAGACAATAGTTTAGTGGTTACCAGAGGGGAAGGAGGGAAATGGGTGGGAGATGAGGGTAAACGGGATCAAATATATGGTGATGGGAGGAGAACTGACTCCGGGTGGTGAACACACAATGTGATATATAGATGATGTGTTACAAAATTGTACACCTGAGACCTATGTAACTTTTTTTTTTAATAAATTTTATTGGGGAATATTGGGGAACAGTGCTCTCTCCAGGGTCCATCAGCTCCAAGTCGTTGTCCTTCAGTCTAGTTGTGGAGGGCGCAGCTCACTGACCCATGTGGGAATCTAACTGGCAACTCTGTTGTTCCGAGCTCACGCTCTAACCAACTGAGCCATCTGCCTGCCCCGAAACCTATGTAACTTTACTAACCATTGTCACCCCAATAAACTTTAATTAAAAAAAATGTGTATACATATTTTAGCACCCTCTGTATATGTATTACAAAGCTACAGTAATTAAAACAGTATGGTACTGGCATGAAAATAGATATACAGACCAACAGAACAGAATAGAGAACCCACAAATAAACCGTGCCTATACAGCCAACTGGTCTTCAACTAGGGTGCCAAGAATACCTATGGAAATGTGTAGAAGAAGCAAATCCATCAGGACAGAAAGTAGAATGGTGGTTGCTAGGGAATGGAAGGAAGGGGGAATGGGAAGTTATTATTGAACAGGTACAGAGTTTCTGTTTGGGATGGTGAGAAAGTTCTGGAGATGATGGTGGTGATTGTTGCACAACAGTGTGAATGTACTTCATGCCCTTGAACTATACACTTAAAAATGATAAATTTTATGTTATGCTTTCAAGGCATGGTGGCCCTGCCAATCAGCAAATGTGGCCCAGTGAGCACCTTGGGACCTGCTCAGGACATGGTACCTTCTTCTTCTCATAGTAATGGAGAAAAAAGAAGTGGAAAAGAGTGAATGTGAGGGGTCTTAGATTCCTTTCTTAAGAGCAACCCCTGTGAAAGCATTTCCTTGACTGCAAAGATCCAAAAACGTTTTACACTATTCTTATTGCTTTCATTATTTTTTTAATTGAGATATAATTCACGTACCACACAACTCAGTGATTTTTTTTCTTTTTTGAGTATATTGCACAGGACTATGCAAAACATCACCACGATCTAATCCCAGAACATTTTGATCACACGTGGGAGAAACACCCTACCCATCAGCAATGACTCCTCTGATACCCACTCCCCCCAGCCCCTGGCAACCATGAATCTCCTTTCTTTGGTTTTAGAAAAAGGGGGAAATCGATATAGACTAAAATAGGGAGGGAGAGAAAGGATAAGGGACAGAATCCACAGACGACCATGAAGAAAATGACCTGGCTCTTTTCTCCTTTTTTTCCATTCCAGGCTGAAGAGGTGCCTGGTTTCCAGCTCTGCATGCCAGGACCTCACGGCAGCTCTGATGGCCAATAAGAATTTAATGAGGATGGACCTAAGCAGCAATGACCTCGGGCTGCCAGGCATGCAGCTGCTTTGTGAGGGGCTCCGGCACCCCAAATGCAGGCTGCAGATGGTCCAGTGAGTCTTAATCTGCATTGTCTCCTGGGCATGAAGTATCTCCTCAAACAGTGGTGATCCCCAAGTCTCTATCCTGAAATTAGGGCTTCCTTTTTACCGATGACCTCAGACTCTGCCCTGGACTCTGCACTTCAGAGAACCTCTTTCTGGTTTCCAATGACCCCACCATTTCCACATGGTGAGGAGTCCCTGGAGCCACTTGCCCACCCAGAACCCACACCCGTCCTGGGTAGTCAGAACTCCAGAGCTCCCCATGCCAAGAGTTTTAGGCTATGCAGTTCCCTATTCTTGCAATGCCACCGTTCTAGAAAAACAACCTAGGTTCCCACCTGTGTGCCTTCTTTACTTCTTACACACTTCATTTGTGACACTTCTGGTCACCAAATGTGTGGGGTTTTCCCATACAAAGCAATTCTCTGGGACACCAGCTGGGTATCCTACAATTTAATGCCATTCTGCCACTATCTGCCTGGAGAGAGTGTCACATCCCATAGATTAAGGGCTCAGTCCCAGGAGACTGCTCTCCTCAACTTCAGACCACAGTTGCAAGTCCAGGTTGTCATCTGTGCTTCTAACTGACTGGCTACAAATCAGAGGTTCCCATGACCTCCCGTGACCTGCCTTCTATTAATTTGCTATAGCAGCTCACAGAACTCAGGGAAACACTTAGGTTTACCAGTTTATTAAAGGATGTGACAAAGGACTCAGATGAACAGCCGGGTGAAGAGATACTTAGAGAGCAGTCTGGGAGGGTCCCAAATAGGAACTTCTGTCCCTGTGAAATTGGGGTTCATCAATCACCCTCTCATTTGTTGCGTGGATGTGTTCACCACCCTAGAAGCTCTCTGAGCCCCGTACTAGTGGGATTTTTGGGGAGACTTCCTCACGTAGGCATGACCAATAAGTAGCTAACTCCATTTCCAGCCCTCTTCCCCTCTGTGAAGTGTGGGGGTGGGGCTAAAAATCCCAAGCTTGTAATTAATCATGGCCTGGTCTTTCTGGTGACCAGAGCCCACCCAGAGTCACCTCAATAGAACAAAAGATGCTCCTAGTGCTCTCATCCCTTAGGAAATCACAAGGGTTTCAGGAGCTCTGTGCCAGGACCCGGAGACAGAGACCAATATATATATTTTTTCTGTTATATCACAGCCTCCCTCATTCTGTTCCTCTGATTGAAGCTTACTAGCCTTTGAGAACCATCTCAGTCTCCAGAGAGCCTTCCCTAAGTGCGCACGCTGTCTGCTGAGTTGGGTGACCCCTCCCCATGATGGTGGTGATGAACAGTAGCCCCCCCATGTGCCACGCCCAACGCCACACCCTCTACCTCCAGTAAATCACAGAAGCCTCACAATAGCCCTATAACATTGGCACTATTATTATCCCTAGAGTCAGTGAACCTGAGACATAGTAGCACATGAAACCGAAAACTGAGACTTGATGAACACTTGCTTGAGGTCACAGGGTTGGCAGGTAGTGCAGATGAAAGCAAACAGCAGTAGGGGTCTCTACTCTCACTGAGCTCTAGGGACCCCTACTGCTGTCGATGGCACCTCCTACATTGGATTTTAATTGCTTACCTTTTTGTCGTATTAGACAGGACACTCCTTCCTGCAAATGATGAAGTCTTGTTCTCTGTAGCTTTAGTGGCATGTGTGGGTTCATGTTGGGTAACTAAATGGTCCCAGGGAAGAGCCATCAGGATGCAGAAAAGCAAGACAGCGCCCTTTCTAATGTTTCTTTCCTCCTGAGGTTGAGGAAGTGTCAGCTGGAGGCTGGAGCTTGCCAGGAGATGGCCTCGGTGCTCAGCACCAACAGACACCTGTTGGAGCTGGATCTGACAGGCAACGCGCTGGAGGACTTGGGTCTGCGGCTGTTGTGTGATGGCTTGAGACACCCAGTCTGCAGGCTGCAGATCTTGTGGTGAGTTCTTCATGGTGCAAACTTAAAAGGCAAATCTGCTTGTATGGAAGGGTGGTATAAATATGCATTCACTATTTGTACATCCACGTTCATAGCAGCATTATTTGCAGTAGCCAAGAGGTGGGCACAACCCAAGTGTCCATCAGTGAGGGGATGAATTAAAAAATATGGTATATACATACAGTGGAATATTATTCTACCTTAAAAGAGGAATGAGAGGCGGCCAGGTAGCTCAGTTGGTTAGAGCACAATGCTCGTAACACCAGGGTTGCCGGTTCAGTCCCCGCATGGGCCACCGTGAGCTGCGCCCTCCACAACTAGACTGAAACAACTACTTGACTTGGAGCTGATGGGTCCTGGGAAAACACACTTAAATCAATAAAGTTTTTTTTTAAAAAAAGGAATGAAACTGTGATACATGCTACCACATTGATGAACCTGGAAGACTAAATGAAATGTCAATCATAAAAAAACAAAATGATATGATTCCACACATGTGAGGTACCTAGAATAGTTAAATCCATAGAGACAGAAAGTAGAACAGTGGTTGCCAGGGGCCAGGGCAGAAAGGGATGGGGAGTTTGATGGGTACAGAGTTTCTGCTTACGGTGATGAAAAGTTCTGCAGATGGGCAGTAATGATCGATGTACAACAGTGTGAACACACTTAATGCCACTGACCTATACTCTTAAAAATGGTTAGAATGGGTAACGATTGAGATTTTTCTCCCCAGCATATATCATCAGTTTGGCTCAAAGAAAATGTTTTAAAAATTCCCTTAAAAAGTGGTTAGAATGGTAAATTTTATGTTATGTGTTCCATTGTATATATTTTGTTATCCATTCATTCATCCATGGATGGACACTTGGGTTGCTTCCACCTTTTGGCTGTTGTGAATAAGGCTGCTATGAACATGGGTGTACAAATATTTCTTTGAACCTCTACTTTCAATTATTTTGCGTATGCAACCAGAAGTGGAATTGATGAATCATAAGGCTATTTTTATTTTTTTGAGGAACTGCCATATTGTTTTCCCCAGCAGCTGACCCATTTTGCATTCCTACCAATAGTGCACAAAGTTTCCAATTTCTCCACATCCCTTCCAACACTTGTTATTTTCTGGGTTTTGTTTTTGTCTTTGTTCACTTCTTTTTTTCTTTTTCATGTAATAGTCATTCTAATAGGGGTGAGGTGGTATCTCATTGTGGTGTTGATTTTCATTTCCCTAATGATTAGTGACATTAAGCATCTTTGTATGTGAATCGTGGCCATTTGTATATCTTCTTTGCAAAATGTCTATTTTAGGCCTTTGCACATTTTTAAAAACGAGTTGTTTGCTTGAAAATGCATTATTTTGAAGACTGGGCGTAAGGAGGATAAAATTAGCTTTGTATAGAAAGCATTCCATAACATATGTTCAATAGGTTGAAGATTTGCCACCTCACAGCTACTGCCTGTGAAGACCTGGCCTCCACCCTCTGTGTGAACCAGAGCCTGATGGAACTGGACCTAAGCTTGAATGACCTGGGGGACCCTGGGGTGCTGCTGCTGTGTGAGGGCCTCAGGCATCCCCAGTGCAAACTCCAGACCCTCCGGTGAGTCCTGCTTTGCTCACAGTCATAGGAGTCCAAATTCTCAATCCTTGCTCTCCTGTCTGGGCTCCCTGGGGCCATGCTTCCTCCCCTCTTCTCCTAACTTCTAGCTCTATCTGCCTCCTTTCAAAGATTTTTCTGTCACAGGGCCTTTGCACCACAAGCTCTTTCTTCCTGGAATTCCTTTCTGCTCTGCCCTTTTATACCCTGATAACATCTGTTTTATCTGTTAGGACTCAAGATAAATCTTCTTTTCCATGGATGCCTTCCCCAACCCCTAAGATAAGATCTGGGTTCCGAGTTTTATGATCCTATTTGACCTTATACTTCTCCTCAGCATCACTGTTCAAGATTTATCATTTGTGTGGTATTCTAAAAGCTCAGGAGCTATGTCAACTCTATGTTTCAATGGCTGTTATAAGACCAGAGGTCCTTAGAAATACATATGTTTTTAAGTGGATGAACAGATGAATAAACAAATGAACAAAAAGAAAATGCAGCAAGGCTGTCCATTTTCAGAAAATTCTTTTTCTTTGTAGTCCCAAAAGAGAGTCTTTCGTTTTTCTTTTTTCTTTTTTTCCTTGTCCTACAGTAACATCCTCAATTATCTGATGTTATTCTCTCTGGGAGATTTTTTTTTTCCCTCTTAAGCCAAAGTATGGCTTCTGTGGCTTTTTTTATTTTTAGAGGATTAGGATAAATCTGTGCCCCATTTCTTTACACTGTTCTCTCTACTGCTCCCTTTAAACATTTTTTTTTTTGGAGTGCAGGTACACATAATTAGAATGTTCATAATTCTTCATTGATACCATGATATCACTGTGGACCCCCACATGTCCCCTTTTTATTTACATCCCCTTCATTATACTCCCCAAATGTCACCTATAGGCACTCACATCTCTATTTTACATAAATGATATATCTCATTAACCTGGTTTTTTTTCCCAATTATCTTTGTACATTTGAGATCTGTTCAATTTCTGCATGTCGGTATAAGAATATCTATTTCATTCCTTGAAATTGACCTATATCCCATAATTTGCAATATACCAGACATTATTGATCCAACTCCCTATTCTGGCATTTGGATTGTTCCCAAATAACTTTACTGTTATGTACAGTGCTGTGATGTGTATTCTTGTAAATGTCTCTTTCTGAACAATTATAAGATTCCACCTAAGGATATAGAATTGCAGGATCAGATGAATTTGCACACTGGCTATCTCAGAAGAATGCCAAATTGCTCTCAAAAGATGGAAGTAGGAACCGTCCTGCTTCCCCCCCGTATCTTTATGGTTTTCCAGTTTTCTAGTTTTCAAACTCTGGTGAGTGGAAAATATTTTTCAATTGTATTTTTCTCATAATTAGTGAAGTTGAGCATCTATCTCTCCGTATGTTTTTTAGCTTTTTTTGGTTTTCCCCACTCTGTGAATTGCTTGTGCATGTAATTTATTTTTTATGCAGGCAATTTATTTCTTTAGTATGTGTTCCATAGTTGTTGATTTGCAGTTCCTTAAATATTTTAAAGACTAATCCTTCATTTACTGCATATGAAGCAGATCATTAATCTGTCACCTTGTTTGTGGATTCTTTCAAGCAGAAATCGTTATGCTTTGAAGTCAAACCCATACATATTTCTATGATTTACATTTCTTTTTTTCCCCTCTTTCATTCCCCTCCCCCCACACACTCTGGTTCAAGCCATTTTTTTCTGAGTCTAGTTTGGTAGGACACAGCTTCCTGGCCCATGCTGGTATTACGAGCCCTGCGCTTCCCCCGCCCCGAGTCAATCAGTCACCAGTCTTCGGTCTGCCGCTCACAGCAGCTCACTGTAGCACACAGCAGCTCATGCTGGCTGCTGGCCAGTCGCGCTGGGTGCTGGCCACTCATGCTGGCCACCAGCCACTCATGGCAGCACAAGCCCACAGCAGCACACAGTCGCCTGTGGCAGCTCCCGCCAACCTCCGGCTGCTCACGGCTGCTCTCTTCCAGGGAGAGCTATTGTTCACAATCTTAGCTATAGAGGGCGTAGCTCCCTGGCCCATGTGGGAATTGAACCGGCGACCTAGGTGTTAGGAGCACGGTGCTCCAACTACCTGAGCCACCGGGCTGGTCCTGATTTATATTTCTGTGACATATCTAAGAAATCTTTTGCCAATGCAATGTCCAAGACATACTCAATTTCTTCTTTATGTTTATATGTGCAGTTAGGCGCGGTCCAATGTCTTTCTCTCCAGTGTTTGCAACCCCATTTAACAAAGAATCCATCCTTTCCTTGCTGATTTGGAATGCCAATTCTGTTATAAACCATTTTCCCATACTGTGTTTGCTTCTGTCCTTTCCATTTGTCTCTGTTCCTATTCCAATTTTTCGCTGTTGTAATTGTTATGGTTTGTAAAGGCCCTATTGTGTTTTGTTTTTTGTGTGTGCAAATTTTCATAGCTATTTGTAGACATTTATTCTTCCATGGAAATCTTAGAATGCGTTGGTCCAGCTACCTCAACGTGGCTCTCATTGGCCAAGGCTGGGTCCTTTCCTCTTGTCCAGTGGCAGTTGGTCAGTCAGATATTCATATTTATGTAAATCCCACATGTCACCTGAGAACACTGACACTCGAAGAAAAGGGGAGTTCAGGTTTTCACAGTATAGTAGCTGTATCTAAGGAAATGCAAGGATCTCTGAAAATTAGGGGAAGAAAACTACATAATATAATAGCACTCTGACTCTCTTAAGCGCTCAAACAGTCTTCCAATTGCAACGGTGGCCACACTACCTGCATAGACAGTGGTTAAGCATGACACTTAAGTCATGGACATAGGCCCTAGCTCTGAGACCTGGGCAGAGCCTCAGTCCTCACACATGTGCTAACAGTGGATAATGATGTCATTTTCCTCCTAGCGGCTGTTATAAGGAACAAATGAAGTGACACCTATAAATCACTTGGTGTTATGGGTTCATATGTTCAAATAATTTGTATGTTGAAATTCTGACCCCAAGTATCTCAGAATGTGACCTTATTTGGAAATAGGTCTGTTTTCATCTGTTAGTTTGCTTGGACTGCCATGATAAAATAGCAAAGTCTGGGTGGCTTAAAAAATACACATTTATTTTCTCACAGCTCTGGAAGTTTAAGATCAAGGTGTCAGCAGGTTTGGTTTCTTCTGAGACCTCTCTCATTGGCTTGCAGATGGTCACCTTGTCACTGTGTCTTCACAAGGTCGTCCCTCTGTACACACACATCTGGTGTCTCTGTGTGTCCGAATTTCCTCTCAGAAGGACACCAGTCAGACTGGGTAAGGGTGCACCTTAATGGTCTCATTTTAATTTCATCACGTCTTGAAAGGCCCCCATGTCCAAATACAATCATCTTCTGAAGTACTAGGGCTTAGGGCTTCCACAAATGAATTTGGGGAGGGACGCAATTCAGCCTATAACTGGATTATTGCAGATGTACTTAGTTCAGATGAAGTCATACTGCAGCAGGGTGGGCCCCTAATGAGGGCTCCTTATGAAAAAGGCAAATTTGGACACGGACACACACACACACACACACACACACACACACACAGACGCGAGAAAGCCGTGTGGAGGTGAAGGCAGAGAGGAGGGTATGTGTCTACAGGCCAGAGATGCCAAGGACCGCCCGCGAATCCCCAGAAGCGAGGGGTGGGGGGGGAGGCGGGAATCCTGGAACAGAGTCTTCTTCACAGCCTCAGAGAGAACCAACTCTACTGCCACCTTCAGCTCAGATTTCCAGCCTCCAGAATTGGGAGAGACAATAAATTTCTGTTGTTTACCGCCCACCCCCACTCCCACCCCTGTCTATAGTGCTTGTTACAGCAGCCCTGGCTATTAAATATTATTCTTTATTCTTTCTTTATACTATTCTTCCTATGTTCCTTCCTATTCCCCCCCTTCTTAAAAATTTCTCTCTTCCACCTTCCTACCTGCCTGCTCCTTTCTTCCTCACCCTTGTTTTCTCTCTCAAGGGTAACAATGGAGTCTTATCATTCTCTCTGCACTGAGCACAGCACCTGGCACATAAGCCTCCCCAGGAGATGTCCCCAGAGATGTCATGTCTGCTCTGTGCATCGTGTCTTTCCAGGTTGGGCATTTGCCGGCTCAGCTCCAAAGCCTGTGAGGGTCTGTCCACTGTTCTGCAGCTCAACCGTCACCTCCGGGAGCTGGACCTGAGTTTCAATGACCTGGGAGACCGGGGCATGTGGCTGCTGAGTGAGGGGCTGCGACACCCCACCTGCAGACTCCAGAAACTGTGGTGAGTGACTGGGGTGGGGGTGGGGTCCCTGGAGAGCCAGTGTTTGTTTGTTCCTCCATCGTTTTGGAAGACACAGGAGTCTACAGGTAAAAAGAAAAACTGTGCAAAGAATTCACTCTGGGAGAATACAGACATGAAATGCTGAATTTTTCCTTCAATCGTTGTCTCTAAACTTTTTCTGTAAAACCCCCTTTCCCTGGACATTTACTTGGGCAGATACCTGGCTTTTCAGTCACCCTCATTTAATAAAAGTTCAAAGTATAATAAGCTCCAGTCAAATGCGAATGATCACCTCCTCCTTCTTCCAAGACTAGCCTGAGCCCCAACCTGAAAGACTTACCATGAGGTGAGGTATATTGACTTTTTAAAATTGTCTTCCATTTCTGAGTCTTGCTTATCTGGGGCATTAGGTAATAGGAATGAAAATGGGAATTTAGGGACAGGATTTCTCCCTTAATTGGTGCTACTAGGGTTATTCTAGGGTGTCAGTACCTCCCCCTGATCCAGCAGGCATCCAACTGCTCCCCCTCTCTTGGGGACTGTGTGTGAGTTCTTGAGGGAACCCCATGGGCGGTGCCTCCAGGCTCCTGATGTGGATTAATTAATCTGGGTCAACCTCCTCAGCTCTCACTATCATCGACTTCTGACCTTCTGTACCTGTGATGCGGGTGTCTATATGTCAGCAAGCTGTTTTGTTTTTGTTTTTTTCCCTCTTCCTTTTCAAGTCTGTTCTCTTGTAACTTTTGGAAGCTGGCGTTTATCAGCCTCACAGCTTCAGTCAAACTAAGATTAAAATATTTCCATTTAAGATCCCAGCTATGATAGCACTGTGAGGAATAAATGATACAGGACATGTAAAGCCCTTAGAACCTTTCTGTTCTCAATAAATGCTACCTGTTCTTACTTGTGTTGTAACAGCAGAGAATACAGTAAAGAAACAAATTGGAGACAGAGTAGGAATAGAGAGAATCAGATGATATACTGTTTGAGTAGGTGGCAGCCCAATTCACAATGGTTTCTAAAAATAAAGGATTTGTTAACTTGTGTAACTGGAAAATATATGCTTCAGGCATGGCTTGATCTAGGTGTTTGCAATCTTGATGATCATCTTCTGTACCCAATGCTGTATTGGCTCCATTATAAGATAAGGTTAACCTTGACTCTGCTTGGTAGCAAAATGCCTGCAACTCTATAGATGACAGCTTTCCAAGTCCAAGTTCTGAAAGAAAAAGCTCCAGGAAAAGTATGGTTCCAATTCATTGGGTTTGGGTGAAACCTGTGTCCAGATGGAACCATTCATGTGGCTGGGGACACGGAAGCCAACCAACTTAGGCCCGGATCTTCTATCCACTTCTAGAGCTTGAGGACAATGTGAGCCCCAGATGGACAGAGACAGAGGTTTCGATGAGAAATTGTGGTATAATTACCAGAAGGGGAAATGGGTACCTGGCTACAGAGTCAATGGGTACCCATTATAGATGGAGCTGTGAATTAAGGAATGTCTTTAAATGCATCTCTTAACTGCTTGCCATCAGGCACCTTGACCTAGATGGGATTGGTTCTACTTTGCTTTCCTGTAAACTAACCTCCTAAAAACTTTACCCTGATTCCCTATGAAAATAAGACTTTCCAAAAGTA
The DNA here is from genome assembly GCF_004115265.2 of Rhinolophus ferrumequinum. Taxonomy (NCBI): domain Eukaryota; kingdom Metazoa; phylum Chordata; class Mammalia; order Chiroptera; family Rhinolophidae; genus Rhinolophus; species Rhinolophus ferrumequinum. The sequence continues at coordinate 47,268,647 of NC_046298.1, read as the reverse complement.
GCTCTTGGTAGTTTTTGCTTGTTTGTTTTTAAGATTTTTTTGTGGAAGGGGAATAGGACTTTATTGGGGAAGAGTGTGTACTTCCAGGAGTTTTTCCAACTCAAGTTGTTGTCCTTTCAATCTTAGTTTGGAGGGTGCAGCCCACCATCCCTAGCGGGAGTCGAACCGGCAACCTTGTGGTTGAGAGCCCGCACTCCAACCAACTGGGCCATCTGGCCACCCGGGAGCTGAACTGCAGTTCATTGACTTCACCTAGTTTCTAGTTGCAGAGGGCGCAGCTCTCTGGCCCATGTGGGAATTGAACCAGCAGCCCCCTTACCAAGAGCTCGGGCTCTAACCAACTGAGCCACCTATTCGCCCCTGCTCTTGGTAGTTTTTCAACCACTCTTTATCTTCAACAGGCTGGACAGCTGTGGCCTCACTGCCAGAGCTTGTGAGGATCTTTCTTCTACCCTGGGGGTCAACCAGACACTGACAGAGCTCTATCTGACCAACAATGCCCTGGGCAACACCGGCGTCAGGCTGCTGTGCAAGCCGCTGAGTCACCCTGGCTGCAAACTTCGGGTCCTCTGGTGAGAGATAGTTTGTGGTTCTGGAGGAGGCAGGACGTGGGGCTTGGAGTTGGGAGTGAAGATCAATAGCTAAGAACCCCCAATTTGGACAAATAATCTAGAAAATTCAGAAATATTTCATTTGTCATTCATTCACCTCATATATGCAATTCGTGTGGAATATAGAGGGCTGTACTTTGCATCATGGATGATACCACTATCATCTAGTGGCTGTGTGACCTTAAAGAATGTGCTGAATATCTATTTCCTAATCTGTCAAATGAGGCCATCGTAGTCTAGTGAGAATCTGTAATGACTCGGCCTTGAATTCTAATTCCATCACTTTGTGATTTTTGTGACATATTTTTGCAAATTCTTCACCCTCTTAGCACCTCGACTATAAAAATGAGGAAAATAGTCACATAACAATTACAAATTCAATGAGTTAACACTGGTGAGGGACTTAAAACTGTGTGTAGTTTAGAGTAAGCCTATTTTTCCAGGGTTTGGTTTTAAATTAAGTACTAGGTAATGGAATTATTTTAACAGGGCAAGATACATAATACATTTGACATATCAATTGAATAATGCCCTGAGCGGCCTGGAATAATATTTGCCATTCTGTCCTCAGGTTATTTGGAATGGACCTGAATAAAGTGACCCACAGAAGACTGGCAGCACTCCGCATAACAAAACCGTACCTGGACATTGGCTGCTGACTGGTTCTGTCTGCTGCTTCTTCTCTGGAAGTCTGGACAGAGGAAGAACATCCCAGGACCCACTAATCAACATGATCAGGCTCTGTATTTCCTGAAGAGACATACTCATAGGCAGAAGTCCTTTTTGCTTGGGGTCTATATAATCCATGTGTGATGGAGCTTGGAGCTCTAGTTTTGGGAAGGTTGGTGCCATGGAGATAATTTAGGACAGGGCCAGATTCTAGAGCAGAGGTTCTCAGCCAGGGGACACGGACAATGTCAGGAGACATTGGAGTAGGGCGACGCTAGGGAAGCCAGGGATCCTGCTAAACCTCCCACCATGCACAAGAGCCCCCAACAAATCATTTAACTGAAAATGTCAATAGTGGCAAAGTTGAGAAACCTTATTCTCAAATAATGGTGCAGTAAGTGGACTAGAAACCTTGGAAGGCTGGTGAGGCCAACAGCCCCAACAACCCTTGCAATCTGGTTTGACACCATGATTCTGCCCCGCCTGGAGCTCATCAAACCGTGACTGGACACCTGCCACAATTAGGCTGGCCAGTAACCTACACCAGTCTTGGGATGAAAACAGCAAGGAAACCAACCAGTTTCACTACTGAGGGCTTGAACTAGGGAACTTAAGACTCAGCCAACGGACTGTTGGAAAGCCTTGAGTGGCGTCATGCTGAACCCATTAACTAAAGGCATCTGGAGAGACCAGAAATTACTAGGAAGCAGGGAGACTTGTAGAGGATAGGTGATTTAGTGACCCTGAAACCTATGCAAGGTTGGAAAAGGAAGTAACAAGATTCTGTAGTCATCATGCCTGTAGACATACAGTCCATAACTATTGAAAAACTTCCTTGAAATAAAGTGTTACTCAACTTTTTGCTTACTGGGTCTCCAAACCTTTAACAGCTTCTTCTGAAACACCCTTCTCATTCAGCTGACTAAACAAGAAACCTCATTTGTTACCCAACCTCTAGGCTGCCTTGTAAAGATCAGGGCCAATAAACTGAACTTTTTAGGAGTATCGATGGTGGGAGTTGAGTCTTTAGCAGGAAAAAGCTGCTTGAACTTCAGTTACCTGAAGGCCCAATAGCTGCTGTGGTTTGGGGAGACCCACCAGGCCCAATGAATGGGAGTCATGTTCTCTCCCAGCCCAGGAAAGAATTTGTTAAAAGCAACCACCTTGCCCTGAGGTTGATTTAAATGCTATTTTCTGAAGGACACTCATTTTATTGTACTTTTACCTAATTGAGTTTTGGCAAACCTACCACATTTACTAGTTCCTAGGTTCAGACCTTTTGGCAAAACCCAGATCTTCCCTTCTCCCAACCTCAATATCCAGGAGCAGAAACCTAAGTCAGAAAGCTGCTATTCCTTGAAATTTGAGGCCACCATTCGTACTTTAGGTATCCAATTCCTGAGATTTGGGTCAAGTTATTAATGGCCAAAAGGTATCTAAAGTGAACATACACCAACATAAAATACCGAGTGTGAAGTGTAGGTTATGGAGAGCCAGTTTGTTCCGTAACCAGGATTCCAGCGTTCCATACCGGTGAGTCAAGGTCTCCCCCCCACCCCACCCCCACGGTCCTATGGTGAGTAGCCGAGACTACAGCTCACCAGGCCCAGGGCCCTGCCCTTCCCCCACCCCAATTGCTGTGTACGCGTAAGTTGTAACCGCATTTGCCAAAGCTCCCACAGGGAGACAAATTACACAGAAGCATTACATGGGTACTGTTCACTTTATTTTACTTTCTTAGTCATTGCAGAGTATATTGAATTGAGAATCCCAGTTGTACAAAATCCCTGTGTGAGAAACGCAATGTGTCAATCTGGCTAGTGGGGGCTGGCCAGTTTGAAGCGAGCGGGCCTGAAGGGGCTGGTAAATTCAAATGATGATTAGCGTATCAAGTATTCAAAAAACCCTCGTTTCCCAGACCAGCTCCTCGGATGCTTTTCTCGAACAGGGACACACAAAAAGGGAGCACTTTCCAGTCACAAACACGGCAAGTGCGCCCATTTTGAGTATCCTGGTCTGAGGTGTTCACGGAGGTCGTCACTGATGTAGGGTTCTCATTCACAGCAATCTGCAGAAAATGCTGGAAATGTACTCATGGGTCTAAAACAGAGCAAAGTAGTCAACATTATACAGCTTCTAAGTGGATTTAGTTAACAGGTAAGGAATTCAATAGTTGCACGACTGGACGCTGAACGAACGGGTTTTATAACTGGTGAGCTTTTCTAACCAATTTCAGGTCCCTGTCCCATCAGCAAGTACTGCAGCCGTGTCACTGGGGAGGTGAACCAAACCATTCCCGAAGCCACCAGCTCCACCGATTACCCTGGTAGCAGTTCCGTGTGACTAAGACATTTCCTGTATTCGAAGACAATTTACTGTTAAAACAGGAGCCCAGTAAAACCAATTATAAAAGTTACATAGGAAACAGCCTGACCAGCCGTCAAGATTTGGTTCCTTTGATGGTGCCCCACCGGTGACACTCAAATATTGCAGCACTTTCCGCCTAGACATCCGAAGAGTGCTTCCACATTTGAGTGCCACAGGCCGAGCAGCGCCCCCAATACCAATACCTTCGCTTAGGTTTGGCCGAGTCCGCGCGCACCTACAGGACCAAAGACTGTCCCACAGCCATTCCAATCTTCAGATGTTACTGTCTCAATCGGTGAAACTCAAAAGATGGCGGCACTTTCCTCGACAGAACAGAAAGTGCCCCCACAGTTTGAGTCCCACAGGTTGAGAAACTCCACGAGGGGCGGGAACACCAACCGAAGGTCTCAGACAAGGAACTCGTGCAAAGGGTAAAAAGGTTAACATCGCCTTAATCCTAAAATCTGGAAAACAGATGGAGAATTAAAACGGTAATTTGTTGAGATCAGGGCACTTTCACCACCTCCAGTTTGCACATTAGAAGGTATCCTAGAATTTAGTGCATGCACCCACGCCACCAAACCGAGACTTAATACTAGAGTTAATTACAGTTTCGGTTTGGTGGCCTGGGGTTTAGCCTAAGTGGCTCCATTTTGGGGCTGTTTTGTATCCACTTACAGGCACTTGAGGTTGTCAGATATACAGTCAATGCCTCATATAATACTGCACCAAGGAATGCCACTGCCAGAATCCATGGATATCAAGGACCCCATACCTCCACCCATATCCTCTTGTTCCAAGAGCCCAGACAAGGACAGAAAACAGGATATTGAAAATTATGGCATCTTCAGTAGAATTTCAGAATCTAGAAGGCAAGGTAAAGCCCCAAAATATGAAAGCACAAAGGAGTAACCATGCTGGTGATACTTACAAAGGTGAAGGAAAAGTCTCCAGGCAGCAACAGGTGGGCGCCGCTGGGCTCTTATATAAGCAGAAAACTCATTCACCCTCCCCAACTCTGAAGCAAGACCACTCCCCGCCCTTCGTCTCCACCCAGACCCACCCTGCTCACTTTGATTGGAGCTCGTCTTGGGTCAGAGACACCTCACATTCTTTAAACTGTTTATTCCTTTACTGTTTATCTCACCAGAACTAATCATAAACAATGGGAAAATTCAGAGAATTACCCAGAAGAAAGTAATTCCATGTCCTGTGGGGAATATAACAGATCTGTGCATTTAACAAATTTTTTACAAATTTAAAAATTTTCAATTACAGCTAATATTCCATATTATGTTTTCAATTACAGTTAATATTCCAGTTTCAGGTGTACAGCGTAGCGGTTAGACATTTATATAACTTATGAAGTGATCCTGCAATAAATACTTAAATATGATATTTATTATACTTATTGAGCAAATAAGATACCAGGAGCTCTGTTAGTTCCTGGAGGGAAAGGGGTCGCTAAGATCATGGATTTTATAGTCTAGAGTAGTGGTTTTCAGCCTGGGGTGACTTTTTTCCTCCCCAGGGGTATTTGGCAATTTCTGGGGACATTTTTTGTTGTCACAACAGGGTTGGGGGAGGGGGAGGCTGGCAGAATTTAGTGGCTAGGGGCCTGCTGGTAAACATCCTACGCTATGAGACAGTCTCTTATGATACAGCATTGTCTCCAGCCCAAAATGTGAGTAGTGCCAAAGCTGACATTCACTGGTGTAGTAGTAGGGTGATAGGCAGGAAAAAACCCCAAAAGACAAAAAAACACGCACACATACATATAATTGTGTTCATATTAATTTGTTATATCTCCGTCTCTGCATATTTACATAAACACGTATACTGAGAACGTACTTCTGTGCTCTTTAAATCCAACAGTCTGTTAAAAAGTATTTAAAATGTGTTTGGATGGCTATAAATATTAGAATACAATTTCTCAATGTATGTCCGATCAGATTTTTAAAATGTGTACAGTTTTATTTCTTTCATACATATGAACGAAGCCTTACAATTCTCCCTATGACAAATCTTTGGGAAGGAGTATCTCAAGTGCTGAGAATGATTGGATGAATTCTAGGAAATATATAAATAAGATAATAGAAAACAAAATGTGTTTCCATGGTTGAGTGGCAATAGAGTATGCTTTTACCATAATTTCATTAACCCTGTACTGTTAGACATTTATAATTTTTATACATTTAGGATATGTGTGAGTGATGCTGAAACATTTTTGAGAACTTTGATAAGAGGGGAGACCTCCAGAATAGCATGTTATCTCTAATAGCATTCTGTAATCCCTTTTGTGAGTGCAAATTTTCTGTGCTCAGCAGTTTGTCTAATAACTTGCTTACTGGTTGGTTCTCAATTATTTGTCATAGTTTGTCTCATATGATTAGTTTCCGAGGGGACAATGGCTTGTCTGTCTTGTTCACCTGTGTCCCCCAGCCCCAAAACCAGTCCTGGGCCTTGTGGCATTAGAGTAAACAGGCATGGGACATTTATTCTCTTTAAGGATGACACACTTTATTAATGTGATTGAATTGAAGGAACGTTAGACAAAGATGACATTTGCAGATGATTTTGAGTAAATTTAAAGCAAAAGACCCACTTTCGTATTTTTCTATGATTCATAACATTGTAAAAGGATGTGCTTCTCCCACTTTCACTCCTCAGCATTGACAATTCTATGCTTGGTCTAGTCTTTGCTGTTTTGGTCATTTAACATGTGTATTTAAGGTCTCAAGTTAATATCTTAACTATTTTTTCCAACATTTTGTTTTCTATTTTTCCCAGAGTTATTGAGGTGTAATTGGTTTATTAATTATTGATTAACATTACGTTTAAGTCTCAAGTTAATGTCTTTACTCTTTCATGAGTTTTGGTTTTTTGGCTCCTGAAGGAATCCAATCCCAAAGAGCTAGGAAGTGAGATTGGATGGCCTGCGGTGGTTGGGGGAGGCTGGGGGTAATCAGGAATTCTTCCTGCAGCATTGAAAGGTCTGCATTTGCAAATCACTAGAACTTGTCATTACAATTACCCTGGACTCTCCACCCTCCCCACCCAGTCCTCAGCATTATCTGACTGGCCTCCATACCAATAAGAACAGTTCCTTTTGTAAAAATTGCAGCCGTTTTTGAAATCCTTTTATGCACAGTATTCACTCCTCTAATGCCGAATTTTCTTTGGAACAGCTTTAGCTATAGCCTGGGGGTAAGTGGCTGGGCGATAATCCTATTTCTGAGGTTTAGGGAATTCTACCATTTTATCTACATTTACCACTCCGGGGTGAGGTTAAGGGGAAAAAATGGGGGAGGAATTCTTTCCAGACTAGAGGAGATGCTTGTCAAGGGCACTTTGGTGTCATGTGTGTCTGACACCTCCAAGCCTTAATACATGTCACTTAATATGTACTGTGCATCTAAAATATGCTGTCCTCAATGTTTTTTGTTTGTTTGGTCCTCAGTCTTAAGTGCTGGGAATAAAATGATAAAGGTAAAAATAAAACCCTTTATTTTTCAGGTGTAGTCTACACAAAAACAAACAAGGCCACATAATAATTTTGTTGCAGCGTGCGCACACACACACCGAGGTCACTGGTGTCATGAAAGGCCGTCTTAGAATTGCTCCTGCTTTCTGAAGTTCAATCCACAGCAACCCCCTTGCTACCTATCGTCCTCAGACCTTACCCCACAAAACCCACTCAAAGCCCAAATCCTACCGTAGGTTCCTTCCAATACCGTTTAGCTTGAGACTTAAAGTTAACGTCTGTTTTTTGCCTTTTCAAGTGATTGGGGGAAAAAATCTGACAAAAAGACTTAACACTTAATGACACATGAACATTACATCTGAATTTCAGTGTTCATAAATTAAGTTTCATTGCAACACAGCCACGTTGATCCCTTCATATGCCCTTTGTGGCTGTCTCCTTGTGACAAATGCAGAGTTGGGTAATTGTGACAGAGGTCACGTGGCCCCCAAACCTAAAGCATTAGCTCTATGGCCCTTTACAAAAGAAGCTCTGGCCGGCCTTTGTATTAGGGTGACCAGGACTAGACTAAGATGACATGGCGGTCTTTCTTGGGAGCTCATTTTTAAGCACTGTGCTCAAATAACTAGTAATTTTATATTAAGACAATGTGGATGGTGGAAGAGAAATTACTCTTATTCCGATGCTTGTTAAAAATGCTAAGGAAGAGGTTATTCAAGATTTGCAGTATGGGGAGTAAGGAGGCAAACTTTTACCTTTATGTTCTTGGAGGCTCTTTTTGTCTGGGCCTGAGAATTAAATTGACATAAGACAGACCAACAGGAAGAAAGCATGCTATTTTGTCTCCCATCTTAGTTTGTAGGCCTTGATACAAACGGCTTTCCTTCAGCGCAATTAGGATAGCTTTCATATGGAAATTTTACCTCTTGCTTTTAAGGGAAAAAAAAAGATTAGAGTGTTTTTCTTGTATTTGCTGTGTTTTCAGGTACCTTTCACTCAAAATAGTTGATATGCCGAGTGACAGTTTGGGGTGGCATGTTCCAAATTCCTTCAGGGTCAAGACTATCTCCATAGGAGCGGCAGACTGAGCTCAACTCCAATTATAAGAAGGAAAAATGGGGATTTGTAGCCAAAGAAGAGAGCAAGGGGTCAGTGGACGAAAAATTGCTAAGAGGAGATGCCGTGGGTAAGGGGATTCTTACGAAACTGATTCTTACAAGATTCTTGCTGATGGCAGGTCAAGGACTTAAACAGTAAATGATGGAAGATGAAGAAGGTGATCAGATATCAGGGTTGATCAGATATTAAGGGTGGAGGGACTGACTTAGCTAAGACTGTGCTGGACAGGCCAGAGGCAAATCAGGGGCCAAGGTCAAGGTCATAATTTTCTCAATTACAAACGTGACTTGTGGGACTGATGGCAAAGCTGGGGGCCAGGGCTGAGAGAAAGGATGGGAAAACAAAGGGCAGTGGGGGCGGGGGTGGGGGTGGGTGATCTAAACCGGAAATGGGGACTTTGAGGCAAGAATTCTTCCCTCTCCAGGATTCAGGAAAGACATTTAGACCCTCATTCAGGGCAAAGAATGAGATTTGATGAGCTGTTTAGAGAATATGTAGACTATCTCAGAACACAAAGAGTAGGCTTACATCTGTTAATGGCAAATTCAAATTCTATTTACTATGGAAACCTAGAGGTGGAGGTAGGGACAATGAATGGGACATACTTCCATTCACTGGATTTCTAAGAATTTATTTCTAAGAATTTACCAAGCCAGAAAGCTTTTAAAAAAAACACAAAAAAACTTAATTTTAGAACAAGTTTAGATTTACAGAAAAACTGGATAATGCAGCGTTCCCATCATACCTGTGCTCAATTTTTCCTATTATTAATATCTTACATAGCTTAGTATGGCATGTTTGTTATAATTAATGAACTAATATTATGGCTATTATTAGCCACAATCCATTATTCATATTTCTTTAGTTTTTTTCTTTAACCTAATGTCCTGTTTCTATTCCAGCATCCCCTCCAGGAGACCACATTACATTGAGTTGTCATGTTTCCTTAGGCTTCCCTTGGCTGTGAGGGTTTCTCAGACTTTCCTTATGTTTGATAAACTTGATAGCGTGATAACCATACCGCTCAGTTGTTTTGTAGAATGTGCTTCCACTGGGATGTGTCTGCTGATTTTCCTCCTGATTAGACTGGGATCACTGATTTGGGGGAGAAAGACCAATCACGGAAATGTCATTTCCATCACATTTCAGGAGGACGCTGACCAAGACCCTCTCTTTGGCCAAACTTGAGTCAGGTTTTCCTGAGCTCCCTTAACAAGTCTCAGCTTTGGACCTTGACCTGCTGCTGGCCTGCCCTGTCTAGTCTTAGCAAAGAGTCCTGAGAAGTCACCCTCCACCCTTGGTATCTGATCACCGTGATATCTGACCGAGTTCCTTATCTTGCACTTGGTGTCCAAGTCTTTGACCTACCTTTTAGCAAGACCCCTGTTAGGCTCCTTTGGTAGGAACCCCCTCACCCATGATATCTCTTCTTAGCAATTTTCTGTCCACTGACCCCCTCACTCTACTTGTTGGCCATGACTCCCCAGATCCTTCCTGTATTTGGAGTTGAGCCCAATCTCTCTCCCCTATTGCAATAGTCTTAACCCTGTGTCATTTGTCTTGAGTGGGAAGACTTCCTTATTTTTAACAAGTATCCTGTGGATAACTTTTCCCCCCACAATTGTTCCAGAGCCCACACTGTCAAACCCAGCTGTGTGATTTATACTAAGCCCCCATGCTCAAACATATTTTACTGATGGGGTACTTGTTAAAAAAAAATTCAGAGAGCACATCACAAAGTCATGAGGGACAGAGACACAGGTTGGGGAGAGAAGATGTGCTATGAAGGACTTCTCTGGTCTGTGTTGGGAAACCTACATCTCAGTGATCTGGGTTCCGCCGTCTGCCCTCCTGGTCTGTGCTGTCCAATACAACCGTCACTAGCCACGTGTAATTAAATTAAATTAAATTAAGAACTCAGATCCTCCATCTAAAGTTACCAGGCAAAATATAGGATGTTTAGTTCAATCTGAAGTTCAGATGAACAATGAATGGTTTTTTGGTGTAACTTTTCAATATAAATGTGTCCCAAAACAGGCATGTGTATCTGAAATGCACATTTAATTGTGTGGCTTGCATTTCTTTTGTCTTAAACCTGGCAACCCTCCTTCAGCCACAGCAGCCAAATATTAATAAATAGTGTCCCGTGGTTACCACACCAGACAGGCAGACGTAGAATATTTACTCCCTCCCAGAATCTTTTATTGCTGACCTATGACATGGCTGCTATGGAAAGAAACAGGTCTGGGATGGAGAGGGACACTGCAGAAGGAATGCAAGGGGAAGTGAGGGCAGGTATAGGGGAGAGGTCTAGAAAATGTGATTAGATTCCAATATATGAGTCACACACTTTACAGCTTCTGGGAAAAGAGATTTCAGGTCCGGTCACTTCAAAGAGTAGGTTCTGATGAAGTTGGTGCCAATTTTTTTTTTTTTTTTTATACACAGAATAGTGACAGGGAATTCCTCTTCATATTAGTGGAGACTTTAAAAAGGATCAGGGTGGGGTACAATCTCATTTTCTCTATCTGTTGAGGATTTACTAGGCGGACTGTTTTTAAATGTCCAGACTCCATCTTGCTGGACATTCCTAAAGAATCTTGTAATGTATTTAGTTGTTCAACAAGTATTAGTTGAAGTCAGTTATTTTCCAGGTCTTAATTCAACAGTAAGAAAGGGAGATAAAATTTCTTAGTACCTGGGACCCATTGTCAAGAGCTCATATCATAATTTGAAAAGGGTAAAACCTATGGCAGTTGTGTGGAGGGGGTCAGTAAAGGGGTGACTCCCCACAACTGGGGAAGTTTTATGAAAGGTATTCTTAATGTGTGGAGAGAAAAAATTTTTTCCTCTTCCAACTTGGGTCCAGTAGTTGGGGAACCTGAAAATGAACTAACAATAGATGGATTAACAGAAGAAAAGATAAGGTTTATTTAAATTCTCATGAGGGATCTTCCAGTAGTGTGAACCTTGGAGGAATAGCCAGAAGAAAAGTTTCTATCAACTTAACAAAAGGAGGGGTGTTAGGGCTTCATTGGGAGCGGATGGAAGGTTCTCTTAGGCTTTTTGATGCTAAAGAAAATGGGCCGTCTGTGTTGGCCTCGGACTTAGCAGGAAACTCGCTCGGAGGGGGGTGTGTGGCGGGGGTGTAAATGAGGGAAGTTCATGTAACTTCTTTGTGCATCTCCTGTAGTGCAAACATTTGACATTAAAGACAAAATAATCTTTATTCCCACTTCTAGTGCCTGTGTGGGTCCTCACGTTAAAGAGTGGGAAGACTGGCAAGCATGGTAAGGGTGAGGGTTCTGTAGGAAGGTGCTGTGAGAATTGCCATTAGCAGGATAAAAGCTTTGACCTGAAAGACTTTTGAAAGGATACACTCAAGAGGCTGGAGTCTGGAATCTTGAGATCTGTGAGGAGGGTTGACGTTTCAGTCAGAAATGACCTTGGGAGGAGAGAACATGTCCGAATTAATCCATAGCATCTTTCTGGGGAGGCTGCATCTGCGCTCAATATTTGATGAGTCAATTATGAATAGTATCTTGTTAAGTTTGATTTTTATCGTGAGCAATTGGGAGCCAATAAAATATACTTAGATGGCCACTGTCCCCATTTCACAGATGGACACACTGAGACCCCAGCAGAGTCTGAAGTCCCAGCTGTCACCTCTAACTGGACAGGGAAGAACATTTTGGGTGAACATGGAGAATAAAGAAAGAGGGGCTGGGTAGACTAGAAATAAAAGTTGAGGATGAGGTATAAATCCCCAGGAAGACAAATGTCTGCAATCACCCAGGAGTTCCTTTTAGAGAGAGGACTTATATTTAGTGGGGAGATTTGTGACTTGCCACATAAGTTCCAGTGCTTGGGCCACACTGGGCTGTGGCCGCCTATCCCATCAGGCTGGGAGCAAAGCGTGTTAGTCACTCACATCTCTACTATCTTTTAGCTTAGGTGCTGGCCTGCATGGATGGGTGGGGTGGATGAGTCAGTGAGCCCCAGACAGCAGATCTGGGGCTGGAGCCTTGAGCCCCAAGAAGACTGACAGGTAGCTCAATTGATTATGGCTCCATTTACTGAGCATTAACTGTTTGCTAAGCAGCATTCTTTCATTTATTTGTCCCAACCACGAGGAAGTGCAATGGCTACTGCAGCGCTCTTTGTATATTTGCGAACTCAGAGATATCAAACCATTTGCTGAAGGTCACAGAGCTGGTACAAACCAGAATTTACACTCAGGCATCTGAGTGAGCATTGTTATTTGGCTGAGGGCTGTGGAGTGTTTACTTGGGAGTCTCCTTCAGTGGGAGAAGGCAGGCAGGGTAGGAGAGTGGTTAGAGCACAGTCGTTGAAGGCCAGTAAGCTTGGAACTCAAATAATAATAATAGTAATATTTACTATTCTAAATAGTAGCACAAACAATAGCGATAACAAGAGTAATACTTTTACTAGAAAAATAGCAATACTTAAAGTAATAATAATTTTATTTGTTTTAAGTATTACTATTAATAATAATAGTAATACTTATTACTATAATAGTAATATTTGTAATTAATGATAGTAATTCTTACAGGTACTAACAATAAGTGATAATATGGTAATGCTTATAATAATAATAATAATAATAGAAATGCTTATCACTGTGGTCATATAGTAATACTTCCATTATCTTCTGATTAATGAGAACATATTACAAGTAAGACGTGTCTATCACTTCACAGATGATTTTCCCGTAGGCCCCGCCTCATTGTGTTAATTTCTTAAATGGGGATATTAAAAATCCTGATTTTGCGGTATTACAGTGAGGGGGAAGGAGGGTGAAATAAGGCAAGGGAATGTCAGATCTTTCAAATCAGTGTCGTGTGAACAGAGATGATTGGATTGCACCCCAAAATGGATGGTCAAATATCTTTGGAAATCTGTGTCCTCAAATGGGCAAAGGATATGAACAGAACATTCCATGGGAATAAGCTCCCTCTGTTGGAAACCCAGTGCTCAGATACCAAGGTTGTAGCACAAAATGGCGAGACCCTGTGGTGGCCACTTGGCAATTAGAATTACAGAAGCGTTTGCCCTTTTACCATTTCTTGCTAATTATCCTACAGAGAAAATTGCATGCATACATATTTAAACAAATACATGGTTATTAGTTGTAGCATTGCGTGTAACAGCAAAATATTGGAAACAGTCTGTCAATAAGGGACTAAATTAATTCTGATCCATGCACACACATTGGAATGGTATTCAACTGTGCAGAAAAGTGAGGAAGCTTTCTTTGATTTGGAAAAATCTCCAGGATACACTGTTGAGTGAAGAAAAAAAGAAGGTGCAGGAGAATGTATATAGTATGGGAGAAAGTAATTTTAAAAAGTCAAGTAACACAAGGCACTAATTAAGTGGTACCTGCAGAGCCTACCATGTGTACGTGTGGTGAGCAAACACCATAGGGGTGAGAGAAACAAGGAGTGAGAGCTGCATTTTTTATCTTTTACAAATTATTTTAAAATTTTGGAACAAGGTAAATTTAATCTGTGGGTAAAAAGGGGGCCACATACTAAACCTGACAAGCCCAGGGGAGGCCTGCTTGGCAGGCCATAGAAATTCAAGAGACTGAAAGTAAATAACCACCTAGGATGGTGTGAATATAAAAATTCCTAACTAAAACTGAGTCAGGGCTGGTCATCAAGTCCTAAACTTGTAGTTTCCTTGACAAAGGTCAGTTTTTACCTCAAGTGAGCCTGTCTATTGTCTTTTTGCATTTAAGATAACCTACCCTTGGAATGTCAGAGTAATCCTGTTTTCCAGACCCCTCAGGCCACAACCACCAGAGCAGGAGACCACAGAAACCCTCAGCCCTCACTGTTATCTTGTTCTCTGAATACCATCTCTGTGTGCTGTAAATGTTAATTATTAACTATCCTGTACCCACCCAGGTAAAAGTATGTGTCTCTCCATTTTATTTTTTATCCAACCCCAGAGATTTCCCTGCTTTGCTTTCTCCCACCTCCCTAATCTACCACCAATGGATTCCATGTGACCCTCTTCCTTTGATTCTAATGTATAAAAGAAGCTGCAAACTGCCATTCTCCAGAGCACTTTCTCAATTTAGTGCGATTTTGGTTCCGTACCAATATCGTCAGTTTAGCTCAAATAAACTTTTATGAAACTTTTTCTTAGAATGCTGGACATTCTTTCGTCGACAATCAAATCTATTGTCTTTATTCAACTGTAGAATATGAGAGAAGAAATTGGGGAAATGCTGGAACCTACATTGTCCCTCTTGAAAATTCACAGTGCAGCATCTCAGTGTCTGGCAGGAGGGAAAAAGAATCAAACCTGTGCGACTTCCTTTTCCAAATTATTTTTAGGAATATTTGTTTTTTGTCTTCCTCTCGGGCTATTCTGCATCGTACAGACATCAGTCTGGGACAAGGAGTTTTACAGAAAGCGGTTAGCACAGGTCATCTGGTCACCTAGGGGTCAGGACAAGGGTTGTTTTAAGGTCATTGGTGTTTTATAACAAGAAAAGCTCATATTCACCCAGCACTTACCAGTGTCTGGCCCATTTTATAAAAGGGGGGAATGAAGCATAGAAATAGATATTAAAGGAATCCAGTAGCTGGCCAAGTGGTGGCATTGGGTTTTGTACCCTGGACCTTCGCAGTAAACGTGCTCTGGGCCTCAAGATACAGCCTTCTCAATTCTGGTTTCGTTCGTCTCTCCCCTCCTACTGGCCAGAAAAGGAAATGTTTTCAGGGACAGCGTCTCGGCTTTCCCTGAGATGGCCTCGCTCGGCGCGACCCCTAGGGCCTGCTTGGGGAAGTGCATCTCTGGTTAAGACATTTTTGTGTTTGTGAAGTGCTCACAGCGTTTCAGAGGGAAGTCAATTTGGACTGAGGTCAAATTTGGTTTACTTATCTGCATCCATAAAATATTTCGTATGCACCCCCGCTGATGTCAGCAGGGTGACAAATCAGCATCCTATGTGCTCGCCCTACATCCACTCTGGCTTCCCTGGGATATGTTCTGGAGCTAGATCAGAATGTCCTTTTCAAAACGCAAGTAATTATCCTGACATAAACCCAGCTAAAAAGTGCCTTAATAGTCCCCAGTGTCCTTGAAAAAGCAAATTCTCACCAGCTTTTGTAGGAAATAAGTAACCTTGTCCCTGTTCGTTTCTTCACTGTAATTGTCAGCATATGATTTTTTCTTCCTGGAATGCTTTTTGCCAGCTAGTCACCAGGCTAGTCTCTGTGCATCCTTTTAAACTTACATGCAGTTTCTTCAGAAAGGAGTATGAAAGACCAAATCTCTCCATTTTTCTCTTTTGCACAACAGATCACAATTTTTTAAATGCTCAGAAGCTTCTATTATAGTTATGCCTTTTTTTTTTTTCAGGGAATCAAATGTTACAAAATGAACAAGAACATCCTGGATATATTGAGTCTGAACCAGTCCCTGGTTCAAGGATGTCATTGCCAATTGGAGGGAATAGAACCCAGGAACATAATGAACTGTACAAGGAAGTACAACCAGCAAAATCCAGACTGTAGGACACTCTTACAGGTCCAATGGTTCAGTTTCTACAACATAGATTATAACAAAGGGAATATAATATTCAAAAGGGCCTGGGGGATGGAGAAGCATCAGGAAAAAAAGTATTATTTCAATATGACTTCTTTTATTACAGTGGTCATCAATCTCTATTTGAATGATGTGTCTCTGTATTCTACTGGGACCATAAGATCCTTGAAGACAGAGGTTATTCTTGAGTTCCCCGTCCAAGCAGTAGGACAGTGTTTGGCGAGGAGCATTGCTCAAAAACATTTGTCTCAATCAGTTCACTAGAGTGACTGATGAATCTTCCGATGAGAGACTAAGCATCACCTGGCTGTATTTCAGAATTAGATAATGGTGATATTGCATAATCCCGTGAATATACGAACACCCACAGAAGCATACACTCTTTAAAATGAAGAATATTATGGTGACTATTTTCTCTATGAAGAAAATGAAAAGAAACAGATCTAAAAAGAACAGAAGAAAAATTTGGCCTGTTGCTCCCACTCCTTTTCCCTTAGCCTTTCTCCTCTTGAGACTCATTGTGAACACCGTTGAGATGTACTCTTGTAACTCTCTGCCAAAGGGGCACGAGTGGGAGGTCATGGTTCCAGTGTGCCAGAGCTCCCCAGTGTCCAGACTCTTGTCCTGACGTTTCCATCGATTCAGGAGATCAGGAACCACATTTAAGGCACAGTGATGTAGAGAAGACTTCATGGAGAAATTCGTGCCCCAGAAGGCCTTCAAACTAGTCTGGGGACTGGGTAGTAAGACGGCTGTAGTCAGGAATGGATGAGAAAGAGGGTTAGTGCAGTGTACCCACTGAAGGGACAGGAGGCCTGGGGTTCCACTTCTGGTTCTGATGCTGGCCTTCAAGAGTGATTTTGGGCAAATTCCTTTTAAAGAAATAGTTCCTTACCTCCACTGTGTTTTACAGGACTAAGGATTGTCAAAATGTATGGCAGAAAGCTTAACCTAGACAGGAATCAGGCAGGTCTACCAGGACAGGACCTCTCTGGCGGTGCAACCTGTTGGTGTGTTCTGCTTACACAGCAGGGTATGTGGATGATGCTGAGGATGGGAGTTCAAGTCTCACCCTAGGACTTGTTAGAGCAGATCCTCCAGGGCTGGACCATGTAGGCTGCATTTCCAAATACACACTCCGTGCTGATGAAATGCTCCCTGGATTCCCCAATCTAACTTCATAAATTCACCAGATTATTTAACTTTCTCTGGGTCCTCAGTTTGGCTCTGCTGTTCTTAAATTGGGTTTGTTCTCCTAATGTCAAATATTTTTTCTTTTAATTAAAAAAAATTATTTATTTGTGTTTTGCCAGGACCCATCAGTTCTAAGTCAAGTAGTTGTTTCAGTCTAGTTGTGGAGGGCGCATCTCACAGTGGCCCCTGTGGGGATCGAACCAGCAACCTTGTTGTTAAGAGCACTGGGCTCTAACCAACTGAGCTAAGCAGCCGTCCTCTCATTTACTTTTTAGTTACAGTTGACACTCAATATTGTTTTATATTAGTTTCAGGTGTACAGCATAGTGGTTAGACATTTATATAACTTACAAAGTGATCACCCTGATAAATCTAGTGTTCACCTGACACCACACATAGTTATTACATTGACTGCATTTCCTATGCTATAATTTACCTCCCCATGATTATTTTGGAACTATCAATTTGTACTTCTTAATCCCTTCACCCTTTTCACCCAGCCCCCAATCCCTTCCCATCTGGCAACCATCAGTTTGTTTTCTGTATCTATGAGTCTGTTTTGTCTGTTCGTTTATTTTGTTCTTTAGAATCTATATATAAGTGAAATCATATGACATTTGTCTTTCTCTGTCTGACTTATTTCATTCAGCATAATACCCTCTAGGTCTATCCATGTTGTCGCAAATGGCAAGATATAATCCTTTTTATGGCCGAGTAATATTCTATTGTATATATGTACCACCTTTACTTTATCCGTTCACCCAAAACACTAACTAGAAAAGACATATGCATCCATATGCTCTTTGCAGCATTATTTAGCCAAGATATGGAAGCAACCTGAGTGTTCTCTTCTCCCCTTTTTACTCCACAGGCTTTGTTTAAGAACCACCAAGTTAAATAGAGAAACAGTAAGTGGAAAGAATAAGGAGGGCTCCCAGACCACATGCATCTAGCCAAGGGGAGGAGGGCCACAGCCCCCAGACACCGTGACAGCAGAGGCTCTGTTCCTCCAAAACTTTTGGATCCCCACAGCACACCTCTGCCTGGTCCCTCAGAAGCCTGCGTGTGTAACCCAGAATGGAGTTCCCTACAGTGTGACTCTCAGCTGGACAGGCTAGTGGCCACAGTCCCTGCCTTGTCTTCTACTCCTTATGATATAGCCTAGGTCATAGAAGCCTGTGGGTGTTTTGAAGAGGAGAGTTCCAACACCTTCACTTGCACTGGAGACATACAAATATTGTCCAGGTATTATCAACAGCAGTAGCTTACTCATTTAAATGAAGCTAATATGCATGACATAGGTATATATGCTTATATGTATATATAAATTTGGATCACATAATTTAGGTTAATTTTTAAAAACAACTTTAATGAAGTATAGTTTACGTATCAATGAATGCATCCATATCAAGTGTATAATTCAGTGATTTTTAGTAACTTGAACGAATGTTACAACCACCACCACCATAAGCAGACTTTCATCACTCCAGTTGTAAGGGTGAAATTTGGTAGATTTGTAATTAAACTTAGCTACTGGTAGTTTGCAGTTTGATCCATCCTAATATTCAGCTGTTTCCTCTTTGTTCTCCTCCCATTGGTTAACTGAAGAACTCTGTTCCCTTTTTCAAAGCTACCCACATAATTAACAAACATCCTAACCTGAAAACAGCAGCTTCTTTAATCCTCAGGTGCCCAGATGGATCACAATCCCCTAGCAGTTTTTCACAACTCCCTAGCAGTTTTTTGCAGACTACTACAGACAATGAGATTTAAAATAAGAGGGAGGGGTTGGCCCAATGGCTCAGGAGGTTGGAGCTCTGTGCTCCTGACTCCGAGGCCTGCCGGTTCGATTCCCACATGGGCCAGTGGGCTCTAGGCCACAGGGTTGCCAGGTCAGTTCCTTGAGTCCCGCAGGAGATGGTGGGCTGCGCCCCCTGCTGGACCTGGAGCTGGGCTGCGCCCTCCACAACTGAGACTGAAAGGACAACTTGACTTGGAAAAAGAGTCCTGGAAGTACACACTGTTCCCCAATAAAGTCCTGTTCTCTTCCCCGCCCCCCCCCAAAAAAAATAAATCAAATCAAATAAAATAAAAGTGAGGTAGCCCTGAGGCCTGCTTTCCTTTGTTTTTTCCCATTTACCTGCCTATAAAACCTTCCGACCGGGGAGGTGGCTTTTGAACTGGAGTCCGCCATCCTCCCAGAATGTCGCATTCCGAATAGACCTGCTTTTCTTTCCACCAACCATGTCTCTCGATTTTTAACTTTTGTACGCGGCAGGCAGCTGGACCTTAGCATGGCATCATAGTATTTCCCTTATATTAAGGACATGATATTTGA
Source organism: Rhinolophus ferrumequinum (assembly GCF_004115265.2). Lineage (NCBI taxonomy): Eukaryota > Metazoa > Chordata > Mammalia > Chiroptera > Rhinolophidae > Rhinolophus > Rhinolophus ferrumequinum. Next base: position 47,249,281 of record NC_046298.1, on the reverse strand, counting down.
CTCGTTTATTTTTCTCAATTGTTTTTAGAGGCTATATGGAGCAAAGCAGATTTGGGCAACCACTATTGTCTTGATTACACAAAGTTACCTAGCAAACCTTAGAGAATTAATGATGAAGCTAAGTCTTAAAATAAAAGTTTTCCGTAAGGTGGCGGGATATAAATTTAACATACAGAAATCAATATCCTTCAATATCCTAATCAAAATATACAAACATTAACCAGTTAGAACCCAATTTTCAAAAGCAACAATGATAAAATATTTTGGAATAAGTGTGACAGGATTTTTAAAAAACCAGTATGACAAAAAAAATTAAAGCCTTCTTGAAAGGCACAGAAGAGAAGTGAACAAATGGGCAGATATTTGTTTTTCTTGGTAGGACGATCCAAGATCATAAAGACATCCGCTCTTTTCAAGATAATTTACAGATTTAATACCATCCCAACAAATAAGCAATAAGTTTTTAGTGGAGCTCCTTTACTTGAGATTAAAGTTCATACGGAAAAACAAACATATAAGAATAACAAGAAAAACACTGAGAAAGAAAAGCTGTGGGAGGGGAGCAGATCTCACAGATATGAAATAGAACCAAGAAGCCTTTCTAGTTAACAGTGTGGTACAGGTGCATACAGAGGCAAACTGACTGTTGGAAGAGAAACAGACAGGATGTTTAGTGTCTGGTAAAAAAAGTCTCATTTCATCACAGAAGCAAATGTGGTCCTGTAGATAAATGATGCCAGTATGTCTGGTTAGCCATTTGAAAAAATAAAATTAGACTAATACTTGACACCATGTATAATACTTGACACCAAATGGATCAGGGATCTAAATGAAAAAATTAAAACCACAAACGTGCAAGAAGAAAACATAGATCAATTCCTATGTTCACTGGGAGTAGGCTAAAGTTTTCTAAGTATGACTCAAAATCAATAGTCAATAAAAAGGTTGATAAGTAGGAACGCATAAAGTTTTTTCTTTTTTTAAATTAAATTTATGGGGTTGACAATGATTAGTAAAATTATACAGGTTTCAAGTGTGCATTTCTATAACACATCATCTATATATCACATTGTGTGCTCCCCACCCAGAAAAATTTTTCAATGAAAAAGGAAGGAAATTCTGACACATACTACAAAATGGATGAACCTTGACATTGTGCTCAGTGAAATAAGCCAGTCACGAGAGAACAAATATTATATGATTCTACTTACATGAGGTACCTAGAATTTGTCAAATTCATCAAGACAGAAAGTAGAATGGTGGTTGCCAGGGGCTGGGGGGAGGGGAAATGGGCAATTGCTATTTAATGGGGACAGAATTCCACTTTTGAAAGATGAAAAGGATTCTGGAAATTGGCTGCATGACAGTGTGAATGTCCTTACCATACAGAACTGTACACTTAAAAATGGTTAAGATGGGGGGTCACGGGAGCACGAAGAGGGTAAAGGGAGTCAAATATATGGTGACAGACGGAGACTAGACATTGGGTGCTGAGCATACAATGGAGTATACAGATGATGTATTAGAATTGTACACCTGAAACTTATATGTTATTAACCAATGTCACCCCAATAAATTTACTTTAAAAAAAAAACAGAGTTGAGGCTGGCCCGGTGGCTCAGGTGGTTGGAGCTCCATGCTCCTAACTCTGAAGGCTGTTGGTTCGTTTCCTACATGGGCCAGTGGGCTCTCAACCACAAGGTTGCTGGTTCAACTCCTTGAGTCCCGCAAGGGATGGTGGGCTCCGCCCCCTGCAACTAGCAACACCAACTGGACCTGGAGCTGAGCTGCGCCCTCCACAACTAAGACTGAAACGACAACAACTTGAAGCTGAATAGCACCCTCCACAACGAAGATTGAAAGGACAACAACTTGACTTGGAAAAAAAAAGTCCTGGAAGTACACACTGTTCCCCAATAAAGTCCTGTTCCCCTTCCCCAATAAAATCTTTAAAAAAACCCCCAAAAACAGAGTTGCTATATCTATACTTATGAGAAGGCCACGACTCAACTTGATCGTATGAATTGGTTCAACCCATATCCCCTTTGTTGGCTTTACATGGTATTTCCTTACTTCTTAATACTATAGATCAAATTCCCCCAAAGACTCAAAGATATAAACCATGAATTATTTCTACACATTACCTAAAAATTACACTAAATTTACCAATAATATTATAGTGTAGAGAACACTTTAATGAACACTTTAAAAATGTCCTCAGCTAGAAGAATGGAATATATATTCTTGGGATGTCACTCTGATAACTTTGTCATAACAACACCTAAAAGACCATATATGTACACCCCAATAAGTTCAACTGCATCACCTGTGCAAATCCTGGGTTGTTTTTCCTATTTGGGAATCAGTTTCTTCAATGCCAACCCAGACTCATGGCTAATTGCTTTGTGGAGTTTAGGCCCTTCTTAGCATATAACTCCCCAATATCTTCAATTGACAATGACATATTACAAAGAGTCCAAAAGGAACAACACCCTTCTTTGGTATAAATGGTGGAACCTACTCCATCAATAAGAGTTGGATTATGTGAAGTAGTCATCCAGATTCTTACCTCTCATTTGGCTGTTATAGTAAATAATATAGCCCAGCCCAAGCCCTGGGGGGACAAAGAAACAGTTTAACATCCTTAACCCAAGTAGTTATAAATATTGAAATAGCCTTACATTTTCTTTTGGCCAACCATTTATTTTGGCCTTCGCCATTGCTAATATTTCACATTGTTCATAGATTAACATTACATGTGAGTGTAGGAATACTCTTTATCTATGTTGAAAGGCATCCTGGTGATCTGTCTAAGTAAACTCAAGGAACCATTGGATCTTGTTTCCTTAGTCAGGCTTAGGAAACCTGGAGTCATAGTTCTGGAGTGTCTTACAGACCTTTTTTATAATACTTTTGGTTGTCTCAGGGTTGTTAAATATCTGCTGTCCATGATCTTTTTTTTTTTTTTTTTAAAGAATATCACTGCATTTATTTTCATATAGGTATTTTTCTAAAGCTTCGACATTTTTCTCAAAAATAAGAATCCCAAAGCTTAGAACTGGATCACTTGGCCCTTTCTCTTCTCATCTCCTCCCAGTTCAAAATGCTTGCCTCTCTTAACGGCCAGCATCCTCTTGGATCTGCAGTGAGGCTCAACACATTCCAGCCTCAGCACAATCGTCTTTGTGGTTTTAGTCTCCTTCCGGAAAATCGGCTTTGTCTGGCCACCGTAGCCACTCTGCTTCCCATCATAGCGCCTCTTTCCCTGGGCATACAGGGAATCCTTGCCCTTCTTATACTGGGTCTCTTTGTGAGGCTGAGGCTTTCCACACTTTTTACAGAAAGTCCTTCGGGTTGTGGGCACATTGACCATCTTTACAGTAGAGATGTCCACACGATGAAAACAGGAAACTCAGCATTTCTTGCCTGGCTCTGCTCGTGCCTAACAGAAAAAGCTGTTGTCCATGATCTTAAATGCTTCTGTATATCCACAGTCCCAGAGATGATTGGATAAATGTTTAAAAAAACAAAACAAAAAAAAACCCAACAGGATAAAGTCATGCTAACGAAGGCTCTAACTGTTAACCAGATCTCTACAATGAAAAATAGTGTTCAATGTTTGTACAATCCCTGAGGATCTCTCCAGTGGTTTTGTCCGAGTGAGGACCTAGAGGGGAAACTGAGAATGAAAATGTTTACACACTCTTAGGAAAAGACTGTGCTGTTGGCATGATAAGTATCCAGCAGAACTAGTTTTAAGTTCCTTTAATTGACCAACAATAACTTGCTTTAGTGAACACAGTTTTGCAAGACAATCAGTAAGTAATAGCCTCTAACTTCTGAAAGTCAGCCAATTAGGAATGGGCAAACTCCAATAAACACACGTCCCCAGTGTTAAGTAATTGACAAGCATTACACCTGACTGATCCTAATTCTACAGGTGATGTCCACCAATCATGCTGCCGAATGTCCACAATTCCCTACAACTTGCTCTGTTTGTTGAGACTGCACCTGGCCAGCATAGCACTTCGTTGCTATAGTAATCAATAAGCTCAACTTTACTTATTTCACGTATTGAGTTGTAGTCTCATCATCCTTCACAAGTTTAAAACCAGAAAGTGATACCATTATATATCTCCAGAATACCTAGAATGAAAATGATGGAAAAAAATAAGGATTGGTGGGAATGTAGAATGAGGATATTCTGCTGTTGGAAGTAAAATTGGTGTGACCTCTCCTAGGTAAACACCCAACACAATTTTGTTCACATATTCATTATCAGATATTTACTAAGTGTTCGTGGCAGTACTATTTTGTAATAGCCCCAAACTGCAGCCTACTTAAAAGCCCATCAATAGTAGAATGGATAAATAATTTGTGATACATTTATTAATACATGGGTTTTTTCCAGCTTTGTTGAGATATAATTGACATATAACATTGTGTAAATTCAAGGTGTACAATGATGAAATATCTTACTGCAACAGGTATGGGCAAGCTGTGACATGCAACAATCCTACGGATGGATCTCCAAGCCCAAAACTGAGTGAAAGAGGCCAGACCAAAGAGCACACACTATGAATCCATTTATATAATATACAAAATTAGACAAAGTCAGTTTATGCTGCTAGAAATCAGGACAGTGGTTATCCCTGGAGGGGTAGGGACTGGATGGGAGGAGCGTGCGGGGAAGGGAAGTTCTGGGGTGATGGTAATGTTTTCTTCTTGTCATAGATGCTCTTAATATGGGTACGTTCAGTTTGTGAAAACTCATCAACACTTATCCTATGACATGTGCAATTTTGTTTGTTTGTTTGTGATGTTGTACTCCCAGAAAATTAAAAAGAAAAAAATTAACCTAGGGGTGGTTAAATTTCTCTTTTTGATTTGACAGATGTCCTTCATAAAGAAAATCCTGTTTAGCAAATTAAAAACTAAGGCTTGTAACAAACAATTGCAATTATTTCTAGAATCCCTCCTTTTATAAGGTAAGGGAGAAAACCTTTGGTGTCTGTTTGCTTTGCTACCAGTGTCCTCCTGGTAAGTGGAAGAAATTGTGATTATATTTGCGTTGGGAATCTGTTCATCTTCCTCCCTGGTCATGTGTCTTTTACCAACTCCCCTCTGATTTAGTTTCTTCTCTGTTACAGCTGGCTTGGCCTAACAGATTTGAACAATTTGCTAAATGCAACCAGGGCAGGGACAGGATATCCCCCTGCCCAAGGCACAGAGTCCAATACATGTAAAAAACAGGAGACATAAGGAGCAAAACGCAAGAGAGAAGGCGACAGAGAGAAAGGTGCAGACAAGACAGAGAAGGGAGGCAGGAAGAGTGGCAGAGATGGACGGACCAAAACACTGAACAGTGGGGGACAGGGTTTCTGATTGTGCATCACAGGTCACAATGATTTCAACATCAATTTTAAATAATCATATTTAATGTATACCCAAAGCATCCAAACTCAATGATGGTTACACAATTAATTGAGTGACAGTTTCGCAGACGTGGGGATGTACATGAAAAGGAACAGATGCTACTGTTTGAGAGATGGAGGTCATGGGGCTGGAAACGAAGGGAGAGGAGATGGTAATGACATGCTCACCTTGCAGAGAGGGAGGGCATTTGAAACACAGGATAATTATTGAGTGAAAAAGGAAAAAGAAAACCAATATAAGCGTATCTTTGACATTTACCAAAGTAATATGAGATGAATTAAATATAGTGGTAAATTATATTGGAAAGAAGAGGGGGCGGGGAAAAAGCACAGGTGGAAGTGAGTTAAATTCTCAGGAATCATAAGAGGAAAATAATGCCTGTGAAGGGATTCAGAACAGCCCTCCCGCCCCCAGATATGCCTCTTTGGCATGTGGATTATTTTGAGCTGAAGGCATTCTGGATTCTGTGGGCTCATGAGAAACTTTTACCTCTCCCTTAAATAATTTAAATTTGGGGTCTTGCCCATAATAAGAATTACTACCAGAAATAACTTTGTATGACCTGTTGATAGGGCAGAGAAAACATCTGATTACTGAACATCTGCTCTTCTTGTTCTGCAATGACCTTCTTCCCCTCTGAAGCCCCAGGGTGCCTTACTGCATTCCCAGCTCAGAATGTTATATATACCTCAGTTTCCCTTTCTGTCTCTGACCCTCTCGTGCATGTGGCATCTCCTACGCTCTCCTGTATGCAGTGTTCCCACACATATGTAATTAATTTTGGTCATTTTGTCTTGTTAATCTGTCTCATGTCAACTTAATTATTAGACCAGCCAGAAGAACCCAGAAGGGTAGAGGGAAGTTTCTTCCTCCCCCACATCGGAGATTTTGTGTCTTTCAAATTCTATACAATGTGGTATTGCAGATGATATTCTCAAAGCTCAAATCACTGTTCTAATATTATTTTAAACTCTTTGCATAATCCCTTCTGTTATTTTATGGTTGTTTTGAAGTTAGAATCTTAACCATGTGGAATTATTTCAATATAAGAATTCCATATACAGTCATGTGTCGCTTTAACGGCGGAGATACATTCTGAGAAACACTTGGTTAGCCAATTTCGTTATTGTGTGAACATCATTGAGTGTGTTACACAAATCTAGATGGTGTAGCCTACTGCATACCTAGACTGTATGGTACAGCTATTGTTCCTGGGCTATGAGTATGTTACTGTACTGAATACTATAGGCAATTATAACACAATGGTAAGTCTTTGGGTATCTAAACATATCTGAACATGAAAAAGGCAGGCGCAGTAAAATTACAGTCCATAGTGTTATTATACAATTGGCAGTGCAGTAAGCATCATCACAAACATGTGAGTAATGCATTCCACTGTGAGGTCATGATGGCTACAATGTCATTAGGTGATAGGACATTTTCAGCTCCATTATAATTTTATGGGACCACCATCATATATGTGGTCCATCGTTGACTGAAGTGTCATTATGTGATGTGTGACTGTAAATCATTTCCAAATGTCCCACAGTTGTTCAAGAGGGGAATATGTCTTTATTTCTGAATCCTGGTGCCTATTTTAGTGCCTGGCATATAGTGGGCCTTTGGCAATGTTGAATGGATGACTCCGTACTCTTTTTAAAATTTATTTCTTTATTTTTCAATTACAGTTGACATTCAATATTATGTTAGTTTCAGATAGACAAAGTAGTGATTAGAAATTTATATACTTTATCCAGTGATCCCCTCAATAATTCCAGTACCCATCTGACACCATACATAGTTCTTACAATATTATTGACTATAGTCCCTATGCTATACTACTAATACTCTACTTATCTTTTTTTAATTTTATTGGGGAAGGGGAACAAGACTTTATTGGGGAACAGTGTGTACTTCCAGGACTTTTTTCCAAGTCAAGTTGTTGTCCTTTCAATCTTAGTTGTGGAGGGTGCCGTTCAGCTTCAAGCTGTCCTTTCAGTCTTAGTTGTGGAGGGCGCAGCTCAGCTCCAGGTCCAGTTGCCGTTTTCTAGTTGCAGGGGGCGCTGCCCACCATCCCTTGAGGGAGTTGAGGAATCGAACTGGCAACCTTGTGATTGAGAGTCCTTGCTCCAACCAACTGAGCCATTTATACTCTACTTTTTTGTCTTGACCACATATTTTATTCAGTAGCTGCATCACGTTGTTGAAGCATTTAAACCTTGCTACTATTGGGGAGAAAAAACTTTTTTTGGGGGGGGGAAGGGGAACAGGACTTTATTGGGGAACAGTGTGTACTTCTGGGACTTTCCAAGTCAAGTTGCCCTTTCAATCGTAGTTGTGGAGGGCGCAGGTCAGCTCCAGGTCCAGTTGCCATTGTTAGTTGTGGGAGTTGAGGAGTCAAACCGGCAACCTTGTGGTTGAGAGCCCACTGGCCCATGTGGGAATTGAAGCGGCAGCCTTCAGAATTAGGAGCACGGAGCTCCAAATGCCTGAGCCACCGGGCCGGCCCTAGAAAAATACTCTTTATCCACTCTCTTAGGTTCTGTGACTAGAGTCCTGCAAAATAGACAGACAAAAGACAGATTAACAGGATTATTTGACCAAATGAGCCTTGCTAGGTTCCTTCCTGTCTAATAAGGGATTATTTATGCATATAGGAGCTAACAAAAGTAGCTATCTTGCTAATTGGTTAAAGTTAGACTTTGTAGGAGACAACAAGGGGGCAGAAAAGTCTTCTAGGGGAAGAACAAATAGTTTTCCTTAGGAAGAAAAATAGGTTTTTAAGAGAACAAAGGGGAGATAAGAAACTTCATGATAATTTTTATTTACGCAAGTGTGAATGGTATTTCCATTTTCTTTGGGGCCATAAAACTTCTCAGTGAGGAGTTATAGTAATAGGTTTACTCCATTTCCTCCTCTTGGAAGTTGTCCCTCTCTAAAGAGGGAATTTATGGCAGCCTTATTTCCCAGAATTTTCTGCTTTTAGACAGATAAGGGAAGCTCTGAGAAGGCTTCTTTCTATATCTATTGACTCTCAACATACTTAAAATAGTCTTTATTTCAACTCTGGGATTTCACACAATCAACTGTAACGCTCCATAACAGCTTAAGCCCCTTCATTCCATCATGTCCTGGTGTGATTGGCTTTTTAAAGATCAATGTTAAGAGTTAATGAGTACACTTAAATCCAGTTTGGGTGGTTTTTGCCCAGTGTTTTAGCCTGTGGGTAATTTGATCATCTCATGATCTGATCTGTCCATCTTTCCCCAGATGCCTTCACTGCACAACTCCCCTTCCTGCTCCCATTTATTTCCTTCCATGAACCAGTAGTGCTTCTTACATCTTACAGCGTGTTGTCTTTCTCCGCCTACATTTCCAGCTCTCCCAGCAAACCGAGCTTCTTGTAGAACGGGATCAAATCGCACTCATCTTTATCTTCTTTGGTCCCTGTGTGCAAGATTAATAAGAGAAAATGACCAAATTTAATTACATATGTATGGGAACACTGTGTACAGGAGAGAGTAGGAGACGCCACATGCACGAGAGGGTCAGAGACAGAAAGGGAAACTGAGGTATATATGATATTTTGAGCTTGGAATGCAGTAAGGCACCCTGGGGCTTCAGAGGGGAAGAAGGTCATTGCAGGATAAGAAGAGCAGATGTTCAGTAATCAGATGCTTGTTAAATGTTTTTGTCGTGTGAATTAACAAACATCAGAGATTTTAAGCTCCCTGTCTTCTGGCTGGGGTCTGGAGTGTCCTCGACACTTGAGTATCTCAGGTCGTGTGCAGACTGTGGAAAGTTGAGAAGTGTGTGGCGGTTCAAAATGAGTAACTCCCAGATGTGTCACTGTGGCATGCAGAATATTTTGAGCTGGAAACAATGAAGGCCCAGAAGGCTCAGGAAGAACTTTTGATCTTTCCCACTTATTGCCCAAAAGAATTTAAGATAGAGGATCTGTCAAATATATGGTGATGAAAGGAGAACTGACTCTGGGTGGTGAACACACTAATGGGATTTATAGATGATGTAATACAGAATTGTACACCTGAAATCTATGTAACTTTACTAACAATTGTCACCCCAGTAAACTTTAATTTAAAAAAATAAAAGATAGAGGATCTGCTCCAGGAAAGGAGATATCATCATAAATATCTATAGTTTAATTTGAACTAGGCATGATAGACAGGAAGGAACCTAGCAAGGCCGATTTGATCAAAGTCCTCCCTGTGTTCTATTGTTTCAAGATGGCCCAACAAACATTTTACTAAACATTAACTCTTTTCACCCCCTTATAAATTGCTTTATTTCCCTGTGAAGTCCTAGACCCCTGTTTACCCCTTCTTAGTCCAGAATGACATATGTACCTCATTTTGCCTTCCTGTCTTTGAAACTTTCATGCTTATGTGAATTACCTATGCACCTGTATTGAAATTGATTTTTCTGCTGTTAATCTGCCTTGTGTGATTTTAATTATTTGACTAGCCACAAGCTCTAAGAGGGAAATGGGGAAAGTTTTCACATCCAAAACAGATGTAAGAAGATAGAGAGAGAAGGGCTGTGAGTAGTGTCCCATGTTATATAGCCCCTACTTCCAGGGTCCATGATGGTCAAATGAATTCATGCATTTAAAAAATCTTAGAATCATGTCATCCAGCAGTCCTCTTTCTGGGTACACACCCAAAATAATTGAAAACAGGGTCTCAAAGAGATATTTGTGCACCCATGTTCATGGGCTGCATAATTCACAACAGCCAAAAAGTGGAAGCAACACAAGTGTCCATCGATGGAAGAGTGGATACACACAAAGTAGTCCATACATACAATGGAATATTATTCAACCTTTAAAAGCAAGGAAATTCTGACATACGCTATAACATGGGTGAACCTGGAGGACATTAGGCTCAGGGCAGTAAGCCTGACACAAAAAGGCAAATACTGTATGACTCCCCTTCTATGAAGTACCTAGAGTGGTGAAATTAGCAGAGACAGAAAGTAGAACGGGGGGTGTCAGAGGTTGGGAGGACAGTGAATGGGGAGTTAGTGTTTAATGGGGACAGAGTTTCAGTTTTGCAAGATGAAAACTGGGATGTGACGGCACAACAATGTGCATGTAGTTAACACTACCGAACTGAATAGTTTAAAATGGTTAAGATGGCAAATTTTGTTATGTGAATTTTACCACAATTTAAAAAAATCTTAGTACGGCGCCTTGAAGGTAGTAATAACCATATGTACAGAGTCGTCTGATAGCATCAGGGCAGAGGCTCCTGGCCCCGCCCACCCCCACCCTCCCCTTCCAGGATAGAGTTGTCTGATATGGGTTCCCAGCTCCTTTTTAGAGCCATTATCAGCTCTAGCTCCACCGGGCGTACCTTAACCTCCCTGATTCCCATCCAGTGATCCAGGCTGGGCTCCAACAGTCCGGTAAGTCTGGGTAACCCCTCTTCTGTAGGAGACAGGACAAGTGAATTCAGTATTCCTAGAGACTTCAGCAGTCCGACCATGGAGTTGCTCAGTCTAGCTCCATGCCAAGGGTGGAAAAGACCCATGTTCCAGATGAAATTAGTAGGAACTGGAAGCTGCGTGCGTGTGAGAAGGAGTGGGGGTGGGGGAGACTGGATGAGTGTCCGAAGGCTCTGAGGCTGTTTTCTTAATGCATGGGTAAACAATATTAAAGGTGAAACGCTATTCAAGGATTAGGATGGAAGGGGCAATGATTTCATTCAGTCTCTCATGTACGCTGATTTGTTTGTTCAGCCAGCAACTCGGGGAAGCTGGCCCTGTTACTACCACGAGCGGCATTTTATAAAAATGTGGTAAAATGCACATAACATGTACTGCCTTCACCATCGACTCTATTATTATTATTGACATTTTCTAAAAAATTGTGGTAAAATGCGCATGATATAAAATTGGCCATTTTAAAGTATTTTTAACTATGTTTAAGTGTACAGTTCAGTAGTGTTAAGTACATTTACATTGTTGTGCAACCAATCACCAGAACTCTTTTTTCATCTTGCGAAACAGAAACTCCTTACCGTTAACTAATAACTCCCCATTTCCCCTCCCCCAGCCCCTAGCAACCACCATTCTACTTCCTTGTTCTTGCTTTTCCCCCCAATTACAGTTGACGTTCAATATTTTATTAGTTTCAGGCGTACAGCATAGTGATAAGACATGTATATAATTTATGATGTGATCCCCCATAAGTCTAGTACCTCCCTGACACTACACATAGTTATTCCTGTAGTACTGACGATATTCCCTGTGCTGTACTTTACATCCCTGTTTTATAACTGCCAATTTGTACTTAATCCTTTCATGTTTTTCACTCAACCCCCCAGCATTCTATTCTGTCTCCATGGGTTTGACCGTTCTAGGTAATTGGTAGAAGTGGAATCACACGGCACTTGTCTTTGCGACTGCCCTATTTCATTTAGCATAATATCCTCAAGGTTCACTCATGTTGTAGCTTGTGTCAGAATTTCTTTTCTTTTAAAGGTCCCCCCGACCCAGAGAGGTTTAGTGAGAAGACATTCCAAGCCCCAAAGGAGTAGGAAATAGAGTCCCATCATTCCTGAATTTGGCTCGAAGATTAATCCTCCCTCCCTCCGGGCAACTGGGAGGACATTTTGGTTTGATGCCTTCACTGAGCTGGGCTAGAATCTTTCCCTTCCTACAAATCCCATCTCTTTCTGCCCCAGCTCCAAATTCTAAATCCATTTCACTCTGCAAACAACAAAACACAACTACCAGGTTTCAGGATCCTTGGTGGAGAAATGTGTGGCCTGTGAGCTCTCTTATAACCAAACCCCCCAGTCACTGATCAAGGAAGTGAGGAAGTAATGATGCTTATTAAATAATCATAGTTTCCTCCGTTTTACAGAGGAAGGGAGGACAAAGAGTGGTATGTAACTTTTGCAAAATCAGACAGCTGATAACATGGCAGAGCTGGATTTCAACCTGGGTGATATGGCTTCAAAATTCCACACTCTTATCTACTCAACTCATACCAGATAAGCAGCTACTATGTCCCAGGCACTATACTGGGAGATTTTGCTTGCTTCTCTCTTCAAACAATCCTTCCAGTAACTTTGAAATGTATTAAAACTCTCCATGAATTTGACTATTCTAGGTAATTTTTTTTTTTTAAATTGGGGAATACTGGGGAACAGTATGTTTCTCTAGGGCCCATCAGCTCCAAGTCATCCTTCAATCTAGTTATGGAGGGCGCAGCTCAGCTCCAAGTCCAGTCACCATTTTCAATCTTTACAAGGGGTACACCCCACCATCCCATGCAGGAATTGAACCAGCAACCTTGTTGAGAGCTCGCGCTCTAACCAACCGAGCCATCTGGCAGCCCTCTAGGTAATTTTTTTTTTTTTAAGATTTTTTTTTTTTTAATTGGGGAAGGGGAACAGTACTTTATTGGGGAACAGTGTGTACTTCCCAGGACTTCCTTCCAAGTCAAGTTGTTGTCCTTTCAGTCTTAGTTGTGGAGGGCGCAGCTCAGCTCCAGGTCCAGTTGCCATTACTAGTTGCAGGGGGCACAGCCCACCATCCCTTTCAGGAGTCGAACTGGCAACCTTGTGGTTGAGAGGACGCGCTCCAACCAACTGAGCCATCCGGGAACTCAGCGGCAGCTCAGCTCAAGGTGCCGTGTTCAATCTTAGTTGCAGGGGGCACAGCTCACCATCCCTTGCGGGACTCGAGGAATTGAACTGGCAACCTTGTGGTTGAGAGCCCACTGGCCCATGTGGGAATCGAACCGGCAGCTTTCAGAGTTAGGAGCATGGAACGCTAACCGTCTTAGCCACTGGGACGGCCCCCTCTAGGTAATTTTGGTAATTCTTGATGGCTTTCTGTCTTGCTTTCTCTGCAGATCTTAACCTCCTCAACTCCATCTAGGATGCTGTGTCAGCGTGTTTGCCAATTTGGTCAGAAGCTGGTCCGCAGGCGGCCCCTGGAGACCAGGGGAGAGTCTGAGAGCTGCTTGGCCCGTTGTCTGGGCACCATGGACCTGGTGGCCTTGGGTGTGGGCAGCACCCTGGGAGCAGGAGTGTACATCCTGGCTGGTGCAGTGGCCAGGGACAAAGCTGGACCGGCGATTGTCATCTGCTTTTTGGTGGCCGCCCTGACTTCTGTGTTGTCTGGGCTCTGCTATGCGGAGTTTGGGGCCCGGGTACCATGCTCCGGTTCTTCGTATCTCTACAGCTACGTCACAGTGGGACAACTGTGTGCCTTCATCACTGGATGGACCCTCATACTCTCCTATGTCATTGGTGAGATGACAGGGACGATGTGGGGGAAACAAAGGACTTAAGATCAGGAACATAGGAAGAAGGATTGCGGTCTTCACCCTCATTCATGAACACTTTACCACCTTATGAGGGAAGTGCGTAACAGTGTCAGGAAACCCCCAAAACTCCATTCTACTCAACTCTATTCTGCTTTCCTTAAATTACTGAACTAAGAACCAGGAAGAAACGGGAACTATAGGAAGTGGGGAAGAATTCCTGTGGGTGAGAGACGTTCTCCGAGGCTCACCATTGTGAGGTCTTTGCTCAGCTGTCGCCTTCGTGAGATTTTCCCTGACCACCCGATTTCAAATGTCAACGCTCGTCTCCCAGCCCTCCAGGTCCCACTTCCCTGTTTACTTGCACAACACTGGTCTTCTATTACATTAAAAAGTTTACCTGTTCTGTAAAACATCTGTGTCTGCTCTCCCCACCGCATGAAAAGAAAAGAAATTCTTTGAGATTAGGTATTTTGTCTTGTTTTTTTCCACCCCAAAAAAATATATCCCACGGTGCCTCAGTGGGGGTGCAGACTGCAAATGAATGTTACTTCTTCTGTCTTGCAGGGAGTGCCAGTGTGGCCAGGGCCTGGAGCTCTGCCATTGACAGCGTGACTGGGAACCACATCTCACGGGTCCTGCAGGGCAGTTTTTCTCTGCATGTGCCTCACCTGGCCCAGTACCCAGACTTTTTCTCGCTGGGCCTGGTGCTGCTGCTCACTGGTGAGGCAGGGATCAGAGACAGAATGGGGATAGTGGGGTTTGGAGGGGGAACTGGGATCGAAAGGCTTGGAGGTGGCAAAATGGTGGGGGGAATTAGAGACTGGAAAGGGGGATCTGTAGTGGGAAGGACAGGGGGGCAAGATGTAGACCATTGTCACCCTTGGCACTACTGACATTTTGAGCTGGATCAGCATTTAGTGTGTGTGTGGGGGGCTGTGCATTATAGGATTTCATTTTTAAAAAAATTTTTTTTATGAGTCTATTTGAGCCAAACTGACATGCTGGGAAGCAAGATCTCAAATGGTCCTAGGATTTCATTAAAAAAAGAAAAAAAGAAGAAGATAGGGGGCCAGCTGGTGGCTCAGGGGGTTGGAGCACCATGATCTTAACGCCCAGGTCGCTGGTTCAATTCTTACATGGGCCAGTGAGCTGCGCCCTCTACAGCTAAGATTGTGAACAACAGCTCTCCCTGGAGCTGGGCTGCCATGAGCAGCTGGAGGTTGGCGTAAGCTGCTGTGTGCTGCCAGGGCTGCCTGCCTTGTGCTGTCATGAGCGGCTGGTGGCTAACGTGAGCGGCCGACTGACGACTGGCGATCGACTGCCTCAGCCAGGGGGAGTGCAAGGCTCATAATACCAACATGGGCCAGGGAGCTGTGTCCTACACAACTAGACTGAGGAACAATGGCTTGAACTGGAGTGGGGGGCAGGGTGGAAGAAAGGGGAAAAAAATGCAAAAAAAAAAGAAAGATGGGATATTGCCCATGGCACCTACCCCCTCAAATGGGACAATCAGAATATCTCCAGACATTGCCAAATGTCCCTTGGGGGAACAAAGTCATCTCCAGCTGAGAACTATTGACTTTGACAAGTTTCTTCCTCCGTACTGAGACCAGAGTTTTTAAAAATGATGCCATTTATTTTTTTTAATTGAGGTGAAATTCATGTAATGTAAAATTAACCATTTTATTTTATTATTTTCCCAAGATTCATTGAGATATAATTGCTATATCACATCGTGTCAGTTTAATGTGTCCAGCGTGGTGATTTGATACATGTATACACTGCAAGATGACCTCAATAAGAAATTAACCATGTTAAAGTGTACGATTCAGTGGCACGTAGTACAGTCACAATGTTGAGTAACTATCACCTCTATCTAGTTACAAAACGTTTTCATCATCCCAGAAGGAAATCCTGTACCCATTAAGTCGTCACTGCCCATCCCCTGCCTCCAGCCACTGGAAACTACTAGTCTGCTTTTCTATGAATTCATTTATTCTGGATTTTTCCTATTTCACTTTCCCACAGGTCTACTGGTTCTGGGAGCTAGAGAGTCAGCCCTGGTCACCAAGATATTCACAGGCATGAACCTTTCCGTCCTTAGCTTCGTCTTCCTTTCTGGCTTCATTAAGGGTCATGTGCACCACTGGCAGCTCACGCAGCAGGATTACGAATTGGCCAAATCTGGATCCAACGACACCTACAGGTCAGGAGTGCACTCCTGGACAGAGTAGAGTGTGTGTGTGGGCGGGGTGGGGTGGGTGCACAGCTGGGAATCTGGTGGGGAACAGAGATCTGGGCTGATGGGTCCAGGTGACGAGGGGAGTGGAGCCCAGGACTGTGGTCTGACTGAGCTGTCCAGTACAGAGGGCTGAACACATCTCACCCATGTTCTTGCTCTTCCCTCTCTCTATAGCTTGGGCCCTCTGGGGTCTGGAGGGTTTGTACCTTTTGGCTTTGATGGGGTTCTCCGCGGAGCAGCTACGTGTTTCTACGCATTTGTTGGTTTTGACTGCATTGCCACCGCAGGTAACACGGTCATTCTGTCCCATTTGGGGTCTGGGCACAGTATGGGCTGCCCTCGGACACAGGGTTTATAGAAGGTTAGCCTGCGTTTGGAGGTTCACGAAGCAAGAGAATTTTGTGCCTTCATGTCCGTGTGTTTTCCTGACCCCACACTTCCATCTGTCCTGCAGGGGATGAAGCCCGCAATCCTCAGCGTTCCATCCCCCTGGGCATTGTCATCTCGCTCTTCATCTGCTTTTTGGCATATTTTGGTGTCTCAGCGGCACTCACCCTCATGGTGCCCTACTACCAGATTCATTCTGACAGCCCCTTGCCACAGGCTTTTCTTTACGTTGGATGGGCCCCTGCCAGATATGTTGTGGCTGCTGGCACCCTCTGTGCTCTTTCATCCAGGTCAGTGTCAAAAACTTTCTCCTCATTTACTTTACATTCTCAGATGTCCCTGCCTTTGATTGAGAGATGAGAAGGAGAGACACCTTGCCTCATGTAGGCTAGGGAGTAGAAGCACTGGTCTGTCCTGGTCTCCATGTCCTCACACACGTTTCCATTTTCTCCTCCAGCCTCTTGGGTGCCATGTTCCCCATGCCTCGGGTGATCTACGCCATGGCAGAGGATGGGCTCCTTTTCCGGGGACTTGCCCGGGTCCATGACCGCACACACACCCCCATCATAGCCACTATAGTTTCTGGGACTCTTGCAGGTAGAATAAATAAAAGCCACTCCTTTTTTGATCAATTTCCTCATCTTGGATATTTCCAGTGGTTTCTCATCCCTCTCCCCCGACCTTGTTTGTGTCCTATTCTAGCATTCATGGCACTCCTCTTCGAGCTCAGTGATCTTGTGGACCTCATGTCAATTGGGACACTGCTTGCTTACTCCCTGGTGGCCTTTTCTGTGCTTGTCCTCAGGTGAGGCTCCATTACCTCCTGACTGGGGTCTTGACCTCGTGGGGGTTGATGGAGGGCTGATCCTTTTCTGCCTTCATGCTGTCTCCTAAGTGCCCTGCTACACGTAAGGCAGGGAAGAGGTGGTTAGGCTGCCTGATGCTGGATGGATAGGGGCTGGTGTGAATATTTCCTTAATACCTCTAACTCAGGTACCAGCCAGACCAGGATTTACGGAAGAATGAGAAAACAGAGGTGGAAATAACTGAGGTAAAGCCTGAACCTGAAGCAAGTTCTTTGGCATCTGTACCTGAAGCAGGAAACTCAAAGACTCTAAAGAGTCTGTGTAACCCGATCAACACCATCCCCACTCGGAAATCTGGCCAGACCGTCTATGGATGTGCCTTTCTGCTTGGTGAGCAGTGGGGTTTCTCTTTGGTGGTGTTCTGAAATTAACAGGATGTGTGCCTTTGGCAGCTGAGGAGGAGTCTTGGAGATATGATGGCTCTTCTTGACGTGGACAGTTGAGGGTGGGATGTGAGCCAAGGTCTTGACATATTTGGCTTCTGGAACTGGACCTGTTCTCCAACTTGACCCTTGCAGCTCTCTTGCTGACGATCCTGTGCCTGATACTGGCCCAATGGCCCAGCCATCTGTTCTCTGGAGACCCACTATGTACAACATCAGCTGGGCTGCTGCTTCTGCTTATTTTTGGGACCACTTTCATCATTTGGAGACAGCCCCAGAACCCAACTCCTCTTAACTTCAAGGCAGGTGACTTTATATCTCCAAACTATCTACCTGGAACAAATGAACTCACTTGAGGTCTAGGCATTCTTTCCTGGACCAGGGAAGAACAAGGGGAGTTGCTAAAACCATGATCCACACTCAATCCTTTACTAGTTCCATTCTCAGGGACATCCAGTGGGACACCCAGTATAAGCGGGCATTGAATGCTCAGCCCGGATGGTCCTGGTCTTCCTTCCCGCCCGGGGGGTAGGGCACCTCCGTCTTTGCGGTGAGTGCCGGGATTTACCGACTCTGCCCACAGGTCCCTGCTTTGCCTGTCCTTCCGCTGATAAGCATCTTTGTGAACATTTATTTGATGATGCAGATGACTCCCAGGACCTGGGCCCAATTTGGCATCTGGATGGTGATTGGTAAGTGGCTTTCTGGGGACAAGGGGCCTCTTGGGTGGCTGACCTCAGCCCTCTTTCTAATACCTTGCCTCCAAATTGTCTCAAATGCCATAATAGGAGGCCTACCGGGCATTTACAAGTGGGGAGAGTGCCCAATTTTCCTTCTTATTGTCTCATTTCTGTACTAGGACTTGCCATATACTTTGGATATGGGATCTGGCACAGCGTGGAGAAGACCAATGATCAACAGCCACCGGCCTCAAGCTCCCAGACTGCTGACAAAAATGTCCCTAGTGCTGAATTTCCATACAGGAAGTAGATGCTGTGTGGAACCTCCATCTGCTGGAGGTATGGAAGTGTCTTCTGGCTCAGCGGAGACTTTGAGCCTCATGGAGTGTGAAGGCGGGATGCATTTAGGACCTTGGATTTAAGTCCACTGGACAAAATGCCTTTAATGTTGTAAACTTTTAAAAGCATAATATATACACACAGAAAAGTGCATTATCACAAAGAAAATACAAAGTAACCAGCAACCAAAAGAGGAAATAAAATATTACTTGCAGATAAGAAGTGCCCTCTTGTGCCTATTTCTGGGGGGGAGGGACGAGGTAATGCCACATGGTGAAAAAAGACAGATTTCAACTATATTGTGTCAAGAGTCGCACTTTAAATATTAGGACAGAAATAGGTTGGAAGTAAAAGAAAGGGAATCTGTCTAGATCATGCAAACAGTAACATAAGAAAGCTGGCACAGCTATATTAGTATCAAGACAAAATAGGCTTTAAGAAAAAGAATAAAAAAGTGGATCATTTCATGCTGGTAGAAAGAAATTATCATTTCTATTCGCCCCCCCCCCCCCCAGCTTTATTGAGATATAATTGACAGATAACATTGTGTAAATGATCATTTTTCTTTTCTGTCACGGACTTTTTAGTTACACAACAGAGTGGATGAAGAAAAGTGCTCCACTGAAAAACGGCAGTATTGCCAGAGGCAGGGGGTGGGGCATAGGAAGTAATGGTGTGGTTGATAAATGGTTACTATTGGGTGGAACTAAAAGGGAATTAAACTGGAAAGACAAGAGAGAGTTGTTCCTACAGGACAGAATGCTTGAAATTGAGATTAGTGGATGTTGAAGGCATTGGTAAGAAGGTATAGGGCTAACTGTGGGAAAGAGCAACTGCAGTCGAGTGAAGAATATGACCATTGGGGGGATGAAGGTCAAGAAACTGAGCAGCAAAGTTATTAGATGAATTAAGAAAAACAGATGGCAGGGGATTAACCAAATTAGAAGCCCTGATGAAATTACAAGGTTAGGAAACAATGGAGACTGAAACTTGAGGTGGAAGTTTGGTGGAAATGGTTGACACCACCTGATTTATCATTATTACCACACTGATGTGGGACAGACATCATGTGCATCCCATTGGGCCGACAGGCAAAACAGAACACTACCCATAAAATAGCCTTGAAAAATTGGATCAGAATGTAATCAAGCCTCTAGTCAATTAGCTCATAGAAGACATAAGGGATGGAGTCAGTTATCTGAAAACACAATCAGTGAAACCTAGAACGTGGGCAATTCTCCAGGAGAAAAGAATGGTGCACTTTCTGTAAAAATTAAATGATATGACCCAAACCAGAGTTAATAGTTGCAGATTAAATATTTACTAAGCATAAGAGTCAGACGCTGACATTCGGAGGAACAATCTATCTTGTTTTTCGTCAGAGAGAATACATGTTCTATTACCCAACTTTGCTGGGTGTGATAATGATATTGTGGTTTTTAAAAAGTATGTAAGATTTTGAATGTGCTTTAAAATACCCCAGCCAAGGGGAAAAAACAAACCAACCCTGTTTGGTTGTGATTTAGAACCAACCAACTGTATACACACACGAGATTGTTGTGAAAAAGTGAATTAGAGGATATTAAGAAGTTAATTACTGGGGCGGTTGGTTAGCTCAGTTGGTTAGAGCACGATGCTCAACACCAGAGTTGCCAGTTCAATCCCTGTATGGGCCAGTGTGAGCTGTGCCCTCCACAACTAGATTGAAACAACTACTTAACTTAGAGCTGATGGGTCCTGGAAAAACACACTTGAAAAACAAATAAAAGTTAAAAAAAAAGTTAATTATTGTAAACTTATAAGATGTATCCTTATGTGAGTGATTCCTAGAGTGTCTCATGTTGAGAGTAACGATATGATCTGTAGACGTGAATACTGGGTTTACTCACAGTGGTTTCCTGAGTGATGCTGGCTACATGATCTCAGTGAAGTTCGCGGGCAGCAGCCAGTTTGCAATGGACTTCAGAAGTGCTGAGAAAAATATTAATAGAAAGACGGGAAGTAGATGACATGCAAATGTAGCCACAAGGAAAAGACAGTACTGGCAGCAGTGTTCCTTCTACAAGTGGCAACTGCTCAGGACGTTCCAGCCAGAGTAGGTGCTATAAGTGGGGTGAACATGACCGTCATCCATTTCAAGGCAGACTGACTTCACGAAGGTGATTCGACCAAATGGTCAAAGGCTGAGCTGTATGGTGAGATTTCCTGGCTCCAAATTGAACCCTTACACTTAGTGACTTACTGTTGGGCCTGTCTGTGCCTTGGCATTTTCATCAGAATGTGGGCACAGTGATAAGTGTCTACAACTCAGGGGTGTCTCAGGATCCGGTCAGTGCATTCAAAGCCTGTGAGTGGCGTCCTGCACGCGGTGCACTCATATCGCAGCCATTCAATATAGCGATTAAGGACGTGATCCTGGAGGCAGGCAGGGTTTGAGTCCAGCTTCATCACATAGTATTGGTGTGACCTCGGGCAAGTTACTCAACCTCACTGGATCTCCGTATCCTCATATGGAAAACGTAAGAATGATGAAACTTACATCCTAGCATTACTGTAATACTTATTGAATGTGAGTTTTTAAAAAGTGACAGCAGGATCAGTAATGTGGATTTGGGTATCAGTGTGGTGCAAAGCAATTGAAGGGTCTTAAACAAGAGCTATAGGTAATGTCCGTGACCTGTGTGTTAAAAACATGTTCAAGAACTGTGATGATGAGCGGTTGTGCTGAGAATGCTGGGTGACTCATTTACTGCTCAGTTCATCAACATTTAACATGGCAATACTACAATTTGAATTTTTATCTTCATTTTCACTATCCACAGATTTTCTCTGAAATCTTTCTCTAAGACACCTGTATCTAGCATTTTCTCAGAGGTCACATTCTCAGTGAGACCTTCCCTGTATGTATTGAAAAAACCCCTCAAATTCTGCAGACACTCTCTAGATTCCTCCCCATCTTCAGCCTGTCATCTCTTCTGTTTACCTGCAAGGCTGGAAGCACAACTCTACTTGTTTATTCTTTGTATGTCTTCCACTGAAGTCCTGCCTGTGACTCAGTCCGCCTATTTTCAGCTGAGACTTTTGTCAAATTATCTAATTTTGTTAACTTATTTGAAATTTCAGTTGGCCAGTTCACTCACTACATAATAGTTGAAAGAACATGAATTCTGTCTAGCAGCAGATGTTTGATTGTTCCTTCAACACAACCAGGTGCAATCAGATGTGGACGTTTTTGATGGACTCACCTATCAGTTTGCCTCATATTAATACTGCAACCCCTCTTCCAGTCCCTGCCAGCTGTTTCCCCCCCCCAACCCACACACAAAAATTCTCCACAGAAAGTCAATGATCAATGTAATTTTCAATAAGGAGCTCCTGAGATTAAGTGGAGGTTTTTTGGAAAAGGTGATATGTGTCTCTGTATATGTCACAGGAAAAATTTCAATTAATGCTATAAAAAGAATATATTCTTTTAAGTGGAGGTGTTGAGTCAAAGGCACATACATTTAAGTTTTGACAGATGGCAGGCATGCCTCATCGATATTATGGGTTTGGTTCCAGACCACCACAATAAAGCAAGTCACACAATTTTTTGGTTTCCCCGTGCACACAAAAGTCATACTTACACTACATTGTAGTCTATTATGGACAGCATTATGTCTAAAAAAAATGTACTTACCTTAATTAGAAAATACTGTATTGCTAAAAAATGCTAACCATCATCTGAGCCTTCAGTGAGTTGTAATCTTTTGGCTGGTAGAGGGTCCTGCCACGATGTTGAAAGGGCAGTATCTGTGAAACGTAATAAAACGAGGTCTGCCTGTATTGCCAAATTGCAGCCCAGAATAGTGTTGTCCAAAAAAATGTAATGAGAGCCACATATGTAATGAAAAATTTTCCAGTATCACATTAAAATAGCAAAGAGAAACAGGTGAAATTTTAATAATTATTTTATTTAGCCCAATATATCCAAAATGTTATCATTTTAACATGTAATTAATGTGAAACTATTGGTATTTTATCTTTTTATTTCTGGATGAGGTCGGCAAAACCCACTGTGTACATTTTACACTTACTTTAACACGTAGTCACATTTCAAACGCTCAGCTGCGCTTATGGCTAGCATACTGGATAATGCTGCTTGAGAATTTCTCCCATGCTTACTTGTTGGTTTAGTGCAGTGGTCAGGTAAACTCTGGTCCATGGCCCCAATCTCCCAGGTGACCCTGTTTTTGTATGGTCTAGAGGCGAAGAGTGGTTTTTATTTTTAAAAGGTTGTAAAAAAGATAAAAAGGAATATATGATACAGAGCATTATGTGGCCTGCGAAACCTTAAGTATTTACTATTTGTCCCTTAACAGAAAAAGCTTGGCAACCCCTAGTTTGCTGTAACTGAATGTGCTGGCTTTATCCACTATACTGATGTGTTCAAATTTGCCTTGTTTTTTGGTGTCTCACCTTAGTCATACATGCCTAGAAGAGACTGGAATGTTCTCTAGTGACCTTTGGTTTTTCTTTGTATAATTACTTTTTTTTTCTTAGTCAATCTGGCTAAAGGTTTGTCAAGTTTTGTTGATCTTTTCAAAGAACCAATTATTGGTTCTGTTGATTCTTTATAGTTTTTCTGTCATTTTTCACCACTCGAATCCCTATTATTTTCTTCCTTCTGCTAGCTTTCAGTTTAGTTTGCTCTGCTTTTTCTACTTTAAGATGTGGAGTTAGTTTATTGATTTGAGATCTTTTTTCTTTTTTAATGTAGGCGTTTACTGCTACAAACTTCCTTCTGAACATGGCTTTCACTGTATCCCATAAGTTTTTTTATTTTCATTTCTATGTATTTTCTAATTTCCCTTGTGACTTTTTCTTTGACCCACTTATTTAAGAGTGTGTGGTTTAATTTCCACATATTTTTTTCCCCTTGTGTTGATTTCTAGTTTTATTCCATTGTGGCCAGAAAAGATTCTATGATTTCAACCTTTTCCAATTTGTTGAGACTTGTTTTCTGGCCTAACATATGGTCTAACCTGGAGAACGTTTTATGTGCTCTAGAGAATGTGTATTCTGTTGTCAGTGGAGTGTTCTGTATATGTTTATTAGGTCTCATTGATTTATGATGTTAAGCTCTTTTTTAAAAAAATCTATCTCCCATCTAGATTTCTATCCATTATTGAAAGTGGGGTATTGAAATACTTATTAATGTAGATATTTCTTTCAACATTGTTAATGTTTACTTCATAATTTTAAGGTTCTTTTGTTTAGTGCATATATAATTGTTAAATGAATTTTATTACTATATGGATTTTCTTTGTTTCTTGTAAGAGTTTCAGACTTAAGGCCTATTTTGTCTGATACTAGCATAGCTACTTCAGCTCTTTAATACCTGATGAGGAAGGACTTCAACTATTTTGCTGTTTGCTGTGTCTTATGCCTTTTTTTTTTTTGTTACATAGATTTAAGGTGTACAATTCTGTAATACATCATCTACATCTTACCCCTTTTTTTGTTCCTACTTTCCTCCATTACTGCTTTCCTCTGTGTTTATTTTTATAGTGAAATGTTTTGACTACCGTCTCATTTCCTTTTGTGTATTTTTAAAAGATATTTTCTTAATGGTTACCATGGGGATTATAATCGACATCCTAAATTTGAAACAATCTAATTTGAGTTGATAGCAACTTAGATTGATCACAGAAACTCTGCTTCTATCTAGCTCTACCGCCTGTATATTGTCACAAATTACATCTTTATACATTTTGTACTCATTAACATAAATTGATATTTTATATTTATATTTTAAATCAAGTAGTAAATATAAAAAGAGGCATTACAAACAAAAAGTATAACACTGGCTTTTATATTTACTTACGTAGTTACTCTTTGTCTTCAAATTACTGTTAAGTGTCCTTTCATTTCTGCCTGAAGGTCTACTTTTGGCTCTTGTAGGGCAGGTCTGCCAGCAAGCAACTACCTCGCCTTTTATCTTGGAATGTCTTAATTTCTCTTTCATTTCCCACCCCCTTCTTCCAACTCCTCCCCACTCTGGTTCAAGCCACTGTTTCTCAGTCTAGTTGTGTAGGAACAGCTCCCTGGCCCATGCTGATATTAAGGAGCCTTGCACTCCTCCTGGCTGAGGTGAAGCAGTCGAAGTATTGAAATACTTACTTTAACACGTAGTAAATACTTACTTTAACACCTGTCGCTCACAGCAGTTCATGGCAGCTCTCGCTGGCTGCTGGCCACTCTTGATGACTGCCAGCCACTCATGGCAGCACACGGCAGCCCACCGCTGGCCGCTCAGCACACAGTAGCTTTTTGCTAACCTCTGGCTGCTCAAGGCAGCCCAGCTCCAGGGAGAGCTGTTGTTCACAATCTTAGCTGTAGAGGGCACAGCTCACTGGCCAATGTGGGAATCGAACCAGTGACCTCGGCATTATGAGCACAGCGCTCCAACCACCTGAGACACTGGGCCAGCCCCCTTTCATTTTTTGAAGGATAGTTTTGACATGTATAGAATTCTTGATTGGCAGCTTTGTTTCAGCACTTTAAATATATTATCCCTCCCTTTTCTGGTCTTTCTTTGGTCTCCCTGGTTTCTGATGAGATTCCCATAAGCCCTTGTTAACAGCTCCTTAGACATATCATTAATGATAAAGTATTTCTTATGCTGATATAGGCAAGAAGGGGATCATTAATTAATGATTTAATGAGGCTCAATAAAAATTCATTCATTCAACAGACTGCATATAGTGTACATGGTATTGTTGAAAGGGGTCAGGATTCAGAGGTAAGCAAGTCAAAAGAGGTCACAGAATTCAAGAATTCACATTCTAATGTAGAACACGACAAAAAACCAGTAAACTAGTAGAAATTTCCATTTAGGATCTGTACCAGACGCAAACAGTAATGTGACAGGGAGAACTCCATGGAGTGCCTTAAACCTATTCTCTCTAAAAACAGGAGCCTGAAGCAAGGACTGTGTAGTGATATTTCATTGGACAGTAAGGAAGAACTTGTTAGAACTACTCTGATGACAGTGGTAGCCACTGGGAGACAAAGGGGACTTTTCTTGTAAAGGAATGGAGTTCTGAAGCAGAAATGTAAGAAAGGCTAAAATGCTGATAAGGGACTGCCCACCAAGCAAAAAAATGGAAACACTGGTTGAGTAATGTAGGGCTGGAAATTACAGCAATTTTCAGACAAGCAACACCAAGCACTGGAAAAAAATTTGAATTGTGTGCAGAATGCTAAGGAAATAGTACAGTGCACTAAAGCCCCAGAAATGAGGACTTCAAAAGTAGATATAAAGTATGGTGCTAGAAATTATACATGGTAGTATATATTTCTAACTTTTTGATGGACTACTGGAGATTATATGAACTGTTTTGTAAGGGTAATTTTAAAACTGGAAAAGGACAGGAAGGCTCAAGATGCTGCATTTCCCCACTCCTCTCCCCTACACACACACACACACACACACACACACACACACACACACACACACACAGGTGGGTTCAGCCTCTTCTGAAACTGCCCTCTTCTGAATGTAGGAATGTCCTGGTTCCTGCTCTGATGTGAACAGCTGCTGATTCTGTCTGTCCCGAATCTGGCCAGCTTATGTAAGAGCTCCTGATTTTCTTTGTTAAAAACTGCAACAGCAGGGCGGCTGGATGGCTCAGTTGGTTAGAACGTGAGCTCTCAACAACACGGTTGCCAGTTCAATTCCCACATGGGATGGTGGGCTGCACCCCCTGCAACTAAAGATTGAAAACAGCGATTGGACTTGGAGTTGAGCTGTGCCCTCCACAACTAGACTGAAGGACAATGACTTGGAGCTGATGGGCCCTGGAGAAACACACTGTCTCCCAATATTCCCCAATAAAATTAAACAACAACAACAACAAGAAACCTCAACCGCATCCTGTGAGGCTATGTGTGCTCCATGGTGGTTATAAGGCTTGGATGCACCAGAGATATTTTGAATCCACCTTGCCCTGGGGATAGTTTTCAGGATAGACTCCTGAACCAGTCTGTCTGGGAGACTCCATTCTGAAAAACCTGTGGAGGCATATGAGAGACTTTTTCTTCCAGATACTGCAGGCTGGAAGTGTGAGGGATCCTGGCGTGGTCAGGACTACTGTGTGCAGCCTCTGCATAAAAGCTACTTTTAAGAAAGCAGAGCCAAGAGCCAGCCCGATAGCTCAGGCGGTTGGAGCGCGGGCTCCCAACCACAAGGTTGCTGGTTCAACTTCCTGACTCCCGCAAGGGATGGTGGGCTCTGCCCCCTGCAACTAAGATTGAACACGGAACCTTGAGCTGAGCTGTCACTGAGCTGCTGGATGGCTCAGTTGGTTGTAGCGCGTCCTCTCAACTACAAGGTTGCCAGTTCGACTCCCGCAAGGGATGGTGGGCTGCGCCCCCTGCAACTAACAACAGCAACTGGACCTGGAGCTGAGCTGCACCCTCCACAACCAAGATTGAAAGGATAACAGCTTGACTTGGAAAAAAATTCTGGAAGTACACACTGTCCCCCAATAAAGAATAAAGTCCTGTTCCCCTTCCCCAATAAAAATCTAAAAAAAAAAAAAAAAAGCTGAGCCAAAACTCAAGGCAGATGTCCTGGAAGTTTTGAGTGAAACACCTGGGTCCACCCAAGGCTAAAGCTAGTGAAACCTCTGCAGGAGTCAAATACTCCCCCACTCTGCCCTCTTAGGCTACTTTGAGTTAGGTTCCTGCTCCTTGAACCAAGAGTCCTTACATTCTTCCACTATTTCTGTCAATTCCTGTCCATCCAAGCAGTGTCCCTGCACCTTGGCCGTGTTCACCAGAGGCCTGCCCAGTACTGCCTGTCTGTGCAGCTTCGAGTTTCTCAGTATTATGTCCACCATGATCCCCATCCCCACATTTCTCCAACCTCCTCACACTTTTTGTCCTTTATAGTCCTCCCCGTTCCTGACAGTAGTCTTCCAATTGTTTCTCCGCACACATTTCTCCCATCTCATACTCTTTCCCTGCTCCTCCATCTGCTCTGTTTACAAAGCTTGGGAGCACAGGGCCCACCCAGCCTGCAGCCTGAAGCAGGAGGGAGCCTGGGCCCCTTCTGTTGATACTGGCATAGGGTCCACAGGAGAGGGGACACTAAAAGGGATGAGAACTCCTACGAGGATGATTACTGGGGGTGAGGAAGCCTCGTCCAGTCACCTGGGTCTGGCACCCTTCCCCATGAACATGTTTCATGTTCCCTCATTCCACACAATTCAAATCCTTATCCCAACAAGAAGGTATGTATGACCCAAGGACTTACTAGCTTTAATTGAAATTAACCCCGACCCTGAGGTAAACCAAACATAAGCCATTCTTCAACCCGGTTCTGGATCCTTTGCCAGCCTTTATAGGCCACTTGTCTGGGCTCTAACCACAGCACCATCCCATGTTCAGGTCCTCCTACTGGCTTTAGCACCCACCCTCGACTCCCCGGGTTACACTCAGGAGCATTCACGTCCTCCTCTGGCTCTCAAAGTCTCCCCTCCTCCCAGGACTTGTCTCTGAGCACTAGCCTTTCCTTCCTCATGTAGTCGGCCCATCAGCTCCTCCCTCAGCTTTTCAAACTCACTCCCATGAGCCCTAGCCCTTTTTCTAAAATAAACCACTCCCGTCACTCTAGGCTGACCATCTTAAGATAGCTCAGGTCCCTCCCAAGTCGAATTGCTCCCTGAACTCTCTCAGGGCTCTACCCGGGGCCCTGGCCCCTTTGTCAGGACAAGTCCACTCGCATCCCTGGAGCATCACCTTCATCGCTGTTGTGGGACCTCCAGGATTTGGTAGTGGTCCAGCGTGCTGGCCCAATTCTTTCCTGAACAAGTCATGTCTGAATATGCAAAAAAACAGACCAGCTCATATGCAATTTTAATTTTAATCATTCTGGTGAGCAGCTAGTGACATCACATGGTGGTTTTACTTTGCATTTCCTCAACGAGAAATGATGTTGAACACATTTTCACTTACTTACTAGCCATTTGGTAATCTTCTCAAGTGCTTATTCAAGTCCTCCCCTCTACTCTTTAATTGATTATGTTTTACTACTGACTTGAAGTAACCTTTATAGTTTCTATGTGAGTCCTTTGTCAGGTGTATGTAAATATCTTCTCCAAGCCTGCTTCCCCCCACCTTTCTTCCGCCTCCTGCCCCCTCTGCCCTCCACTCCAGTTCAAGCTGTTGTTTCTCAGTCTAGTTGTATAGGACACAGCTCCCTGGCCCATGCTGGTATTATGAGCCTTGTGCTCCCTCACCTGAGGTCGTCCATTCACAGCAGCTCAGGCCGGCCGGCTCACGATGGCTGCCGGCCACTCACGCTGGCCGCCAGCTGCTCATGGCAGCACATGGTAGCCCATAGCAGCACAGTAGCAGCCCGTGGCAGCACTCAGCAGCCCACGCCAACCTCCGGCTGCTCACCACAGCCCTGCTACAGGGAGAGCTGTCGTTCACAACCTTAGCTGTAGAGGGCGCAGCTCACTGGCCCATGTGGGAATCGAACCTGTGACCCCGGTGTTAGGAGCACGGCGCTCCAACCACCTGAGCCACTGGGCCGGCCCCCCAGCCTGCTTCTTGCCTTTTCACTACCTTCATTGTATCACTGATGAACAGAATTTTGTACTTTTGATGAAGTTCAACTTATTAACCTTATTTTATGTTAGTCTCTTTTGTGTGCCGAGAAACACTATCAGTCCCAAGGTTGTGCCTATATTTTTTCTCAGAAGTTTCATAGCCTTTTCTAAACTCATTGCACTCACAGGGGGTCTTCTTGTAATAATTCACTAATAGCAACACTAATGATAATGATAAGAACAACAACAGCTAGTATTTATTGAGCTTACACAATATTCCAGATACACTTTCAAGGAATTTACATGTACCAAACTGATTTAATCTCCACAATAGATGTATTAGGTCGGTGTGTTTATCCATCTCCATTTCACAAATACTACACAGGAGTAAGAGCTAATTTGCCCAGTGTCTCACAGGGAGTAGAGGTGGGATGGTGATGCTAACTGGGAGAGTATGTACCATCATGAAAGGCTTTTGCACATGTTACATTAGCAGAGTTATTCCCTAGAATGAATCTGAAATGTGACAGATATCGAAAGGTATAAGAAAGCTTCTATGCATCCATTAAATTAACCCGTCCAGTAAAAAAAGTCTACACTGCGTATCTTGTAATCATTAAAAAAAAAAGTAATTTCTCCAGTCTCCATATTTGCCTCTAGCATGACTATTCTGATATTCTATAAGAAGACTGACCAGTGAAGGCTTTGTTATGTTAAATTGTATCACGAATTTTTCTCCTGTCATGGAAGAAATGAATGCTGTATAGGTGCCTCCAAACAGTCTTTGTATTCAAAAGGTTTTTCAACAGTGTGAATTCTCTGATGTTCTCTAAGATGGTTTGCATGGTTACATGCCTTTCCACACTCCTTACACTCATGGGGTTTCTCACTGGTATGAATTTTCTGATGCTGTGTAAGCTGATGGCCATGACTAAAGGCTTTCCCACATTCTTTACACCCATAAGGTTTCTCCCCTGTGTGAATTCTCTCATGTTTAACAAGGCTTGACCCATAAATAAAGGCCTTTCCACATTCTTTACATTTATAAGGTGTTTCACCAGTGTGAATTCTCTCATGTTGAGTAAGGTGATAGCCACAATTAAAGGCTTTCCCACATTCTGTGCATTTATATGGCTTCTCACCTGTATGAATTCTCTCGTGTTTAACAAGGCTTGAACCCCAACGAAAGGCCTTCCCACACTCCTTACATTCATGAGGTTTCTCACCAGTATGAATTTTCTGATGTTGAGTGAGGTAATTGACACGAGTAAAGGCCTTCCCACATTCTTGACATTCATAGGGCTTCTCACCGGTATGAATTCTTTTATGTTGAACGAGGCTCGAACCACAGATAAAGGCCTTCCCACAGTCTTTACATTCATAGGGCTTATCACCACTATGAATTCTCTTGTGTTGAATTAGCTTATACACACGGCTAAAGGTCTTCCCACAGTCTTTGCATTCATAGTCTTTCTCACCAGTGTGAAACCTCTGATGCTGAGTGAGCTCATCACCACGTCTAAAGGCCTTCCCACAGTCTTTACACTCATAGGGTTTCTCACCCGTGTGAATTCTCCTATGAATAACGAGGCTCGAACCCCATCGAAAGGCTTTCCCACAGTCCTTACATTCATAAGGTTTCTCACCAGTGTGAATTTTCTGATGTTGTGTAAGTTGGTTACCCCAACGAAAGGCCTTTTTACATTCTTTACACTCATAGGGTTTCTCACCAGTGTGAATTTTCTGATGCTGAGTAAGTTGGTAGCCACGACTAAAGGCCTTCCCACATTCCTTACATTCATAGGAATTCTCCCTATTATGAAGTCTCTGATGTGGTCTAACAGAGGTATTTTGTCCATCAGTGGGCGTTTTCCTACAGCTGATTATCATCTGATTGAAATATCCCTCTTGAGGGCCCTGTGCTCCTTCCAACTCACCTTCACACATCCAGTTAAGGCCGAGGGATTTATTTTTTCCATCTGAGTTCCATTTGGAAAAATTTATTTCATTAATGCCCTTTTGTGTAGTTAAATTCTTGGTCTCAAATGGTGACTCCAAATCTGGAAAAAAAAAATTTTGTTTCCTTTTACAGAAAACAAAATGAAAAAAACAAGCCTAACTACAAATCAAAAACTTCGCTAGTAGAATAAGTCAACTAGACCTATATTAAAACATAAAGTTCACATCTGAAACCACAATACTTAATGAGAAACACTGGAGAGTTTCCTGCTAAAGTCAAACAGGAAAAAGGTACTGAATATTAGTCCTTTTCTATCAGCTGACACAATTAAGCAAAAGAAATTAGTGGGGTAAGTCTCAAAAAAGAAGATGAAAAAGAGCACAATTTGTAGATGATGTGCTCTGGGAAACCCAGGAAAATTAAATTCAGAACTACTGTAAAAAATAAAAACATACAGTTGGATGACTGTGTGTAAAATTAATATTCTGAAATTGATATATGTTTACGCAAGTAATATAATAAAGTAATTCTGGATAGAAAGACCCACCAACACTCAAAACCAGTAAGAAAGGTAACATGTAGGATTAAATTTAATTAAAAATGTGAAATACTTATGAGGAAATGTTCAGAAAAATTTGAGCATCAAAAAGGATGTGAACAGCAAAACATCAAACATATTTAAATCCAGGGGCAGCCGATGGCTCAGTTGGTTAGAGCGCAAGCTCTGCACAGGGTTGCTGGTTTGATGCCCACATGGGCCAGTGAGCTGCGCCCTCCACAACTAGGTTGAAGACAATGAGCTGCCGCTGAGCTTTTGGAGGGGCAGCCGGATGGCTCAGTTGATTAGAGCGCGCGCTCAACAACAAGGTTGCCGGTTCAACTCCCACATGGGATGGTGGGCTGTGCCCCCTGCAACTAAAGATTGAAAACAGCGACTGGACATGGAGCTGAGCTGCACCCTCCACAATTAGATTGAAGGACAACGACTTGGAGCTGATGGGCCCTGGAGAAACACACTGTTCCCCAATATTCCCCAATTAAAAAAAATATTTAAATCCATGAGTTCATAATGATACTAAAAAAAAGTTAAATGATCAGTCTTGGAGCATTCTAGGAAACCAGCCTTTCATTATTAAAAACTAGTTATATTTTCTTTTTAATTTTTTTTTAAATTTTATTGGGGAATATTGGGGAACAGTGTGTTTCTCCAGGGCCCATCAGCTCCAAGTTGTTGTCCTTCAATCTAGTTGTGGAGGGCACAGCTCAGCTCCAAGTCCAGTCACCATTTTAAATCTTTAGCTGCAGGGGGCGCAGCCCACCATCCCATGCGGGAGTTGAACCGGCAACCTTGTTGTTGAGAGCTCGCGCTTTAACCAGCTGAGCCATCTGGCTGCCCCTCCCGCAGCTCAGCGGCAGCTCATTGTCTTCAATCTAGTTGTGGAGGGTGCAGCTCACTGGCCCACGTGGGAATCAAACCAGCAACCCTGTTGTTCAGAGCTCGCACTCTAACCAACTGAGCCATCCGGCCACCCTAGTTATTTTTTTCTTTAATGAACAACCTTCTTATCCAATATGAATAGTGCCACTACATACATAACCAACCAGCAGATGGAACACAGTTTCTTTTTAAAGAATTATTACAGTGAATAAATGAAGAAGCAATGGTAGAATACCACCATTTTGAACCCCCAGTGAAAGTGAATCTAGGCACTCAAACAGCACCATAACCAGATAGCGTGTCATGATGGAAGAATGTAACAGCACCTAGGATGCAGCATTGTCAAAATTAGATAAAAGAAAAAAAGCACTCGAAGCTAGGATAACAGCCTTCAGGAACTAGTGAGGGCCTAGGGTCATGTCACCTCAGCTTGGCTACTCAAGGCGTGGCCCACATACCATGAATGTCATAGAGATTGTAGTAGAGATTATCATCAGCAACACATGAAATCGGGGTGAAATATGAGAAAACAACAAGGTGAGAATGGGATGGGGTGAAGATAAAGTTCATGGTGGTGGTTTCCTCCCCAGAAGCCATGGGCCTTGGACCTTGCTAGTAGGTCCAAGCGCCTCAGGGGTGCACCTGCTCCCTGCCCAGCTGGGCTGCTGCCATAAGGATGGTTTGTCCCAGCCAGACTGGCTCTTTCTTTGTAGTGTCTTCTTGTCTTTTTCCTCACAGCCATCAAGGCTCTTTCCCTTCCTTCCATAACAGACAATCACATCCAAAATGAACTGTCCTGCTTTCAAAAATTGAAATGCCACATGATGTAGAACTTGGTCACATATTTTTTTGATTGAGCCTTAGTCAAATTCGTAACAGCATGAAAGTAAAAATCTTAGAGACTTCAGAAAAGAGAAAGGATTAAAGAAAAAACAGGTGGACCAGGCAGGTAAGGAAAAGCTCTTATTTTAAACTTCCGAGGGCCTTATCCCTGGAGGCGAGTACAACATGGTAGCTGACAGTACGGATTCTGGGCCAGAATTCTTAGGTTCAATTCTTGCTTCTGCCTTCTCTGTCTGACCAGTCACTTTGTGCCCCAGAATACTCACCTACAAATCAGACATACTATCATGTCTTTTTCATATGTGAGAATGAAATGTATTTATATACACACAGTGCTTACAACAATGCCTGGTATAGAGTAAGCACAATATTAGCCATTACTATGGTTGTTATTTTACTAACAGTGAGTTAAGAAATTTCCTGAGACATTTACAAGATATTATCATCCAATATTTTAAGTCAAAGTTCATGGATTATAACTTTCAACCTCACTTCAGATGCAACGCATAGGAAATGAAATATGCTCACTTTGGTTTTATATGAATTCTGTTCATTCAATCCAGCTCTACATCAGACAGAGGCTGGTTAACTAGAGAAAAATCAAGCCACTGTGTCAAGCCATTTTCCTTAAAGGTAGACCCAAAGTACCACAGGCCATCAACAGCAATTTGGGTATAAACATATCAGAGTGGGAAGCTCGGTTTCTTTGAAGATGGTCATGAAATGTATGTTCTAGAATTCTAATTCATTCTTTGGTCATTAAGAAAGAGAGGTAACTGCAGCAAGGGCCAGACAAAGGTGGGACGATCACTGATGGATGAGACGAGGAAGGTACGTAATGCCTATTCCCAAATCGACAAACTCAGGGCATTCCCTGGGGACGAGAAGACGCGACTCAACTAGTTTCTTGAATGACAGCCCTGAATTTCACAATGCAGGGGCTGACATTCCAGGGAGCAGAGTCTAAGTTTATGACGCAGGCAACTTACTCAGTGAGACCAAGTTACTGTAATTCTCCAACATCACATCCCAGTACAGGTCCCTCTGCGTGGAGTCCAGACACGCCCACTCCTCCTGAGAGAAGTTGATGGCCACATCTGAGAATGTCACCAGACTCTGAAAACACAAGCCCACATGTCCCTGATGAAATGAGAAGATAGTTTCAAGATGAAGGAAAGGAAAGGAAGGGCTACGCTTTGGGTGGGGGCGGATACAGTGCATAGACTGAAGCCTGTGATATGGGAGGGGGCAGTAAGGACATGTCAGTGACTGAGACAGAATCGCTACAGGTTACTTTAGAGCCCCACCCACTGCTGCACAGAGAACCTCCTACACCCTGTGGAATTCTGACTCATCCTGACCTGCCAGGACATGGATAATTCATAAGCAAAGAGCCTGCCACGGGCCTGCCTCATAACTTCTCAGCGGTGTGGACTCCAGGGCATCCTTTGCCCTTTGAGGGGAAAGAAAAAAATGCCTACACTTTTGTTTCCATGTAACGTAATATAAGATCTTTTAACTTCAAAAATAAGGTTTGCATGGTTGGATGTTTTTAACCCTCAAGTTCATCATTTTGCCAGCTTATCTTTTAAGCATTTTTCCTTTGTAATGACAAAAGCATTTCTTATTCCATCATACAGATGGATTAGACTTAATTATTACACTTATACACTTGGGTTGAACAAAATGTGTAAGATATCCCCCAGTTCTGAGAGCATACGATCATCTACTACTTCCGTCCTGGATAACCCTGCCTGCCTTTGTTCCTGATTTAGAGGGAAACGGTATCAAATGATGCAGAAGCATATAGAGGTCTGGCGGTCTGTTCAACAACAAAATTGCCCTCTTGGGTTCCCTGACAAGAACATGACCTCTAAATCTGTAGGCTCCAGACACAGCCCTCTGCCATCCCAATGCCTCATAAAGCTTGAGCTCTCACCGCACACTAATCCTGAGACCAATGAGCATAAACACTCCCTCTTATCATCCAGGAAAAATGATCAGTGGGGATCAGTTGACAACTCTCATTTTCTCCTGTGGTCCAATGGGACCAACATCCCTAAGTCAGCAAACCACAGACTCAACTCAAATATTTCTCTCAAGGGACTGTCTTCCTCCATGGTGACAACATTGTTACAACATTACTGTTACAACAGTTTTGATGTGGCCTCCTCTCTATATGCTTAGCTATAGGGGTTCTGTTCAGGTGGTCTTCAGATGATTCTCGAAATGGATTGTTGTGTAATTTAGTTGTAATTTTAATGTGATCACGGGAGGCGGCAGACATAGCATTTACCTATTCTGCCATCTTGGACCTCCCCACAACATTCCTCTACACAAAGACAAAAAACTGAGCACAAAGGAGATACAGAACAATCAGCTCCATGGTTACATGAACATTAGCCACAAAGGGTGGGCACAGGGCTCCATGGCATCACCATTCACTAGAACAGGAAGAACTGGGAGGTAGGTAATTGGATGAAACTCCTGGGCAGGGGGCTTCAGGATAATTCATAAAGAAGCCACAGGACCCAAATCCCATATTTCAAGAAGGAAAGAGAAATACTTACATGGGCCATAGTTTTAGAATCCAGAACTGACCAGTTGTCTTAGGATTTCCTTTACCGAAGACACAAAATCCAGAGAAACTAGAGCTGGACGAGGAGAAAGAAGCATCGAAGTAAGTGCACCTTGGTTCCCCAAAATGACTTACAACCTTTTTGCTCCTCTGTCTTTGCTTCTAAAGAACCCGTGACCCCTTCCCCCACACCCACACATACACACATCTGGAGAAGATTAAGAGGATTCTAGAAAACAACAAGCTCTCCCTGAAACTCCAGGAAACCCAGTGGCATAGAACCGAGCAGAGGAGCTTTTATGTACTTATTTCTCACCTTGACTTCAAGACCCAGGCATTTTAGCAGGATTCGTGGCCAGCTCCCTGTTGGTGGGTAGGTATTAAGAAACTGGTCTCGACCAAAGAGAGGTCTGGCCTTTGTCCTCAGCTTCTGAGAGGAATCTACATCATACGGAACAGGAAGGGCTCTGTTTTGGGTGCTGGCTGGCTATACCCAAGTCTTATGGTGGGAGCTGGCTCTGCTAGAAGGACCAACCAGGTGATTCTGGGTGGAGGGTTTTGGGTCATGGGTATCAGTTGACCTGAAGACTGAGGTTAACATCCAAGCAATGAATAAATCAATCATGTTTATAGAATCAATCAACCAACTGTGTCTATGCGATGAAGTCCTGATGAAAACTCTAAACATTGGAGCTCAGGTGAGCTTCCCTGGTTGGCAGTGCTCCGTGCGTGTTGTCAGACATTGATGCCAGCAGAGTAAGGAGTCCTGACTCTCTGGGGAGAGGACGCTGGAAGCTCGGGTTGGGAACAGCCCTGGACCTCCTCGCCTTATGCACCTGTTTCCTTGGCCGACATTAGTTTGTACCCTTTCCCTGGAATAAACCGTACTGGACTAAAACAGCTCTCAGAGTTCTGGATGTCCTTCTAGTCCTGAATTATTGATCCTGAGGCTGGTTTCGGGAAACTCCTGAACCTACAGTTTGTGTGAGAACTGGGGGTGGTCTTCGGTGGAGACTGTGCCTTCAGACCTCATAGTGCGGCTCACTCCGGGCAGGGGGGCTGTGATCTGGACCTGAGACCAGGTGTGTCTAGGACGCTTTCTCTCACTCTGAGCAATCCTGCTTCCTCCAGTCACACCGTCCAGGGTGAAGAGGATCTGCATCAGCCAAACCTGAGTCTCTTCTGGCCTCCAGAGAGGGTGATGTGGGTCAAGACATGGCAGGTGGATGGGGTGACGGACGGACTGCCCAGGCAGTGGTCAGCACTGAGTCCAGAAAAGCTGACTGCATGAACACATGCAGATGATCAATGCAAACACTGACATTACAGCTTATTCAGTGCTAAGACGGGAGAAATACTTAGACATGAAAGGTATTTCAGATATACTGCCAGTCGGAAAATCAGTACCAAGACAGGATACAGTAACACGTTTGTAAAATTCTACATATGAATACATACGCACATGTATAATGATGTGTGTGTATATATATGTATATAATATATAAATACACACACACACACACACACACACACACACACACACGGGGGGGGGGAGAGCGACAAACACACAGACACTGACAAACCATAAGACATCACAGAAAGAAAGGGATATAAAAATAGAAACAGAGAAATAGAAGGAAAATATCCTGGAAAGTTATATATCCCTAACAGAGAACAGTTAACATGGCAGGTCTGAGGCTGCTATCCTTAGGCCTTCTTGTAAGACTGCCCCTTGGCTGGACTTCCAGAATGTTCCCACCATTCCCTAACTGCTAAGACTGGTTCACTGTGCTAGAATTTGGGTCTGTGTTAAGGCAGGAATGCCTATGTGACTGACCCCCCAATAAAAACCCTGGCCTCCTGGGCAGGCGAGTGACCCTGGTAGACAATACTGTACGCTCATTGCCGGAGGAATGAAGCACGTCCTGTGTGACTGCACTGGGAGAGGACTCTCGGAAGTGAGTGCCTGTTTTCCTCCAGATGTCGTCCTGTGCGCCTTTCCTTCTGCTGACTTTCTGTATCCTTTCATTGTAATAAATCTTAGCCATGAGCAGGGCTGTAGGTTGAATGCTGTGAGTCCATCCAGAGAACCACTGAACCTGGTCGTGGCTTTGGTGAGTCTGACACAGACTTTGACCTTGAGTTTCTTCTCTTTGTGTAAGTATTCCTAACTGGGTATTACCACCACAGCCATGCATTGGCTTGATAAATACAAATGTGTGTGCATTTCTTTCTTTTAAATTTATTAAGACGCAGTTAGACTCTTAAAAACCAGAGAAACTTTTTTTTTTTTTTTAAACAGTTTCCTCTTGAAGAAAAAGTTCACACTATATTATCTTTGGATTATCTTAATGAATAACTTTTGTTTCCTTTCACTTTCTAATACCGAAACCAACTCTTCGATGTCCATAGATGCCTACAAATGCTGGAGTACTGACCGGAAAAATGACCAAAATTCCAAGTGATGCCTTAGATACTGACGGCTGTCTCAATGCTGCTTAGTTTATGTCTTGGTGGGGGGTGAACTGTACTTTTCAATTTGTCCTTTCAGCTGTGGTGTCCTGCAGATGACTGCTAAATCACTTGAGCCTATTAGTTTTCACTTTGCATCAAACGTTAGAAAAAATATGTAAGGCATAAAACTTAGAAAATAAATTCCCTTTACCTTCACATAGAGCCTGTGAATTCAGAAGTATTTGGTCATGACCTGATGTCAGTGGCTCTAGTGAAAATGACACCCTGTCCTTAGCACCTCTCAGAGCACGTCACTTGGCATTCCCACAGCCTGCCTTGTGCTTCTTCCATTCAGACCTTCCCTTCCTTGCTGGATTATAAGAGTGTACAGGCAACCGTGTGCTTTCAGTCATTCTGTCATTCCAAGTACCAATACCACAGAGTCAGGCATATTGCAGGCACTTAACAAAAGTGGGATTTTGACTCAAAAGTCCACTTTTTGGAATGTATCCCAAGGAGAAAGCTATAATAGTGTGTGTATACACGCACACACACACACACACAAATTTTTTTTATGAGACAGTTGTTCTTTTAAGTTGAGGTAATTGCAGATTCATGTGCAGTTGTAAGAAATCATTCAGAGGGAGCCTGTGTAACCTTTACCCTAAGGGTACTACACCACAAAACCATACGGTACAATATCATGACCAGGATGTTAGCATTCACACAATCCACTTATTTTATTCAGATTTTCCAGGGAATTATTTTAAAAAATGAAAAAAAGTAGAAATATAATATCTCATAGTAGGGGATAGATTAAATAAATTATAGTCTGCTATAATGGCATATGTTTACTAATAATGATATTGATTTATATGAATTGAGAAAGAAATTTAAGATGAATTACCAAGCAAAGAAGGTAGGTTTAAAAAAGTACGTATAATTTGGGAGGAGAGTCTGACTTTCAGGATGTGAATCTTAGCGCTGATGGTTACTAACCTCACAGTATTTGTGAGACGGGGGTAAAAATAGTACCTACCAGGTATGACTGTCTCAACGACTAAGATCATCTACATAAAGCACAATATGTAACGATTATTTAATGCAAGTTAGCTGTTATTATTGAAGGTCAATAACATGAAACACTCCTTAATCCGTTTTTTTTAAAAAGAAATCGAAGCCTGCTGTGTCATTTTCTTATATAAAAATGTTTTCAAAACTGCTGTCTATATAATCAATGCTAACGAAAAG
This sequence comes from Rhinolophus ferrumequinum, assembly GCF_004115265.2. Lineage (NCBI taxonomy): Eukaryota > Metazoa > Chordata > Mammalia > Chiroptera > Rhinolophidae > Rhinolophus > Rhinolophus ferrumequinum. The sequence continues at coordinate 47,209,521 of NC_046298.1, read as the reverse complement.
CTTTCAGAGCCTCTTAAGAATGAAATTATTTTAAATTAACAATAGTGGCAAAAAAAAAAAGATCCTGAGACAGATAAGGAGGTTTATGTGAACATTTTAAACTGCTGTCATCTTACACTTTTCTCATATATCAGTCCTTGGAAATGTCACTTGTACAGTCCATATTTGTAATGTGCCAGTGACCACTGCCATGGTCTGTGAAAGATATACAAAAATCCTAGAAAGTCTAATTTTGAAAGTCTTTCTTGCTAATTTATTGAAATGGGATTAGTTTCAAATCATGTATCTTTAATCCTATAAGGGGAAAATATGTGAGAGATTTTTTTTCAAAGCAAGAAGGGGATCACTGGCATGCCTCTCCCCTGCCCACATGTACACACGTATCCCGTGATCCATGGCTGAAGTGGATTCCTTTTACAAACTAAGATTTGGCGAGTCTTTGGCTCATTTGCACGATCAGTTAGCAGGATTCCATGCTCTAGAAACAAAACCACACACATATGCTTAGAGGGGGAGGGGAGGATTGGAAACATACACACCAAAATATCAACAGTCATTCTCTTTGGATGGTACAGTTATGGGTAATTTCAAGTTTCTTCTGTATGATCTCCCTAGGAAACTGAATTTTTTTTGCAGCAAGCCTGCATTAATCCCATCATAAGAAATGTAACTTAAGACAGTCCCAAATTTTAAAAAATAATTAGCAAAGAAAAGGACCAGGGTTATGGGGGGGCAGTATGTTGCAGTCATTAAGGGAACTTTGAATGGACAGGCTTGTGGTAGACAGAGTAACTGTCTCCCAAAGATGCCCATGTCCTAATTCTGGAAACTGTGAATACGTTACATTACCTAGCAAAGGGGATGTAGGTTGCAGATGGACTTAAAGCCACTAATAAGCTGACCTTAGGTAGGGAGATTATCCAGAATTATCCAGGTGGGCCCAATGTATTTGCAAGAGTCCTTAAAAGTAGACGAGGAAGGGGTCAGAAGGAGAGAGAGATGTGATGACAGAAGCAGGGTCAGAGTGATGTGATAGGAGAGGACTTGACTTGTCTTTGCTAGCTCTGAAGAGGGAGGAAGATGCCACAAACCAAATCAAGCAGGCAGCTCTGGAACCGGGAAAGGCAGGGAGAGAGAATGCCTCCTAGAGCCTCAAAAGGAACACAGCCTTGCCAACACCTTGGTTTTAGCCTGGTGAGACCTATTTGGACTTTGCACCTCTACTAGGACTGTAAGATAATAAATTTGTGTTGTTTTAAGCCACTAAATCTGTGGCAATATGTTACAGCAGCAAAAGGAAACTGATACAAAGCCTAGAACTGAAAAAGAAAGGTGACTAAAACAAGTATCACCTCTCTGATCTTGGACGTCCTTTCACTGCGTCTCAGCAGTGCCATCAGACCCTGAACACAGGAATGCAGCTAAGCTGCTCTGCAGACTGATAAGGCAAAGTGTGCAAAGCAGACAGGAGGCTGTTTGGTACAGAGAAGGTGCTCAATAAACGTGGCCATGCTCCCTCCCACCTTTGCTGAATAATCAATTAAAATGTCACTTTGGATAGGATACTTAAAAAGTGTTTGATTAAATGAATTTCAAGCTAATTAAAAAACTTCACCCATATTATGAGTACTGCTTCATATTGTATCACATGCGTTTTTCCTTCTTACGACTATTCCTAAACATAATTTTTCATAGCTGCGTAATATTCTATAATGTGAATTTGGTGTGGTTTTCCATCATCCTAAATACTGACCGTAGTCAGGCTAACACAGTCTTTGATTCCAGACCAAGAATCTAATTGTTTGGGGCATGTCCACCTCTGTGAATGCCATGAAGCTATAGACGTTCTCCTAGGAAAACACCACATTTACAAACATATGCACTGAATACATATAATTTCCTTTGGGAAATTGTAAATGGAATTAAAAGAAGGACCCCAGTTTAAGGATTCCAGTCCTAGACCCTTTGAGGATCCAGTTCATTTTGTCAACTTGCAAGTACCACTCACAGTGACCGTCATACGTATGTTGCTCCTGACCTATAGAACGTCCAGACTTACCATATAGCAAAAACAGTATTTGCTGAACACTTACGTTCTGCGGGGCTGTTCTAAGAGATTTCACCTGTATTATTTCAACCCTATTTTCATAAAGCTCAAAATGCCAGGAAGAGACCGGATCGGAACCCCAATACTCTAGACTGAAGGTCAGGCTTGGCAAACTACAGCCTGCTGGCCAAATCCAGTCCACAGCCTGTTTTTGTGGGGCCAGAGAGCCAACAAGGGGTTTTATGTTTTTAAAGGGTTGTAAAAACAAACAAAAAGCACAGGAGGAGGAGAGGGCATCATTCCCCATTCCTTAAGTGTGAGCTGCACAGAGTGACTTCCTTCCAAAGAGGACAATATGGAAAGGGGGAAAAAGGAGTGACTTTACAGTGGAGAAAATTGATAAACACTACCTCAGCCAAGTGATCAAATGCCACCTCAACAATCACAAATCGTGTTGACAGTACATACCCTTGCCAATTTCGTGAGGAAAATGGTAATTTACCTCTGTGATCTTCTACCCTCAAATGCATAAACCCTGTCTAACCATGAGAAAAACATTAGGTCCCAATGGAGGGACATCCTGCAAAACACCTGACTGGTACCTCTTAAAAATGTCAAGGTCGGGGCCGGCCCAGTGGCTCAGGCGGTTAGAGCTCCATGCTCCTAACTCCGAAGGCTGCCGGTTCGATTCCCACATGGGCCAGTGGGCTCTCAACCACAAGGTTGCCAGTTTAATTCCTCAAATCCCGCAAGGGATGGTGGGCTCTGCACCCTGCAACTAAGATTGAACACCGGCACCTTGAGCTGAGCTGCCGCTGAGATCCCGGATGGCTCAGTTGGTTGGAGCTCGTCCTCTCAACCACAAGGTTGCCGGTTCAACTTCCGCAAGGGATGGTGGGCTGCACCCCCTGCAACTAGAAACGGCAACTGGACCTGGAGCTGAGCTGTACCCTCCACAACTAGGACTGAAAGGACAACAACTTGACTTGGAAAACAGGCCTGGAAGTACAGTGTTCCCCAATAAAGTCCTGTTCCCCTTCCCCAATAAAATCTTTAAAAAAAAAAATGTCAAGGTCATCAGAAACAAGGGAAGTCTGGAAACTGTCACAGCCAAGAGGAGCGTAAGGAGACATGACAATGAACTGTTGTGGCATCCTGGGATGGTGGTAGGGGGGATTCTGGAACTAAGAAAATAAGTAAAGCATGGACTTCAGTTAATGATAATGTATCAAAATCGGCTTATTTATTGTAACTAATGTCCCTTACTAATGTAAGTTGGTAATAATAGGGGAAACTGAGTGCAGGGTACCTGGAATTCTCTGTACCATCACTGGAATTTATCTGTAAATCTAAAACCATTCTAAAAAATAAAATCTGCCGAAAAAGAACAATATGCAACCATATATAGCTCACAAAGCATAAAATGTTTAATACATGACCCTCTACAGAAAGAGGTGAGCAGCCTCTCCTCCAGGTTCAGAATTTATACTCAGTATCAAACCGTATTGCTTCTCAGTTAATACAAGATGTATCTAAACAAACTGAAACTGACCGACTTCAAACAAGACATGGCTCATGCAACACACTTATAGTTATTGACTACTGAAAAAAAATTCCTGCCTATGGCAAAGACCTTTGCCCAAACCCCATTCCCCAAAGCCTCACGAAGCTGATAACTTTGTCATGTACTGACTAAAACAATCAAACCTTCATCTTTCTTCCTGTGCTTTGAAAGTCAGGTGTGTGGGAAAGACCAAAGATATCTAGTGTTTGATTCCACCTAAAAATCAATGTACTACTTACCAAATCACACTAAAATAAAGTGCAAACAATAACCTCCCAGTAGTATTGTTTTACGCCATCAAATTCTTAGAAAAGAGCACACAGAAGGATGTGAATAATCTGCCAAATGAATAGGTAAATACTCACTGGAGAAGGTGGGTACATTGGGGAGGGTGGGTACACCTGCACAGCCCTGGTCACACCTCTTGGGAAGGAATTACTGGGATAGGTCACTGTTAGGGAGGATATTTCAAGGAAAGCAAATATTCTTAAGTCCTATAAACACAAATCACTTACTGAACAACAAAAAAACAACTCATCTGAACCTTGATTTTAAGATGTGTAACAATTCTTCTCCCGCCTGAGGATGCTTTATCTAGAGGACGGCTGGCCTGGGGGAAAGAGAAGGATAGAATGAGAAACCAGGTTCTTTCTGGAGCACAGACTACATCAGAACATACCGTCCAAGGCCACACCTATCCCCATGTCATATCTAAAAACAATCAGAAATAAGGGGGAACTGGGATCTGAGTATTTCAGAGATTCTTGGGGACCAGGCTCTAGTAACTGGGGTTCTGAAATACGTAGCTGTCCCCTACTCCCACCTGCCAAGTCAGGGACCTCTACCCTCTAAAAAAAGGAACCTTATTCCTGAAGCCTTTCCATTCTGTCATTCAGGGAGCCTGTATGGAGAGCAGTGCTAGATCTATAACTGCCTTCTCATAACTATGTCTGCGCCCTTCTTGTTAGTCATTTTCACTATAGGGTTCAGGCTCTGACTTACCTTTAGTGTCCCTGCGTCTAGGCAGGTATCACATGGTTAGGTGAAGGCAGAGGGAGTTGCAGACATCCGAGCTACAGGTTACACTGTCACAACACACCCGTGTTCACTCAATCCGTGGCCACACACCGAATCACGCGAGCACAACACTGCACCAGTAGTCACAGCCTAACAATCGCACCGTTAGGTGATATACCTTAGTCCTGTCATCGTTACTGACGCCCACGTCAGAGACACGGTGCCCGGCCCTGACAAACCCACAGAAGAGCAAAGGCACACAGTTCACAGCCACGGGGACATATCTGGGCCCTGCCATTCCCTCAAAGGCCACACGCAGGTAACTCACAGCGCAGAGTCGCCGACTTACAGCCTGGCCGCGTCGCCCCTACAGACGCTCCCACGCACGCGTCACAGCCACGGGGACCGGGCCCGGCGGCGTACCCCCTCTCTCACTTCCAAGTGCGTCACAGCCACGGGGACAGGGCCTGTCCCTGTCACCCTCACCGACGCTCCCACGCACCTCACTTGCGGGTACGTGGCCCGGTCCCTGGCACGCACGCGCACGCATGCACACACACACACACACACACACTCACTCACTCTCGCGCGCGCGCGCTTCTCTCCACAGCTGCTCTCGTAGCCATAGGCCCAGGCTCTGCTTCGGGCCTCCTGGCCCGGGGCGTTTCCCTCCCCGCCACCCCCGCTGCATTCCGCGCTGGTTTCCTCCTGGGATGCTAACAACTGCTAACAACTTACCGCGTACGGCACAACGACCAACACGGCGTCGGGAGGGGGCGCAACGGTTGAGCTTAACTCGGGACGGCGACCTGCAGGGGCCGGAGCCTAAAAAACCCTTCGCGCAGGAAGCGCGTCTCCCAGCAGGCAACTGGATCGCTTCTAATGGGGCTGTTCCTCAGAGGCCTCTGGGAAATGTAGTCCAGAATCTGGGAATCCGCGGAGCTGGAAGCGGTTCCTCTCACTTCCTCAGGCAACTAACTCTACATGGCTCTAAAGAGTGGGCTATGCCCCCAGAGACTTCTGGGAAATGTAGTTCTGGTGGGAATTCTCCGGTCTGGAAGCGCGGCCTTCAGGCGTTCTGCCTTTCTCCTAAAGGAGCTGTGCCTAATAGCGCGATTGTTGGGGGGGGGGAATTTGCAAATGCTGGGAGCCCTGCCAGCACTTCATTATCTCTCCCAGCTTGAAATTCAGCCTGCCGCTAAGGACAATGGACCGGCAGGCCCCTGGAAAATGTTCAGAGTCAAGGAAGGAATCCCCAAAAGATGGGAGTCCAATAGTGCAGACTGCTCCTGGGACCTAGCCTAAGGGTGTCTAGATTGTAATCTGTGTGATGTTACTTTGTAATTATTAGTGATTCTTGAACACTAGGGGGCTGAACTATGCCGGTCCACTATGTGGGAATATTTTTCAATAAACAGCCCATCAACTGGATTCCATCAACCAATGGAAAACTATTTTCAATCTGCAGTTGGAATTGTCGACTGGCCAAATAATTCTCCAGGTCATCCACCAAAAGAAAACGGTTTATTGAAACAGAATCACCAAGGAGTGCGTGCACACTGACCTACCTGCTCATTATCACCCATGTGGGAAAAAAAAAGGTACAGCCCAACCTGGGTTTCCCTTTTATTTGCATCCTCTCACCACCCCCTCCGGAAGTTATCATAAATTCAAGAGGAAGTCAAGACTAGAGAGTTAACAAGGGGGCCCAGCTCCACCCCATAGTCTTCCTAGCTCTATGGCTAAACATCTTAAGGAGCAGTCAAGTGATTCAGTTGGTTAGAACCCGAGCTCTGGGCAACCGGGACCTGGGTTCAATTCCCACATGGGCCAGCAAGCTGCACCCTCCGAAACTAGAATGAAGTCAATGAGCTGCAGCTCAGCTCCCGTGTGGTCAGATGGCTCAGTTGGTTGGAGTGTGGGCTCTCAATTACAAGATTACCGGTTCGACTCCTCGACTCCCGCAAGGGATGGTAGGCTGCACCCCCTGCAACTAACAGCGACAACTGGACCTGGAGCTGAGCTGCGCCCTCCACAACTAAGATTGAAAGGACAACAACTTGACTTGGAAAAGTCCTGGAAGTACACACTTGTGGGGACAGAGCCAGGAGTGCAGTTTCCAGGCTCTCGCCCTCATGTGGAAAGGTGCTGTCTCAGGTACTAAATGGCCATCAACTGTGATTTGATGGCCATCAGCTGTGACCAGTTGGCCATCAGCTGTAACCAGTGAGCCATCGGCCACTAATATAACTGCCATGGCTACGCTAACAGAAAATGGGGGCTAGCAAGAAGATGGTGGCTGAGCTAGCAAGTGCGGATTGTGGATTGTAGCTAGCAAGTCAGGTTGGTTGGCAGAGACAAGTGGACGGCGGGTTGCAGATCATGTGGCTCCTGTCTCCTGTGTCTCCAACCCAGACGCCAGTGAGACTATAGTGGTATGACTCCTCTATCTATAGCTCTGTGGGTGTTCCTTTTTGTCCTCACCATATCCTGCATTCTTGTGCAGGGAGCGGGAGCTGAGACCCCGCATGACACATGGCGCAGTGAGCAGGGTATGGCGCCAGGCAAAGCTCTCCGAGGGATGGTAGAGCAGTTTGGGCGAGTGAAAACTCAGTCTCGGGAAGCCCATGAGGAACGGAGCCGGAAACAGGAAACGCAATCTGCCTGGGAGAAACGTGACCCCTTGGTGAATTGGTGGTCCTCTCAAGCCTCCGAATGGCATGCCACCCTGTTGGCCACAGCAGGCATCACCTGCTTTTTGGTAGGCTGCTGCTGCCATAGGCTCCTAGAGTTGTGGAAGTCTTGCGCCAAGGCCACCACCCACTTGGATGCCTGGCACGGCGAGCAGGATCCCGGCCAGGTAGAAATGGTGTCTGACTCCAGGCAGGAGAACACATGGCCTCCACACAGTGTGTGGCGCCCGGTGGCCACTGTTCTTAGGAGTTGGACCCCCCAGGAAAGGTGGGAGGACAGGGACGGCTCTCTGGCCAGCATGGAGAGGGCCCTGCAGGTTCTAGCTGAGCGGTTGCCGGAGGAGGTGAAGGGAACAGCTGGCTACATGGGCTGGATGTTCCTCACTGCCTTGAGTCTCAACACGGAATATGCGCTTAATGAAACAGCTCAGGTGCCGGACCAGGTGTCCTGGTTGGAGGCCCTAGAAGCTTAGGTCTGCCTGTTAGAAGAGGGGCCTCACAGTGGAGACTCTGAGGCAGAGGTGGAGGAAGCCAGTGGAGACAATGTAGCTCCCAACCCCTAAGTCCGGCCAATCTTGAAGCAAAAGGTAAAACGTGAGCAACCTTTGGGCCCTGGGGGCGTTGCTGCCGGCCATCCAGTTGTGACTGAGTTCACAACCTACACTCCTTACACTCCCACTGAGTTGCAGGAGCTGGGGAGCCAGTCTTGGCTGGCTACTACGTTTATGGGATGAGGGGGCAGACAGCATTCTCTGCTCCCCAGGCAAAATGGAAAAGCTAGCCTTCGTGACAAGGTGACAGAATTGCTATAGGTTGTCCCAAGACCAGGGCAACCATTCTCTAATGGAGTGGCTCACTGCTGCGGTACGCACAGTATCGGGAAAGGCTGGCGAACTGCCGGATACTGTGAGTAAATGGCACTCATATACGGAACTTATTCAAATCATCCATGAAATGGGTATGAGACATGTGATTTTTCAACCCTAATATGCGCGGGCCGGATTACGAGCTTTTTTACAGCCAGCATGAGAGCTCTGGTTTTGGATACTGCACCTGCGAGTGCTTTTGGATCCTTGGTTGCCATTCTTACGCCCTACGTGGGGCGGTGGATCCATGAAGTTACCGTTGCCATGGCGACCCTAAGGGATGTTGAAAGCTGGCGGCAAAGGAAATTAAGACAGGAGGTCCGAGCAGTTGAGACCTGGAAGCCCAAATCAAAAGCAGGGGGCGATTTCGCGGGCCTCACAGAGTAACTAACACACACGCAGATGTGGCGTGATCTCGTGGCAGTAGGGGTTGATTGGGAAAAAATAGACCTGACAACCCAATGCACTCTTGTTGGAACTTTGGGAACAGTTCCGTCCAGAACAGCAATTCTGGAGAAGCCTAAAGGAGAAGTCTGGGAAAGCGCGACCCGTGTCCCTCCAGGACTTCATGCGGCTGCTTGAGGCCCACTCCTTTCAGCTTGATTAAGGGTGGGGCCAAGGTACCCAATCAGAGGGGACAAGCGGGGACCAGAGGCCCCACGTGGAACTGTCCATACATTGGTCCCCTGCTAATGTGCAGAGGGTTTTGGCCCTAGTTGACACCAGCGCAGACTGCAGTCTTGTTTATGGAAACACAGAACTGTTCCCCGGACCAGCAATCTGCATTGATGGCTACGGGGGAAAGACTGTGACTGTAAAAGCTGTTTCCCTACCACTGGGTATAGGAAGGCTTCCCCTCGTACCTACAAGGTTTATGTCTCCCCCGTTCCGGAGTATATTCTAGGGGTGGATGTGCTACATGGCCTCAGTTTACAGACGACGGTAGGAGAGTTCCGTCTCCGGATCCGGGTGGTGAAAGCGATGACACGCGGGCATGCTCACCACCCTCCTCAAGTGTTGCTGCAGCCCTGGCGCGTGGTTACGGTGCAACAGTACTGCCTGCCAGGAGGACAGGAGGAGATTAGTCGTACAATATTGGAATTGGAGAAGGTACATATTGTGAGGCCGACGCACAGTCCCTTTAACTCCCCAGTATGGCCTGTCAAGAAGCCAGATGGGACCTGGCGAATGACTGTGGACTATAGGAAGTTAAATAAGGTGACGCCACCTTTGCACATGGCAGTGCTTTCAATTCACGATTTGATGGATTGTCTGACTATCCGCCTGGGAACGTATCACTATATAGTGGACTTGGTCAATACTTTTTTCTCCATTGACACTGCACCCGAGTGTCAAGAGCAGTTTGCTTTTACTTGGGATGGGCGGCAGTGGACTTTTCAAGTCCTTCTGCAAGGATACTTGCACAGCCCCACTATCTGCCACGGGCTCATAGCCCAGGATTTGGCACAGTGGGACCACCTGTCCTCTGTGGCCTTGTTTCATTATGTCGATGATATTTTATTAACATCTGATTCTTTTTCAGATTTAGAGCAAGCAGCTCCCTCTCTTCTCCGCCACCTGAAGTCACATGGCTGGGTGGTGAATGAGGGAAAGGTCCAAGGCCCTGGCTTGTCCATCAAGTTTTTGGGTGTTGTGTGGTCAGGTAAAGGTCATACCTGAGGCAATTACTGACAAAATACAAGCCTTTCCCCGGCCGACCAGGGTCTTCCAACTGCAGACGTATTTGGGTCTGCTAGGATATTGGCAGGCATTTGTACTCCATTTAGCACAAATGGCAAGGCCCTTATATAACATGATAAAAAAGGGGGTCTCATGGGATTGGACAGAGGCTATAGAGCAAGACTTTGTTGCCACAAAACGGGCAGTGCAGCAGGCAGAGGCTCTGCAAATAATAGACCCTGGACACCCATTTGAACTTGATGTTCACGTAACCCAAGAGGGGTACGGTTGGGGTCTCTGGAAACAGCAGGAGCGTCTCCGGTTGCCAATGGGATTTTGGTCCCAAATGTGGAAAGGAGCGGAAATCCGCTACTCTCTAATAGAGGAACAGCTGGCTGCTGTGTAGGCAGCCCTAGTGGCCACAGAAGCCATCACAGGAATGGCATGGATGTTGGTTCAAACAACCTATCCCATGCAGGGGTGGGTCCGTACATGGACCCAGGGACCCAAAACAGGGGTGGCACAGACCACCACCCTTGCCAAGTGGGGTGCTTACTTAGAGCAATGTGACACCCTTAGTTCAAGCCCTTTGAGCACAGAGCTACAACAGGTCCTGAGGCCTGTGGAGCTTGTAGCCCAGGCTGAGCCAAGCGCTCTGCCTAAGGGGGAGGACTTGGAGCCCTCACCCTACAAAGGACAGCCCCCAGTACCTGAGGATGCCTGGTTTACCGATGGTTCTAGCTGAGGAGCTGCAGCCGTTTGGACGGCTATTGGTGTGGAGTCCAAAACAGACACCATTTGGTTTGATACTGGGACGGGCCAGAGTAGCCAGTGGGCTGAGCTATGAGCTGTGTGGATGATAATCAGCCATCAGCCCGGTCTCCTAGTTATTTGTACTGACAGCTGGGTGGTGTTCTGGGGCCTAATGTTGTGGCTCCCCATGTGGAAACACCAAAACTGGTTGGTAGGACATCGTCCACTGTGGGGTCAAGCAATGTGGCAGGACCTCTGGGACCTAGGGCAAAGAAAGGAGGTGACCCTAATGCATTTCACAGGTCTCTCCGCCTTAGTGTCACCAGGTAATGATGAAGCAGACGCCCTAGCACGTGGCCGGTGGTTAGAACGGGCCCCTGCCACTGATGTGGCCCTTTGGCTGCATAGGGAATTGCAGCACGCTGGAAGCCGAACCATGTGGCAGGTGAGCAGACGCTGGGGTCTGCCTTTGAAATGGCAGGAGATAGCAGATGCCTGCTATGACTGTGCCGTCTGTGCCCAGGACAGCCCCCAAAGGCGGAGGCTCCCCTGGTAGACACAGCAGATTACGTGAGGGCGGGTGCCCCTCACTCGCTGGCAAGTGATTACATTGGACCTCTGCTTAAGGCCCGCAATGCGATGTATGCGTTCACAGCAGTGGACACTGCTACAGGGTGGATGTTTGCTTGGCCGTGTCCGGTTGCGGATCGTGTGGCTCCTGTCTCCTGTGTCTCCAACCCAGCTGCTAGTGAGACTATAGTGGTATGACTCCCCTATCTATGGCTCCGTGGGTGTTCCTTTTTGGCCTCACCATATCCTGCATTCTTGTGCAGGGAGCGGGAGCTGAGACCCTGCATGACAACACTGTTCCCCAATAAAAGTTCTGTTCCCTTCTCCCCCTCAAAATAAATAAAACCAATGCAATACAACATTTCTTCTTAAAAAAAAAAAAAAAGCATCTTAAGATGCCAGTTCACTTTTAACAGAATCCAAGTGTCCACAAGAAAAACATCCAGCCTAAGAAAAAGGTTATGAGTTTATTTGAGCCAAACTGACGACAATTGCTGGGAAAGAGTCTCAACAGATTGATAAAATGCTCTGGCTGTTTTCCAATTTATTCTATACATTTGTGGGGACAGAGTCCCAGAGAGCAGTTTCCAGGCTCTCGGCCTCACGTGGAAAGGTGCTGGCTCGGGTAGTAGATGGTCATCAGCTGTGACAAGTTGGCCATCAGCTGTTACCGGTTAGCCATTAGCCACTGATATAACTGCCATGGCTATGTTGGGGGGTTGGATGGTTGGCAGAGAAGTGGACGGCGGATTGCGCATTGTGTGGAGCCTGCTTCCTGTGTCTCCAACCCAGCCGCCAGCGAGACTATAGTGGTATGAACCCCCCATCCATGGCTCCGTGGGTGTTCCTTTTTGGCCTCGCCATATCCTGCGTTCTTATGCGGGGAGCGGGACCAGAGACCCTGCATTACATGCATTACATGTGGCACAGCGAGCAAGTTACAGCACCAGCCAGAATCCCCAAAGGGGTAATGGAGCAGTTTATATGTGTGAAAGCTCAGCTTTGGGAGGCCTGTGAGGAGCAGTGCCAGGAACGGGAGGCGCAGTCGGCCACCCTCTTGGCCATAGAAGGCATCACCTTCCTTTTGGTAGTCTGCTGCTGCTGTAGGCTCAAAGGGTTGCAGACATCTTACACTGAGGCCTCCACCCAATCAGACGCCTGGTGCAGCGAGCAGGATTCCGGCCAGGTAGGAATGGTGTCTGACTCTGGGCAGGAGGACATGTAGCCCCCACACAGTGTGTCGTACCCAGTAGCCACTGTTCTCAGGAGTTGGATCCCCAAGGCGAGGTGGGAGGACATGGAAGGCTCTCTGGCCAGCGTGGAGGGCCCTGCAGGTTCTAGCTGAGTGGTTGCCAAAGGAGGTGAAAGGTACAGTCGGCCGTGTGGGCTGGATGTTCCTCACTGTGTTGCGTCGTAACATGGAGGACACGCTTAAAGAAATAGCCCAGGTGCGGGACCACCACACCCAGGGGGAGGTGCTGGAAGCTTGGGACTGCCAGTCAGAGGAGGTCCTCACTGCATTGCATCATAACTCGGAGGAAGCGCTTGCTGAAATAGCCCAGGTGTGGGACCAGCAGTCACGGTGGGAGGCGCTGGAAGCTCGGGTCAGCCTGTTAAGAGGAAGAGCCCCCACAGTGGAGACTCTGAGGCAGAGGCGGACCATGGGAGTGGAGACAATGTAGCTCCCAACCCCCACACCCGGCCCATTGTGAAGCAAAAGGTAAAGCATGAGCAACCTTTGGGCCCCCCGGGGGCGTTGCTGCTGGCAACCCAGCAGTGACTGAGTTCATAACCTACACCCATTACACTCCCACTGAGTTGCAGGAGCTGGGGAGGCGGTGCCGACAGCGCCCAGGAGAGCCGATCTCAGCTTGGCTGCTACGTTTATGGGATGAGGGGGCAGACAGCATTCTCTGCTTCCCAAGCGAAATGGAAAAGCTAGCCTCTGTGGCAGTGCATCCGTCCCTATGACAAAGGTTATAGAATTGCCATAGGTTGGCCCAAGAACAGGGCAACAACACTCTAAAGGAGTGGCTCACCGCTGCGGTACGCACAGTATGGGGACAGGCTGGAGAGCTGCCAGACACTGTGAGTAAATGGCAATCGTATACTGAACTTATTCAAATCATCCGTGAAATGCGTATGAGACATGTTATTTTCAACCCTAATATGTGGGGAGCGGGACCAGAGACCCCACAGGCCACCTCACACGACAAATGGCGCAGCGAGCAGGGTCTCCCACATGACACGCCAGTATCCCAATGAGGGGTCTTCCAGCACCCCAGTCTCACGGACGGCCGGGCGAGACACAGGAAGTAGGATCAACACGATCTGCAATCCGCTTGCTAACCACACTTGCTAGCCGCTTCTCTGCCAACCAAACCCACTTGCTAGCTGCAATCTGCAGTTATATTAGTGGCTAATGGCTAATCGGTAACAGCTGATGGCCATTTACTACCCAAGCTAGCACCTTTCCACGTGAGGCCGAGAACCTGGAAACTGCTCTCCTGGCTGTCCCCACATTGACTACCCAATTTTATATAAGATTTGAGCATCTGTGGATTTGGGTATCCCCACAGGTCCTAGAAACAATACCTCTGTGGGCACCAAGGGCCGACTCTGGAATTAAGTTTTAGGGAAGTCAAAAGTCATAGGCAGAATTTCTACTCTGTAGGGTTGGGGGGTTTGGCATTCTTACCCCCACCTTGTTCAATGGTCAACTGTGTATGAATTTCTAGGCCCCATCTATTATTAAGTGGTCGATTTTAAGAGTAATTGATATTTTCCCTAGGTCATTATTTAATTTATTTTTAAAAAGCTTTTCCTTATTTTGACATTCCTTCTATATCCATTAACTGGTATATTTTTATAAAATAAATCTACCTTTATAAAGCGGGACTGTATGGTTACATCTAATATTGATTCCATTGTAAAGACAGGATGTATGCCTCTTTAATTGACACTTTCTAAAGTAATCAGTTGTTTTAAAAACCATCTTGAATGTGGATAACTTGTTATTTTGGCTTTTTCTTTTGAGATTAGAGCCATAAATTTTCATTGAAACAGTGTATTTCAAATTACAGAAATCAATATTCCTTATATTGGCCCAAATGTTCATAATAGCAAGGATATCTTCTTCACAACACCCTGTTTTTTTAAAAATTTGATTTCATTAGTTATTGAAAATTTTCTTGCTTTTTGATTAGCCAGCTCTCCCAGGTTCACTTTATTCTTTCTCTATTCCAGACGCAGAACGAGCCACTTCTCCAAAAAGTCCTGGTTTCTTTCAGTTGGAAGTGACATTAGTGAACACAATCTGGGCACTGTTGGGTTGACACTGCATTTAGACATTTTCAGTGGACAGAAGTAGGAAAAGAATGCTTGTTTCCCATTTATATTTTCAAATAAATTTTAACCTTATAGTGTTTTTCTCTCAACTTACTGAATCCTAACTTTATTAACATAATTATTTCCTGTTGCCTACAATATAAAGAAAATACTTTCAAAATAGCAATGGCGATAGTTCTAAAATAACTATGGTATAACTGAAGGAAATCTGAAATATTCTTTGTAATCCCTTTTGTCCTTCAAATGGCTTCCACTAAGTGTATAAAGTCAAGACACTATATTGCTACTTTGTTGATGATGAACTATTTAAAAATGCTGTTGGGATAACAGGGTAGTTATGTGGAAAATGATCAAATTCATTCAATACCTCAAACTATATGTCAGAACAAGATACAAAGGGATCAGAAATATAAATGTAAAAACAAAACAAAAAACTCATAAACATAATTAATGTGTTGTTTATAATGGAAATTCTAACTATAATGCAAAATCTAGGAGTCATAAGAGGCACATTATAAACTGCTGAAAGCTAAAGACAAAGAGGAAATCTTGAAAGCAGCAAGAGAGAAATGACTCATCTCATCGAGGGGAATGATAGACAATTTGATTAATGCCTGGCACTTCATTAAAAACAGTGAACAAAAGGAGGCAGTGGAATAAAATATTCAAAATGTTGAAAGAATATTTAAAAAACCAAATAAGAATGCTATATCCAGCAAAACTATTAAAAAATTAAGGGCAAAATAAAGACATTTTCAGATAAACAATATGCAAAGAAGTTTTACAATTCATTAAGAAACCAACCCAATTGAAAAATGGGAAAAAGACTTGAATAGACATTTCACTAAAGAGGACATATGAATGGCTCATAAACAAATGAGAATATGCTCAACATCATCGGCAAATGAAAATCAAAATAATAATGAAATATTACACCCACTACAATGCTACAATACAAAATAGGGAATATTGTTCCACAGGCTACGGAGAAACTGGAACCCTCATATATTTCTGCTCAGAATGTAAAATAGTACAGCATCTTCCATTTAAAAAAACTATCTATTTAAGGGAAATGTATTATTTTCTAGGAAATTATGTTACAAATACTGACTGAAAAATAACCAGACAATCAGAATAAATCTGAATAACCAATTTTAATATACAGATTCAAAGGCATTGTAAAGCACTGACAAAACCTGACTCATTTTAAGCCAGATATAGTTCCAATGTAACATAAACTCTTCTAAAAATAAGTCTGTTCCCATTATTATACATTAGGCTATTAAAAAAAAGAACAAAAAAAATTTTAACTTGAATCTTCATTAAATATGTGGGGACAGAGTCCCAAAGAGCAGTTTCCAGGCTCTCGACCTCACGCAGAAGGTGCTGGCTTGGGTAGTAGATGGCCATCAGCTGTAATCAGATAGCCATCAACTATGATCACAGGGCCATCAGCTGAAACTAGTTGGCCATTAGCCACTAATATAACTGCCGTGGCTATGCTAGCAAGTGCGGATTGCGGCTAGGAAGCACGGTTAGCAAGCGGATTGTGTTGATCCTACTTCCTGTGTCTCGCCCGGCCACCAGAGAGACGGAGGTGCAGGAAGACCCCTCGTTGGGGTGCTGGCGGATGTTTGCTTTTGTGTCTCGCCCAGCCGCCATTGAGAATATAGTGGTATGACTCCCCTATCTATGGCTCTGTTCCTTTTTGGCCTCACAATATTCTGTGTCCACCCACCGAGAGCAAGACCAGAGACTCTGCATTACACTTGGCACAGCGAGCAGGGTATGGTGCTGGCCCAAGCTCTCCGAAGGGCGGTGGAGCAGTTTGTGCGTATGAACACTCAGTCTTGGGGGGGGCCTGTGAGGAGCGGTGCTGGGAAGAGGAAACGAGATCTGCCTGGGAGAAACATGACCCCTCGATGAATTGGTGGTCCTCTCGAGCCTCCGGATGGCACATCGCCCTATTGGCCATATCAGGCGTCGCCTTCCTTTTGCTAATCTGCTGCTGCTGTAGACTCCGAGGGTTGCGGACATCTTGAACCGGGGCCACCACCCACTGGGATAACTGGTGCAGTGAGCGGGATTCTGGCCAGGTAGGAATGATGTCTGACTCTCAGCAGGAGGATATGTGGCCCCACAGTGTGTGGTGCCCAGTGGCCACTGTTCTCAGGAGTTTGACCCACGTGGAGGGGTGGGAAAATGTGAACGGTTCTCCGACCAGCATAGAAGGAGCCGTGCAGCTGCCGGAGAGCTGGACCCCCGTGGAGGGGTGGGAGGATGTGGATGGTTCTCCAGCCAGCATAGACTGGAGAACGTGAAGGTCGTTGTGGCCATGTGGGCTAGGAAGTGCTTGCCGAGGCAGCCCAGGTGCAGGACTTGTAGTCCCAGGAGGAAACGCTTGCTGAGTCCTCAGTGGAGGATGCGGGTGAGGTCAAGGTCGTCCCTCACCCCCAGTTTGGGGAGGACTGGGGGCCCTCACCCTGTGGAGAGGGCACACATTGTGAGGCCCTGGCGAATGATTATGGACTATGGGGAACTGCCTTCCAGCCCCGATATGATGGACTACTTGGACTGTTTGCTTGGGAACGTACCACCATGTAGTGGAACTGGCGGATGTTTGCTTCCTGTGTCTCGTCTGGCCGCCAGAGAGACTGTGGTGCAGGAAGACGCCTTGTTGGGGTACAGGCGGATGTTTACTTCCTGTGTCTCGCTCAGCCCCACCAGTGAGACTTGGGTGCAGGAAGACCCCTGTAATGCAGGGTCTCTGGTCCCGTTGCCTCTCTCGGCGGGTGGTCACAGAGTATGGTGAGACTGAAAAGGAACAATAACAGAGCCATGGATAGGGGGTTCATACCACTATATCCTTTCTGGCAGCTGGTCGAGACACAAAAGGAAACATCTGCTAGTACCTCAACAAGGGGTCTTTGTGTACCCCCGTCTTGCTGGCGGCCAGGCTAGACACAGGATGTAGGATCAACACGATCCAGAATGTAATCTACTTGCTAACCACACTTACTAGCCGCAATCCGCTTCTCTGCCAACCAACCAACCAACGAGCGGAGCCACAGCACCACAGCAGTTATATTAGTGGCTAATGGCTAACTGGTAACAGCTGATGGCTACCCAGCCACAGCGGATGGCCATCTAATAACCGAGCCTGCACCTTTTCACGTGAGGCCGAGAGCCTCGAAATTGCTCTCTGGGATTCTCTCACCACACACCACTCCTCTAGGGTCTCACCTCAGAATCTAACATGACTAGCGTCTTCCACGAGGGGCCCTATGTGAGGAACCTGAAGGTGGATGCAACATCCTGGGCACAGCCAGGCTTTCTGGGCACAGCTAGGTTACCTGGGCACAGCCAGGTTTCCTGGGCACTGCCAGGCTTTCTCAGGGTACCACCAGTTTTTCTGGGCATAGCCAGGGTTCTCAGGGTACTGTCAGTCTTTCTGGGCACAGCCAGACTTCCTGGGCACAGTCAGGGTTTCTCAGGGTACCGTGCTGGAACAATAGTGGCTCACAGCCAAGGTGCTTACATATTCTCGATGGCGGCCAGTCGAGACACAGGAAGCAAACATCTGCCTGCACCCCAACAAGGGGTCTTCCTGCACCACAGTCTCTCTGGTAGCTGGGAGAGACAGAGGAAGCAAACATCCGCCTATACCTCAACAAGGGGTTTTCCTGCACCACAGTCTTGCTGGCAGCTGGGTGGAGACACAGGAAGCATACATCCACCAGTTCCACTACATGGTGCTACTTTCCCAAGCAAACAGTCAAGCGGTCCATCACATCAGGGATGGAAGGCACTGCAATGTGCAAAGGTGGTATCACCTTATTCAATTCCCCATAGTCCGCAGTCATTCACCAAGGCTGTGTGTTGGCCTCACAATGTGTGCCCTCTCTGCAGGGTGAGGGCTCCAACCTGGGGGTGGGGGACGACCTTGACCTCACCGCATCCTCTACTGAGGACTCAGCAAGCATTTCCTCCTGGGACTACAAGTCCCTCACCTGGGCTGCCTCAGCAAGCACTTCTGGCCACAACGACCTTCGCTTTCTCTGGCCTATGCTGGTTGGAGAATCGTCCACGTCTTTCCACACCTCCACTGGGGTCCAGCTCTCCGGCAGCTGCACGACTTTTCCTATGCTGGTTGGAGAACTGTCCACATCTTCCCACCCCTCCATGGGGGTCCAACTCCTGAGAACAGTGGCCACTGGGCACCACACACTGTGTGGGGGCCCCACGTCCTCCTGCCCAGAGTTAGACCTCGTTCTTACCTGGCCGGAATCCTGCTTGCCGTTCTTATCTGGCTGGAATCCTGCTCGCTGAGCCAGGTGTCCGAGTGGGTGGTGGCCTGGGTTTAAGATGTCCACAACTTTAAGAGCCTACAGCAGACTACCAAAAGGCAGGCGATGCTTGCTATGGTGAAGAGGATGGTATGCCATTTGGAGGCTCAAGAGAATCACCAATTTACCGAGGGGTCATGTTTCACCCAGGCAAATAGCGTTTCCTGTTCCTTGTGCTGGTTGAGACCCTGCTCGCTGTGCCAAGTGCAATGCAGGATCTCCGATCGCATTCCCGCTCTCGGTGGGTGGACACAGAGCATGGTGAGACCTAAAAGGAACAACAACAGAGTCACGGATAGGACGTCCATACCACTATCTGGCTGGTTGAGACACAAAAGGAAACATCTGCCAGTACCCCAACAAAGGGTCTTCCTGCACCCCAGTCTTGCTGGCGGCCAGGTAAGACACAGGAAGTAGGATCAACACGATCTGCAATGTAATCTGCTTGATAATTGCACTTGCTAGCAGCAATGCGCAATCCGCTTCTCTGCCAACCAACCAACCAACCAACGCCTAGCATAGCCACGGCAGTTATATTAGTGGCTAATGGTTAACTGGTAACAGCTGACAGCCACCCAGCCACAGCAGATGACCATCTGATTACACCTGATGGCTATCTAATAACCGAGCCAGGACCTTTCCACGTGAGGCCGAGAGCTTGGAAACTGCTCTCTGGGACTGTGTCCCCACAACCCCTCGTTGGGGTACTGGCCGATGTTTGCTTTTGTGTCTCGACCAGCTGCCATCGAGAATATAGTAGTATGACTCCCCTATCTATGGCTCTGTTGTTGTTCCTTTTTGGCCTCACCATATCCTGCATTCTTGTGCAGGGAGCGGGAGCTGAGTCCCTACATTACAAATACATAATGTGAAAACATTAGCAATCAATATTAGCCAAATGCAATTCATTCTAATTTAAAAAAAGATTCAATATTAGGACATCGGTTGATGTTATACACTAAAATAACAGATTTAAATAGAAAAAATATTTCAGCACTGCAGTAGATCCTTGAATAAGATATTTGATAACTGAATCATGCCAAATAATGAAAATTTAAAGTCTTTTTAAGCAAGAAAGTTTCAGCAAACGTTATGACCAGCAAAAACACTGGGAGCCTTTCCATGAAAGTGAAGCTCAGACCTTCTAGCGATTCACCACTACACAGGATGCCTAAGCCAGAACCCAAAGAGGAGGAAACGAGAAAAGAGAATCAAATAGCTAGAACAGCTATTATTCACAGGTGACATGATTACACACCCGAAACAGTGGAGGATTTATTTTAATTGTAAGGGCTAATAAGAGAATTGAGAACATAGAGCAAATTCTTACCATACACCAGTCTTTCTTTTGCAGCAGTAATTTAAAAAGCAACACAAACAAAAACAGAAATAGCCTGCATTCCCATTAGCAAATATACTGTGACCTCTTCTTACAAGGCATTTCCAGATTTATGTGAAGCCGTCAAAATTTTTTAAAGGACATGATTAAAGACTGAAAAATACATCATTACCGATATTTAACACAATGTAAGGGAAGAAATGAAGCTGTTGAATATTAGGTGATCTGGTTAAACTAATTTTTGACAGTCAATATAAAAGATAATCGTCATTATTATGAGTAAAATTGGGCCCCCCTCCAAAGATATGCTGAAGCCCTCACCCCAATACCTCTGAGTGTGATCTTATCAGGAAATAGGGTCATTGCTCATGTAATTAGTTAAGATGAGATTATTCTGGAATAGAGGGGGACCCTGGCCTCTCATTCAATATGACTAATGTCCTTATAAAAAGAATACCTTGTGAAGACCAAGGATGGGGTTGATACACCTACATGCCACGGTACCTCACTTCAATGACTGCCAGAAGCTATTACATTGGTGCAAAAGTAACTGCGGTGTAAAAGGTTAAAAAAAAAAAATTGCATAAACCGCAATTACTTTTGCACCAACCTAAAAGAAGAGGCTAGTTTCAGAGAGAACATGGCCCTGCCCACACCTTGATTTCACCAGACGTGTAGCATCCAGAACCACGAGTCAATAATTTTGTTATTTTAAGCCACCCAATGTGTGGTACTTTGTGATGACAACCCTAGGAAACAAATACACTCACCAAATGCACAATGAAATAGTGTAAAATTACTTACCAGATACTGAAGAGTATTTTCAACATATAATGATTAGAAAGGCATTGAGATTGTATCTGAATCTGATACGATATATTTAAAAGGAAAAAGTAATTTGGAAATTAAAAAGAAAAATGTAATAAATGTGGGACCAAATTTAAATAAAATCTGAGAATACAGGAATGGAATAACGTTGCTCCCTGCATGAAAAGAACACTGATCAGTGGGGCTTTGGGGCTGTAAACACACCACGACTAGCCAGCCCTGTTATGGGATGAGCCTTGGGATGGAAGAAACAGGAGGTTCCACAGGACAGGAGTCTGTCACCTCGTCCAGGGATCCGGGGGATGACTCCTCGAGGTAGTAACAGCGAAGTGGGGGCCAGGGGAGAGGCAGGTCCCGGCTTGGAGAACGCGATGAGGGCGGGGAGGTTTCTCAGGACCGGGTGAGGTCTGCAGAATTCCAGCACCAGGGAGAGGATTTGGCAACTCGCACTGCCCGCAAGGGGTGGGCACCCGCGAGGGAGGTGGGAGAAGGGCAAGAATCCACGTACCGAGTGAGGCTTTTACACGGCGTAGGGGTGGGTGAGGAGGGTCAGTGAAGGGTTTTAAGCAAGAAAACGAGGCAGGTGGCGTCCACACGGCCAGAATGCAGAGAGGGAGCAGGGATCGCCCTCGGAGCGATTGTAATACGTAATGCACGCGGATTCCTGAATTCGGAAGGTCTCCTGGCGACACTGGGACTCACCACGGGGAGGATGGACGTATTTTAACGTCCGTAGCGACTCCCAAAACCCGCGCTGTGGAGGTCTATGGACTGGAAGCCGCCAAACCCATGTTTGAACCAGAAAGACAAAATCTCCCTAAAATAAACTTGACCTCCGCTTCTCTGGATCAGATTCCGGGTCTGCCGGAAACTGCGCAAACGTGGATGCTGGAAGGTGCAGGGGGCGGGGCCTGGGCGGGGCCATGGCCAACGAGGGGTCGAGGCCTGGGCTGTCCTGGCTGGAGAGGGAGCACGGAGACTCCGGGTTAAGCTTACGTAAAGAGGGGGTCTGAAAAGGGGCGGGTTTACGCGCCGCCACGCCCCCAGGGCGTTTCTGGTTCTGCCGAACAGAATTTGATCTGGGTTTATATAAGCGTTTGAATTTCTTTCCCTTAATGGAGTTACTTCCTGCTTATTTGAAATTAATGTTGCAAACAATGTAAGATAAAAGCTTAGGGTGGTGTGGACCAATTCTATTTGGAAGGTGAGATGTTTTCCTTTTAATAAACTGAAAAAGTTTTAAATCAAAGACAGTTTTTGCTGATGGGTGGAGACACTGTGAGTGGAGCGGGGGCGCTGGCACCTCAGTGGGGATTGATGTAGTAGAGCAATTGTTGATGTGACTGTCCAAACCTGTAGACAACTTTCATAAAAATTTGGGCGAAACAGAGGAGGCGCCTGGAAGCAAGACTTCAATAGACTGAGCAAAATGTTTTGGAGAATGGCAGTTTGCAGCTTCTTTTATGCAGGAATTGAGGGAACAGAAGGAAGATTATGTGATGGTGAGAGAAAGCAAGGTGGGGATGGGATTCCAACATAGGTAACAAGATTATGTGCTCTCTTAAGGGTGGTTACAGTTTATTTCAAAGGTGTGTTAACCTAGATGCACGGAAACAATGGACAGGGCTTGTTTAAGGCAAAAATAAAACTTCTACTAAAGAAGTTACAAGCATGGGGCTTGACTACCCACGACCTGCCTAATTAGGGATTTATGATCAGATCATCCTGTGACGTTATTTTCCGTAGAACTCCTTCATCCACACAGTGGTTTGATCTGGGAATATTTATGGCTGTAACAATTAGAACAGATTATTTAATTAATCAAGGACTGGAGTTGTCTGTATAGGGGATAGAAACTGGAAGATGAAATGCAAAAATCTGCTGGTGAGGAATGTGCAATTTTATACCGACTTCCGTCAGTACTTAATTCCTATTTCTGTTCTCCACTCACTCAGAGTACTAATCTTGGGGTCAGGTCCAGGGTCTTTCATGGACCAAGGACCTGGGTGCCTGGGTGGAGGGTATGTGATAGTTTAGGTCACCAATCCATTACTTTAAAATATCAATTAAAAATTTAAAAAATAGATATTAATTCTTTAATTCCTCTTTATCTTCAGTTTGTCAATCTATTACACACTGGAGGTGATCTATAAATCCATATATTTTAAAAATAAAGTTGGATGGTATCTAATTTTTTCAGTTAGCTGAAATTTTCTTTTGCCCTACTGTAATCTCATATTTGATGGATGTTCTAGAGGTGCAGTGAAGCGGAATAAAGAGCATTTCTTGGTTTCATTTGTGTTTACTAATTTAGGTATACTAAATCTGCAGTATGGACCTCACTGTAGGATTGATTACATGAGGACCTTCCAACAGGTAAGAGTTTTAAGGTAATTTCTAGTTCAACAACTGTTTGTACTTGCTATTGTCATGGAGAGGAATTAACCCCTGGTCATTCGCAAAAGGTGAAAGCATTCAACCAAGACTCTACAAAGTGGGAGAGTGAAGAAAGGTTTTTTTAAAGTTAGGGCAGAGAGAGAATGCCCATGGCAGTGTCCAAAGATGACGCTGCCACGGGTTGTGAGGAGAGAAACACCAGCAGGGTGGGGGTTCGCTGGGGCAGAGTCCAGAGTCTGAGAGTGGACAGCTGCACTTAGCTTTTTCTTACATAGGAAAGAGGGAGTCGGTCAGGCAGGTTTGAGGGCTGACATCCTTCCTGGGGTCTGGTCTGCTTGAAGATGAAATCTCCAGATTCTAGACTCGGACTCGGCCATCGAGGTCTGGGACTTTAATGCGTCACCAGTAAAAACTGCAAGAAGTTGTAGATTAGATTCCAGTGTCCGGTGTCTGGGCACCTGAGGATTAAGAAATTGCTCTCTTGCAGGTTAGGATGTTGTTACTTAACGAGGTATAGTGGCCTTGAGAAAGGGAACAGACAGAGTTCTTCAGTTTAATCAATGAGGGGAGAAACAAAGAGAAAACAGATGAATATCAGAATGAATCAAACTGCAAACAAACTAGGTTTAATCATAGGTGGCTAGATAGTGAACTATGCAGTGAATTAAACTACAAACTGACTAAGTCTATTAACTGTGTTATTGATTTACTGAATTTCACCCTTACAACTATATGCCCAATCAGAATGAGAATTCGCCTAATTTCCTACCTCCAGAAACAATAAGTCTTTCCCCATTTTAACAAAGAAAAGCTATTTTTCATTTGTCCTCCAGTCTTAAAATGTTGCTTTAAATGCTAAGTTACTAAAAGAGGGACATTGATCTCAGTAAAGCTACTTTTATTGAAGGCATTTAAATCATATCCATTTCATTCAGAAGTATAGTTATAATCCAAATACAGTTTTCATGTTTAATAATTATTTCTCAACATACATGGTATATTAGATTGCTTTTATCACTTGTGCATTAGAAATTAATGTTAACTTAGTGATAATTTAAAAACTCATTGTTTATCAAAATTTTAAGAAGAAATAGCTTTAAACACATTTTTTATAGAGAACTATCATAAGATATTAAATAAAAGTATTGTGATGGAGAAAAAATTAATATGAGTACGTAATTCTTTGGGGGAGAAAACTGTTCCACAATTTCCAGAGGGAAAAATGTACCATATTCATCAATCCTAGGATGCCAGAATTCCACTGAAAAGAAACCAAAGTATTTCTCACTTGCTTCAAAGTCTTTCACAAGTTTTCCTTACAATCTAGTGAGATATTGGCATGTTAGATGATGAGACAGGCGGAGTTAACAGGAGTGAACTTGTGAGCTAGCAGGATGAGACAGGCAAAGAGTTAACAAGAGTGAGCTTGTGAATTAGCAGGAACGAGCTTAAAAATTAACCACTTGTTTCTGAATCCCCCGGCTAGCACTGTACCTGTAAGCTGACAAGCACCTTCCATCCATCATAGATGGGAACAGAACAGTTCCCAGGGGAGGCCAACTGCAATGGCAACACCCTGCCAGCTAGTAAACACCTGTCATAGATGGGAACAGAACGGTTTCTAGAAGAAGCTCCCTGCAAGCTGGTGAACACCCCGCATCCATCATGGGTGGTTGCCAGAGGAGGCCAATTGTAATGGCAACCCCTGGAAGCTGACAATCACCCTACATCCTGCACAGAAAAATATAAAACCCCAGCTAAACAGAAACCCGCTGCAGCTGTCTAGTCTACACTCTACCCCGGCAACTTCTCTCCTGGTGCTTCTATCTGACTTCTGCTCCCTTGTCCGGGCACAGCTGCCTGTTCTAGACACTGCCATGGGCATCCTCGCTGCTCGACTTTCAACCAACCTTTTCTTGTTTTCCTACTTTTATGAGTCCCGTGAATTCTTCCATGTTCTGTGAACAACCAGGGGTATCAAAAAAACCCCAATCCATTAAATATCTTTAAAATAATTAACTCTACTCAATTAAAAGAAAGCATATAATTTCCTGGTCTATTTCAGTAGCTTCTTCTTCTTCTTTTTTTTTTTTAGATTTTATTGGGGAAGGGGAACAGGAATTTATTGGGGAACAGTGTGTACTTCCGGGACTTTTCTAAGTCAAATTGTTGTCCTTTCAATCTTTAGTTGTGGAGGGCGCAGCTCCGCTCTAGGTCCAGTTGCTGTTGTTAGTTGCCATTGTTAGTTGCAGGGGGCGCAGCCCACCATCCCTTGGAGGGAGTCGAGGAGTCGAACTGGCAATCTTGTGGTTGAGAGCCCGCGCTCCAACCAACTGAGCCATCTGACCACCCAGGAGCTGGGCGGCAGCTCATTGACTTCATTCTAGTTGCAGAGGGCACAGCTCACTGGCCCATGTGGGAATGGAACCGGCAGCCCCGTTGCCCAGAGCTCGCGCTCTAACCAACTGAGCCACCCGTCTGCCCCAGTAGCTTCTTAATGGATCTCTTCCTTTATAAGCTTCACTTCACTTGGCAAGCATAGAGAAGTCTTTTACAAACATAAATTTCATATTGTCACTTTCCTGCTTAATTCCCCATGGTATCTGATTGCTCTCAGTTTGGAATCCTGATGTGTTACCAAGCTGCTTTCTATAATCTGGTACTTGGCGACCTGTCACTTTTCTTCCCATACCAATTTCATTCATGCACACACACTCCTGGCATACACGGCATATTTCTCTTCTTCCAACACATCTTGTCTTTCCTCGTCCAGGGGTTTTGCATAGCTTTGTGCTGTGTTTTAAATGACCAGCTGCTTCCTCTTGCCATGGCTGACTTCTGCTCATTCATCTTGTTTCAGTTCAGTATTGTCTCCTAGCAGAGACTGTAAAAGACACATTTATGCATCCCTTTGGGTCCCCTCGGGAGAATTACCTTCTGATCATTCTTGTGAAAATTTGTAGGTTTTTCATTTTTATCATATCCAATTGTAGCCTCCACCCCTTGCCTAAGGTAACCAAAAATCTGATCTCTCTCTCTCTTTCTCTCTCTCTCTCTCTGTCTCCCCCTTAGATTCCACACATAAAAGAGATCATACAGTATTTGTTTTTCTCTGTCTAACTTATTTCACTTAGCATAATGCCCTCAGGGTCCATCCATGTTGTTGCAAATTGGGATATTTAAAAAATTCCCTTTAGATTTCCTCTTTGACCCAGTGGTTAATCAAGAGTATGTTATTTCGTTTTTGTATACTTGTGAATTTCCCGGTTTCCTTGCTGTTACTGATTTCTAGTTTTATTCCATTGTGGTTCCACTAAATTGTCACCAAGTGTAACTTTTTAAATTATATACTTGTTTTGAGTTAAAATTTCAAATACTTGTAAAGTAGCTGAGGAAGAGGTAACATATTTCCTTCAGTTCTGTATCTCACAATGCCAATCTTTCTATTAATAGAAACAATCATTCATACTGGTCCTGCCTGTATCTTTCCAATTCTTTTAGAAATATGCATATAGATACCTAGTTAAATTTATGCATTTTATATTGCTCGGGTATTTTATGTATAATCTGTGGCTTCCTTTCAACACTTAACCCGTATATTCTGGCGATGTTTTCATCTTAATTAATATATCTTTAGTACAAACTTTAAAACCCCCCATGTAAGCATTCTACTATTCAAAATATATAGATTATTTTATAAGAATGCTTCAATGACTGTCTTCAGAAAGTCAACCTTCTAAAGTACTTATTTACCTGGGTTGGAGGATGTGACTTGTAGCTGCACTGTCAAAGGGGATCGCATTTGAAATCATGACAGAGACTGGCTAACATCCTCCTCAAAGCTCTACCAGAAAGAGGCTGCAGCAAGATTACACTATATCCCCACCTGAAACTAATAACAGCAACAACAACAAAACAAAACAAAAAAAAAAGGAAGAAAAAAAAAGATTACACTACCCCTCGGGCCTGGGTATGGACAATGCAAGGAACCAGATGGGGTAAACATGGGGGGACTGGGAAGGAGAGTGGGGAGGTTTTTTTCCTTTTGGCTCCTCACCCTACATCTGTGTTTTCTTCCCCTCCTTGTACTTCCCAGCACCCAGACAGTGTTCCAGGTAGTGGGTCTTCATTCTCCCCATGCACGCACCCAGGTTGAATCCCTCAGTCCGGGGCACTTTTATCTTCTCCTGCACCCAGGGCTCCCTCATCCCTGCACCACAGAGGGTAGGATGGTGACCTAGAATGGACATTTGTGTCCAACAGAGATATAAAAGTTTGAGTTTTACCCTTCCAAAAAGAATCCAGGAATATTCTTTAATGCTGTTGAAGTAAGAGTGTGGACAGAGGGAGGAATCGGGACAGAGAGAGAGCAATTCTGCACTAGTAAATGAGGCACTAGCAAGACACATTTCCCTTTAGTATCTAGCAGCCTCTCAGCTGCTGTCGGCTCAACCAGATGATGATATAATGTTTTCCAGTTACGTGAAGCTCTATATCAATTTAGAGACACTTTGACTCTTTTTCCTCCTGCTTGGAAGAGAATGAACAGCAAGCAAAGCACATTCAGGTGGCTTGTTTCAATCCTGTTTCTCACCCATCAGCCTCATTAACAGGTAGGACAGTGGAGGGTCCTGATTCCCATCATCATCAAAACTGTGAAGAAGAATGTAGAGACCTAAAATTTACACTATTTACAAACCAACAAGTTAGTTTTCTAGTTGCATGGATCCCTGCAGAACACATGAGATTCCCGGATAGAACACAAAAGACTTAATTTTTTATGGCATGATAGGTAGCAAGAGCTTCATGTTTGCAACTATTCCCCTTGCTCTTCCCAAATACTACAGTTGGGGTGATGCAAAGAGGCCCAGGTGTATGCTGTACAGTGTAGATTTGCACCACAGATGACGACCCTCAAACTAAGGAAACCCCAGTATTTTAAAATTGGTCACAAGAGCATACTATAAATTGGTAACTCCAATCCTAAATTATGCAGTATTATATTGAACATAAACAGACTACTCCCATTAAAGTTGAACATATTTTACTATATACAATTTGGATATTTTTTCAAAAGGTATAGCTAAAATTTAAGGATTGGAATAGAAAAATAAAAACACATTCCATATCATTTTAACTAAGTAGAATGTGTACATATATATACGAGGGGTGCCAAAGAAAATGTATGCAAGTGGACACTTTGGTCAATGTTGCTCAAGCAGTAGTTCACCATAATCAGAAGTGTCTGGACGGTGATGGGAACCACTTTGAGCCCCTCTTGTAATTGCAGAAGTCAAACGGGACTTGTATTCATCTTTTGTTATCGGTATATATTGAGTATTACAATTTTAATAGTTTTTTTCCTTTCTTAAAATGTGTATACACTTTTTTGGCACCGAGTGTGTGTGTGTGTGTGTGTGTGTGTGTGTGTGTGTATGTGTGTGTGTGTATAGAAACTAAAAATGTTTTTTGCACAAGATTCAGTATATAGGTTAAACCAATTCTTCTGTTTTTTTCCATTTTTAAATTTTTAATACTTTGCATCAGCTTTACAATGTAAATACAGATAAAGTTATATTAAAATACTTCCTAGAATTGAGGAAATATCCATTTTACTGCTTTGGAAAATCACAGGCCAAAAACTTTACATGAATAAATTGAATTCATGACTTTCTCCTCCAAATGGCTATTCTCCCACTGTTTCAAAGTTGATGGAAGGCTCCAGCAAAACCTTATTCCTTTGCCTGAGAGACATGAGCATGTACCCTCAAACATTTCTTTCCAACATGTTCAATTGGCATCTTCATGGAATAGACAAAAATCTTCCTTCTACAGATCCCCGAATCTGTGCAGTTTTGTCCCAGACAGCATATAATTTTTCATAGTCAACACTTATTTGATAATTTTTAAAAATCAGCAAAAACATCCTTTTGTGTTCTCTTTTATCACACTGTTGGTCAACCTGGTCATTTCTACATGAAAATGTTTTTAAATATACTCAGCTCCCCTCATAGCATTGTATTTCAAATTATAATCTTTCTAAATATGTAATGTACAAAACTTGTGTTTGGCCCTCGATGACTACTTTTTGAAACTGAATTTACCCTATAGCTAAATTACATGCTATTTATTAATCTATGGGAACTTTTTTCTTTCTTCAGTTTCTCAAATGACCACCTGAAATGGTATTCTTCTTACATGGAACTTTTCTTACAATCCACTAAAGGTTAAAGCCTGGGAAAATTAATTATGTCAGATTGAAAGCTACACATACAACTTCCCCGTAATCTGCAGATTGTTTTAGGAAAAACTTTAAAACTGCATAGACTGTGAATTTCTCCACTGCAAATATTAATGAGAGCCCAGTTACATAAGAATTAACATGGTAATTTTATCATATTTCATTTACAATTGATTCTGTCTGGTTTACTACTCTCTTATAACTCTTTTAGAAATGTACTTAACTTTGACAAGATTAATGAATAAACAACGAGGCATTGTGAATATACCTACATTTTACATTTTTCTGATAATTGTAGGGGATTTTGTACTCCTTATCCAGGCAAAGCAGGACCTGGGCAATCTAGAGTCATCATCGCTCATGAGGATGTAGGGACTGACTGCTGGGAAACATACAACAATCAGTGTAGTGATGTTCACCAGCCACAAACTGGGTCTGTTAAAAGCAGCCAAGCAAACGTGAAAGATGGAGGAGAGGGAAGACACAAAGGTGCTCACCAGGGCAAGGATGCCCTGGGTGCCTCTGGTCTCAGGAGAGGGTCTGGGGGAGACACTGTTGCTATGTCTGTATTGGACCTGCTACTGGTGCCTGTACAGGATGGAAACCATGGAGTCACTAGCCTGGATCATGAGCCCCAAACAGAAAACATCATGGAACAATACCAATGCTACATATAGTGACTGTGACTGGATAGAATTACAGTAGCCACAATCTCTTTTCTTTGTGATATGTTTGTTGTTCCATTTGCCAGTCACATATACAGGAACTATAGTATTTAGCGTCATGTACAGAATCCAGCAGAGGAAGGTGGAGGTACCCATATACGTGGCAGCTTTCCTTTTAAGGTGTGCCTACCTGGAGTTCCTGAGGCTGATGGTGAGGGCCTGGAAGACACTCAGGAGGCAGGTGGTGCCCACGGACACATCCCTGCTCACACTGTGAACATAGAAAAATAGTTTGCATCCAATATCACTGAGGAAGTATTTCAACCCAAAAGCTGCCATTGTTTCGGGTACTCCTTAGACAGAACGACTAAGGTGTTGGCGACAGTCAGGTGTTTGTGAATCAGATCTGCAGACCTCAACCTAAATTTTGTGAAATGAAGGAAGAGATAATGGTAAAGAAGAGAGAAATTCCCTAGAGTTCCAACTATTGGCTGTTCAAAAAAGATGATTCCTAGCGCCAAGTTTCTGGTTGCCATCCTCTCAGTTCTCAGGGACTGATATTGTCTTCAGAGCCGGAGATTCCTATGTGGGAACATGAGGCAAAAGATGGAAAGAAATCAAGATTCTCTATGGGTATTAGTTCCCACTTAGAAATAATTACTTAAATTATTTCTTTTATTAATCATTTCCTCAGACTTGAATATATCACCTTTAAAGCATACTGAGCGAATACGAGTCACAGTTATGAAGGCTGAACATGTAATAAATCCTTTATTCTTCCTAATGCCGTGAGATGAGCAGCACTGTTGTTCTCTCTGAAAATATAAAGAGCATTTAGATAGATAAAGGTTAATGATTTGTCTAAATTCAATTCTTTATAAAGGGCAAAGTGGGCACTAGAACCTGGCTGGGCTGGTAAAAAGACAGTGTCTTTAAACATTGTGCTACCATACTCCACCCAGCTAGTTAGCTGTGTTCTTCCAAAAAAAAAAAAAAAAATGCAGACGAATGTTTAGTCTTTTCTATATCTCGTCATTTTGTTTTTGATTGGTTGTATTTTATTTTGTAATTTCTAATGTTTCCATTAATATGTAAAGATTTATTGCATAAACCAATACCAAATTGTGACTAAAGATTTAAATATTTAAATAAAATATATATGCACTGATTGTACTATAAATTTATAGGGATGTGCTCTATAACAAGTTGTATTTAAAGAACAAATTGATACTTGTCACAGGAACCACTGAACACAATGTTAGTTCTGAACCATGGGGCATGAAATGCCAAGATGTGATGAAATAGTAAAGAGTGGAGAATAAATATTACCAAATCTAAATCATATGGTTATCTATACCAGTGTCTTACTTAAATAAAAATGTGAACAATAAGGCAAGATTTGTGAAAGAAATTAAAATACGAAGGTCTGACAATTAAGTTCGTGAACTTGTTGCAACGATGTTGCTAACTTTTTTGATATCAGAGGGATTATTCATTATGAATTTGTACCAACTAGACAAACAGTGAACAAAGTTTACTATTTGGAAGTGCTGAAAAGGCTGTGTGAAAAAGTTAGACAACTGGAACTTTTCACCAACGATTCATGGCTCTTGCATCACGACAATGCACCAGCTCACATGGCACTGTGAGGGAGTTTTTAGCCAGTAAACAAATAACTGTATTGGAACACCCTCCCTACTCATTTGATCTGGCCCCCAATGACTTTTTTCTTTACCCAAAGGTAAAGAAAATATTGAAAGGAAGACATTTTGATGACATTGAGGACGTTCAGTAATATGATGATGACAGCTCTGATGGCCATTCCAGAAAAAGAGTTCCAAACTTGCTTTGAAGGATGGACTAGGCACTGGCGTCGGTGCATAGCTTCCCAAGGGGAGTACTTCGAAGGTGACCGTAGTGATATTCAGAAATGAGGTGTGTAGCACTTTTTCTAGGATGAATTTGCCAACTTAATTGTCATACCTTGTATGATCCAGGAATTCCGCTCTGGGTATATATCCAAAAGAAATGAAATCACTATCTCAGAGAGAGCTTCATCCCCATGTTTATTGCAAAATTATTCACAATACCAAATAGGGAAACAACCTAAGTGTCCTCCAACAGATGGATGTATAAAGAAAATGTGGTATATATACATACAATGGAATATTATTCAGCCATAAAAGAGCAGGAAATCCTGACCTTTGTGACAACATGGATGAACCTGGAGGAACCTAGGCTCAGTGAAATAAACTAGACAGTGAGAAAAAAATACCGTATGCTCTCCCTTATATATGGAATCTAAAATAGTTAAACTCACAGAAGCAGAGAGTATAATAGTGGTTGACAGGGTAGGAAGATGTTTTTCATGGGGTACAGGCATTCATTTATAGGATGAATAAGTTCTGGGGATCTAGTGGACAGCATGGTGACTATAGTTGACAATGCTGTATTATAACTTGAAATGTGCTAAGAGAATAGCTCTTCAGTGAGCTCATCATACATAAATGCTAACTATGATGGATTTAATTGGTAATCATTTGACAATGTATACTATATCAAATCATCACATGGTACACCTTAAATATATGCAAGTTTGATTTGTCAATATTTCTTCAAAAAAGTTGGAAAAAATCAACCAAAACATTTTTTGTGTTCTCCCCTTTCCATTCCGGTTTAATCTGACCATTTCTACATGAAATATGCTTATCTCCCTCTATGTAACCATATTTGAAATGACTACCATCTTTATCAGGACGTAAGGTATAAATTTCATTACTTGGGCCCAAATGCAACTACTATATGAAACTTAACTTTCATTCCAGCCTCACCACATATTACTTCATTATTCCCTGGGAACATTTTTTCTTCGGTTTCTTCAATGATCATCTCACATGCTATGTCTTTTTTATGGAACTTTTCTAGAAACTCCATGTTCAGTTATTTTCTAATTAAATTGTTATGTCAGATTGAACATCACACTCAAAGACATTCCTATAATCTCCTGATTGTTCCAGGACCTCCTGCTGACAGGGGACATGGCCTTCGGGTCTCTGCCTATGTCTTGAAGAATGTTAGTGCCTCAAGTCTGACATGATGCAAATCTTTTTATTTATAGTGGTATTTCCAAAAATATAGTAAGAAAATAAAATACATCAAGGCAGAATAGAAATTTGAAAGTAGTGAATCTGGCATTTATTCATGTAAAACATAGGGATAAATAGCTAAAAATTTGTTTCCATCCACAAATATTGAGTAATCCATTATTTTCTGAGTTCCAAAGCCTCTTCTGACATATCACTGTATATTTTACATGAATATTTAGGGGACATAGATTTCACTTCATTATCTTCTATGTTTATTATTGTACAACCACTACCTTCGCTTTGTGACTATTTCGTTAAAATAGAGGGTGGTATCTGGAGGGGTACATTTCTCACAGTGTAATATTTCTTAGATTCATCTGTCTTCATAATTTTTGTCCCCGTGCTCTTTTCTGTTAATTTTTCAATTGCATTTGAGTGTTCTAAAAACCTGTTGAGATTTTGATTGGAATTAATTGAATTATACATTAATTTTGGGAGAATTGAATTTTTATGGTTTTTCCAACTATAGTCATATGTCACTCTCCATTTATTTGAATACTCTGTCATGTCATCCAACAATATAATTATCTTTGTAAAGCTTTGAAGAACTTTTCCTAGACGTAGTCTGCAGAACTATTTAGTATGGGCTGGTATTGTCAATAATCTTTCTTATAAATTATATTTTTGCTAATATGAATTATCTCAAATCCCGAAAGGCCTCTAGGATAGGCGTTAAGATGTTTTCTCCATCACTTACCACACCCAAAAGAGGGGTTTGGAATGGATGATGCAAGACTGGCAAAGTTTAACAAAATTTGAATCTATGAGCTTAGGTTTTCTTGTTGTTGTTGTTGTTTCTTTGTTTTGAGATCATATAGTATGTCTTCCCCTGACTCACTTATCTCACTTTGCATAATGCCCTCAAGGTCATTCCATGTTGTTGCAAATGACAGATTTTTTTTGTGTATGGCTGAATTATATTCCATTATAAATAAAGAAAATGTGGTGTGCCTATTTTCTTTATTCATTTATGTATTGATGGCTGCTTAGGTTGCTTCCATGTCTTGTTTATTGTGAATAATGCTTCAGTGAGCAGGGGAGTGCAGATATCTTTTTGATTTAATGTATTTGTTTTCTTCAGATAAATACCCAGATGTGGAATTGTTGGATCAAATGGTAGTTCTGTATTTAATTTTTAGAGGGAACTCCATACTACTGTTTTCCATGTGTGTGTTTTTTCTAACTTGTCAGAACAGAATCTTTACCCTACTCAAGTGTGTGTGGACTTGCATATTTATTTGCATATGCATGACCTAATGCTACTCAGGGGAAGTAGCATCCCCACTATTGTCACAAACAACACTGAGAAACACAGTATTGCCTGTATTACTCATTTAAAATTACACTGAAGCTCTGCCAAAGCAATTTCAAGTGGCAGAAGAATTGGAAACAACGATGGAAGACCCAGTTTGGAGATGATATTATTATTATATATCTAGGAACACAAAGGAATTGAAAGAAAAAAACTCAAAAATGATTCATTAAACTAATACAATATAACATTGACACACAAAAATAATAGTCTTCCTCTGTACAACTAACAGTCATTTATGAAGTGCACTGGAAGGCGGTATATGATGAAAAAAATAAAGTAAATTAAAAATGTGAAAATGTCTAGGCAATGTGAAATTGCGCACATAACTTCAATGAATTCTAATGTAAAATATTGGCATCATGTTCTTCCTTTTACTTGCACATCTGAAAATCCTGCTCAGGAAATTGTGTCTCATTTTTGTCTCTGCTCATGACTTAAATGGTGGTGCAGCTCAATAGTCTGAATATAAGAAAATACGGGTTTTGGGTTTTTTTTGTAAAATGACTTCTTATGGAAGTTGTTAGAGAATGCAGTGAGACACATGTGCTTGGCTGCTGGTCCCACATGTCAGACCCTAGATTTTCCTGGTTCCTTTGTTGCAATAACTGTCTTCAAAAAAGCTCACTTTTACAAGTGTCTGCCTGTAGGAATCGTGGAGAAAGAGCCTGCCTCAAACATTCCAAAGGTCCCTTTGGAGAAGCTAAATAGAAACTTGTAATTGTTTTGTTGATTTTTTTTTCGTAATTAGCAACTGAAAGTAGATTTCAGAAACATTCTCCCTTGCCAGCCTGTACTCTGATGGCTGCTATAGCTGAAATGACAAATGCAGTCCTGAAGGGGTTGGTCACAGAATCACTCACCAATGGTCGGGTTCAGCTGACTCCTTCCCACATTTGCGCTGGCTGCTGTGACCTTCACATGAGCACCAACCATCCTGTCAGCAGGAAGGAGTTGGGTGTTTTCTGTTTCAACTTGAGAGGCACAATCTATAATGAAAGTGGGGCTGTCAGAAGTCTGGATAAGTTTCGTCCAATGTCAAAGCCACACAAGAGTGAGGAATACTTCCTGAGGCATGAGCCGGGCTGGTAAAGGCAGAGGAGGTCCTACACTTCACACCAATCATGACTCCTAATTTAATTTACTGTAATTGACAAAGTCATTTTGGTGTTTAAGTAATAACGAAAACTGATTTTTAAGGTGCTTAGGAACTGAAGTTCTGAGATCAATCTGCTTATTCTGTCTGCCTTACAGGAATCATAAACTAAATTTCAGGATTACTAGATTTGTGCTTGTAACACATTCATGCTTATAATAAAGAACAGGATAAATCTATAAGGACCATATAATACTGTGCAGAATCAGTGTATTCAAATCACAATTGCTGGAATAGAAATGTTTTCGCTAACTGGTGTCAGTAATTGTGTTTCTACTGAAACACCTGTGGTCTGCTGATAATTATATAAAGTTAGAGAAACAGCAGTTAAGGAAAAGGTAACTTTATAACTATCAATTTCAGACAATAGCTGTCAGGAATGAATATTTGGTGATATTGTATTTGGTTTAAAAACATTCTTATATCAAATAAAAAACTCTACTGTCGCAGTTCATAAAATATGCAAGATTTCATGCCCTAGAGATTCCATTTTGTGCATATGTCTCATATTTTAGTATCTTTCAAAATCTGTGCATCATTGCTCATAATTTTACTAAGTTGGGTATTAATAAATATATAAGTAGATGATCTGAAAATAATTAGTTTTTACTCTACACTATTTTATCTTGCAGTATTGTTTTCTGTCCTATCATTTAGAGTATAGCATGAATTTTTCAATAATTCCTGTAATAGGTGCCACTGTATTTTTTTTTTCCTGGCATAAAAGCAAACAAATCTTTCTTTTGCTCTCCTCATATCAACCCATTCTTCTCTTCATTTAATCCAACTTGTTATGGGGCAGGTTCCTGGTTCCTTTCCCTGGTTCCATAACTGTCTTCAAAAAAGCTCACTTTTAGCATTAAATTCCTTATCAGTGCATCAACACTTATTAACATTTATAAATCTTCATTCCTAATTGCTTTTGGCCTATAGAAAATCTATGGACATAAATGGAAACTTGTTATAATCAAAATTATAAAATCACCCCCAACCTAAAGCCAAACAACAAAGTAAGAACAACACTAAATATGCATCTGGATTATCTGAAGAATGCGGCCAACCGGCTTTTTAGTGTAGCTTGGTGGTTCAGTACACTGTTTTGTTACCAGCCCAGGCATTTTCAAGTCCCCACTCTGCCCCTCACCAGCATATGGATTTAGACAAATCAGTTAACCTCTATTGCCTAAATTCCCCTTATCTTTATAGTTAAAGTAATAGTAGTGTGTGTCTCATAGTTTTGTGAAAAACAAAGAAGTTACCACATGGACGCTCCTTGTAGCAATGATCCATACATTGTAAGTTTTCTCTGAAGCTTATATAGTCAATTCTTTAACATCGCTTAATAAAAGACAAAAAAATTAAATCGAACCTAGAAATAAGTCAGACAGAACAGTGAATGGGGAATATTGGAATTCGGTTGACCCTCCTGCATGCCTTTTATTCCCACGCAGGATCCAATGGCTTTGAACACAAGTGTCAGTCACTGAGAACAGGATGGCCACCAGGGATCTGGCACTAGGAATGATCTTCTTATCACAGACTGTATTTGGACTCCTGGGGAACGTCTCTCTTTTTTACCATTATCTCTTCCTTAACTTCGCTGGGCGCAGGGAAAGTACACAGATTTGATTCTCATGCACGTGATAGTAGTGAACTTTTTGTTTTTTCTTTCTAAAGGAGTCCCCCAGACAATGGTAACTTTTGGGTTAAGACATTTCCCCAATGACTTTGGATGCACACTTATTTTCTATGTTCAGAGAGTGGCCAGAGGTGCGTCCATTGGCGCCACCTGCCTCCTGAGTGTCTTCCAGGCCATCACCATCACCCCTGGAACTCCGGGTGGGCAGAGCTGAAAGTGAGAGCCTGCAAGTACATTGCCCTCCACCGTCCTGTGCTGGGTCCTGAACATACTGATAAATACCATTTTCCCTCTTTGTGGGATGGGAAGGTGGATCAATACGAACATCACAAGGAAAAGCGTCTATGGATACTGTTCTGTTCATCATGACAGAATCACTGACACATTGTAGGCTGCGTTGCTGTCCTCCCCGGATGTTTTATGTTTCTTGCTCATGCTCGGGGCCAGTGGCTCCATGGTCTTTGTCCTGCACAGGCACCAGCAGAGGGTCCAACACATTCACAGGACCCACGTCTCGTCTTGGTCCTCCCCTGAGTCCAGAGCCACCAAAACCATCCTTCTCCTGGTGAGCACTTTCGTATCTTTTTACACCATCTCCTCCATCTTTCAAATTTGTTTGGTTCTTTTTAATAATCCCAGTTGGTTGACGGTGAACATATCTGAAGTATTTGCTGTTTGTTTCCCAGTGCTCTGCCCCTTTGTTCTCGTTACTGTGACTCCAGTGTCTCCAGGCTCTGCTTTGCCTGGATAAGGAATAA
Organism: Rhinolophus ferrumequinum; assembly: GCF_004115265.2. Classification (NCBI taxonomy): domain Eukaryota; kingdom Metazoa; phylum Chordata; class Mammalia; order Chiroptera; family Rhinolophidae; genus Rhinolophus; species Rhinolophus ferrumequinum. Next base: position 47,171,156 of record NC_046298.1, on the reverse strand, counting down.
AAAAAAAAACCCTAATCTTGTCAGAAACATGGATATTGCATGTTTTTTTCACAATATTCAGTTGTTAACTCACTCATTCCTCAGATTTATAGAATTGTAAGCACAATTATGTGAGTCACATTACAAGTAGTGGCATGCACACACATATACATTTGTATACGTATAAATGTGTGTATACACCCACACACATAGATGGGTAGATGATAGATAGATAGATAGATAGATAGATAGATAGATAGATAGATAGATAGATGATAGGTAGATGGAGCTGTAGATATAGATATGTATGTATACACACAATTAGATTATGTTTCTTAACCCCTAAGCAATAATACTGGAAAAGTGTACATTAATAAAGGTAAACATAATATTAATTATGACAAACTACTTTAAACTTCAAATTTATTTTATCTGGTAATTACATGGCCTTCTTGGTTAATTGTTGAAAAGGACAAGGAATGTATCTATCACTTTTCTACTTTAACTTTTATGTTTTAACCATGTTTCTTGAAAAAAAAATCCAATTGAATATAGTCAAACAATGTTAGCCTTTAACAGGAGCAATTAATATATGTGTTTAAAATAATGATATATTTGGGATTGAAGTTATCAATTTACTGTGTTCTTCATGACACCTGTTCTATTTTCTTATTCTTTCTGTCTTCTGTGTTAATTTTTTAAATTATTGCACATTTTGCCTGTTTTTGGAGGTTGTATTTTCAGTATCTCTTTAACCGAGGCATTGCAGCATATTTAAAAAAAAAAAAATCACAATGTGAAGTTATTTAATACTTTTACCTTCTACCTTGACAATATAAGACAATAATGACATTAACCTATTCATACCCTCCCAAATTTCTCTTTACTTTGCAGATATGTATTTAAAAAATTAATATGTATGCACAGGTCAATGACATTTCACAAACTGAACACACCTATATACAGTTCCTACGCCAAACAATGGAACATTGTCAGCCTGGCAGATGTCTCCTCCTTGTGGCTGCTCCTAGTCACTCCTTACTGGTGACCACTATTGTGACATCTAACATCTGAATCTCTTTACCTATTTTGTACTGCATATGAATGGAATCATATAGCACGAATTCTTTTGTATTTTGATTTTAACTTCCATATTTTGTTTGTGATGTTATTGCTATTTTGCGTGTTATTGGTGATTCATGTGCACTGGTGACAGCATTTCATTGTGAGTGATTTTCTGTTTGGCACTCTAGGAATAGTGCCTATATCTTAATTCTAGGATGTGTTTTGATGAGATGTGTAGAAATTTCCTTTTGATGTATATGTGACAATGATATTGTTGTGTCATAGGTTTACAGGCATACCTCAGAGATATTGCAGGTTCGGTTCCAGACCACAGCAATAAAATGAATATTGCAATAAAGTGAGTCACACCAAATTTTTTGATTTCCAAGTGCCTATAAAAGTTATGTTTACGCTATATTGTAGTCTGTTATGTGTGCAATAGAATTATGTCTAAAAATACAATATATATACCTTAGTTAAAAATCATTTTATTGCTAAAAAATGCTAACCATCATGTGAGCCTTCAGTGAGTCGTAATCTTTTTACTGGTGGAGGTTCTTGCCTCGGTGTTGATGGCTGCTGACTGGTCAGGTAGGTGGTTACTGAAGGTTGGGATGGCTGTGGCAATATCTTAAAATAAGGCAAAATGAAATCGGCCACATCGGTTGATCCTTTTTTTTCACGACCGATTTCTCTGTAGCATACGATGCTGTTTGATAACATTTTACCCAGAGTAGAACTTTCAAACTTGGAGTTATTTCTCTCAAACGCTGCCACAGCTTTATCAGCTAAGTTTATGTAATAGTCTAAATCCTCTGTTGTCATTTCAGTGATCTTCACAGCATCTTCACCAGGAGTAGATTCCATCACAAGAAACCACTTTCTGGTAGAAGAGGAATGGTAAAGGGACTGAAATACAAGGTGACGGAAGGAGATTTGACTTGGGGCGGTGAACACATAATGCAATATACAGATGATGTAGAGTTGTACAATTGAATACTATACAATTTTATTAAACAATGTCACCCCAATAAATTAAAAAAGTGAAGAAATCACTTTCTTTGCTCACCCATAAGACAAGGGCACCAATAGACTTGCATGACACAGAGTTGCCACAAACCTTTATTTGTAAAAAATGCAATATCTGCAGTGTATTAAAGTGAAACACAACAAACTGGGGTATGCTTGTATATCTGTCCATCTTTAGGAGGTATTGCCAACAGTTTTCTAACAGTTTGCCAACATAATGTGTGCATGAATTTTACACCCCACTGCAGTTGATGAGGTTCTTAGTTTACTTGCATCCTTGTCAATAAAACGTTTTCTGTCATTTTCATTTTAGCTTTCTGGTTATTGTGCGATAGTACCCTGTAGTGACTTTATTTGCATTTTCTTGATGAGTAAGACATTTGAACATCTTTTCTCATATTTATAAGCCATTGAGTAACCCCCCCTTTTTTTTTTCCTAAAGATTTTATTGGGGAAGGGGAACAGGACTTTATTGGGGAACAGTGTGTACTTCCAGGACTTTTTTTTTTTCCAAGTCAAGTTGTTGTCCTTTCAGTCTTAGTGTGGAGGGCTCAGCTCAGCTCCAGGTCCAGTTGCCGTTTCTAGTTGCAGGGGGCGCTGCCCACCATCCCTTGCGGGACTTGAGGGATTGAACTGGCAACCTTGTGGTTGAGAGCCCACTGGCCCATGTGGGAATCAAACCAGCAGCCTTCGGAGTTAGGAGCCTGGAGCTCTAACCACCTGAGCCACCCAGCCGGCCCAGGTAAACCCTTTTTTGAAAGTGTTTATTTTACCTTTTTTCACTTGTGTTGCCAATAGTTCTCTTATTGATTAATAGGAGATATTTATATGTGCAGAATATGAGTCTATTCTTCGTGCTTGTTTTATCAATCTATTTATCTATCTATGTATGTGCCTTTTGATGAGGAAAAACTCTTAATTTAAATATAATCCAATTGCCATTTCCTCCTTTATAGTTAAGGAGTTTTGTACTTTTGAAGAAATCTTTTCCTATTCTAAGATAATAAAGATAGTGTCTTCACCTCCATTGGCTCACTCTTACTGGGGATGCTAAGCTACCTGTCAGAGGTGTTAGGACAAAGATTCTGTGTGGTTTGAGAGATTTCTCAGGGTTTATTTTCAAAAGTTGTTCCAGGAAGAAAGTGAGCATATTTTCATCATGCCTTTGGTTGAAAATCGAGTGGAAATAGTCTAAACACACAAAAATGGAAATGGAATAATTCTCGTGAGGAAAGATTGAAGACTTTGAGTAATACCATAATACATATTGGATGGCTCACAACGTAGTTTATGACCCATAATAGAAACAAAGTAGGTTTTTGACCTATAAAAAAATAAAGCCATTCTAACTGGTGTGAGGTGGTTTTTATTTGCATTTCTCTGATGATTAGTGATACACAATGGAATACTATTCTGCCATAAGAAAAGATGAAATAGTGTAATTTGCAACAACATGGTGGATCTTGAGATTATGCTAAGCAAAACAAGTCAGACAGAAAAAGTCGAGAACCATGTGATGTCACTGATATGTGGTATGTAAAACTGAAAACAACAAAAGAACAAGACAAACAAATGAAGAAACAAAAACTCATAGACGATCACTGCACTGTACACCTGAAACTGAACAATAATGAATGCCAACTATAATATTATATATATATGTATATATAGGTATGTATATATTTACAAGAGCAGAGTACAGCATTGGGAGTGGAGATAGTGGAAATGGGATGGCTCGGTGTGATGTCAGAGAGATAGTGGATGGGGGGGCGGGGGGTCCACAGTGTGAGGGATATAAATGATAAACGTCTAAGTAAAAAACAAACAAACAAAAACAAACAAACAAACAAACTCATAGACACAGACAATAGTTTAGTGGTTACCAGAGGGTAAGGGGGGTGGGGGGTGGGAGATGAGGATAAGGGGGATCAAATATATGGTGATGGAAGGAGGACTGACTCTGGCTGGTGAACACACAATGTAATTTATAGATGATGTGATACAGAACTGTACACCTGAAATCTATGTAATTTTACTAACAATTGTCACCCCGATAAATTAAAAATAAATAAAAAAATAAAAATTAAAAAAAACAAACAAAAAAAACTCATAGACACAGACAATAGTTTAGTGGTTATCAGAGGGTAAGGGGGGAGGGGGATGGTAGATGAGGGTAAACGGGATCAAATATATGGTGATGGAAAGAGAACTGACTGGTGGTGAACACACAATGTGATATATAGATGATGTATTACAGAACTGTACACTTGAAACCTATGTAACTTTACTAACCATTGTCACCCCAATAAACTTTAATTAAAAAAAATAAAGCAGGAGATAATGGAACATTTAGAGATAATCAGAGGTGTTTTTTTTTTTTTAAAAGGCAATGTATGCATAACAGTGTTTCCACAGAACATAATGTGGGAAGGATGTACGTATGTGTCCACACCAAGATGTTAAGATGTTAAGAGTGGTTTTCTATAAGATGTGGTATGATAGCATGTTCTTTTCTTTCTTTTTGTCACGCAGCTGCCTGCCCGTCTGTCCCCTCATGCCTACCCCTAAAAAGAAAGAAGAGTCTGTGAGACTAATCCTTTCGGGGACTTTGCTTCACTTTTGTGCTTACACCTTATGTCTCCTTGTTTGGCTGGCTAGCCAATGATGGGTAAGATTCCTCAAGAGAGGAACGACCTAAGACAGGCACAGTCACGTGGGAAACTCATGGGGTTGATAGAGGTGGGCATAGACCCCACATTCCCCCGTCTAAGGAGAGCTTCTGCCTCTGTGGCTGTTTTCCTTCTCACAACCTGCTTCGGAAGTGATTCTAGATGTGATAACATCAGATTCTAGATGTGATAACATTACTCCATCTCAGCAAGTTTCAGCATAAAGGTTCTGTCCACTGGGGAGGTACAAACAACAATTACTAATACATCATGGGACTCTCGGCAGGCAAGGGTGATTGGTTTGAACCAGTTTTCTGGTGTGGTGTATGGGACTCACAGACCGTAGAAAAAACAATGCTACTTCCTTGTATGCGCATCAATAAAAGCCACAAGGTGGCCCGATTCGGGGCTCTCAGTCCTTTGAGGCTGAGAGACCTTTGGCCCCCTGTTTCAAAACTTTCTTGATTTCTGTTACTTTCTTAACACTTCGCCGCCCCTTCTCATTCTCCTACTGCCTGTGTTGTGCTTGCTGGATGCAACTCTTTCTTTCTTTCTTTCTTTCTTTCTTTCTCTCTCTCTCTCTCTCTCTCTCTCTCTCTCTCTCTCTCTCTCTCTCTCTCTCTCTCTCTCTCTCGCTTTCCTTCCTTCCTTCCTTCCTTCCTTCCTTCCTTCCTTCCTTCCTTCCTTCTTAGATTTTTATTGGGGAAGGGGAACAGGACTTTATTGGGGAACAGTGTGTACTTCCAGGACTTTTCCAAGTCAAGTTGTTGTCCTTTCAATCTTAGTTGTGGAGGGCGCAGCTCAGCTCCAGGTCCAATTGCTGTTGTTAGTTGCAGGGGGCACAGCCCACCATCCCTTGCGGGACTCGAGGAGACGAACCCGCAACCTTGTGGTTGAGAGCCCACTGGCCCATGTGGGTATCGAACCAGCAGCCTTCAGCGTTAGGAGCATGGAGCTCCAACCACCTGAGCCACCGGGCTGGCCCCAGGTTCTTTTCTTCATTGACTTACTTATATTTTCTCATCTTTTGAAAATACACGATTGAAGGGAAATATTTAAAAGTTAAACATGACTATGTGTCAAATATTCTGACAACATTTACTCTTTTATATATTACTTCAAAATGCAGTGTGGTATACTCCATGCATCTTTGCGATGAAGAATCGAGTAATGAATATTTTCCCGTGAAACCTGTGTTCCAAAAATTTCCACCTATGCGATATTTAGAAATGTTTGTTCTAAAGGGTTAGATGAATTTTCTTTTGTGAGCTTTGCTATTAATCTATGCCTATTCCATTCTTATATTAATTTCATATCTGCATAAAAGTTTTTACATTATTTCATAAATAGCAGTAGTAAGTAAAAACAGATTTGAAATTTAGACAAATAGAAATAAAATAAAGAGCAAAATCCCCTTACTTCTCCCAATCCTTTATCCTTCTCTCTTCAAAAGACCCTTAACCACAGTTCCTGGTGGGATATTCCAGAACTTGTTATGTATACACTAATGTAAGTATGTACATCATGGAAAGCATATACTGTAGTGATAGCAGAAATTCTGGGGACAAATTGGAATCCTCGTGCAGTCACTGCTTATGTAACATTAGGTAAGTGATTATGCTCTGTGTCTCACTTTCCTCATCCGTAAAATGGATATTATAGGAAGGGTACCTACCACAGGGTTATTATAAGGACAAAGTGTGTTACTATTAGTCAAGCATCTAGTATAGTGCTTGGAACATGGCAAGCATTGAATAAATACTGTTTGGATTTTTAAATATCCTTTTTGGTTTGCTTAATAAAAATACTATTTAATTACTTGCACTGTATTTAATTACTATTTAATTACTGTAGCATGGAAATTTGGAGATGTTTTCACATGAGGACTGACTGAGCTATTTCAGCTTTTTAGTATTGCAATACTTGAATGTACTAAGGTTTCTTGAAGTCGTTCCCTGTCATTTGTATTTTTCGTGTTGAAATTGTAAATTCACCTGGAATAGACATTAATCTACTATGTATCTACCTGTTAATGTGAGTCTAGATGGAGATATCTTAACATTTTGATTGGACAGTAAGTTCAGTATGACAGCATGCATGTCAATATTGATACAAGTACAGAATATATGCCTTATGTTAATATTTAATGGCATGTGATATCCCAAATTTCATAAAAAGGAGAATACTCCTCAAAGACATGAAAATTGTTCCATCTGGAGATCAAACTAGTATTGGGCAGGGGTGATTAAATGGGGACTTTTATTTTAACTTAAATATTTTATAATAAAACATGCATGTAATTGTTTTCAATGGAAAGTATTACAATATATCCATGAAACTATTACTAATGGTTACCTCTTGGGATGGCTTCTTACAAGGGAATAAAAGTTCTTCCAGACATAAGTGGAGCTTAGTATGGGGACAGCCACAGACATTTATTTCCATCAGTAATGATCAGGTACAAATAAACATCCCCTGCCAGACCCCTCCAGCGTCACTCTCTGTACCTGGCATCCCCAAAGAAGAGGGCAAAGGCTGTGAATTGTTCTCCCTAAATCTTACTTGCACCCCTATAGTGTATATACAGTTTAACGGTATTCTCAGGGATATTTTGTATATACAAGATTTCTGTCTACTGAGCTAAAATTTAAAAAAAGAGAGACAAACAAACAAAAAAACTCATAGATACAAAAGTTTAGTGCTTACCAGAGGGTAAGAGGGAAGTGGGGTGGTAGGAGAGGATAAAGGGGGTCAAATATATGGTGAAAGAAGGAGAACTGACTCTGGGTGGTGAGCACTCAATGCAATATATAGATGATGTATTATAGAAATGTACACTTTAAATCTATATAATTTTACTAACCAATGTCACCCCAATAAATGTAATAAAAATTTTAAAAAACGAGTAAATTGTGAGTCAACTATAAATGAGGAAATTTAGTGAATTTGTGATTTTCACTGTGACTTTTGTCCATCTCCCCATCTCTCTCCCACTCACCGTCCTGATTCCATTTCCCTACAATCTCAGACCTTCATCCATCAATCAGGTGAATGAGCTCTGTCCCACCTCCTTCATTCGCTGGGTCACCCTCCATCTCCTTGACTGCTACCTGCCCCATTATCTCCACCCAACCATGTTAGACATCCATATTGCCACATCACCTCCAGTCTGTGCCCTTTGGACTTTCATCCCACTAAGAAGTCTACCCAGCATTCCAAGAATATCAGTCCCAAACTCCTTGCCTTCCTCCTTGTCCTGTATCTGACCCCATTTCAGTGACCCTAGTCTTAATTATTGCATCCTTTCTGTTGCCAGCCCTCAAGTGTTTGGTGTGCTCCATCTCCCACCTTTCATAACTCTCCATTACTTCCTGGGTCTATAATTCCAGCCCTTTTTCCTGGGTTCTTTAGCCCACAGATACCTCGTTCCACTGATTGCCTCCCTTGTCTCATACACATTTTATCCACCTGTGTCCATTTCCCCTCCAATCTCCATTTCCTCTTTCACCCTCTCCCTCTGCTGTGGACCACCATCAATCCCTGGGACCTGTACCCCAACTTGCTGCCCCCTGCTTCCTTAGCCCTGCCTTGATAGAATCTCCAGTGCATTCACCCACCTCTGCCCTTTAACCCCTGCACTTGTTCTCCTTCATCCCCTTTATGACATTCACTTTCCAACACCGAGCACCCAGTATGCTTTCACCACCCAGTGTTCTCTTCATTTTTACACCTTGACCCCTTGTGCCCTTAAACTCTGCAGTGCATTTTACCCCACTGCACCCCAACACCATGTGTCTTTTAAGCCTCTCACTTTCTCCCCTGTACCCACAATCCCACATGCACCTTGTTCTCTGCAACCCCACTTTATCCACATGCCACATTTGCCCTATGTTTCCTTCTTACTGTGCTCCCTACCACACACCCACCTGCCTGAACTCTCCACCCTTGCCACTGTGTCCCTTGATTCAAGGGGCAAAGCTAACAGCAGTTTTTCAGTCTGGCATATAGTAATCTTTTCCTTGTGGGATGTTTCAGGGTGGGTACCCAGGTCGGAGTCCCTCCAGGTCCCTAGTGCCATGGTGAAGAGCACCGAGCCAGATGTAGAGGTGTAAACTGATACAGCCATTGTTTCCATTTTATATGCCCCTTGAAAAACACAGATGAAGCTGTCATGGTTTCTATCACCCAAGAACATTTGGTCTAGAACAACCAGTTAAATGGTTGAATTCAGGACTCTGGGTAGAAGGGAGGGGTGCTTTAGAGGGGATTTTGACTTCATTTGGACCAGTTCCCTTTCTCTGTTTCATGAGTTCTGATATCGTCTCTGATGGACCATCTATGTATGGAAGAGTTTTTAAAATTATTATTGTATTAATATTTCTTTTACTTTTTAAAGAATAAAATAGCTTCTAATATTATTTTCCCAGGAAATTCTAAGGTTCTACATTAAGTTACTTGTCAGTTAGTACTATGAAACAGACACAAAAATGTCTTAAATAGATTAAAATTATGTGAACTCTGGGTGTTAGTTTCTGTTGGGCAGGCTTTGAAAAGATGGGTATGTGTGGGAGGAACATTAAGACTTACTGTCTCAGAAAATTCAAATACATAGGACGGTATCATTGTCTATAGTTCCCATGCTGTACGTTAGGTCTCCAGAACTTACTCATCTTGCATAACTGAAACTTTGAAACTTTGGATCAATGTCTCCCCATTTCCCTTACCCTCACCTAAGGAAACCATCGTTCTGCTCTTTGCTTTTATGAGTTTGCCATTTTAGATTCCAGATATAATTGAGATCATGCAATCTTTGTCTTTGTGTCTCTGGATTATTTCACTTAGATAATACCTGCAAAGTTCATCCATATTGTTGCTTATGGAAGGAATTTGTAAAGGCATAAAAACATTCCATTCTCTCTCTCTCTCTCTCTCTCTCTCTCTCTCTCTCTCTCTCTCTCTCCATATATATCATATATATGTAAAATATCATATATATATTACATTTTCTGAAATGGATTCATCCTAATCACCAGGGAAACTATATGAGATAGCACTTCATATTTTCTAGAATGGCTCAATTAAAAAAAAAATCAGTGAGAATGTGGAGGAATTACAGTTATCATATATCATATATCATATATTGCTGACAGAGAAAGTACAATGTGCATTCAATTTGGAAAACTGTTGGGCAGTTACTTATAATTTTAAACATTTACTATCCTTTTACAAAAAGAAGTAAATTAGAAACAACAGTGAAAAATCCCTCTGAACGACTGACTACTCTACAGTCCCTTTCTCTATTCCTCTATCCATCTGTATTTAGCTTTATTCTATACTGGCATTTTTCAAAAAAAAATATCAGTGATGCAGGGGGAAAGAAGTGCTACTGGAAACAGGTCTAGAGAGAAAGGACAGCACCCCCAAGGAGACTTAAAGATGCCATGTCCTGGGCCCCCTGCAGACCTGCAGAACCATAATTGCTTAGAGTGGGCCCTGATCCCCCAGGGACCTGCATGCTTATTGAAGCTAAATGTTCCCATCCGGGTTCCTCCTAGGTCATGTCAGGAATTCAAGGAGTGATGTCACCTGCACTCTCCCCCTGGGAGTTGGACAAGTGGTCTGGGTGGAGCATCATTATTTTTTTAGCGAGGTGTTCCATGATGAGGCAAAAAGAGTAAATAAAAGTGAGCCCAAAGGGGGATTGCCTAGGCCTGCATCCCCTCCCCGGGAACCACTCAGGCTCATCCCCTAGAGATCAATCAAGCTGTCCAAACACTCCTAAAAAGACTCATCTGGATTTAGTTCATTCCTAACACATGTGCAAAGTGCTGGAGCCTGGCCGCTACCTGAACTCTAGCCTCATTATAATACAATTAAAATAAAATGAAAGGAGTGACGTCATAGGAATGGCGGCAGCAGGGCGCACTTTCTGAGTTCTCCTCCAGATCTTGTTGCAAACGGGACCTATAACCCATCAAAGAAATTTTCACTCATCACACAGGATAGCGGGGAGATTCGTGGATTACTTGAAGCTAAGAAATACTTGAAGGTGTGCTAATTGGGCGAGCAGGGGAAGGAAAAAGGGGAGCGGCGTGAAAACGCCCGGCCGGCAGCGGCGGGAGAGCCCAGCCCCCAACGGACCTCAGCTGGCGGGAGCGAAAACCGAAAACCGCTGTGCCGGGCACGCACGGGATCCCAGGCGGAGCGGAGAGCGCGGGGACCAGGAGGTGGGCTCTTTCCCTGCGTCCCACGGCTGATTTCTCCCACCGGGAAACTGGCCAGGGCGCCCTTCTGTGAACAAGGAGCACAGACTCCATACCTGGGCCCCTCCTCCGCCCCGCTCTTCCAATCCTACCCCGCCCTTCCAGAGACTGGGACTGGAAACCGCGGTGGAGCCCCGCTGTGCCAGGCACGCACAGGATCCCAGGGCGGCGGAGCGGAGAGCGCAGAGACCGGGAGGCGGGCTCTTTCCCTGCGTCCCACGGCTGATTTCTCCCGCCGGGAGGGCCCTAGCGCAGACAAAGAACATAGCCTCCATACCTGGGCCCCTCCCCCGCCCCGCTCTTCCAATCTTACTCCGCCCTTCCAGAGACTTAAACCGGCCCCTGAACCGAGGAGTGGTATCTAACGCTCAGGCTTTGGGAAGCCTGACGGGCAGCCCTGACCCAGGCAGACTGGGAAGTGTGCGTGATTTTGGCTGCGCTAGGAGAGAAGAGACGCCTCCACCCCCAGCCACCACCTTTTCTGGCCTGCGGGAAGAGGGCGACGCACGGCTGGGCTGGGAGAGTGAAGACCCCTCCATCCCCAGCCCCCACCCTTCCTGGCTTGCCTAGGGTGGGGTGGGCGCAGTTGCAGAGACACACCCGGAGATCAGCAGTGAGGCAGGTGCAGCTCTGGGCTTTCAGCAGATCAGAAATCTCCCGCCCGCACTCACACACACACACTGAAGAGGTGCCTTAAGACTCAAGAGTACTGGTCACGTATCTGGTGGTGCCACTCTCAGTGTGCATATGTGCAGGCAAGGGCAGAAACTGCACTGACATTGTAAAAACTATCATCCAGACCTCTCAGGCCCATGCATTTAAGTCTGCAGTCCCAAAGTCTCTCTGGGCACCAGGTGACCGGCGCTGCCTGCGCAATAAGCAGGGGGCTCTTTGGTACAGCAGAGAACAACCTGGACATTGCTTGGTGGGCTTAGGCCGAGACTGTCGCTGCTTTTTGTATTGCTTTGTTTTGTTATGTTTTGCTTTGTCTTTATATCTTTGATATCTTTGCCTCTGTCGAGTGGGGGTTGTCAGGTGTTTTGCATGTGAACGTATTTGATATTTTTCTTTGTTGTTGTTGTTGCTGTTGTGCTTGGTGATTTGCTTTGTTCTGAAACTGCCCTGCCAGGGCCCAGCTTGTGAGGCACGGTCAGCAGATCAGAAATCTCCCGCCCGCACCCATACACACACACTGAAGAAGTGCCCTAGGACTCTGGAGTTCTGGACAAAGGGCTGGTGGTGCTACTCTCGGTGTGCATACGTGCGGACAAGGGCAGAAGCTGCACTGACTTTGCGGAGACTATCATCCAGACCCCTCAGGCCCACGCATTTAAGTCTGCAGTCCCAAAGTCTCTCTGGGCACCAGGTGACCGGCTCTGCCTGCGCAATAAGCAGGGGGCTCTTTGGTTCAGCAGAGGACAACCTGGTCATTGCTTGGTGGGCTCAGGCCGAGACGGTCGCTGCTTTTTGTTTTGCTTTGTTTTGCTTTGCTTGGTTTTGTTTTGCTTTGTCTTGTATCTTTGATATCTTTGCCTGTGTCAAGCGGGGGTTATTGGCTGTTTTTTTGTTTTTTTGTTTTGTTTTGTTTTTTGCATGTGAATGTACTTGATTTTTTTTTCTTTGCTGTTGTCGTTGCTGCTGTGCTTGGTGATTTGCCTTGTTCTGGAACTTCCCTGCCGGGGCCCAGCTTGGGTGGCACGGGACTCGGCATATCCGGGGGCCAACTCCAGACCAAATCGGAGTGCAGCCGGGTTTGACCTGCAGGTCACACACCTAGAGGGGGTTCTCTGCAGGCTCTGGAGCCCATAGAGGCCAAATCACATTGAGGTGGTCAACCCTCACGCAGCAGAGCGCCCTGCGGGGGGCAGAGCCAAGTCTCACGGCGGGTCAGCCCAGGAGTTGACCCCACCTGCTCACTAGCGGGAAGCAATTAAAGATCTTCTTGAACGGGACAGTGTACACAACACAAGACTCACCTTTGGAGCACACGCAGAGGAGGACGACGTGGTGCGAGTCAAATATAAAGGACACATACTACATAAGATAACCTAGCAAGAACTAAGAACTCTAGGGGATCTACCTAATATATCAAAATAAACACAGTCAGCCAGAATGGGGAAACAAAGATACACGTCCCAAATAAAAGAACAGAAGAAGCCTCCACAACTGGAACCAAATGAAGCAGACGTAACCAACCTCTCAGAGACAGAGTTCAGAATACTGGTGATAAGAATGTTTAAGGAGCTTAGAGAAGACATAAAGAAGGATGTAGAAATCATAACAAACGAGCTTAGAGAAAACATAAAGAAGGATATAGAAATCATAACAAAAAACCAGTTAGAACTAAAGAACACAATTACCGAAATTAAGAACTCACTTGAAGGAATTGCCAGCAGGCTAGATGAAGCAGAGGATCGAATCAGCGACTTAGAAGACAAGGTAGCAGAGATCACCCAAACAAAACAACAGAAAGAAAAAAGAATAAAAAACAATGAGGATGGCCTAAGAGACCTCTGGGATAACATCAAGCGCAACAACATGCGCATCATAGGAATACCAGAAGGTGAAGAGAGTAAGCAAGGGATTGAGAACATATTTGAAGTAATAATGTCTGAAAACTTCCCCAACCAGATGAAGGAAACCAACATTCAAGTCCAGGAAGCGCAGAGAGTTCCAACCAGGATTAACCCAAACAGGTCCACACCAAGACACATTATAGTTAAAATGGCAAAGCTTAAAGACAAAGAGAGAATCCTAAAAGCAGCAAGAGAAAGACGGAGGGTTACATACAAGGGAACTCCCATAAGACTATCAAATGATTTTTCTACAGAAACATTGAAGGCCAGGAGGGAGTGGCAGGAGATACTCAAAGTGATGGAAAACAAAGGCCTACAACCTAGATTGCTTTATCCAGCAAGGCTATCATTTAAAGTTGATGGAGAGATAAAGAGCTTTCCAGAAAAAAATAAGCTAAAGGAATTTATCACCACCAAGCCAGCATTGCAAGAAATATTAAAAGGACTTCTGTAAATAGAAGAAAGATCAAAACAACCTAACTACAAATTTAAAAATGGCAATATCTATGTACCTATCAATAATCACTTTAAATGTAAATGGATTAAATGCTCCAATCAAGAGACATAGGGTGGCTGACTGGATAAGACAGCAAGACCCTTGTATATGCTGTATACAAGAGACTCACCTCAGAACAAAAGACACACATAGGCTGAAAGTGAAGGGTTGGAGTAAGATATTTCATGCAAATGGAAACGAGAAAAAAGCTGGAGTTGCAATACTTATATCTGACAAAATAGACTTTAAAATGAAGAACATACTAAAAGATAAAGATGGGCACTATATAATAATAAAGGGATCGATCCGACAAGAGGACATAACCCTAGTAAACATCTATGCACCCAACGTAGGAGCACCTAAATATATAAAACAGGTACTGACTGACATAAAGGCAGAGATCAACAGTAACACTATTATAGTCGGGGACTTCAACACACCTGTGACAACAAGGGACAGGTCTTCCAGACAGAAAATCAATATGGAAACAACAGCCTTAAATGATACATTGGACCACTTGGATTTAATCGATATTTTCAGAACATTTCACCCCAATGCTGCAAAATACACCTTCTTCTCAAGCGCACATGGAACATTTTCCAAGATAGATCATATGTTAGGCCACAAAACAAGTCTTGATAAATTTAAGAAAATTGAAATCATACCAATTGTCTTCTCTGATCACAATGCTATGAAATTAGAAATGAACTACAGGAAAAAAACTGGAAGGCACACCAATTCATGGAGGCTGAATAACTTATTACTAAATAATGAATGGGTCAAGCAGGAGATCAAGGAAGAAATCAAAAGATATCTCGAGATAAATGAAAATGAAAACACGACGACCCAAAATCTATGGGATGCCGCGAAAGCAGTCCTAAGAGGGAAATTTATAGCTTTGCAGGCCTACCTAAAGAAACAAGAAACATCACTAATCAACAGTTTATCTTCACATTTAAGGGATTTGGAAAAAGAACAGCAAAATAAGCCCAAAGGGAACACAAGGAAGGAGATAATAAAGATCAGAGCAGAAATAAATGAAATAGAAACCAGAAAAACAATACAAAAGATCAATGAATCCAAGAGTTGGTTCTTAGAGAAGATAAACAAAATCGACAAACCTTTAGCCAGACTCATTAAAAAAAAGAGAGAGAGGACCCAAATTAATAAAATCAGAAATGAAAGAGGAGAAGTGACAACGGACACTGCAGAAATACAAAGAGTTTTAAGAAGTTACTATGAGCAACTATATGCCAACAAATTTGACAATTTGGAAGAAATGGACAATTTTCTAGAGGCGTACAACCTTCCAAGGCTAACTCAAGAAGAAACAGAAAGCCTGAATAAACTGATTACCACCACGGAAATTGAATCAGTAATCAACAGTCTCCCAACAAACAAAAGCCCTGGACCAGATGGCTTTACAGGTGAATTTTACAAAGCGTTCAAAAAAGAATTATCACCAATTCTCCTCAAGCTCTTCCAAAAAATCCAGAAGGAGGGAAGACTCCCAAACACTTTTTACGAAGCCACTATCACCCTGATCCCAAAATCAGACAAAGACATCACAAAAAAAGAAAACTACAGGCCGATATCTTTAATGAACATAGATGCAAAAATCCTCAACAAAATATTAGCGAACAGAATTCAGCAATACATTAAAAAGATCATTCACCATGATCAAGTGGGATTCATCCCTGGTATGCAGGGGTGGTTCAACATCCGCAAATCTATTAATGTGATACACCACATTAACAAAATGAAAAATAAAAATCACATGATCATATCAATAGATGCAGAAAAAGCATTTGATAAAATCCAACAGCCATTTATGATAAAAACCCTTAAGAAAGTGGGAATAGAGGGATCTTATCTCAACATAATAAAGGCCATATATGACAAACCCACAGCTAACATCATACTCAATGGGGAAAAGCTAAAACCATTCCCCCTAAGATCAGGAACAAGGCAAGGTTGCCCGCTATCTCCGCTTCTATTCAACATAGTTCTGGAAGTTCTTGCCACAGCAATCAGACAAGAAAAAGAAATAAAAGGCATCCAGATTGGTAAGGAGGAAGTAAAGTTATCATTGTATGCAGACGATATGATACTATATATAGAGAACCGTAAAGACTCCACCAAGAAGCTATTAGAGCTGATAGATGAATTTAGTAAAGTAGCAGGATACAAAATTAATATTCAGAAATCAGTTGCATTTGTATATACCAATAATAAAACATCAGAAGGAGAAATTAAAAAAACAATCCCATTTACAATCGCTCCAAAGACTATAAAATACCTGGGAATAAATTTAACCAAAGAAGTAAAAGATCTATACTCAGAAAATTATAAGACACTGAAGAAAGGAATGAAGGAAGATATAAATAGATGGAAACACATATCATGTTCATGGATAGGAAGAATTAATATAGTTAAAATGTCCATACTGCCTAAGGCAATATACATAGTCAATGCAATTCCTATCAAACTGCCAACGTCGTTTTTCACAGAAATAGAACATATAATCCTAAAATTTATATGGGACCATAAAAGACCCCGAATAGCAAAGGCAATCTTGAGAAATAAGAACAAAGTGGAAGGTATAACAATACCTGACTTCAAATTATACTACAAGGCTACAGTAATCAAAACAGCATGGTACTGGCATAAAAACAGACACATAGATCAATGGAACAGAATAGAGAGTCCAGAAATAAATCCACGCCTATATGGCCATTTAATCTACGACAATGGAAGCAAGAATGTACGATGGAGTAATGACAGTCTATTCAATAAATGGTGCTGGGAAACCTGGACAGACACATGCAAAAAAATGAAGTTGGACCACCTCCTTACACCATATACAAAAATAAATTCAAAATGGCTTAAAGACTTAAATGTAAGATCTGAAACCATAAAATACCTAGAAGAAAATATAGGAAGAAACTTCTCAGACATTACCCGGAGTAAGATTTTTACTGATATATACCCTCGCTCGAGGGAACTAAGAGAAAAAATAAACATATGGGATTATATCAAACTAAAAAGTTTTTTCACAGCAAAGGAAACGATCAATAAAACAAAAAGGGATCCTACTGAATGGGAAAAGATATTTGCCAATGATATATCTGATAAGGGATTAATATCACAAATCTATGGAAAACTCACTCAACTCAACTCCAAAAAAACAAACGATCCAATTAAAAAATGGGCAGAGGACTTGAAGAGACATTTTTCTAAAAAGGACATACAGATGGCAAACAGACATATGAAGAAATGCTCAACCTCACTAACCATCAGAGAAATGCAAATAAAAACCACAATGAGATACCACCTCACCCCAGTCAAAATGGCTATCATCAATAAATCAACAAACAGCAAGTGCTGGCGCGGATGTGGAGAAAAGGGAACGCTTGTGCACTGTTGGTGGGATTGCAGATTGGTGCAGCCGCTATGGAAAACAGTATGGAGGTATCTCAAAAATCTGAAAATGGAACTGACTTATGATCCAGTAATTCCACTCCTAGGTGTCTATCCGGAGAAATCCAAAACTCCAATTCAAAAATCTTTATGCACTCCTATGTTTATTGCAGCACTATACACAATAGCTAAGACATGGAAACAACCAAAATGCCCATCGGTAGATGACTGGATTAAGAAACTGTGGTACATTTATACAATGGAGTATTATGCAGCCATAAAGAAGAAAGGAATCTTACCATTTGCAACAACATGGATGGATCTAGAGAACATTATGTTAAGTGAAATAAGTCAGACAGAGAAAGATAAGTACCATATGATCTCACTTATTTGCGGATTCTAAAGAAAAGAATAAGTGAATGAACTAATCAGAAACAGTTTGGGAGACAATGAGGAAAAACTGAGGGTTGCTAGATGGACGGGAGGGGTGGGGGGTGGGGGGGAGGGTGAGGGGATTGGAGGGCAATCGGTGACCATAGGATGGCCACGGGCTTGAAAATTAATCTGGGGAACGTAATTTGGTGGTTACCAGAAGGTAAAGGGGTTGGGGGGTGGGAGATGAGGGTGAGGGGGATCAAATGTATGGTGATGGAAGGGGAGCTGACTCTGGGTGGTGAACACACAATGTGATTTATGGATGATGTGATACAGAATTGCACACCTGAAATCTATGTAAATTTACTAACAATTGTCACCGCAATAAATTAAAAATAAATTTTAAAAAAAAAAAAGCAAAAAAATAAAATAAAATAAAATAAAATGAACATTAAGACTTACCCCCCCATGGGTTTTTCTGTAAGAGCATGCACAGAAAGAAACTCGTTATATAATCAACATATGTCAATCAAATGACCTCAGTCTACACATCACATTTCCTGCTGTAAGGAAATTTACCTACCCTTTCCTATATAAGAAAAAGCTAGCCTACAGTTAAGTGAAGTTGTTTATTGTAAGACTGCACTGGCAACCCCTCTGCCAGTGTTTCTCTCCTTACTACCATCTTTAAACACGAACATTCTCTGCCTGACCTTCAATAAAATTTTCTTTGTTCTCCTACTTTTCTGAATCTGTGAATTCTTTCACCTTTTGCGAATGACCACGGGTTTCCAATGACAAAACATTTGGTGCCGAAACCTGGGAGTTCAACTCTACCTCCTCCTCTCCTGGAGTTCAACTCTGCCTTCTTTTCTCTCCCTCAGGAGCCTCTCACAGAAGGGTGTTAAACCCTCCCACTCCTCTCGCTCCTTGTCTCCTTTACTTTCCCTCTCCACGAGGCACCTCTGGTGGTCTAGTTGGGGCATCAGTAGGTAAGTAGATATGCTTGGGGACATCCATGGGGCGCCAGCAATGCCACAGACCTGGTCCACTACCCCTGACTTTAGTAGTGTTGAGGACGCTCTCATAGCTAACGGTCTGTCTCATACTCTTGTCTCTCTCTGAGGTACACGGTAATGTGCACTAATTCTGAAACTCCAGAGGTAGAGGCCTGTGGGGACAGAGCCAGGAGTGCAGTTTCCAGGCTCTCGGCCTCATGTGGAAAGGTGCTGGCTCGGGTAGTAAATGGCCATCAACTGTGATTGGATGGCCAGCAGCTGTGGCTAGTTGGCCGTCAGCTGTAACCAGTGAGCCATTGGCCACTAATATAACTGCTGTGGCTACGCTAGCAGCAAATGGGGGCTAGCAAGAAGATGGTGGCTGAGCTAGCAAGAGTGGATTGCAGTTAGCACGGCAGATTGCAGCTAGCAAGTGAGGTTGGTTGGCAGAGACAAGTGGACAGCGGGTTGCGGATAGTGTGGCTCCTGCTTCCTGTGTCTCCAACCCAACTGCCAGCAAGAATATAGTGGTGTGACTCCCCTATCTATGGCTCCGTGGATGTTCCTTTTTGGCCTCACCATGTCCTGCGTTCTTATGTGGGGAGAGGGATCGGAGACTCCGCATAACACCCCACATGACAAAGCCCCTCAAAAACTGGCAGAAAATCATGGGTGTGCCCCTCAGTTTTCTGGCTCAGCCATCATGAAGCACTACCCCCACAGCCATAGGAAGTGGCCCCTCTGTTCTGCAAGCTGGGAACTTATACTCCCTTGTCTCTGCTGTCAAAGCCTCTCTTAGGCTAATCACCAGCACCTGTTCTGGATTTATATGCCATCTGGGCTTTGTGCCAATCTGGGGCCTCTCTGAGGCCAGTCTGCGGTGCTGGGTTGGTTAGAGACCGGGTTTTGACCCCCAGATCCTCATCGCAGGAGGATTTGGTTCTGTGAGTACTCTGGTTTATTTGACTTGTTTATTTTGTTTGCCTCTAGTCTGTCTTTTCCCTCTTCCCCTTCCTTTTCTATTTGTGTCTTAACATCAAGCTAATGGGGAGCTCTGTATCTGTACCTCCTGAGAGCCCCCTAGGTTGTATATTAACAAACTAGTCAACTTATAATTATAAGCCAGTGATATTTTATTGTAACACTGCTTGGCCCATATATGTTCTAAATTCTAAGGAAAGGTAGCCTCTCAATGGTCTTTAAATTATTATATTATTTTTGCAGTTAAAATTGTTTGGTATACCAACTCTGTATTCAGAAACTTGGTGTCATGTGGGATCTCTGGTCCCACTCTCACTCTTGGCGGGTGGACGCAGAGTATGGTGAGGCCAAAAAGGAAGAACAATGGAGCCATAGATAGGGGAGTCATACCACTATATTCTCGATGGCGGCTGGTTGAGACACAAAAGCAAACATCCACCAGTCCCTCAATGAGGGGTCTTCCTGCACCCCAGTCTCGCTGGTGGACGGGTGAGACACAGGAAGTAGGATCAACACGATCTGCAATGTAATCCGCTTGCTAACCGCACTTGCTAGCCGCAATACTCAGTCTGCCAACCAACCAATGCCCCAAAGTAGCCACAGCAGTTATGTTAGTGGCTAATCGCTAACCGGTAACAGCTGATAGCCAACCAGCCACAGTGGATGGCCATCTGACTACAGCTGATGGCCATCTAATAACTGAGCCAGCACGTTTCCACATGAGGCCGAGAGCCTGGAAACTGCTCTCTTAGCTCTGTCCCCACAATGCTCAAGCAGTAGTTCACCGTAATCAGAAGTGTCTGGATGCTGATGAAGTAACCACTTTGAGCAACTCTTGTAATTGCAGAAGTCAAATGTGAGTTGTATTCATCTTTTGTTATGAGTATATATTATTATAATCAATACAGTTTTTTTTCTTTTTTTAAAAATGTGTATACATTGTTTTTGGCACCCTTCATGTGTGTGTGTATATATATATATATATATATATATATATATATATTCACTTTCTTAATCACAGAAATAGCATTAAGTTGATTTGTCATAGTTTTTTATTTAAGATTTATTTTTCTACAATATATTTTCAATTTTCTATCCATAATATATTGAGTGTCTAGAATCAGCATGTTGGCATTGGTATACTGAATTAATACTTAAATATGTCATTGTATTTTCCAGGAAACTTAGCTGATTTCTTGCATGACTTTAAGGACTTCTTGTCCCCTGGTATTTATAACACCTGTAAGTTCTGCAAAGTTTCTAAAGTTCTGGAACTTGTATCCTTGAGTGAAGACGTGAATACTGTTTTGTTTCCCATTTGTTTCCATCTGAACCTCATGTAGAATGCACTGGAACCTGAGGTCCCACTCTAGGTGCTGTGCTGTTATTCTCTGGCTCTTATTTGCTGTATATGTTGCTAATCACCTCTGTACATTGACCTGCTCTATGGGTCTCCACCCCACTTCTACATGTTTCTGCACATAATTGCTGCTACTTACAAGGCCCTTGAATACAAGCCCTTCTTGTTTGTGGGTCATTTACTTCTTTTCTCCAGAAGGTTACTTACATTCTCCTGATGATATTTATGGAGTGCAACTTAAGAATTTTGGATAAGTGCACCTTAAGTGTCATTGACTCGTAACAGTTATGCGTCTACTAATACATGCAGTGGGAATTCCTCTGACCTCATGTCTCTCTCTCTTTTTTTTAATTTAAGACCTTTATTACCGGGTGTTTGCAGTTTGTTGACTTTTTTGAGAAAAATCAAGTTGTAAAATTTTTTTACAAATTAAAAATCTCGGCTTGACCAGATATGAAACAATTTAAAAACCTTTAAAGGTGTATTGAGAAAAAACAGACTTTTTAAAATTAAAAAACATGTTTGTCATTACCAAAAAGAGTCGTCTTTAGGTAAAAATAATAAAACCCCATGCTGCCTAGATAATGCAGATAATTCTTGTTATCTGATCAATGGGCAAAAAGCAAGCATGTAAGGTCTTTACCTCCAATCTTTTGTTCCTTTCTTCTTTCTGGAATTTCATATTCCTTTCTTGTTGGATGACTAAACCAGATGATGATAGAGATGGTAAGCTGGTATTTACTCAGCTCCTCCTTCCTCAGCCTCAGCTGATGGATTGGCTGCTTTTGTCTCTGCCATCTTGTGGTTTAGGGTTTCCTGGATGTCTGCGTCAGTCATTGAAGTTACTGCGGTACCGACAGTGTGGTGTGTCGCAAGCGCCTGTGAAGGACAGTTGCCACATTTTCAGTCTATTCCTGAAAGTCAAGGGGGCATTAACCCCTTCACAGGGCCCTACATCCCTGCGTGGTACTCGTGACGCGAGTGGGGAACAAAGTCCCGGCACACAGGTTCAGATAGAGTAGGTAACACAGCTTTATTTGGGAGCCAGTGTTCCTGCAGAGGCCAATGC
This sequence comes from Rhinolophus ferrumequinum, assembly GCF_004115265.2. Classification (NCBI taxonomy): domain Eukaryota; kingdom Metazoa; phylum Chordata; class Mammalia; order Chiroptera; family Rhinolophidae; genus Rhinolophus; species Rhinolophus ferrumequinum. The sequence goes on along the minus strand of NC_046298.1, from coordinate 47,148,876 downwards.
TCTGGTCAGCACAGAAGGTTATACAGAATAGAACAGAATTTCATAATGAACCAAGTCCAGGGTCAATTGAGGTGGAGAAGGTCCCTGGTCCGGGAGAGACGACTGGGCCCACCACGGGTCTGAGGCGAGCTGGTCTTACAAGGAAGAACTTCAGAGAGTCCCGGCTTGCCACTCGCAGAGGACTCTGTCGGATAGTGTCTCACTCAGAGCCTCGCGGAGGGTCTTAGCTGAGCGCCCAGTCAGACTGCTCACAGCATCGCTCTGGAGTTCTGCTTTTATCCTCTTTTCCTTGGACTCGTTTACTTCTTACCAGAAGTTGCTTGGTAAGTGTGTTTATCACTCAATTTTGTTATGCTCAGTTGTCACACAAAAACATATTTTTCACTTCACTCTTATCAGTCTCAAACATATGTGGCCATAATCCTGTCCACGTCACAGTCCAACCTAGTAAACAACTTGTTTTGCAAACCTCAATCCAGCATATATAATACATTTTATATGTACTCTACACGGTGGTTGTTGACTTTGGGTTTCATCTCCCTGATTTTCCTTCTTTTTCATTGCTGTCCTCTCTAGGCTGTCTTTGGCAAGGAGGGCCCCTGCAGAATCATGGTCTTTAGCCCGATGCATATTCTGTCTCACTGGTCTACCTTGTTCTCCTGCACCCTGGTTGTCAGCACCCTCCATTGCTTCTCCCTACACAGGAGGGTTGGAATACTGTGGTTGACGCCCATAGGGTCTCTGCATGTAATGAGGTGGGAACCGCTGTCTGCGGGAGGGCTGGCGCCCTGGGGCCTGGCCTTCGGGAGCGCTCGCCCATCCCTCATTCTTTTCCCCACTCTCCCTCTTCTGGTAATTGCGTGGAGGACCCCTGCGACGTGCATGGCATTTATCATGGTTACTATCTGCTGCATATCTACTGCCTTGCACCGGAACTCCACCAGGGCAGGGCCTGTGACATCTGCTGCTTTTCTCCTTCAACAACTCCACAGTCTCTCCATCTCCTACACTGCGAACGTACTTCCTGGGGTTATTCTTTATGGCAGTCTGGGGTGCAAAGGCGTTTTTATTCCTGTCACTCCTGTTGAAACCATATCCATTTCTTACACTGAACCATTTCGCTATTCCCCAAACCTTCATTTGAATGACCTTCTTGTCCTCATTGGGGCTGCTGCTCCCTGCGCGGCTGTCCGCGGTGCTCGGTGTCAGCAGCACTCGGTCTCGACTGCTGGGTCTCGGCCTCGCCGCTCATGGTTGCTGTGGTGTGAGCGGCCTGGGGCTGGCTGCGGCAGCTGCGGCTCCTCCGAGGTGTGATGGTAACTAGGCCGGCGGCCGCCGTGGGGTCTCTGGGGTCTGCTTTCCACTCCCACTACGGATGGAACTCCTCATGTCTCTTTTCTTATTGTGTCATATAACTTACCTTATTTCACATAATTTGTGCCTAGCAGAGTTAAACCGTACCATGTATTTTTTGTTGTGATTTGAGAAGAGATTCAAGTGATTACCATGAGTATTTAAAATCACTTTTTTTCCCTCCCTTTTTCCCTTTTCCCTCAGCCCCTGGCAGTCTCTTTTCTATTTCTAGTAATTTGATTATTGTAGGTACTTCCCATAGAGAGAATTATATAGTATTTGTCTTATTTGTGACTGCTTCATTTCACTTAGCATAATGTTCCCAAGGGTCATCCATGTTGCAGCAAATGACTGGGTAAGTGCCTTCTTTTCAACACCGAATAATCTGTTGTGCCTATTTACCACATTTGTTTGACCAGTCATCTGTCAGTGGACATTTGGGTTGTCGCTGCCTGTTGGGTTGTTGCTGCCTGTTGGCTGTTGTAAATAATGCTTCTGTGAACATTGGTATGCAAATATCTCTTCGAGAACCTTCTTCCCATATTTCGTATATGTACCCACAAGTGGAGTTGCTGGATCGTACAGTGTAGTGTGTCAGTCTGTTCACATGCATATAACAAGGTACCCAACAGGGTGGCCTATTAACAGGAAAATATTTCTCACAGTCCTGGGGCTGAGAGTCTGAGATCAGGGGCCCAGCATGGTTACATTCTGAGGAGGACCCTCTTCTAGGTTGCAGGTGGCTGACTTCCCACTGTTTATTCATGGCGGAAGGAGAGCTAGCTGGGCTCTGGAAGGGTCCTACTCATGATGGTTCCACGCTCATGACCTACTTACCTCCCAAACACCTACCATTGTATTTTGGAACATTTTAGCATCACAATTTTAGAGGGACACCCATATTCAGTCTGTAGTGTGTGGTAATTCAGTGTTTAATTTTCAAGGAACTGAACTGCCCTATTTTCCATAACAGCTACAACGTTTTACCTTCCCAACAGTAATATAGAAGAACTCCTGTTTTTTCACAGTCTCTCTAACACTTACTTGCTCTTCTTTTGATAGTAGCCATCATAATGGGTGTGATATATCATTGTGGTTGAGATGTGTATTTCTGGAATGATTAGTGATACTGAATATCTCTTCATATGTTTGTATAGCATCTCTAGAGAAATAGTGGCTCAAGTCCATTGCCCACTTTTTAATTGGAATATGTGGGTTTATTGTTCTTGTTGAGGTGTAGCACTTTATGATACTGTGATTTGTAATAAGAAATATATATTTGGTCTTTGTCCCACTCTGACACGAGCTCCCAAAAGCCTTGGAGTTTCCTGATTGATAAAAGCAGTGGGCGGATCTCTTGTTATAACACTTGGTCTCTTGTCCTCACTTCCTGCAACTTTTTCAGTGTCTTAAAGGTGAAGTGGGTGTCAATCATCACAGGTCCCTCTCATTCACAACTCTGTTTATAACAATGAGGTGACTTTTGGAAATCCCCACGGATGTTCAGTCTACTTGTGGGAGCCAAACATAATTATTGGGTTGGAATTTTAGCCCCACCTCCTGAACTCTTGGGAGGGGGAGGGGCTAGAGTTTGAGTGTAATCACCAATGGCTAGTGATTTAATCAATCATGCCTATGTAATGAAACTTACATAAAACCCAAAAGCAGAGTGTTCTGAGAGCTTCCAGGTTAGTGAACTTGTGGCGATTAGGGGGAATGGCATGCTGGGAGGAGCATGGAAACACCTGACCCTTTCTCCGTACTTTTCCCTCTCTGTCCTTTCATCTGGCTATTCTTACATTATATTCTTTCTTAATAAGTCAGTGATGTAGTAAGATGTTATCTCATATATGATTCACCAATATTTTTTCCTATTCCATGGATTGTCTTTTCACTCGATTGAGTGTATTTTTTGGTGCACAATAGTTTGTAATTTTGATGTGGTTCAATTTACCTGTGTTTACTTTGGTTGCCTGTCTTTATGGTGTCATAATATCTGATAAATTATTGTTGAATCCAATGTAAGTTTTCCTCCTATGTTTTCTATGAGTTTTATAGTTTTTGGTCTTATGTTTTGGTGTTTGTTTCATGTTTGGTTAATTTTTGTATATGGTGTAAGGAATTGGTCCCAGTTTATTATTTTGTATGTTTATATCCCATTTTCTTAGCACCTTTGGTTGAATAACCTGACTTTCCTTCATTGAATAGTCTTGATACCCTTGTGGAATATCGTTAGACCATATATACCTGAGTTTCTCTCTGACATCTCTTTGTATTCTGTTCTGCTGGTCTCTCTGTCTTTATTCCAGTATGACATTGTTTTCATTAGTATAGCTTTGTAATAAGTTCTGAAATAAGGAAGTGTGAGTCTTTCGACTTTATTTTTTCAAGTTTGTTTTTCCAGTTAGAGTCTCTTGAGATTTTATATGAATCTTATGATGGATTTATGTATTTCTTCAAAAAAGTTATTGTAAATTTCCTGAGAATTACATTGAATCTGTTGATCATTTTGGTTAATATTGACACCTTGACAATATTGTCTTCAAATCCGTAAACTTGGGATATCTTTGCATTTGTTTGTGTTTTCTCTAATTTTTTTCCAGCAATTTTTCATTAACAGTACACAAATTTTCCCCTTCTTTCATAAGTTCATGCCTAAATATTTTATTTTTGATGTTATTGTAATGAATTTTTTAGTCAATTTCCTGTTCGATTGTTCTTTGTTAATGTATAGAACCAAAATTGATTTTTGCATTTTGATTTCATATCTTGCAACTTTTCTGCATTCATTCATTAGTTCTAGCAGTTTGTTTTTTCAGAGTTTTCATGTTTTGACATATTAGATTATATCACCTGTGAATAGAGAAAATGTTGCTTCTTCTTTTTTTTTTTTAAATTTATTGGGGTGACAATTGTTAGTAAAATTACATAGCTTTCAGGTGTACAATTCTGTATTACATCATCTATAAATCCCATTGTGTGTTCACCACCTGGAGTCAGTTCTCCTTCCATCACCATATATTTGATCCCCCTTACCCTCATCTCCCACCCCACACTTCCTCTTTTTCTATTTGGATAACTTTTATTTCTTTTTTCTTTTTTTTTTTTTAACTTTTTATTTGTTTAAGTGTGTTTTCCCAGGACCCATAAGCTCCAAGTCAAGTAGTTGTTTCAATCTAGCTGTGGAGAGCACAACTCACAGTGGCCATGTGGGGATCAAATTGGCAACCTTGTTAAGAGCATGGCGCTCTAACCAGCTGAGCTAACCGGCTGCCCCTTATTTCTTTCTCTTGCCTCTTTGTCCTGGCTAGGGCTTCCAGTACCATTGTTTACAGAAATAGTGGGAGTAATTATGTCTGTCTTGTTCCTGATCTTAGAGGAAAAGCTTTGAGTCTTTCACCTTTGAGTATGATGTCAGCTGTGGGCTTTTCATATGTATCCTCTTTTGTGTTGAAGGAATTAATTTTTATTCCTAGTTCATGGAGTGTTTATCATGAAAGGCGAACTTTTATCAAATGCTTTTTCTGCATCAATTGAGATGATCATGTGGTTTTTTTTCATTCGTTCTTTTACTGCGCAGTAGTACATTGAATGATTTTCATATGTTGAACCATACTTGCATTCCAAGGACATTCCACCTTAGTCATAGTGTATAATCCTTTTAATGTGCTGTTTAATATGATTATTATTGTTTCACTGATACTTTTTCATCAGTATTCATTGGGGATATTGATCTGTGGTTTTCTTGTACAGTAGTACCTCGGTTTTTGAACATCTCCATTGACGAACATTTTGGTTTATGAACGCCATAAACCTGGAAATAAATGCTTCAGTTTTCGAACACAACTCAGAAGTTGAACATGTCACACAGCTTCCGCTGAGTGCAAGATCCTGAGGCCTAGATGTCGGCTGTTTTTGAACGTTTCAGAACTCATGTATTATGTTTGAAAACTGAGGTACCACTGTATTGTCTTTGTCTTACTTTGATATTAGAGTAATTCTGGCCTGCTACGATGAGTTTGGAAGTGTTCCCTCTTCAATTTTTAGCGAAGTGTTTAAAGAATATTGGTGTTAATTCTTTTTAAATGTTGGGAAGAATTTTGCAGTGAAGCTATGTGGCTTTTCTTTGTTAAATGTTTTTTGATTAGTTATTTAATCTCCTTACAAGTCACAGGTCTGTTCATATTTTTTATTCTTGATTTAGCTTTGGTAGGTAGAGTGTGGTTTGTTTTGTTTTGTTTTAGGAATTTATTAATTTCTTCTAGATTATCCAATATTTAGGCATAGAATTGCTCATTGTATTCTCTTATAATGGTTTTGATTTCTGTAGGATCAGTTATAAGCAGGTGTAATGTCCCTTCTTTCATTTCTGATTTTAATTATTGGAATCTTCTCTCTTTATTTCTTAACCTAATGAAGGGTTTTTCAATTTTGTTGAACTTTTGGAAGAACCAACTCTTAGTTTTGTATTCTTTCTTATTTTTTATGCTCTATGTTTATCTCTAACATAGAGATATGTTACTCTTTTTTCCCCTTCCTCTTGTTAGTTTTGGCTCTCTCTCTTCTTCTGAAATCTTCTATTTGGAAATTCTTTTTTATGCAACGGTAAGCCAGGATCTCTTTGAATATTCTTTTGTACTTTCTTTTGTTCCTAGCCTTCAACATATAACACGCTGTAAATTTAAAGTGTACATGGTGATATTTGATATACATGTATATTGCTAAATAATTACCATAGTAGGTCAATTAACATAAGCATCATAATTTATTCATCTTATTACTGGAAGAATGTATTCTAACTAACATCTCCCCATTCCTGCCACTCACACTGCCCCTGGAAACCACTGTTTCTCCTCTTTTTCTATTTGGCTTTTTTTTTTTTAGATTCTACAGAAAGCTGTAGAAGTGAAATTATACACTATTTGTCTTTCTCTGTTTGAATTATTTCACATAGCATAATGTCATCATAGTTCATTTATTTATTTATTTACCTGTTGTTGGACACTTGGTTGGTTTCCATGTGTTGGTTTTTGTACATAATGGTGCAATGAGCATGGGTTTGCAGGTATCTCTTCGAGATAGTGATTTATATATATATATAATCCAAGAAATGCAATGGCTTGATCATGTGGTTTTCCTTTTTTGAATATTTTGAGGAACCTCCATAATGCTTTCCATAGTGGCTGCACCAATTTATATTCCCACCAACATTGCACTAGGGTTCTCTTTCTCTCCCATATCCTCGTCAATACTTGTCTCTGGTTTTCTTTTTTTTTTTTTTTATTCTTTTTTTGGGGGGAGCGGGGAAGGTGAACAGGACTTTATTGGGGAACAGTGTGTACTTCCAGGGCTTTTTCAAGTCAAGTTGTTGTCCTTTCAATCGTAGTTGTGGAGGGCGCACAGCTCAGCTCCAGGTTCAGTTGCCATTGTCAGTTGCAGGGGGCACAGCCCACCATCCCTTGCTGGAGTTGAGGAGTTGAACCGGCAACCTGGAGGCATCTGGCACTGGCCCATGTGGGAATTGAACTGGCAGCCTTCAGTGTTAGGAGCACGGAGCTCCAACCACCTGAGCCACCAGGCCAGCCCCTGAAACTTTTATTTAGGAACTCATTAATAAGAAAACTGTGGTCTTTTTATATCTTGTAGATACTGTCCTCCACATGTGATTAAGAAATTAAAACCAACAAAACCCAATAATACAAGAGAAATCTTCCAAATAGATTTCTTGAAAGACGTGACAGCCATGTAATCAAAAATGTTTCCTTCAGGGAAATACAGAAAAATATGCATGTCTTTGCATGTCAGTGGAGAGATGATGAAACAAGTTACCAAGGAATGCCTACAACTCATAAAAACCATCTTACTGATAGGAGAGATCAATATGGAAGAAAGCCTGCAGGAAATAAGCCTATTCAAAATAGACTTGGACTAAGCTTCTAGTCACATCTGGCTGCTGTAGAGATAATTCAACATGAAGGGAAAACTTATGAATGTAATATAACTGAGAAGTCTATCAACAATACTTCCTCCATTTCTCCACTTCAAGGAGTTCCTCCTAGTGTCCAAGCCCACATTTCTAATATATATATGGGAATGACCTTAAGGATCCTTCAATACTAATAACAGACCAGAAAGTGTGCAGGAAAAATTCTTACAAATGTAATGATTGTGGCAAAGAATTTAGGGTGTGTTCAACCCTAACTAGGCATCAGATAATCCATACTGGAGAAAAAACTTACAGGTGTACTGAGTGTGGTAAAGCTTTTCATAGAAAATCGCACCTGGCAAGTCATCAGAGCATTCATACAGGAGAGAAAAGATACAAATGTAATGAGTGTGGCAAAGCCTTTAGGGTGCGGTCAAGCCTAACTTATCATCAGGTACTGCATACTGGAGAGTAACCTTACAAATGTAATGAATGTGGCAAGGTTTTAGTAAAAAAATCAAACCATGCATGTCATCAAAGCATTCAACTGGTGAAAAACCTTACAAATGTAATGAATGTGAAAAGGTCTTTAGTCAGAAATTCTACCTTGCAAGTCATCAGAGAATTCATACAGGAGACAAACCTTACAAATGTAAGAAATGTGGCAAGGCCATTTGTGTGCGTTCAAAACTATCTGGACATCAGTTAATCCATAGTGGAGACAAACCTTACAAATGTAATGAAGGTGGCAAAGCCTTTATTGTGTGTTCACACCTGACTAGACATCAGTTTATCCATAGTGGAGAGAAACCTTACAAACGTAATGACTGTGGCAAGGTCTTTGTACAGAAATCACATCTTACAGGTCATCAGGGAATTCATACTGTACAGAAACCTTACAAATGTAATGTGTATGGCAAAGCCTTTAGTGAGCATTCAAACCTAACCAGACATCAGGTAATCCATAGTAGAGAGAAACGTGACAAATGTACCAACTGTGGCAAGGTCTTTAGTTACTCCTCACACCTTGTAAGACATCTGAGAATACATACTAGAGAGAAAAACCTTAAAAATGTCACAAGTATGGCAAAGTCTTTAGTGTGAGCTGAACCCTAACTTACCATGGAATACTCCATACTGGCGAGAGACTTGACAAAGGTACTGGATGTGGAAGGCTTTTAGGTATTGCCTTAAACTTGGGATCCATCCAGTAGTTCATATTTGCACATGCAGTGAATGTGGCAAAACTGTAAATTAGAGCTCACTCTCTACTGGACATATGAAAATGCATCCAGGAGAGAAACCACACAAATTAGTGTGTGGCAAGATTTTTACAGGTGCAATGAGTGTGACAAAGGCATTACTCAAGTATTATGCAACAACAGAGACCCCATAGTGAAGAGAAATTATGTAAATGTACGTGGCAGAGCTCATTTCTGGGACTCACAACTCACTAGACATCAGAATATACATCCTTGAGAGAAACTACACAAAAGTGATGTGTGTATTAATGCTTTTACCCAAAGGTGAAAAGTGTGGGACCTCAGAGGATTCGTACTGGAGAGCAACCTTACAAATGTGAATGTCATAGGCTCTTCACCAAATGTCTACGCCTTTGGAGTAACGACAAACTTCACGCAGGATGGAAACTACACTACCGTGTTTCACCGAAAATAAGACCTAGTTGTACCATCAGCTCTAATGCGTCTTTTGGAGCAAAAATTAATATAAGACCTGGTCTTATTTTAATATAAGACTGGGTATAATATAATATAATATAATGCTGGGTCTTATATAAATTTTTGCTCCAAAAGATGCATTAGAGCTAATGGTCCGGCTAGGTCTTATTTTCGGGGAAACACGGTGATATACTGAACATGGAAATACTAGGAAACTGTGTCCTCAGGATTCATTCAAGATTTCATACTGGGGAGAATCCTTACAAGTGTAGTGAATTTAAGCAAGTCTCACAACTGACCACACAGTCAAGATTCCATACTAGGAATAATTACTGTATTTCCCCAAAAATAAGACTGGGTCTTATATTAATTTTTGCTCCAAAAGACACATTAGGGCTTATTTTCAGGAGACATCTTATTTTTTTCATGTATAACAATCTACATTTATTCATGTTCAAAAATCTACATTTATTCAAATACAGTCATGTCCTCATCTTCTGGAACATCGTCATAATTCTCCAAACCCCTAATTCCAGCTTGAATTTCTTGCGGCTCCATTTCCTGTATAACCATTAGCCCCAATCTCTCATGTCCAGCAATAGAGCTCTCCTTAAGGAGCACTTCTTGTCCATGTAGCCTGCTCATAGTGCATTGGCAACACAGCTGTCAGTGATTTTATCCCGTGAATTCTTCACCCAAGTCAGGACCTCTTGCAGGCCAGGCTTCACAAAGTTTCCACGCTGATTTCTCTCCATTCTATTTTCAATGTAGTCATTTATTTCCATGAGCAAATCGTCCTTGAATGGCTTGTTTATTGAAGTATTAAGAGTCTGGAGATAGGCAGTCCTTCCTGCGGGAATCATTATTTGATCTATTCTTCTCTCTGCAAGGAAGTTCTTCATGTCTTTAGCTCTGTGAGTGCTGGCTGAATCCCAGACTCGCAGACCTCTTTGGCCACCTCACAAAACAAGTGGCAGCATTAAATTGACCCACTTCCTTATAACTGCTTGTGTGCACCAGGCTTTTTCGGTTTCAAGAACATAAATGCCTGAAACACGTTCAACGTTAACTTTTTTACCCTTAGTGATGATTAGAGGTGGGGCTTTTTTTCCATTCAGACGAATTGCCAAAATACAGGTAACACGTGTACTTTCGTAACCAGTGGAGGGAATGTAGATTGACGAGGCACCCCTCTGATCAGTTGTTGTTTGAGATCCTTGGCCCATAAACACTGCAGTTTCATTCATAGCAATCATGATGGAGCATTGGTATTTAGAAAAGTCGATGCTATCAACAAAGGACTTGAATGCAAGTACATGTTTAAATAACTCCAGTATCTTCCAGCTTGAACAGTGTTGTTGGTCTTAGAGACAGTTCATATCGCTGAAGGAAGCCATCCAGCCAGTGTTGTGATGCTTTGAATTCTTCTGGGGATATTTCTAACTGTGGTGACATTGCAAGGGCAAATGCCTGAATATCAGCCCTGCGCACAACCAAAGCCTTTGCTCTCCTGTCAGCAATCCATTCACTGATGATGTCTTCCAGCTCAGGAAATAATGGTTGCAGACCTGATCCACACTTGCGCTTCTTAGCATTTCCCTTGTCCACTTGTTGAATGAGGTTATCGTGCTCTGCTCGCCATTTTCGGACCATTCGGAGATCCAACTTCTTCTCTTTGTAGAAAGCTGTAAGATTCTTGCCCTGGGAGTCCTCCACGATTCCTTTCTTGTACTCGATGGGATAGCTTTTTCTTTTTGCACTCATGTTGTCTGGGGGTCTAAATATTATTTCCTTTAAATCTACCATTAAGTCAAGTGTTAATTGAAGACTTATGAGACAGGAGTGGCAACAAAAACAATGACAATGATGGTTCACACAAAAGCGACGAAAAATTGCAGGCACCAAAATTCAGAAAAACGTTTCTTTATTTCACATGAGTGCATTAAGTACGTCCGTTACAATGCACGACGTATTGAATTATGAAGATACATATTAGACACAAACACATCCGTTCGTTATCAAGTGCGCACGTTATAATGATCTGTACTCCGACTGGTCATTGGGCAATCAGTCTCTAGTTCATCTGTTTAGATAGGTGTTTACCTCTCATCCAAAGGCGCCCATTTGGGTACTTACAAATATTTAATTATAATTTATATTATCATTTATTTTAAGTATTAATGTCAATAATTATATTTAATTATATATTAATATTGTTATTTTATAATTCAATACGTTCATCGTGTGTTGCAATTGACGTACTAAATGCATCTGTCTGGCTGACGATCTTAACTGGGGCTTATTTTGGGAGTAGTGCTTATATTACGAGCATCCTGCAAAATCATGCTAGGGCTTATTTTCCAGTTAGGTCTTATTTTTGGGGAAATATGGTAAGTCTCTAGTTCTTTGACATTAACCTGTGACATTATATGCTTCAGAACAATTACAAAGCAAACTTTTAAAATTCAGGACACGGTGTATATCACAGAAACAAAGATGTGTACAAACATCCCATTATTTTTAATGTTTATAATATTTAGTTATTTGATTTTTCTGGAAAAGACTACATTACTACTTATGATTTTTAACCTGAAGTTCAAAATCTGTTGAACTTACAAGCTGATGGTCCCTGGGAAACAATCAATACAACGAAAGGGCCTACCTTCATTAGGCATTGTTCATTCATATTCATATCCATATCCCCTGGAAAAACAAGGGCACTGAATATCAGATTCATTATGGTATGAATTAGCATCAGGAAGGCAGAGAGTAATGTTAAACTATGTTACCAGTCTTCATACAAAGTAGGCTTAGGATGCCCACCTCTAGACAAGCCCCGCTAGGTCATAGGAAAGAATACCAAACAGACCAAGAAACAGCAGGCTGGGCATTGAGGGGCTGGGTTTTTCATGGGAGGAGAGTGATACGTTACTGGGGGATGATTCTGTGGTAGAAATACTGCAGAGGAAATGGTGACTTTTTTCCATTGAATGGCAATAACTGTTGTATATCAATAGTAATGAAAAATTTGTTTTGTTCTTGGAAATTGTAGAGAGCAGTAATCTGAGAGAGTACCTAAATGAAAAGAACCGGAATGGTTTTGTGTGTGTGTGTGTGTGTGTGTGTGTGTGTGTGTTTCACACCGAAGTGCTGGCATTATTTTTTGCCCGTGTTATTGGGAATGTATCTTTGGGCTCATGTTTTTAATGAATACAGTTAATCATTTTTCATAACCCTGAATGAATCATGTTACTTGTATGAACACTGTTATATTCCACCTCCATAGGGTACTTCATAATAAACGAGAAGTGCTTTGGGCTCTCGAGGTTGAAGAAATTGATAACAATTTTCTTCCATCGTGGCATCAAGGAACATACAATTTAGGGGTCATGTACTCATAATTTGCACTTGAGTTATTCCCTCCACACTCTGGCTCATGACATTTCTTACACTATAATAAAAATACAATAGTGGTGCAATTTCAGACTGTGATCTCTAAAACATGCCCAACATTTATGAATATACACTATAGGATTATATTTATGTCATTATTTTTACCAAAGTACAACCCATCGTATACTCCTTGATTTACATGAAGTGAAAATGGAAGTAAATATGGAAAAAATATAAAATCAACATTTCAGGAATAAGTATAAATCTTTTGAGCTTGGAGCACTCAATGAAATAATTTAGGTGAGCAATATACAATGGGAACATTTTGTTGTTGGGAAAATTGGAAATTTCATATATTCACTCTCAAAACATTTTTATTTGCACTTGTAACCATTCACAACAGAGTGGAACCCCGTCCAAAGCTTGGTTTGCATATAGAGACTGATGACACCATACACTCAAATGTTAAGAGATTACTTTTTATATAAAAAAGCTTGCTTTCTGAAAGCAGTGTTATGTGTTCTTTCATGTCAGGCAAATCAGAGTTAAAACCATAGGTTGGATCGGCCCGGTGGCTCAGGTGGTTGCAGCACCATCCTCCTAATGCCCAAGGCCACCAGTTGGATTCCCACATGGGCGGGTGAGCTGCATCCGCTACAGCTAAGATTGTGAACAACAACTCTCCCTGGAGCTGGGCTGCCGTGAGCAGCTGGAGGTTGGCGTGAGCTGCCGTGTGCTGCTGTGGGCTGCTGTGTGCTGCTGTGGGCTGCCGTGGGCTGCCATGAGTGGCCAGCAGCCATCGTGAGTGGCTGGCAGCCAGCAAGAGCTGCCACGAGCTGCTGTGAGCAGATGACCAAAGACTGGCTACCAACTGCCTCAGGCAGGGGGAGCACAAGGCTCATAATACCAGCATGGACCAGGGAGCTGTCCTACACAACTAGACTAAGAAACAATGGCTTGAATTGGAGGAGGGGGAGCGGGAAGAAATGGGGAGACAGAAGAAAAACAAAAAGAAACCACAGGTCAATTTAATATGAGATTAAATACTACAGAAATAAACTATGAACCAACCATCAGTGTGGATTACACCACAGTGTATTAGCGGCACTCAGATTAGTGTGTTTTTTAGGACCAATAGTTTATCTCCACACACTAAGTCCATTTGTCAGGAGTTATTCCTCCTATGCTGTCTTTTCCACTGGACTAATTCCTACCCTGCAGGAGCCCCTTTTTGTGCTGTGAGCACTTACCCCATCTTCTCATCCACCTCTTTCCCGTACAGACTCTGGCTCTCCCACTGAAATGGGTAAAGATTTGTTGGTTTCCTTCCTGTTGCCTGGACTGCAGCTTCCACCCTATTGTGACAATAAAAAATGTCTTCACATATTTGGGGATATTTCCTAGGAGAGGTGTGGCCACTCCTGGCTGTCACCTTCATCCATGTAGAAGTCAGAAAAGCAAAAGATAACATGCCATGTTGTTTTCAATTGCATATGAAAAGATATGACAATGAACACCTGACATCAAAAACGAAGAAACTCATTTGCAAGCAGGATTTAAAAGTCGTAACTGTGTCTTAGACTGGTAAAACTTACCATTTAGAAAAGGTGAGAATGGCAGAGATAGTATCTTTGTGAGGTGGGGCTGTTTGGGTCAGGCCCTAGCCTCGTCCTACCTGAGAACCTCTCGGGAAAACAAGTCAAGGAGAGGAAAAGGAGCCACTAATGCCAGAGGCGAGACAAGAGATGGAACCTTAGGGGGCCAGGGTAAGTGGGGGAAACACAGGGCATTAGAGGTGATTCCTGGGGGTGGGGGAATGCCACCACAGCGTCTCTCCTCTCTTCCACCCCAGCTCCAGCCCTGGCCTTTTCTTTTCATCCCTCTCCTCCAAGGCAGAAGCTGTGGCCCTGGCCTTGTCATCATGTTCCTGTGTCCCTTGCATGTTCCCCACCCTTTACCATCTCCTTTTGTGCAGGTCCCATTACAATAAATTTTAATGTATTACAATAAATTTTAAATTTTAATTCCCATTACAAAAAAAAACGTGGAAAAAAATGCTTTGTGGGTCAAGGACAAGTTGAAACTCAAAACATAGCATAGTCATGTAGTGATGTCACAGAAATGGTGGCATGAGGGGTGCTCTTGAAATCTGTGGAAGTTACAACAAATTGAACGACTATAATTCAACAAATAATTCTCTGCTCATCACACAGGAGCAACTAAGAGACCTGCACAATGAATCACCTGAAGGTGTGCGAATTGGGTGAGTAGGGTAGGAGGGAAGGGGGAAGTGTGGAGACGCTACCCACGGGAGGGTTATGGGCCCCAGGACACAGACTGGAGACCACAACGACCATGGGAGAAGGAAGAATCCAGGCTTTGGGCTCTCTCCCTGTGCCCTGCAGTCCTGCCTGAAGGATCAGCATATAAGATTGCTGTGCCCAGCTTTCAAGGCAGAGACCTCAGCTGAGAATTGTGGCTTAAGCCTCACGGCTAGGCAAGAACCAGAAAAGACTCGAGCCTGTACACCTCCCCCTGACCCTCCCAGAGCTCGCCTTACCCCCGCCCTCCCAGAGTTACAAGCAGGCTCCAGAAGAAGCAGGAGCAGTGTCTGTCAGATTACAGAACACAATAGCTGCAACTACAGCCACTGAGACACAGGTCTAGCATC
This sequence comes from Rhinolophus ferrumequinum, assembly GCF_004115265.2. NCBI lineage: Eukaryota > Metazoa > Chordata > Mammalia > Chiroptera > Rhinolophidae > Rhinolophus > Rhinolophus ferrumequinum. Next base: position 47,133,854 of record NC_046298.1, on the reverse strand, counting down.
GGGTTGCAGAGGCAGCTCTAGGTTTTCAGATGCTCAGAAATCTATTGCCTTCCATATCCCCCCTTGTAAGACCCAGGCAACCTGCTCACACAAAAGAAGCCCACTTTCTGGTGGCTGGCTTTGGTGTTTTCAGCACAAGTTTGTGTGGGTGAGAGCAGAAACTGCACTGACTTTGTAAAAACTACTGACCACACCCTATTGCCCTGCCCATCTAGAACTGCATTGCCAGGGCCACTCTGGGTGCCTGGTGGCCAACCCCACCTCCACAAGACCCAGAGGACATTTTTTACGGCTGTGGACAACTTGGAGATAGCTGATGAACATTAAGCCAAGACCTGAGCTTTTTTTTTTTTCCTTCCTTTTTTCCTTTCTCTTTGTTTCTTTTATTTCTCTCTCTCTCTCTTTTTTTTTTTTTGTATTTTTGTTTGTGTTGAGTGTTTGTTGTTTTTATGTGTGAGTGTATTTGGGATTTTCTTTGTTGTGGTTGTTGGTTTGTTTTGTTCTGAAATTTCCCTGCACAAGAGCCCCGCCCACGAGGCACAAGAATCAACACACCCAGAGACCACCTTCAGAACAAACCAGAGGACTACCTGGTTTGACCTACAAGCAGCACACGCAAACGGAATTCTCAACAGGCACAAGAGCCTGTAGGGCCAAAGCCTCTGCTGAAGGATCAGTCCTCACACAGCAGCTCATACACTGTGGGCATTCCCAATCCTCATAGCTACTCAGCCTGGGCGTCATTCCCACCCACTGACAAGCCAGAAGCAATCAAGGCTCAACTATAACAGGAGAACACACACAAATCAAGGGACACCTCTGGAATATATGAACAGGAGATTAGGGAGACTGAGCAATTTGACTACAAAGGACACATACTACATAAGGTCACCCAGCAAAGACTCAGAGACATAGATGATTTACCTGATACATAGAAGCAAAAGCAGAGCAATAGCCAGAATGAGGAAACAAACATATCCCAAATAAAAGAACAAAAGAAACCTCACGAGATGGAACTAAATGAAATGGAGGCACTCAATCTACCAGATACAGAGTTTAAAATACTACTAATAAGAATGCTTACGAAACTTAGCGACAATTTCAACAAAGAAATAGCAAGCATAAAGAAGGATATAGAAACCATGAAAAATAAACAGTCAGAAATAAAGACTACAATAACTGAAGTGAAGGACACACTAGAAGGAATCACCAGCAGATTAGATGAAGCAGAGGATCAAATCAGCGATTTAGAAGACAAAGTAGTAGAATTCACCCATTCAGAAAATAAAATGAAAATGAATAGAAAACAATGAAAATAGTTTAAGAGACCTCTGGGACAACATCAAGTGCAACAACATGCGCATCATAGGAATACCAGAAGGAGAAGAGAGGGAGCAAGGGATAGAGAACATATTTGAAGAAATAATGACTGAAAACTTCCCTAACCTGGTGCAGGAAACTGACATACAAGCACAGGAAGTGTAGAGAGTTCCAACCAGGATGCACCCACACAGGCCCACACCAAGACACATCATAGTTAAAGTGGCAAAGGTTAAAGACAAAGAGAGAATCCTAAAAGCAGCAAGAGAAAGACAGAGGGTTACATACAAGGGAGCTCCCATAAGACTATCAGCTGACTTTTCTACAGAAACTTTGCAGGCCAGAAGGGAGTGGCAGGAAATATTCAAAGTGATGAAAAACAAAGGCCTACGACCAAGATTTCGCTACCCAGCAAGGCTATCATTTAAAATTGAAGGAAAGATAAAGAACTTCCTAGAAAAGAATAAGCTAAAGGAATTCATTACCACCACGCCAGTCTTGCAGGAAATGTTAAAAGGGCTTCTTTAAGCAGAAGAAAGGTGAAAACAAACTAACAAAGACTAGAAATATGAATAATAAAATGACAATAACTATGTACCTATCAATAATCACTTTAAATGTAAATGGATTAAATGATTCAATCAAAAGACATAGGGTAGCTGAGTGCATACAAAAACAAGACCCTTTCATATACTGTTTACAAGAGACCCACCTCAGATTACAAGACACACACAGACTGAAAGTAAAGGGATGGAATAAGATATTTCAAACAAATGGAAATGAGAAAAAACTAGAGTAGCAAACATATATCAGACAAAATAGACTTTAAGACAAACACTATAATAAAAGACCAGGAAGGGCACTACATAACAATAAAGGAATTGATCCAACAAGAGGACATAACCCTAGTAAACAACTATTCACCCAACACAGGAGCACCTTAACTATATAAAACAGACATTGACCAATATAAAGACAGAGATCAACAGTATCACTATCATAATAGGGGACTTCCACACCCTACTGATACCAATGGACAGATCCTTCAGACAGAAAATCAATATGGAAACAGTAGCCTGAAATGACATATTAGACCAGTTGGATTAATAGATATTTTTGGAGCATTTGATCCCAAAGCATCAGAATATGCATTCTCAAGTGCACATGGAACATTTTCCAAGATAGGCCACATGCTAGGCCACAAAACAAGTCTCAATAAATTTAAAAAGATTGAAATCATATCAAGCATCTTCTCTGATTACAGTGCTATGAAACTAGAAATCAATTACAAGAAGAAAACCAGAAAACACACAAACACAGGGAGGCTGAATAACTTGATACTAAATAATGAATGGGTCAACAATGAGATCAAGGAACAAATCAAGATATCTTGAGAAAATGAAAACATAATGACACAAAATCTATGTGATGCAGTGAAAGCAGTCCTTAGAGGAAAATTCATAGCGATGCAGGCCTACCTAAAGAAACAAGAAAAATCTCAAATCAATAGTTTATCTTTACACTTAAGGGAACTGGAAAAAGAACAGCAAAATAAGCCCAAAGGGAATACAAGGAAGGAAATGATAAAGATCAGAGTGGAAATAAATTAAGTAGAGGCCAAAAAGAAAAAAAATACAAAAGATCAATGAAACCAAAAGCTGTTTTTTTATAAAGATAAACAAAATTGACAAATCTTTAGCCAAACTCATGAGAGAGAGAGAGAGAGAGAGAGAGAGAGAGAGAGAGAGAGAGAGAGAGAACAAAATTAATAAAATCAGAAATGAAAGAGAAGTGACAACAGACACCACAGAAATACAAAAAAAAATTTAAGAAAACACTACAAGCAACTGTATGCCAACAAATTAGACAATCTGGAAGAAATGGATAAATTTCTAGAAGTATACAATCTTCCAAGCCTGACTCAACAAGAAACAGGAAATCTGAACAGATTGATTGCTAACAATGAAACTGAATCAGTAATCAACATATTCCCAACAAACAAAAGCCTTGGACGAGATGGCTTCACAGGTGAATTTTACCAAACATAGAAAAAAAGGAATTGTCACTTATTCTCCTCAAACTATTTCAAAAAATCCAGAAGGAGGGAAGTTTCCCAAGCTCATTTTATGAGGCCACTATCACCCTGATCCCAAAAACAAAGACATTACAAAAAAATTAAACTGTAGGCCAATATCCCTAATGCACGTAGATACAAAAATCCTCAACAAAATATTAACAAACCGAATTCAGCAATACATTAAAAAGATCATACACCACAATAAAATGGGTTTCATTCCTGGTGTACAAGGTTGGTTCAATATCCACAAATCAATTAACGTGATACATCACATTAACAAAATGAAAAATAAATATGATATGGTCATATCAATAGATGCAGAAAAAGAATTGGACAAAATCCAGCAACAATTTATGATAAAAAAAAAACTCTTAGCAAAGTGGGAATAGAGGCATCATATCTCAACATAATAAAGGCCATATATGATAAACCCACAGCTAACATCATACTCAATGGGGAAAAGCTAAAACCATTCCCTTTAAGATCAGGAATAAGACAAGGTTGCCCACTTTCACCACTTTTATTCATCATACTTTTCAAAGTTCTAGCCACAGCAATCAGACAAGAAATAGAAATAAAAGGCATCCAAATATGAAAGGAGGAAGTAAAATTGTCATTATATGCAGACGACATGATACTATATGTAGAGAACCCCAAAGACTCCATCAAAAAACTGTTAGAACTGATAAATGAATTTATTAAAGTAGCAGTATATAAAATTAATATTCAGAAATCAGTTGCATTTGTATACACCAATAACAAACTATCAGAAGGAGAAATTAAGAAAACAATCCCATTTACAATTGCTTCAAAAGCAATAAAATACTCAGAAATAAATTAAACCCAGGAAGTAAAAGACCTGTACTCAGAAAATTATAAGACATTGAAGAGAGAAATTAAAGAAAATATAAATAAATGGAAACATACACCAAGCTCATGGATAGGAAGAATTAATATAGTTAGAGTGTCCGTACTAGCTGAGGCAATATTATAGATTCAATGCAATCAAACTATCAATGACATTTTTCACAGAAATAGAATATATAATCCTAAAATGCATATGGAACCATTAAAGGCCCCAAATACCCATGACAATCTTGAGAATTAAGAACAAAGTGGGAGGTATCACTCTACCTGGCATCAAATCACACTGCAAGGCTATAGTAATCAAAACAGCATGGTATTGGATAAAAACAGGCACATAGATCAAAGAAACAAAATAGAGAGTCCAGAAATAAATCCATGCCTATATGGTCATTTAATCTATGACAATGGAAGCAAGAATTTACATTGGTATAAAGAAAGTCTATTTAATAAATGGTGGTGGGAAAACTGTACAGACACATGCAAAAATATGAAGCTGGACCACACTCTTATGCCATATATGAGAATAAACTAAAAGTGGATTAAAGACTTAAATGTAAGACCTGAAACCATAAAACTCCTAGAAGAAAATACAGGAAGTAAATTTTCAGAGATTAACCTTAGTAATATATCCCCTCGGGCATGAGAAGCAAAATAAAAAATAAACATATGGGACTACATCAAACTAAAAAGATTTTCACAGCAAAGGAAACCATCAATAAAACAAAAAGACATCCTACAGAATGGGAGAATATATTTGTCAATGATACATCTGATGAGGGGTTAATATCCAAAATTTATAAAAATCTCATGCAACTCAACACCATAAAAACAAACAAACCAATTAAAAAATGGGCAGAGGACATGAATAGACATTTCTCTAAAGAGGACATACAGATGGCCAACAGACATATGAAGAAATGCTCAACTTCACTAATCTTTAGAGAAATGCAAATAGAAACCACAATGAGATACTACCTCACTCCTGTCAGAATGACTATCATCAATGAATCAACAAACAAGTGCTGGTGAGGATGTGGAAAAAAGGGAACCCTTGTGCACTGTTGGTGGGATTGCAGATTGGTGCAGCGACTATGGAAAACAGTGTGGAGGTATCTCAATGAACTGGAAATGGAACGACCTTATGACCCAGCAATTCCACTCTTGGGTATATATCTAAAGCAATCCAAAACACTAATTTGAAAAAACATATGCGCACCCCTATGTTTATTGCAGCGCTGTTCACATCAATCAAGACATGGAAACAGCTGAAATGCCCATTGATAGACGATTGGATAAAGAAACTGTGGTACATTATACAATTGAGTATTACTTGGTCCTAAAGAAGAATGAAATCTTACCATTTGCAATGACATGGGTGGACCTAGAAAATATTATGCTAAGTGAAATAAGTCAGACATAGAAAGACAAATACCATATGATCTTACTTATATGTGGAATCTAAAGAACAGAAGAAATGAACAAACAAAATGGAAATAGACTCAGAGATATAGGGGGAAAAGAACCTCATGGTTGCTAGATGGGAGGGATGTGGGAATAGGGGAGAAGGTTCAAATTAGTAGTCACGGGGATATGAAATACAGTATGGGGAATATAATCAATAATGTAAAGTTTATGTAGGGTGCCAGATGTGCACTGGACTTATTAGGGAGACCACTTCATAAGCTGTGTAGTCTATGTATTGCGCTAACTACTGGGCAATACACCTGAAGCTGTAGCTGAAGTTGAATAGTACGGAATCTCAACTATAATTAAATATATATATATATATATATATATATATATATATATATCACAGGATGTGGAGTACAGCATAGGGAATTCAGTCAATGAAATTATAACAGATATATATGATGTCAGAGGGGCGGTAGATTGGGAAGGTTATCACTTTGTGAGAGGTGTAAATGAATGAGGTCAGACAATTAAGTTTGCGAACTCATCCTAGAAAAAATGCTACGTATATCATTGCCGAATGTCACCTTCGAAGTACTCCCCTTGGGAAGCTATGCACCAATGACAGCACCTAGTACACACTTCAAAGCAATTTTGGAACTCTTTTTCTGGAATGGCCATCAGAACCGTCATCACATTACCCTTGATGTCCTGAATGTCATCAAAATGACTTCCTTTCAATATATCCTTTATCTTCAGGTAAAGAAAGAAGTCATTGGGGGCCAGATCAGGTGAGTAGGGAGGGTGTGACAATACAGTTATTTGTTTACTGGCTAAAAGCTCCCTCACAGACAGTGCTGTGTGAGCTGGTGCATTGTCATGATACAAGAGCCATGAATTGTTGGTGAAAAGTTCAGGTCGTCTAACATTTTTACACAGCCTTTTCAGCATTCCAAATACTAAGCTTGGTTAACTGTCCAGCACAGTCTAAATGAAGGACATGGCCCCAATGTCCTTTGAAGTAATGTGCCGGATGGTAAGATAGTTCCTGTGAAATTGCTCCATTTGGACAAAATGGTTTAGTGAACAGAAACTACAAGTGTGGCTCTTCTAGGAAAACCTGAGAAGCATGAAGACCCTGGAATACATCTAAAGAGATAGGCATACCTCTCAAAAAGTGGAGGGTAAAGCTAATGGAAAGTGGATCTATTTGGTATCACAACATGTAACTTTTTTTTTAAATTAACATTTATTAGGGTGAGGGGCCAGCCCAGTGGCTCAGGCAGTTGGAGCTCCGTCCTCCTAACTCCGAAGGCTGCCGGTTCGATTCCCACATGGGCCAGTGGGCTCTCAACCACAAGGTTGCCGGTTCAACTCCTCGTGTCCCGCAAGGGATGGTGGGCTCCGCCCCCTGCAACTAATATTGAACATGGCACCTTGAGCTGAGCGCTGCTGAGCTCCCAGATGGCTCAGTTGGTTGGAGCGCAGGCTCTCAACCACAGGGATGCCAGTTCAATTCCTCGAGTCCCGCAAGAGATGGTGGGCTGCGCCCCCCTGCAACTAGCTATGGCAACTGGACCTGGAACTGAGCTGCACCCTCCACAACTAAGACTAAAAGGACAACAACTTGACTTGGAAAAAAGTCCTGGAAGTACACACTGTTCCCCAATAATGTCCTGTTCCCCTTCCCTGATAAAAAAGAATCTTAAAAAAAATTTTTATTAAGGTGATAATGGTCAACAAAGCTACATAGGTTTCGAGAGTACTATTCTACAATACATCATCTATATATTGCATATGTGTTCACCACCCAGACTCAGTTCTCCTTCCATCACCATGTATTTGACCACCTTTTTTACTGTCTTCTACTATCCCCCATCCCCCATTCCCGCTTGTCCTCTGGTAACCACTAAACTGTTGTATGCGTCTATGAGTTTTTGTTTCTTTATTTGTTTGTCTTGTTCCTGTGTTGCCTTCAGTTTTATATCCCACATATCAGTGAAGTCATATGGTTCTCGACTTTTTCTGACTTATTTTCCTTAGCATAGTAATCTCAATATCCATCCATGTTGTCGCAAATGGCACTATTTCATCTTTTTTTATGGCAGAGTAGCATTCCATTGTGTATATATACCACATTTTCTTTATCCAATCATCTATCGAATGACAGTTTTCTTATTTCCATCTGTTGGCCACTGTAAATAAAGCTGCAATGAACATCGGAGTACATATATCTTTATGGATAAATATTTTCAGGTTTTCTGGGTAGATACCCAGGAGAGGGATTGCTGGATCATATGGTAATTCTATTCATAATTTTTTGAGGAACCTCCATATTGTTTTGCATAGTGGCTGTACCTATTTACATTCCCACCAACAGTGTATGAGGGTACCTTTTTATCCACAACCTCTCCGATACTTGATATTATTTGTCTTGTTATTGATAGTCATTCTAATAGGTGTGAGGTGATATCTTATTATGGTTTCTCTTTGCATTTCTCTGATGGTTAGTGATGTTGAGCATTTTTTCATATGTCTATTGGCCCTTACAATTCCTTCCCTTTAACCAGAATTAGTTGTGCTGTGAGTCTGTGGCTGTGCGGCTTCAGTTCTCAGGGCTGTAAATATTCTGTCCTTTAATTTGACACTGCTACTGTTTCTTCTGGAGCCCACTTCTAACACTGGGGGAGGGGGGGAGTGGCGGCTAGGCTCTGTGTCTTTCTCTTCTGTTTTCTGCCTGAAAGTGAGAGCTTAAATCACAGTTCTCACCCAAGGTCTCTGCCACAAACGCTGGGTTCAGCCGTCTCATGTGCTGATCCCTCAGACAGGACTGTGGACCACAGCGGTGCACCTGCAGCCTGAATTCTTTCGTCTCCCTCTACTGTAGTAAGCTCTGGACTCTAGCGAGCTCCAGTCTGAGTCCTGCAGCCCCGTGGACTGCGTTTCTGCATTTGCCCCTTCCCGCCTCCCTCTCTCGCCCAACTTGCCAACCTTTAGGTGATTCGATTTGTGGGTCCCTAGATGTGCCTGTGTGTCACGCAGGGAATCCTTTGTTGAATTATAGCTGTTTAATTTGTTGTAACTTCCAGGGGAGATTTCAAGAAGCACTCCTCATGCTGCCATTTCTGTGCCGTAATACCAAAAATGTAATTATTTAATGTCCTGTTGTCCTGTTGAGAGTCCCACAAACTTGTCCTATAAAAAACTTGAGCTAATAGACTCACAACAATCTTTGGAACTATAGGTATTAATGAGAAGGATGTAGCTGGGGAAAGATGCTTGTTTCACCAGGAATGCATCATTTCTAATCCTGTATTAGATGTGACTATGTGACATCGGGAAAAGGAAACAGAAAGACTGGATATCCATTCGTGGGATAACTGGAGTCAAGAAAGGATCCTTCTTCATTCCCATCCCCACGGACTAGGGCCCCAACTCCTTTGGGGAGGGTTTATTGAGGTGTTATTTCTGTGTTCCACTGTAACATATTATGTGACGAGGACTCCACTCAGGGCTTTGAATCAGATGAATCTCATGACAGTCTTATAAGGCATTTGTGATTGAAGTCATATGTAGGTAAGACTTTTCACATTTTTGGGGGGACACATGTAAATATATGCTTTTGAGGGCAAATGAGGAACAAATTATTTCTGATGGAAGCTGCACTGCCATATGTTGTAGCATTATTTCCAATTATCATTCTCCTGTGATATTGTACATCTCTGCCCTTTGATAGTAACCTTGACCACTTCACCCAGGCCACCCTTCTTCCTTTGGGACGATTGTACTTCGTACCAACATCATGGCAAGCTTGACTGTGAGTTTTCGTGACTTCCTTGGCCAATTTCGTGTGAGTAGAGAGGGCATAATTCAATTTTAAGGGACGCTTTAGGCATTTTTGTTTACTTTTAACTCCATCGTTTTCTTCTTCTGTCCTGGATGAACTTAAATTTCCCAGAATTGAATTATGGGGCCACGCAACTGTGGACGATGAGAGATATAATATGAGGAAGAAAGAAAGGTTTGTTGTTGTAAGCCAAAGAGAATTCAGGGGTATGTGCTACCACAGCTAAACTTCCAGAAAGCTGACTGGTATTCTTTCCATGACATTTTCTTTTTTCTGTACCCCCCTATCCTCCCATCGTTGAGATTACAGATGGGAGAGCACTATCTCCAGCAATTGAAATCTTGATTTCAAGAAATCTCTTCCTATATTATTATGCTCATTCATTTTGTTTTATGTTTTCGGTTTCCTTTATAATATCCATTTATTTTTAATTCATTGAGGAATATATTGCCCTTCATTTTCTAACAGCCCTCAGTGGCCTATACGGTATCAATTCCATTTTCAACTGGTTTATCAAATGTTTGTAAAGGACCTCACGCACCTTGCTTTTGTTCACCTGCTGTCTTCACCTAAATCAGCCTCAGAACCTGATGAGCTGTTTTTAACTCACATCGCTTTACAGGCAGGAAGTTCACAATGATGTACAGAAAACCAAAGCAAACAAACAGAATAAATAAAAGAACCCTTAGCTTATGGGTGTTTGGTTCAATTGCCATCTTTTTTTTTTTTTTTAGATTTTTTTTTTTTTATTGGGGAAAGGGAACAGGATTTTATTGGGGAACAGTGTGTACTTCCAGGACTTTTTTTTTTTTTTCCAAAGTCAAGTTGTTGTCCTTTCAGTTTTAGTTGTGCAGGGTGCAGCTCAGCTCCAGGTCCAATTGCTGTTGCTAGTTGCAGGGGGCACAGCCCACCATCCCTTGCGGGAGTCAAAACTGGCAACCTTGTGGTTGAGAGCCTGCGCTCCAACCAACTGAGCCATCCGGGAGCTCAGCAGCGCTCAGCTCAAGGTGCCATGTTCAATCTTAGTTGCAGGGGACGGAGCCCACCATCCCTTGTGGGACTCGAGGAATTGAACTGGCAACCTTGTGGTTGAGAGCCCACTGGCCCACGTGGGAATTGAACTGGCAGCCTTCGGAGTTAGGAGCATGGAGCTCTAACCCCCTGAGCCACCGGGCCGGCCCTGCCATCTCTTTTTGAATGGTGCTATTTATAATTTCTGTGTTAGTGACAAATTATAAATGTTGATATGTTCTGTTCTTATTAATTCAGATTGCATTTTACAGGGCTAAGAATTTGCTTTGTCTTGTTATAGGACTATGTGCATTTTTTAAAAAGGTTTTTATTTGAGAATATTGGGAGCAGTGTGTTTTTCCAGCGCTCATCAGCTCCAAGTCAAGTTGTCATCCTTCAATCTAGTTGTGGAGGGTGCAGCTCAGTCGCTGTTTTCAATCTTAGTTGCAGGGGGCACACCCCACCATCCCATGCGGGAATTGATCCAGCAACCTTCTTGTTAACAGTTCGTGCTCTAACCAACTGAGCCATCTGGCCGACCCTACTATGTGCATTTTTAAAGATTGTGTATAATTCTCTTGGTCAGTGCAGTGTTCTTTGAAGGAAGATTTCAGTTTTCCACTTCCTGTGTCAGATAAAATCCAGTTCTTCCCTACTGAGTGTTTCCTTCTTCTGTGTCCCCTTTACTGCCATAATCACCCAGCACTGCCATAATCACCCAGAAGTCTTCACTTGAGACACTCATGGTCAGCAAATATGTGGAGGTTTTACCCTACACCAAGCAATTCTGTGGGACACCAGCCAGTGTCCTAAATTTTAATGCAATTCTGTCACTATTGGTCTGGTCTGGAGATAGCATCAGGTCTCACAAGTTAAGGGATTCATTCCATCGGTTGTCCCTCTTGCCTCCAGTGCAGATGCCAGTTGGAGCTCCAGTTTAAGTGTACTTCTGACCAACTGGCTATAGATTGGAGGTTTCTTCAAACCCCTCCTTGGGTTCAATTAATTTGCTAGGTCTTTTCACAGATCTCCAGTTTTTTAAAGGATGTGATAATACAGATGGACAGTCAGATGAAGAGATACATAGGGTCAGGTCTGGGAAGGTCCTGGGCACGGGAGCTTCTGTCTCCATGGAATTGGAGTGCATCATCTTCTGGGTGTGGATGTGTTCACCCGCCTGGAAGTCTCCGAACCCTCAACTAATGGGATTTTATAGCAGCTGCCTCATGTAGGCATGATCAGTATGTAGCTCCATTTCCAGCCCCTCTTCCTCTCTGGAGTGTGGGGGTGGGCCTGAAAATCCCACCGTTCTAATCATGGAGTGGTCTTTCTGGTGACCAGTCCCCATCTAGGAGCCCACCAGAGTTGCCTCAATAGAACAAAAGATGCTCCCAGTGCTCTGATGACTTAGGAAATCTTAAGAGTTTTAGGAGCTCTGTGCCAGCAACCAAGGGCAGAGTCAAATTTATATATTTTGTTATCTCATAGTTCTTTAAATGTCAATTAGGTCCATTTCATTGATTTATTAACAATTTAATTGTTAGAGTCTTCTACGTACTGATTTTCTTTCTAATTGTTTTATGTATTATTGAGAGAGGGAGTATGGGAATCTCTGCACATATGTATGGATTGCATTTTTTCTCATTACAGCCTAGTCAAGGTTGTCAGGGCTTTGGAAGTTCTGCTGCTCGGTGCATGGATCATGGTTGTCATGTCCTTGGGATGAGTTTATGCCTTCCTGATTGTGAAATAGAGTTCATCATCCTTGCTCTCTATTCTCCTCTGATGTTAATATAAGTACTCTATTTTGAATAGTGCATATATGGTTTATCTTTTTTTGAAGATTTATTTTGTGTCCCTTTTTATCCTAATTTTTGTTGTTGTTTAGATATTTTCTTTACTATTACCTTTAAAAATTTAAAATATCACTTCAGTATATATTTATATATGTTTTTTTATATATGTTTATATTTTTATATGTTTATAGCTCAGTAATTTTAACTTCCAACCATGGTGAGGACCTAGAATGCTTTACCCCCACCACCTCCACCAACAATCATGCTACTGCATTTCAAGTTTTCATTTCTCCTTTTTTTATAACACATTTAAACAAATTTTTATTTTCTTATTCTCACCCCTAGTCCCTCACATTCAGTGACCATCGGCTTGTTCTCCATATCTTTGGGTTTGTTTATATTTTATTTTGTATATGCTTGCTAGCCTTGTTGATCCCTCCCTATAATAGAAAAGCCCTCTTCTGCCTGACCTGTGAGTATAGATCTTGTATTCAGAATATTCTGTCTAGAGTAATAATGTTTCCTGTAAAGTCTCTCCTTACCTACATCCAGATTTTTAAAAACTCGATAGTGGTAAATATTACGTGTTTCATGTGTGTAGTCACACAGCAGCCTAGCCAACTGTCCCCCAGTGTCTTTCCTTAAGGAAAGAAGAGTAAGACTGTGCATTTCTGGGACTCTGTGCCATCCTTGTGTTTACACCTTATGTCTCTCTGTCTGGTCCCCAAAAGATGGTTTGCAGCCAAAGATGGGTAAGATATCTCACGGGAGATACAACCTAAGCCAGGCGGAACCGAGTGGGGACCCCCAATGAGCTGCCTTAGAAAAATATGGGAAGGGGCCTTGCCTCTCCTTCCCCCTGCCTGGGAAAAGCCATTGCTAGCTCTGGCTTTTCCCTCGCACCTGTTTGTGAGAGAAGTCATGAGGACAACAAAGATCAGTTCTCTCCACTTATCTCAACGGAGCTGTTACAATATGAGAGACTTGACCCTGAGAGGGTACATACCTTAATTAAGACATCATGGGACCTTGCACTTCGGCTGTTTATAGACAAAGGGTGATTGGAATAAACATTTTTCTGCTATGATGTATGAGTCTCACAGACTGTGTAAGAAACAATGTTACTTTCTTGTATTTGTATACCTATCAATAAAAACCTCCAGTCGGTCTTATTCTGGGCTCCAGTCCTCTGAGACTGAGAGACCCCTGGCCTTCGGAGAGATTTAACTGCATTAAGTCTGTTTGTTTCTTCCTTAAAAACTTAACCCAAGCCGCTCCTTCTCGCACCCTCACTGCCCGTGTTGCGCTGGACGTGACACATGTGGGCTTAAAAATGTATAGTCTCTGTTTTCGTAACCCAGATTTCAATTCACAAGGTCAAACTAGTTCTTTTTTTCAAATTTTTGATGTCTTCAATAACTTTGACATCTCTAATAATCATAATTTGCATGTGTTTTATAATGATATTACAGGGAGACGTGACATTTTTGCATTGATTGAGGAAATTCTTTCTTTCTTTTTGAATATTTTCTTTTTCCTCCCAGTAAATTTTACAACCAACAAAAATCCCCAAGAACAAGACGAATTCTCAACTTTCACCTATTATTGGCTTTGCCTCAACTATTCTGAATTTGATGAAATGTTCCACCAGCCATGCATTTATTTGCTCGAGAACATGTGAGTCCAAGATGAAATCTCTTTCATGCTAATTTGGCTGGTTGGGTCAATATTCCATGATACTGTATAATCTCCATAATCTACTTTCAAAAGATCGCCAAGATTGTTCTTTTAAAATCATGTTCAGGAGACAAACGCATGGAATGATTTGATAAAAGGATTGGGTCAAAGTTTAAATACATCAGGGTAAGCCATAGAGATTATAACTGAGGATGCACATTATAAGTATAATCAATTAAGAAATCTATCCAAAAGGTTTCAGTTTTCAGAACTGGAAAGAATCCTTGCTAGTATCAAGCTCAACATTTACAATAAAGATGGGGAAGTTTTGATCCATTCTTCAATGATAACCAAATCTCACAGGTATACATATTAGAGAAAAAACTTTACAAATACAATAAAATTAAAAGGTCTTTAGGCACGATAAATTTCACTCATCAGAAATTCAAACCGGGGAAGATCTTAAAATATAATGAAAACCAAGAGTCAAGCATTACTAAACATCAGTAAATATACATCTAAGAGAAATCTTAAAAATATAATGTGGGTGGGAAAGATATTTGTATCTAAACTACAAAGCTAACGAACAACTATAGTCTATTACCAATGAGAGTGAAGCGTAGGAAAGCTCCGCCGAGACCCTGCTCTGGCCGCACCGCGTCTCCTGGTCCCGCCCCGCCCTCCCGTGGGCCCCGCCCCTTACAGGCCACAATTCCCGCCCCGCCCGAAACCTTAGGGCTTCTCACAGGCCCCGCCTGCAGCCCCAGTTCTCCGGAAGTGTCTCCGCGGAGTTTCTTGTAGACCCGGAAGCAGCTAAGGCGGAGAGAAGGTCGGGTTGGCGCCGTGACTTTCGGTCTTTCTGGTTTAAACCTGAGCGTCTCAGTCCACGGTCCCGCACACGTGACGCCTGGGGGTCACTACGGACATTGAAGTCCCCGCACCAGCGCCCCACACAGCGGTGAGTCCGGCGTCCTGGGGAGACGTCCCGATCCCAGACCGCTTCCCTGCCGGGTGGAGGCTCCGCGGGGGTTTCCGGGTAAACTGAGGCCGTCCTCCCTCTGGTCTCTCCGCCTTCGGGCCCTTAGACCCCGCCTGCCGCGTTGTTTTCCTGCTTAAAACCCTCCACCGGGCGGCCCTCCACGCGCGGTGTGGACTCCCGAGATGGACTCGGGAGATGGAGTCCAGCCGTTGGCGCCCCTCCCCCAGCCCCGCCACGCGGCCCCTGGAGCCCCGCCTCCTCCCTGGGCTGGGGTTCGGCAGACCCTCTCCGCCGCCTACAACCCCCCTCACCCCAGTTTAATAAGAGGCCCGAATCCCAGGAAAAGGACACTGTTCAGGGGGGTGGGATTTAGGAGGGAACACCGCGGGGTGTCACCAGGTCACCCCCTCACGCGGGCAGGGGCTTTGTGTGAGCGGTGACTGTGAAGGGCCGGCCAGGAAAGCGGCAGAACGAGGGTGTGAGGGGGTCCCGAGAAGGAGGCAGAATGAGATGAGTCCACAGGCGAGAGGGCTGAACGATCTGAACGATCAGTGCGGGGTCGGTAAAGAGGAGGCAGAACAGAGCACGTGGGAGGGAGTTGTAAAGCGACGGTGAGACAGAACGAGTGACTCGGGGAAGTATCCAGAGGACAAGGAAAAGGGAGCAATACAGAGGGAAGGGGGAGCTGCAGAGAGATGAAGGGGAAGCTAAAGGGAGAGGGGCCCCTGGTTAGCAGCAGTGGGGGCAACAAGGGACAAGGCGCTTTAGAGGAGAGAGGGGTTAGGAGAAGAGTTAGGGGAGCCGAGTGCAGGAACAGAAAGGGGTTGGGGGTTGACAGCACAGCAAGTAGCCTCACTGAGAGCTAAGCTGGGGGTGTCAGTGAGTCCCCGCACAGGGGTGTAACAGGACAGACAGTGTCACCGGGGAAGAGGAGGGGCACATGGTCGGGGAGAAAGAGGCAGAAATACGCGGAGATGGGGAACAGATTAGAAGGAGCAACTGAGGGTGAAATGGGTTTCAAGCGTCTCAAGGAACAGGTGTAAGGAAGGGGATAGAGAAAAAGGGAGAAATCAGGGAAGGGGAGAAGGGTACAGGAGAGGACAGCAGTGGAGAGAATCCGGTGGAGAGGGACACAAACCATAGATAGGAATATATGGTAGCAGAGGAAGAAGGGGAGCCCCCACCTGCATGAGTTGTGAGTTGGTGGGATGTGGGTGATCAAGTCGTGATATATTGATTTGTGGCTTTATAATCTATTTAACTTTACATGTGCTGTATTTTCAGTCACAGATGAGAATGAGAATTACAAAATTCCAGTTTCGAAAGCCTTGTGCGTTTAATAATTAATTTCGTCACCGGATGGCTTCATTGTGCAACCTTGGTGCAGCCAGAGGGGAGAGACCTGTGTCAGTCAGTCATGGGTTCCTTCTCATTTGCTGGGATGGCATGAGGGACGTGACCTGGGACAAGAAAAGACTGAGTCTGTCACCACATGATGCTTTTTAAGGAATATTGAAAGCATTGCGTCCTTTTTTATTTGACAAGGCCTTTACTTTTTTCTTTTTAGCTCTCTGACACTTGATTCATTGTTTTTTTTAAAAAAGCACATTGAGTTAAATCTTAGTCTGCTGGATTTCTGGTTTGTTCTAAATAGCCATTAACTGCTGGAATAAGCTTTGGTGACATCTCATTAGTAGCTCTTATACTAAATATGAGGTAATCTTAGTTTTTTAAAAAATTTTGACCCTGGAAGTCATTATAGTAAAAAACATGTAGAATTGATTTCCCTTCTAATAACGTTGTGACTGGTTTAGATGAGAAGCCTTGCATTCTTTCTACTCTTTATTACGTTGAAACATCCATTGGTACTTATTAATAATATTAAGTCACTTCAGTGTGCATTTGGTGAGGATGTCTGCAGTGGGAACCTAGTTTGGTCAGTTAGTCTGATATTCAGGAGCTTTTGTCTTCTGTTTAGATAATTTGTTAAATTAGTGAGCTGGGAGCTACCAAGTAGCTGTCCCCTCCAGTCCCTTTTTCCATTCTCTGAAAATGTGGATGGATGGACCGATGGACCTAAAACTCCCACGGAGCCCACCCATTCACAGTGAAGTATTAATAATTTGCTCAGCGTATTTTCATAGCTAACCCTTTTTTTTTTACAAGTTTCAGCACCAAATGCATGTTCATCATTTTATAGCTGTTAGCTGATTCTCTGTGATTTCCTGGAAAAAAGGAAGAAAATCCCCTCGAGGGGCTGGCCCTTCTAGAAGTTCCCGCCCCAACCCCTCACCTACTCCAGAGCTCTCAGGTGTGAGGTGTTTGAGATCTGTAGCCCAGTGTAACAGGAAACAGATCTGGGTAGCAAGTCAGCTCCCCCAGGGAGACTCAGAGATGCCATTTCCTGGGCCCCCTGCAGACCTGCAGAACCATAACTGCTTAGAGTGGGTCCTGATCCCCCAGGAACCTGCATACTATAATCATTGAAGCTGAAAGTTCCCATCTGGGTTTCCTCCTAGGTCTGTGGGAATTTCAAGGAGTGATGTGACCTGAGCCCTCCCCCTGGGAGTTGGACACATGGTCTGGGTGGAGCATCGTTGTTGTACTGAGGTGTTTAGGTGATTCTCAGATGAGGACAGGGATTAGCTGGGGGCTCCTGGACATAGTTCTGAGAGCTGTGAGCAGGCTTTGGTCAAGGGGAGGTAGTGGATACTGCGTTGGGTTTGTGGGGGCAGGAGAGCAGCCCGCATTCTCATTGCTGTAGGAATTTGTGGGTGACTTTTTGAGGAAAGAGCAGGTGAAGACAGGAAAGAAAAAACTCACAGTTCTGTTTTCACTTAGGAGCTCCTTGTCCCTGACTGTCCTGGGACACAGGACAGGAGGAGGCAGCATTTTCAGCATTTCAAGGTCCTGCCTGTCAGTTTGGAGGAAGCAGAAGAAGGGCCTGTGCCTTCGCCCTTGAAGGCACATTCTCAAGATGCAGAAGTGATTCCTCCCCAGAATTTTCCTGAGGAAACAACCCGGAGCAGGAGGACGAGGACGAAATGGCCGCTTCTCAGGTGAGCGTTCCGTCCTGGGTCGCAGGCTATGTCCGCTTTTCTCTATTTGGCGGGGTCAGATGCTCCCTGTCCTGAAAAGGAGCCGTAGATGTGTGTCCTGTGACTATAGCGTCAGGGCTGTAGACCAACGGTAAGAATATGCACGGCGACCCAGGATGCCTCAGTGCGCAGAGTAGCCTGGAAAATTCTGAAGAAAAAGAGTAATTGGAAGAGACTTACTCACTAGGTTGGTAAGAAAGACTTACTGGGTTTTTGTTTGTTTGTTTGTTTGTTTTATTGGGTAACAGGGTGTGTTTTTCCAGGACCCATCAGCTCCAAGTCAAGTCGTTGTCCTTCAGGCTAGTTGTGAAGGACAGTTCAGCTCCAAGTCCAGTTGCTATTTTCTAGTTGCGGGGGTGGGTGGGGCACAGCCCACCATTCCATGTAGGAATTGTATAGGCAACCTTGTTGTTACGAGCTCCCGCTCTAACCAATTGAGCCATCCGGCCTCCCAAAGAGACTTACTGTTTAAATGCGCTATTAGAGTCTCAGAACGGGGAAGGTATATCTGAGCTCCCCCATAAAACTAATGTTTTTATGATCAGATTCAGATTAAGATTTCCTTATTTGTTCATTTGTGCCGGTAACATCACAGCAGTGATGGTGTGTCCTTCCGTGTGCCTTGGTCAGCTGATACCCATTTGTTCCTTCCACCTGATTTTCACTTGGCTGAGGTTCTGTCTTCACTAGAAAGTTAACATTTTTTTCTTTATCATTAACAAGGGTCTGGAAGGATTTATAGAGAGATGTGCAAATCATCACATTTCATCTGGAAACTCCCTTTTTTCTTAGTTTCTCTGCTTTGGAAATTGCAGGCCCTCAGCTTTCTTTACTAGAGATAATTGCCTTTGGAGTGGAGGCTTTCATCAGTCAGGCCTTGTTCCTGTAAATTTTAATTATATTCCACACTCATGTCACAGACATTGTCTACTTCATCACTTTTTGTGTCTTCACGCAAGTTTATAAGAATCATATTTTTCAGGTGTTGAAGTGTGGTAAATTTGTAATGTATAGCTCAGCATAAATGATATACAATTTTTTTTCAAAGAAACACCAGCTCTAACTTATTTTATGTTACTGTGTGTTCCTCTCCCTACTGTGTTTTTTAAATACAATCATTCACAAAGACACTTATGAGATTTACACAGTTTAAAATAATTGTGATTTCAGTGACATGAAAACTTCCTTCTGTCACTTTTAATATGCACATAGTTCTCATACATCTGTGCGCACATAAAATGTTAACACTATTTGAGCTATTTTTTCTTGCTTAAGTTGTTTCTCTTTTGAGTCACAGAAACTGCTATGAATGTTCATGAGGTTTGTCTACGCATATTGGTCTGGACCTTTCTGATAAATTCTAGAGATAGTTGGAGTGAACTCCAAGCTCTGCCATTGACTGGATGCTTCATAAAATATTCTCATAGAAGAAGAAGATGAATATTGTTCTAGATTAATTAAGTGCTTTATGAATTAATATGTAAAAAACAACTCTCTGGTACACAGTAAGTTTTCAGAAAGGTTTATTTTGCTGTGCTTCTAGGAGAAGTGTAAATTCCATAAAACTGTCAGTTCAAAGTTACGTATGAATTTTTCCGTTTCCTTCCTCTGTGCTATTCAACAGTGTGACACATGGACCAGAGACATTGGTGTCACTAGTTAAAAGTGAGTTTTGTGAGATATAGAAACTCAGGCCCCACTCCAAGACTCCTCAGTTGGATTCTGCATTTTTACAACAGCCCAGTTCCTTGTTGTCCATGTGACAATTTGAGAAGTACTTTGCATTTCTAACTCACCATGACATTTCCAGCCAAGAAATGAACACAATGTATTCTGTATGATACAAACACAATACTCAAAAATCCATATGCCTGTGTTGACACCTGAATTTAAATCTACCTTTCAGAAAAGTAGATTTCTCGTCTACTGTGGTTTGTGGATCATACGCCATCCTCCTTTCTCAGAGTTAGAAAATAACTCGAGAATATTACAGTCTGACCTTACTATTTAATTCCGGATATTCTCCTAGGTCAGCATCAGTTCTCGTAATTCTGTTTTCATATTGAGTAACATTATGACCTTGTCTGTGACCACATGGTAAATGTCTTTTGTTTCAGGGACGGTTGACATTCAGGGATGTGGCCATAGATTTCTCTCAGGAGGAGTGGGAATGTCTGCACCCAGCTGAGCGGAAACTGTACGTGGACGTGATGCTGGAGAACTACAGGAACCTGTGCTCCCTGGGTGAGGGTGACTTCCTTCCAGAACTCCTACCCCACCGCAGGGTTGTGTTTCCTTCATCAGTACAGCGTCTCCTGGGAGCTTCTGCTTTGTGTGGTAGAGTTTCAGATCCCGGCTCTGAGGAACAAACGGGGGCTTTGCTGGTGTAGAAAAGAAGTCTTCATGATGCCCTTGGAGTGGAACTCAGGATCTGAAAACGTTCCATATTGTCTAGTAAAGGTGCTGTCAGAAAAGAGTGTTTTGGGGGCCTCCTTTTCTGGAATATTCTAATTTTCTGCAATGTCCTTCTCAGCTGAGCACATACTGGATTGGAATGTGGAGAATCTCCATCAAAACTCATGTTCCCTTTTCTAATAAACAGGTCTTGCTGTCTCTAAGCCAGACCTGGTCATCTTTTTGGAGAGAATGAAGTTGGCCTGGGATGTGAAGCGAAAAAAGACAGTGTCCATCCACCCAGGTAGGTGGGAATGAAGGTGAGAATGAAGGTGAGAATGAAGGCAGCTGGCACAGGTGAGAGGGCCCAAGGTCCCGGAGGAGCCAGACCTTAATATGTGGTTTGTGAAGCTCCGCTTCAGTGGAAAGGATGTGAGAAGCCCAGGTTTCTTTCTGTTGCTGTAACAGAGGGACAGTCCTGTCCAACACGTCCCATGTTCCACATCCTCTAGGGACGGTCCTCCTGCTCAATGATCTGGGTCCCACTGCAGTGAGGGCCGATGTCCTCCCCCTGGACCGTGGGGGCCGCCCTGGTATGGCTATTGTTCCATTGCCTCGGGGGCCGGGGGAAGGCTGTGCTCTCTGCTGAGGAATTCTCCCTGAAGCCATATTTAGAGTTCCGTTCTTGCCTCATGTAAGGAGTTTGTGAAGGAAGTGGTGGAGGTCCTGGGATTAGGGTCAGAAATCCCAGGGGCACTGGAGACACGTCTCGTGTTTTCTGCTCTGTAATTTCTAATCCTAAGGAGGCTTCAGACATGACCCAGCAAAGGTTCAGACTCAGTAACTTCATCTCAGCACAAAGCACCTCCCTATCGTGAGAAACCCTCAATCTCAGTTTCACTTCAAAATACCCTTTTGCTTTTTATGAACTAACATGAGAAATTTCGAGTCTGTATCCCCCGTTCCTCCATGTTAGAATACTTTAACGTATCTGTTTACCTCACAGAATTCTTAAATGAATTCATGCCTTAGGGGAGTTTAGAGCATTGCCCACTGTATAGGAAGGTCTCCATTGTTCCCTGATTTCTTAATGACTGTTGTGTTATAACTGCCTTGTTCAGTCCAAAACTGCCCTGGCCTGTGTCTTGTATGTTTTCACTCTCAGATTAGATCTTTTCAGATTAGTGATTTTAGATGCACAAGTACTGATGCCGCGTGCTTGAATGAACTCCTTTGATAAGAAGTGAGTTGTAGAATTATTAGGCTCCCATGTTTCAGAAAATGTGTGCTTCCTCAATTTCAGTTTACTTCAGGCAAAAAGTAATAATGAGTTTATTATCTGACTTCCTCAGCATGTTTATAGATCACTGATTCTGTTACATTTTACAACTTTTTTGTTGTTCCTTTAGAAATTAAGGGTTCTTTTGTTCTCTGCATGCAGATTGTAGTGTACATATTTTTTGTAAGAATAGTAGGAATGGATTAATAACCTAATAAATTTCTCCAGTGTCATTTCCATGCTTGTTTATTAAATTTTTCTTTAGATCTTTTTATGAATGATTCTAATGCATTGTCTGTGAAATTTACCTGCAGTGCAACACATATTGTAATGCTTCAGCATGCTTGTTACTCTTCATGGGGCCACACTCACAGTGGAAGCTGAGTTCTATAGAAGAATTCTCTTCAGTAGTACATCTGTGTAGTGTTCACAGTTCTGGGGATACATTGTGTTGTGTTCTCATTTTGCAATTCCATGACAATGCCTTTGTTTTTGGTGGTTTTCTCAAGTTTACTGACTTGTATTTTGGGTTGTTACTTAGATATTATGAATGTCAATGTCAGTTTTCAGCTCCGTACACTTAAGACTGTGGGGTTTGATTCAACATGAATCAGGCATATGTCTATTTCTGTTAGAATTATGTTCATGTCTGTCTATCATTTTACCCCGACTTTGTGCATGATTCATCTTGTTTATTTCTTTTTTTGGATAATGGTCAGTCTTTTCTTATCCTGAGTAGTTAAGTAGTTGTGGTAATAGTCTTCATTTCACATCTGTTTATTGATGATTTTGTATTCTGTTTGTGAGAGAACCAGTATTTTGAATTCTAGATTATTTTTGAAATGTTTTATAACTTTATCTGTTTTACATCTTATTTTTCATTTTTAATTTTGGTAAAACATGCCACTAAAATTCTACCCTCTGTAACTGGAGACCAGTCATGTTAAGTATATTCACATTGTTGTGCAGCTGATCTCTGGAAATTTCCATCTTGTAAAACTGACCGAGTACCATTATACAACCACTTCGTCATTTCCCTTCACCCCAAACCCCTGGCTACTACCCTTCTTTTTGTTCTATGAGGAGGACTGTATTAGGTGACTCACAGAAGTGAACTCTTACAGTATCTGTGTCTTTGTGATTCATGAGCTTTACTTAAATGTCCTCAAGGTTTGTCTGCGTTGTATCAGGTGAGAGCATCTCTTTCTATTTCAAGGTAGAATAATATTCCGTTGTATGTATATGCTACATTTTCTAAACCCGATCATTTATCAATGGCCAATTGTGTTGCTTCCAGCTATTACAGGCTTTTGTGAACAATGCTGCAGTGTGTATGTGTGTGCACACGGCTCTTGCAGAGCCTCCTTTGAAGTCTCTTGGAAGTGTACCAGAAGTGGGAAGTTTGCATCATAGCACAATTCTATTTTTAAGTTTTTGAGAGACCTTCACATCGTTTTTCATAGTGTTTGCACCAATTGATATTTCATCCAACTGTGAATAAGGGTCCAATTTCTCCACATTTTCACCAACACTTGATATTTTGTGTTTCCTTCATAGTGGTCAGTGTAATTGATGTGAGGTGATACGTCATTGTGTTCTTTTAAGTAGAGGATACAAGCATGTGTGTTCTCGTAGAAGCATAACGAACCACTGGAAAGACATGGCACTGAGATCAGATAGTTCAGAGAAGCAGAAGTCTGAGGATGACTTTATGTTAAGTGCAGTTTCGGTCACAGCAAAATTGAGTTGAAGTTATAAAGAATTTCCACATGCCCCTCCCATGTGCACAGCCTTCCCCTTTCCGGTGGTAGATTTGTGACAGAGATGAAGCTACATTGACATGTCATTGTCACCCAGAGTTCATAGTTCACCCTGGGGTTCACTGTGTGGCTATCCATTCTGAGCATGTGGACACATTTATGATGACGTGTCATACAGAGTAGTGTCACAGCCCTGAATATTCTCTGTGCTCTGCCTGTTCATCTCTCCCTCCCCTAAATCCCACCCACCAGTGATGTTTTTACTATCTCCATCATTTTGCCTTTTCTAGAATGTCGTAGCTGGACTCATACATTATGTGGCCTTTTCAGATTGGTTTCTTTCACTTAATACGTATCTAAGTTTCCTCCCCATCTTTTCATGGCTTGATAGCTTCCTTCTCTGTAGCCCTGAATAATATTCCATTGTCTGTATGCACCACAGTCCACTCCTCCATTCACCTCTTGGCAGATATCTTGGTTGCTTCCTCATTTTGGAAATTATGAATAAAGCTGCTGTGAACACACACGTGTAGGCTATTGGGTCGATAAACGTTTTCAACTCTGTGGATAACTACTGAGGAGCACAATTTCTTGATCTTATGGTGAGAGGATGTGTAACTTTGTATGAACCACCAAACTGTGTACCCAAGAGACTGCAGCATTTTGCGTTCCCACCCGCAGTGAGTGAGACTTCCTGCTGCTCCATGTCCTCAACAGCACTTGGTGTTGTCCGTGTTCTGGGTTCTGGCCCCTCCTAATAGGTGTGTAGTGGTGTTTAATTTTGCTGTGTGTTTAATTCTTGTTTTCATGTGTATTTTTCTGGTGACATATGATGTGGAGCATCTTTTTATATATTATTTTTCTTTCTGTATATCTTGTCTCATATGGTGTCTGTTTAGGGCGTTGGTCCATTTTTTTAATCAGGTTGGTAGTTTTCTCATCTGTGAGTTTGAAGACTTCCTTGTGTGTTTTGCATATGGTCCTTTACAGGTATTTCTTTTGCAAATATTCTTTCCCATTCTGTGGCTGCTCATTTCGTACTCTTGATAAGGATGACTCCTTTATTTTTGCCCCTTAATATGTTGTTTCAAACTTGGGAATTCTGAACTTAACATTAGAGATAGCAAAAACAAGAACTTATTTAAGAATTTGCCTTGAAAAAAGTCTGAAGTGTATGAAATTAAGTTCCCTTTATATTTAATAATATTTAAATTAGAATTCCAGCTTTGTGTTTTTTCCTGCAATAAACACATAATGAGTCACGAGTTGATGGAGAAGAGTTTACAGATAAATTTTCTGAAAATATTATGTCAACTCTAATGAAATCTTTTAATTCATTCCTAATTGTATAGCATCATCAAAGATGACCTTTTTTTTCAATCTTTTTCTATTATTTTGGTGTTTTTTGCATTATAAAAATTATACGTGTTTGCTACAAAAATTGAAACAGTAGAAAGATATTCAAATATTCATTGTGGAAAATGTGGTCAACCATTTTATTTCTATTACTGAAGTCTAGTTGACCTGCACTGTATTAGTTTCATTTATGCAACAGAGTGATTCTTCATTTTCATATCTTAGGAAGCGGTTGTCACGCTGAGTCAAGTTTCAATGTTGTCACCTGCCAAGCCGTATCATGATATCGTTGACTATATTCCCTCTGCTACATTACATCCCGTGCCTTACTCATTTCATAACTAGACATTTATACCTCTCAACCTCCATCCCCTTTTTTCACCTTTTCTTATGGCCCTCTCTTCTCTGGCAAGTGTCAGTTAATTATATATATGAATCTTTTTCTGATTTGTTTGTTTGCTTTCAGTTTCTAGATTCCTCATAAAAATGAAATCGTATGCTGTTCAGTGTTCTGTGTCTGACAAATCTCACATTGTGTCGTACCTTCTAGGTCCTTCCATGATGTTGCTTCTGGCAGCATTTCTGTTTTTTTTTTGGATGAATAATATTCCATTTTGTGTATGTATCACATCTTTATCCATTGATTTATCCATGGACACATAGATTGCTACCTCATCTTGTTGTCTACTGTAAATAAGGTTGCAATGGATGTAGGGTTACATATATCTTTGCAAATTAGTGTTTTGGTACTGATTTGATAAATGTCAGAAGTGGAATTGCTGGGTCATATGGTAGTTGTGTTTGTAATGTTTTGATGAACCACCATACTATCTTGCTGCATCAATTTTTACATAAATATAATTGTTATAGTTTCTTGGTGAATTCACCCTTTTATTGTTATATAATGTTCTTCATGTTGTAACAGTTTTTGACACTTACTGTGTATTTCAGTAATACCAGCATGGCCACTGTGCTTTTTATCAGTAACGGTTTGTATGGAATACCTTTTTTTTTTTTTTTAAAGATTTTATTGGGGAAAGGGAACAGGACTTTATTGGGGAACACTGTGTACTTCCAAGCCTTTTTTTCCAAGTCAAGTTGTTGTCCTTTCAGTCTTAGTTGTGGAGGGCGCAGCCCAGCTCCAGGTCCAGTTGCCCTTTTTCTAGTTGCAGGGGGCGCAGCCCACCATCCTTTGCGGGAATTGAACTGGCAACCTTGTGGTTGAGAGCCCACTGGCCCATGTGGGAATCAAACCGGCAGCCTTCGGAGTTAGGAGCATGGAGCTCTAACCACCTGAGCCACCGGGCCGGCCCCTGTATGGAATACCTTTTCCAATCCTTTTAGTTATGTTTTATGTCCTCATCAAAATAAGTCTCCTGTGGGCAGAATGTGTTGGATTTTATTTTTCAATCCATTCAGTCAACTTATGTCTGTTGATTTTGGGAGTTTTGTCTGTTTTCATTTAAACTAATTAATGAGAGGGAGGGACTAAAGCGATTTTAGAATTGTTTTCTGCACTTTTTGTAGCTCTTTTGTCCCACGTTCCCCTTCTCAACTGTGTTCTATTTTGTTTCTTTGACCTTTTTAGGCAGTGCCATGCTTGTGATTTTTTTCTCAGTTTCTTTTTGTGTCTGGTATAGTATTATATTGTGGTTACCACGGGGGTAACTTAAAACATTTTAAGTTATGAGAATGTATTTTGAATTCTTGGTCGTAGTTAATAGCTCTGTCAGTTTAGGGCCAATGTCTGGAGATTTAGTTTGTTAGTCTGATTGGACCATGTTTTTCTGTTCCTTTGTATGCCTTGTGGTCTTTTGTTGAGATTTGGGAGAAAACAGCCACTATCCCAGACTGTGTGGACTTGCTTTGTACAGGAAAACACAAATAACAGGAAGATTTGATGGAAATTCTAAAGCCTGTCAAACTGGTTCTGGGGATGTGTGTTCTCTGTGTTTTTTGTGCATAATTTTCCACTTTAGAATGTTTTCTTTTTCTTCTTTAGAGGCAGTGGTATCTTCCCATTATTATTTTTTTAAGTGTAATTTTTTTTTAATTTTTATTGGGTAATATTGGGGAACAGTATGTATCTCTAGGGCACATCAGCTCCAAGTAGTTGTCCTTTAGTCTAGTTGTGGAGGGCGTAGCTCACTGGCCCATGTGGGAATTGAACCGGCAACCCTGTTGTTCAGAGACTGTGCTCTAACCAACTAAGCCATCCGCCCTCCCCTATTCCTGATGTTTGTCTTCAGTACTGCAGTCTTTGTGGTGTCACTCACCTTTTTTCTTAATGGCCACCACAATACATTGACATTGTATTGCCATTACCTTAGCACTTTGTGTCATGCAGAAGATAAACAAGTCCCTCAGGCAGCTGTGAGGAAGGGACACCATTGGACACACAGTATACTCAGCTATTTCCCTCCTGAGAAGAAACTGGGAATTGGTGGTTCTCACAGTGTTACCATAGTGTGCTAGGAAGGGTTAGTGGCTATTATCGGCAAATGTAAGCAACTTTTCTTTCCTCTTTGATGTGACTCTCTTTTTGAACTTTCCTGAGTGTGCTGTGAGCTCTTCACTCCCTTCTGACACTATCAGTAACTCTCCATGGAAGAGCGAAGTTTTGGTCCTTGCTCTTACGTCATCTTCCTAACTCCAATATTCGATGCTAAATTCATGCAATAGAATTTACCTGACTGTAGAAAGAGTGATAATTTATTTGGTGCCTTGCAGTTATGCCTTCTGAAGACACACAGGGCCTGTTGCCAAAACCGGGTATAGAAGACTCATCCCACAGAATGCTTCTGGTAAGATATGAAAGGTGTTTCCTTGAGTATCTACCGTTAATAAAAGAGGGGGAGTTTGAATGGCTGAAGGGATATTATGATGGACATAACCAAACTGGGACCATTACTCATAGTAAAATCCCTGTTGCCAAAAGACATGAAAGATATAAGATGTCTTGGGAAGACCATCACTTTAAGGCAATTGCATTTGCAGAATAATGTGTTTCTGAATGTAAAGACGGAAAACAGTTTTGTAAAGATACATATTCTGTATAAGCAAATGTGGAGTATCTGGGAAGTCCTCCGATGCATGGTGTGATAATCATTCAAATAATTTCAAATGTAGGATTGTATTAAACATTGAACCAAAAGATTTCCTCAATTTGACAGTCCCTTAACCAGGGATTCATTATTCTTTCACCCAAAAAGACTCCCTCCTTGTTTCAAATTCTGTAATTTTCATGAATGTGGGTGGGTATGTATACAAGCATCATGGTTCCATAGGTATCATGGTGTAATTGGGAACTTGACACGTTTAATGAAATTAGAGCCCTCACTAA
This sequence comes from Rhinolophus ferrumequinum, assembly GCF_004115265.2. Classification (NCBI taxonomy): domain Eukaryota; kingdom Metazoa; phylum Chordata; class Mammalia; order Chiroptera; family Rhinolophidae; genus Rhinolophus; species Rhinolophus ferrumequinum. Next base: position 47,105,640 of record NC_046298.1, on the reverse strand, counting down.
AGTACTTTCTGTCTTCAATGATTACCAGAGTACGTGTAATGGAGAGAGAAGTTATCAGTTCAATGAATCTTGGAAAAACTTTAGAGAAGGGTCAAATCCTGAAAAGCATCAGAGAACTCGGTACCCAGAGAACCATTGTCCATGTGGGAGTGCCTTTGATCAAAGCTCAAATCTTACACATCAGAATAGTCATATTGTAGAGAAGACAAACGAATATAAATGTGACAAATCTTTGAACCGATCTTTAAATCTTACTGAACATGAGAATGTTCATACTGGGGAGGAACCTTTCAAATGTAATCCGTGTGGGAGAGTCTTTACTCAATTACCCAATCTGTTAAAAAGATGTAAGAAAATTCGTACTGGAGAGAGGCCTTACAAGTGTAGAGAATGTGGCAAAGCCTTTATTCGGCGTTCACATCTTACTAGGCATGAGATAATTCATACTACAGAGAAACCTTACAAGTGTAAACAATGTGGCAAAGCCTTTAATGTGCGTTCACATCTTACTAGACATGAGAAAATTCATACTGGAGAGAAGCCTTACCATTGTAGAGAATGTGGTAAAGCCTTCTTTTGGAGTTCTAGTCTTACTCAACATCAGAAAATTCATACGGGACAGATGCCTTACAAATGTGAGCAATGTGGCAAAGCCTTTCACTGGCGTTCACATCTTCTTCTGCATGAGAGAATTCATACTGGAGAGAAGCCTTACAAATGTAGAGAATGTGAAAAAGCTTTTATGTGCTGTTCACAGCTTACTATACATATGAGAACTCATACTGGAGAGAAGCCTTACAAATGTAGAGAATGTGAAAAAGCTTTTATGTACTGTTCACAGCTTACTACACATAAGAGAATTCATACTGGAGAGAGTCCTTATAAATGTAGAGAATGCGGTAAAGCTTTTACTCACCTTTCAAAGCTTGTTGTACATAAGAAAATTCATACTGGAGAGAAGCCTTACAAATGTGAACAGTGTGGCAAAGCCTTTATTCAGCGTTCATATCTTGCTGCACATAAGAAAATTCATGCTGGAGACAAGCCTTTCAAATGTAGAGAATGTGGTAGAGCCTTTACTCGGTGTTCATCTCTTACTATACATGAGAGAATTCATACTGGAGAGAAGCCTTACAAATGTAGAGAATGTGGTAAAGCCTTTACTCAGCGTTTATATCTTACTGGACATGAGAGAATTCATACTGGAGAGAAGCCTTATCAATGTAAAGAATGTGGTAAAGCCTTTACTCAGCGTTCATATCTTACTAGACATGAGAGAATTCATACTGGAGAGAAGCCTTACAAATGTAGAGAATGTGGTAAAGCCTTTATTCAGCGTGCACATCTTACTGTACATGAGAGAATTCATAGTGGAGAGAAGCCTTACAAATTTAAACAGTGTGGCAAAGCCATTACTCATCATTTACAGTTTACTCAACACATGAAAATTCATAATGGAGAGAAACCTTAAAACTCAAGAATCCGGGAAACCCTGTAGCTAGATCTACAGCCTCACTCAATTTCAGAGAAAGCTTACTGTGGAGAAATCTACATAATAAACGATGAAAGCACTTGGTTCTGAACACGCACTTCTAGAAAACCAACAGAATTCATGTTTCAAAGTAACTTTAAAGATGTAAAAAAACTGTAATCCAAAATAAAATCTCAAATACCACAAAATTGACATTAGAAAGTAGTAAGTGAAGAACACTTTTCAGATATCACTCTAAATCAGAATACTTATAAACAATAACCAAATGTTAAAAAACTTGTTTAATATGATTGAAAGTATCAAGGGCATGGATGTTGGACAGGTATAATTATTTACAATGAGTCTTTATATATTGACAGTACTTGACGTTTATTGAAAAAGAAATATTAATGTGATTCTAATATGAAGTTACTTGGTGCTATGTTTTTACACCTAGTGTGTGTGTGAATCGTGGGTTGATTGTTGCTGCCTCAACAATTGATTGTTGATTGTTGAGAACCCTCGTATGTTGGTGGGATTCACTCAGATCTTCTCAGACTCAGATGCACTCAGACTGAGGGCACTGTAATATAAATGTATGTAGAAAATCTATGTAGAGATGCTGTTTGATTGACTTAAATGTTGATGTAAGTCACCATGAAGTAGGTGTTCAGGGCATTGTTCTCTGCATTAATGTAAGACAGAAACATTCTGAATTTTAACTAGTTTTGCCCATTGCGGTTTAAGGAAAATAGGTGGCGGTTCATTAAAACCATGATGTGTTTTTGTAGTAGCCAAAGATAGGAGTTGTTGAGTTTTATTTGATGTGGTTGAAATAAAGAAGTCCTCAGAGGTACCTGAGAAAAGGACAGAAACTCATCCCTAAGTGCATAATTATTGTACATTCATGTTTCCTAAACAATGAGCCTCAGTCTTCAAACTCATGGAAAACAGCTCTAAGGTTACTATATCAGAACAACCAGAATGCTGCTTAAATGCTTATTATCTGTATTTTCTCCATGGGTCCTACAGGTGGTTTAGACTATGTGTGGACGTATATTTTTAATAATAAAGGTGATTGATTTGTAACGTACTACTAACGCTGATCTGTAATGAATGACTGGTTTTCCTGCCAACTACGTTAACCTCTCCCACCTTAGTCATGGTTGTAATCAACAATGCACTATTTGGTGATGCAGTGGAATGACAGCAGTAGGAATCCCTTTTTCCTGTGGTTTTAATCTGCAAATAATGTGAGGCCATTTCCCCCATAATTGATGTATCCTCTTCTGATTGTAACTAGTGGAGAATTATTACAATAAAGATACAGTACTTCTGTAGAGAGTTTAGCTAAACTACCATATTGCTGCCTCAGAATCCATGTTGTGTAGCCAAGTTGCCTTGAAGTGACACTGGACCCTCCCACTAGTGCATACACTAGACAACAGGTCACAGACTCACAAGTAAATGTAAGTTCACTATAGGACTTCTCCATCAGCCCTTGTGAGCAACAGTGTCCCCTGCCTCTGAGGGACTTCACCTTGTATACCCCCGAGATAGATCCCTGCAGAGCTTACCAAAACCTTGCTGTTTTTTGTTTGAATTGATCAATGTGGACTTAGCTTGAGAACCCCAAAGCACTGCTCTCATAGACCTTAATAAAGGCATGTGCCATGGCTTCTGCCCTTCTCTGGTGCATCCTGCCTCGGCCTTGCCATGTAGCCCATCCAGATGTGCTGTGTCCTTCCTGCAGGACCCCCGTGAGGATAAGAAACTGTCTGTGGTCCTTTTTTTACCCCCTCTCCTGCCCCTCCCTCCCTCCCACTCCAGTTCAAGCCGTTGTTTCTCAGTCTAGTTCTGTAGGACACAAGTCCCTGGCCCATGCTGGTATTATGAGCCTTGTGCTCCCTCCAGCTGAGGCGGTCGGTCATGCTCATGGCAGCCCAGCTCTAGGGAGAGCCATTGTTCACAATATTAGCTGTAGAGGGTGCAATTCACTGGCCCACGTGGGAATCGAACCAACAACCTCGGCGTTAGGAGCATAGTTCTCCAACCACCTGAGTCACTGGGCCGGGCAGACCCCCCTGTGGTCTTTCGTTGAACTGCATGTTCAGCATCCAATGAAGGAGCTGTGCTTAACAAATGCTAATTTATCAAAGTAACAAGAAACAATTAGGAGCTATACTTTGGTCCAAGAGGAGATAACAGTCTGCTTTACATGGCCTTGCAAGGTGGGTATGTCCATGCACCCCTCAATCTCCATCTGTATCAGAATTTGTGGGTGTTTGTGGGAAAGTAGGGAGCCTGAGGACAGGAAAGAACTCTGTTTCGTTTCCATGTGGGAGCTCATTGTCCCTGATCCTCTCCTGTGACTGAGGACAGGAAAGGGTGTCCTCTGCATTACAGGGTCCTGCCAGTGGATGTGGTAACAGATGAATGGGCTTTGCTGGTGCTGTAAACATAGATTCTAAGGTTGCAGGTGTGACTCCCCACATCACTAGATGAGGAAGGGTTAGAAATGGCAGGTTCTCCCGTAAGAGTCTTGTCTCAATTCAGTGGCTCTTGTTTTTGCCTGTTAATGTCATGTATTTAGAACTTGCAAACCTTTACTTCTTCTGTTGTTCCTAGCTAACCAATGTTTTCAACCAGTTTTTTCCCTCTTTTTCTTATGATAGTCAAGGTCAGCTCTTTAGATTACTTCTTTTCTGTGTCGCAGAGTTTCTGTCCACTGCTCCATCCTGACTTCCTTCATCTTCAACTACTGACCTGCAACTATTGAAAATGTTCCCTTTGTGACAGGCCGACAGAGGAATGTTTTGATAGCCAAGATTCGCACTGGCGTTGGGCTTGGGTCCTGGGATATCAGTGAAGAAGGAGAACATTTTATGTTTAGGTCCCATCGGATGCTCCCTTAGTTCTGCTGGAGACTAGGATTCAGAAAACGCACAGACAGTATGGAAAGAGTCTTGCTGTCTAGAATGCTAGCAAAAGACTATTTAAAATAAAGGTGGGCCGTCCGGTGGCTCAGGTGGTTGGAGCACCATGCTCCTGATGCCGAAGTCACTGGTTCGATTCCCACATGGGCCAGTGAGCTGTGCCCTCTACAGCTAAGATTGTAACCAACAGCTCTCCCTGGAGCTGGGCTGATATGAGTAGCCGGAGGTTGGCGTGAGCTGCCGCAGGCTGCTGTGTGCTGCCAGGAGCGGCTGGTGGCCAGCAGCCAGCATGAGCAGCCGTGGGCTGCTGTGTGCTGCTGCAGGCTGCTGTGTGTTGCCGTGGGCTACCATGTGCTGCCGCGGGCTACCATGTGCTGCCGTGAGTGGCTGGTGGCCAGTGTGAGTGGCCAGCAGCCAGCATGAGTTGCCAGCAGCCGGCGAGAGCTGCCAGTAGAGAGCTGCTGTGAGGGCCCAAACGACGACTGGTGACCAACTGCCTCAGGTGTGGGGAGCACAAGGCTCATAATACCAGCATGGGCCAGGGAGCTGTATCCTACATAACTACACTGAGAAACAACGGCTTATCCAGAGTGGGGTGGGGGGAAACAGAAGAAGGGGGAAAAAAAATAAAAGGTTAGTAGACATGGAAGCTACATAATAGCTTGAAATGCATAAAGCGCCTGTTTTCTTGTGATTAGAATCATATAATTCACTTTTCCCCAGTGATAACAGGATAGATGATGTGTTACATCTGTGTGCATCAGGCAGCCCACACCAGTTTGTCCCTTCACAGTTGATATTACCTTCATCCACTTGATTCAGGTCCTGTATGCCTGATTTCTCCTCTATAACAGTAACAGTTTTCCTATTGTCAGTAATAATGATTTGGGGGCATATACAGAGTGTTGTATATAAACCTTGACATTTACTCTGGAAAATCCTTTCTTCTCAGTTTGTCTTTGCTTGTATTTTGCTTTGGATAATAAAGGCTCTGACCTTTGTTTATTACACGTACTGGTTTTTACAACTGGAGGTTCTAAGTCAGGCCTCAGTCCTGTAAGTTTCCATTCTATTCTAATGTCGTGTCTGACATTATTCTTCATGTCTTTGTTGTATTTACAGAAGAAGGAAATAAGAGTCATATAGTTAATAGATGTTCAAGTGTCTTCATGTTCTAAGATGGAATTTAGCACAATGATAACTAAAAAATTTTCAGTAAGTACACATTCACAAACAACAGCTTTTATATGAGTTTATGTCATTGGGTGTGTTTGTCCCCATAGTATTTTTAAAACACGAAAAAAGATTCATCCCCAAGGGGCGGCTGGATGGCTCAGTTGGTTAGAGCACGGGCGCTGAACAATGGGATTGCTGGTTCGATTCCCACATGGGCCAGTGAGCTGCACCCTCCATAACTTGATTTAATACAACGAGCTGGAGCTGAGCTTTTGGATGGGTGGCTGGATGGCTTGGTTAGAGCGCAAGCTCTCAACAAGATGGTCGGTTCAATTCCCGCATGGAATGGTGGGCTGCGCCCCCTGCAACTAAAGTGTTGTCACACAGCAGCCTACCCATCTGTCCCCTCGTATCTACCCCTAAAGAAAGAAGAGTCTGTGAGACTGATCCTGTTAGGGACTTTGCTTCACCTTTGTGCTTACACCTTACGTCTCCCTGTTTGGCCCCAGAGGATGGCTGGTTAGCCAATGACGAGTAAGATTCCCCACTCAGGGGACAACTCAAGCCAGGCACAGTCAAATGGGGACCAGCAGGAGAACCTCCGGGGTTGATAGAGGTGGGCATAGACTCTCACCTTCCCCCGGTTAAGGAGAGCTTATGCCTTTGTGGCTGCATTCCTTCCCACAACCTGCTTGGGAAGAGATTCAATGGTGTAATAAGGTCAGTTCTCCATCTATCCATTTCAGTAAGTTGAAGCATAAAGTTGCTTGCAGGAGATACATCCTGAAATTGACAGTGCAGCTGCTTGCAGGCAAGGGTAGTTAGTTCAAATCAGTTTCTTAGTATAATGTGTGAAATTCACAGACCTTGGAGAAAACAATGTTGCTTTCTTGTGTGAGCATCAATAAAAGCCACAGGACGGCCCCATTCAGGGCTCTCAGTCCTTTGAGGCTGTGAGACCCTTGGCCCCTGTTTCATAACTTTCTTGATTTCTGTGTCTTACTTTCGTAACCCTTCGCCGCCCCTTCTCGTTTGCTCACTACCTGTGTTGTGCTGGACGCGACATGTGGCGCCCAACGTGGGGCTCGAGGAGGGAAGGACAACTACGAGTCGAAATTAACTGGTGGAGCAACGGCCAGGACTCTGGGTAACCGTCGCGGGACAACTACCTGGTGAGGTCGGGAAGGTCCCAGAGAATTTAACCAAGGAAAGGGGGAATTGGATAAAACCTTACTAAACGCTTTTGTATGCGAGAGTGTGACTGCGTGAGTGAGTGACCTTAGCCTCATGGCCTCAGCTACAGAGCTTGTGTGGGCTCTAATCGGGGGTTCCGTGGTCTAGGTCACATGGCAAAACGGTGACTTAGCACCTGATGGCGTTAACCAGGCCCGTGGTTTATATGGGTGCACCTTAGCGAAGACAGACCTAAAGTCCCGCGAGGGACATGGCCAGACGAGCATCAGAGTGAACTTGAAGTGAAAGCTCTTTTCTTTTGTCTTGTCTTTTACTAACGTGGGCAATGCTGAGAGTAATTATAGACCTTATATTTGCCTGTTTAAACAACTTCTTAAGTAGGGAAAACAAAACCTCAGAAAAGAAAGTAGAGGAACTTGTTAAGGTGATTGAAACTCATCGTTCCTGGTTTCCAGACCTCGGAACATTTGATTTAGATCAATGGGAGGAAGTCGGACGAGACCTCCATAATTTACATTCCAGTGGGGTCTCTCTGCCCGGTTCAATCTGGGAAACATAGGAACTAGTTCGTTTAGTTTTGGAACCTCTGCAGACAGACTTGGAGGAGGAGATGGAGGGAGAGATAGAAGACCAGATGAGGGAAAGGGCGGATAGAGAAGATGAAGACAGAGTCTGAGACAAAGCCAACAGTAGTCTCAAAATCATTAAATTCAAACTTGGGAGACTGTTTAAAGGACGCTTGTCCCCCTCCCACTCGTTTGTCTCATTTCCCTTCACCACTGCCTTCCTTTACGAAGCAGGTATGTGGGCCTTCAAATAAACAACAATCCTTTGCAAAAATGTACCTCCCATGCTGAGAAAGAGCAGTCGCTCTTCATTATCAGCCATAGAGCATGGCATACGCCAGGCCAGGTTAGAAGGGGATGTGGATGCTTTGGCCTTCCCTGTAGTCACTAGGGAACGCGAAGCCTCTACTGCAGAACACCCCGATGGGATTCATGAGGCAGTTCATGAACCTTTTTCTTTTAAACTACTCAAAAAATTAAAACAGGCAGTTTTGCAATTTGGACCTACTTCACCTTATACTATAGGCCTCCTTAGAGGCATTGCCAAAGGCAGTTGGCTGATTCCTATAGATTGGAATGCGTTAGCAAAAGCCTGTCTGGCCCCTTCTCAATTTTTTTGTTTTGTTCCAATTTCCTTTATTCAAGTTGCATTATTTCATATTTAAATTCAATTTTTGTTTTTCTGTTTTTCCCCTTCTCAATTTTTACAATTTAAAACCTGGTGGATTGATGGTGCAGAGACTCAGGGAAGATATAATCAGATTCGTAATCTTGATATCAATCAGGACCAATTGTTAGGAAAAGGAGATTGGGTGGAAGCACAAGATCAGTTGGGAATGGAAGATCATGCTATTGATCAATTAAAACAGATTTGCCTGATGGCATGGGAAAAGATAGAGGTGGAAGGTAAAACTCCATCTTCTTTCCAAAAGATTTTACAAGGTCCACAGGAACCTTACTTCGATTTTCTTGCTTGCTTACAGGAAGCTATTAACAAACAGGTGACTAATTCTCCAGCAGCAGATATAATTCTACAAATTATGGCTTATGATAATGCAAATGAGGATTGTAAGTGAGCAATTGGAACACAGAGAAGAAAAACTGATGCCATGGGATATCTTCGATTATGTCAAGGAGTAGGGACAGAAAAGTTTAAGGCCACTATGTTAGCCCAGGCAATTACAGGATTTACAAAAGGAAATAAGTTCACAGGCACCTGTTATAATTGTGGGAAAACAGGACACACTAAAAGGGAGTGCCGTAAGAAAAGTAAAAACAGCTCTCAACCACAAAATTCCTCTGTTCCCCAAGGTCCTAAACAACCTGGGATTTGCCCTCAATGTAAAAAAGGAAATCATTGGGCATCAGAATGTAGATCAATATATCATAAAGATGGAACACTCCTTCAGGGAAACGAGAGGCAGGGCCAGCCCCAGGCCCAGACAACAACCAGGGCATATATGAGCCAGGCAATGCCTCAAAATTACCAGGCTGTGCCTCTTCCCCCAAATTATCAGTGCGACTGTTAACTCCTGCCACCGAGGGGAGTGCTGCAGTAGATATCTGCACAATTCAAGATATTCTGCTTCCAGGGGAAACCCCACTTCGTGTGCCCACAGGAATAATTGGACCAATCTCTCCAAATACAGTTGGACTTCTCCTTGGTTGTTGAAGCTTAGCATCAAAGGGAGTCACAGTCCACGCTAGCATAATTGATCCAGACTATGAGGGAGAAATTCAAATTATATAATGTCCTCTTCTGTTCCCTAGTCAGCGAAAAAAGGAGAATGAGTTGCTCAACTCCTTCTGATCCCCTATATACCCCCAAGAAAAAAGGGAACACAAAAGAGAGGAACTGGCGGATTTGGAAGTACCAGTCTGGCAGGTATTTTTCTGGCAGAAAAAAATCTCAGGAATCCGTCCTATTTGTCCAATTGAAATGCAAGGCAAGAAATTTAAAGGTATTTTAGATACAGGAGCTGATGTTTCTATAATTAGCTCTCAGGAATGGCCAGCAAACTGGCAAGTCCAGGAGCCCAACATTAATATCGTTGGGGTGGGCCGAGCCTCAGGTCTGTGTCAAAGTGCATTCTTCCTTGCCTCGGACCCGAGGGACAAAAGGGATTTTTACAACCTTATGTTGCTGACATTCCGGTAAATTTATGGTGTTGAGATCTGCTCACTCAATGGGAAGCAGAAGTCTGGATACCCCCTGGACAATATAGTCCTTAAAGTCAAAATATGATGCGTCATATTGGCTACCAGCCAGGAAAAGGTTTAGGAAAGTTTAATCAGGGAATCACCCAACCTATAAAGCCCTCGTCTCAACAAGGACGTGAGGGACTGGGATTTAAATCAGAAAATCAGGAGCCTTTTGTGTAGGGGCCACTGTTGCAGAGCTACGGACTCCTATAGCTCTTAAATGGATTAATAACAAGCATCTTTGGATAGAACAGTGGCCCCTCTCGAAAGAAAAATTAGAGGCTTTGACAAAATTAGTACAGATCCAATTAGAACAAGACCGTATAGAACCCTCAACTAGTCCATGGAATTCACCAGTGTTTGTAATAAAGAAAAAATCAGGAAAATGGCGAATGCTCACTGATTTGCAAGCTATTCATGCTCTAATTGAACCTGTGGGTCCTTTACAACCTGAACTCCCACAACCGTCCATGATTCCTAAAATTTGGCCATTAGTAGTAATAGATTTACAAGATTGTTTTTATACTATCCCCTTACATCCTCAAGACTGCCCTAGATTTGCATTTTCAATACCCTCTATAAATAACAAAGAACCTATCAAAAGATATCAATGGAAAGTGCTTCCACAGGGAATATTTAATAGCCCCACAATTTGCCACTTTTTTGTAGCTTGAGCTGTTTTGCTAGTTAGAGAAAAATTTCCAGACTGTTATATCATTCACTATATGGATGACATTCTCTGTGCTGCATCATCTACAGAGATTTTAGCTGATTCTTTTCAGTTCCTCCAGGAACAGCTCAAGTCAGCAGGTCTCTATTGCTCCTGATAAAATTCAAACTTCAACTCCTGTGTGATATCTAGGAGCTGTAGTAGATAGACAAACCATCTGGCCACAAAAGGTGCGAATTAGGAGAGATCAAATCTCTACATTAAATGATTTACAAAAATAATTAGGAGATATTAATTGACTATGTCCTACTTTGGGTATTCCTACTTATGTGCTTAGTAACCTATTTGGTCTTCTGCGGAGCCCCCCTCAACTAGTTAGCCCCAGCACTCTAACCCCTCAGGCAAACAAAGAGTTAGAATTAGTTGAAAAGAAAGTTCAGGATGCTCAAATTCAGCACATAGATCCATCTCAGCCTTTACAAATTTTAATTTTTCCCACTCCACATTCGCCTACAGCAGTCATTATTCAACAAAATGACCTGGTAGAGTGGATTTTTTTGCCTAATAATTTTGTTAAATCACTCCCAAGTTATGTGAAATTAATTTCAGAGCTCATATCACGAGTCCGTACCAGAATCTTACATCTCAATGGAAAGGAACCCAATAAAATAATAGTTCCCTTTAAGAAACAACACATAACACATTTATATATTCATTCTGAATCTTGGCAGATGGCTATTTGTGAATTTTTTGGAGTGATTGACAATCATTATCCAAAAAACAAGTTATTCCAGTTTCTTTTAAAAACTAAATGGATCTTGCCTAAAAAACTCAGACAGACCCCTATTCCACAGGGTGTCACAGTCTTCACTGATGGATCAAGTAATGGTAAGGCAGCAGTTGTCAGTAAAACGGATCAACAGATCATACAAGCTGACTGTACCTCTGTGCAAAGAACAGAGTAGCTGTTCTAACCACCTTAAAAAATTTCACTGAGCCTTTAAATATTGTCTCTGATTCTGCTTATGTTGTACATACAGTACAAAACATTGAGACAGCATCTTTATCTTATAATTTAAACCTGCCTCTCCAACTTCTTCTTAATCAACTCCAACAAATTGTAAGAGACTGTCAACATCCATTTTTTATCACACATATTGGCGCTCATACCCCTTTACCGGGATCATTAACGCGTGGCAGTGCTGTTGCTGATTTATTAGTAACAAGTGCCCAGATTACTGAGGCAATCCATTTTCATTCTTTAACTCATACAAATGCTGGTGGCCTCCAGGCCTGTTTTCCTATTACTTATAAACAGGCTCGACAGATTGTTCAAACTTGTCCAACTTGTCAAATTCTTAATGCCCCACAAGAGTGTACTGAAGGGGTCAATCCCCGGGGTTTGGTCCCCAATGCTATCTGGCAAATGGATGTGACTCACGTCCCCTCTTTTGGACGTTTGTCCTTTGTTCATGTTACTGTGGATACCACCTCTGGCTATCTCACTGCTACTGCGCAGACAGGTGAGACTGCTGCACACTCCTGCTGCCATTTACTTGTCTGTTTTTCAACTATGAGGCTCCCTCAAGCGATCAAAACAGACAATGGCCCTGCTTATACCAGCACAAAATTTACAAAGTTTTGTGAACTGTGGAAAATTAATCACACCACAGGAATTCCTTATAACCCATAAGGCCAAGCCATTGTTGAACGTGCTAATTGTACTTTGAAAAAACAACTTCAAAAACAAAGGGGGAGACGGCAAGTACAGCTAGCTAAAGCCATGTTTACTTTAAATTTTTTGAATTCTTCTGGCTGTAGCACAGAACCGCACCTTGCGCGCACAGCTGGAAAGACATTTTAACAATCTCCATAGTCCTAAAGCTTTGGAGAATGTGCCCATTTGGTGGAAAGATATTCAAACTAATCAATGGTATGGTTAACCTTGTTAACATGGGGGCGAGGTTATGCGTGTGTTTCTCCAGGACCGGAAGAACGTCCTTTGTGGGTGCCCAATCGGTGTATTAAACCATACCATGAACAACGCACTGAAGATGAGCCTGACAGTCAACTGCGGGAAGAACCAAAAGATTTATTGGACTTTTAATTGCAGCTATTATGGGAATAATTGCTATAGCTACTGTAGCTACTATTTCTGGAATAGCTCTACACCAAACGGTACAAGGCCACTGAATTTGTACAAAAATGGCATGAAAATGCTAGTAAATCTTGGACTCGACAAGTTAAGATAGATCAGGAAATTAATGTTAGATTAGCTAATTTAGAAACTACTGTTGTATTTCTTGGTGATCAATTGGAAAATCTGCATACTATGATTACTTTAAAATATGATTGGATTATATCTACCTATTGTGTAATCCCTTTCTCTTATAATCAAACTCATACCCCTTGGTCTGAGGTGCGAGCCCATCTCCTGGGACATATGCCCAATCTCACTGTGGACATTTTACAACTACAATAAGAAGTTGATCAGATGTCTAACGACAAGCTTCAACTCCTCCCTGGCAAGGAGACACTTTCTGCAGCTGCAGAAGGACTTTCTACTTTAAATCCTGTTAATTGGATAAAGACTTTGGGTGGAGGGTTTGTTGGTGCTATTGCTATTGTGTTTATTGTTCTATGTTTATTTTGGTTAGTCCTCAGAAGTGGACAAAGAGCCCTCTGATGGGCAATGAATGAAAAATCTGCAGGGTCTGTGTTTTTTATATTTCAAAAACAAAAAGGGGGAGATGTCCCACAGCAGCCTACCCGTCTGTCCCCTCATGCCTGCCCCTAAAGAAAGGAGAGTCTGTGAGACTAATCCTTTCAGGGACTTTGCTTCACCTTTGTTCTTACACCTTACGTCTCCCTGTTTGGTCCCGGAGGATGGCTGGTTAGCCAATGACGAGTAAGATTCCCCACGCGGGGGACAACTCAAGCCAGGCACAGTCGAGTGGGGACCAGCAGGAGAACCCACGGGGTTGATAGAGGTGGGCATAGACCCTCACCTTCCCCCGGTTAAGGAGAGCTTATGCCTTTGTGGCTGCATTCCTTCCCACAACCTGCTTAGGAATAGATTCAATGGTGTAATAACATCAGTTCTCCATCTATCCATTTCAGTAAGTTGAAGCATAAAGGTGCTTGCAGGAGGTACATCCTGAAATTGACGCTGCAGCTGCTTGCAGGCAAGGGTAATTATAATTAGTTCAAATCAGTTTCTTAGTATAATGTGTGAAATTCACAGACCTTGGAGAAAACAATGTTGCTTTCTTGTGTGAGCATCAATAAAAGCCACAGGACGGCCCCATTCAGGGCTCTCAGTCCTTTGAGGCTGTGAGACCCTTGGCCTCTGTTTCATAACTTTGATTTCTGTTTCTTACTTTCTTAACCGTTTGCCGCCCCTTGTCGTTTGCTCACTGCCTGTGTTGAGCTGGACGCAACCCTGAAGATTGAAATTGGCAACTAGAGTTGGAGCTGAGCTGCACCCTCCCCAACTAGAAGGACAATGACTTGGAGCTGATGGGCCCTAGAGAAACACACTGTTACCCAATATTCCCCAATAAAATTTATTTTTAAAAAATGGTCCATATGTATGGGAATTGTTGGACACTACACTTCTACTTGATACTTAGCCATTATTAAGATTCCAGAACATTCTAAACTTGATTCCCTGGAAGCTAAAGGAAATCACCTTGCTGACATTTCTGCTAAGACTGCTGCCCTAAAAGATGTCAGCAGCAGTCATGGTCATGGTCCAAAAAGAAGTTTCTCCAGTTGATAAGTTAGAAAAAAGGCCTAGAGAAGCCCAACAATCAGTTTCTAAAGAAACACAAGACTCAACAATTGCAATTCAACAATTGCTGGATTAGTAAGGCAAAGAAACTTTGGTTTGGACCAAATAATCCAGTCCTATGAGAAACTCTAAAATTCCCACTCCTAACAACTGTATACACATTGAACCACTGGTCAGCGTACAAAATGGTAGTAATCATTCACCAGCACTGGTCAGGAGATGTTAATGTTCCGAAAAGTGCCTCCGTTAGGTGTCCCACCTGCCCAAAGTATAACCCAGGGAAGTCTGTTTTGCTGACCCTGGACATGTTAAGTTGCCAAACAGACTGGCAAATCTGTTTGACTTCAGACAGCTTCCGCCATCTCATGGATACAAGTATGTTTTAGTCATGATATGTATGTTTTCTCACTGGACTGGAGCTTTCCCTTGCAGAAAAGCTAATGGGTCTGCAGTGGCTAAAATACCGTTAGCGGTTATTCCTGCTTGGGGAGCTCCTTGAACTCCACAGTGATTAAAGAACCCGTTACACTGGTCAGGTGCTAAAGGATATAAGTACTATTAGGCCACTTCTACATTTTCACTGTGTTTACCATCCTCAATCTTCAGGATTGGTTGAATGCACTAATGGCATTATTAAGACTCAATCGGCAAAATTTATGGAACTCTTCAAATACCTTGGCCAAAAGCACTGCTGTTAGTCCTTTGAAATCTCAGATCTACCCCTTTTAGGACTCATAAGCTTTCACCTTTTGAGAGAATTACAGGATGCCCTATGCATTTGGCTCCTGCCACTCTTGGTCCACAGTTGGTGAAAAGGAGACATACTTCAAGATTGTAAAGGCTTAATTGCTTCTGTCGACAATAACCATGCCTTGGTAGAACAATCATTTCACCGTGCACTCCAGGGAAATGAAAAACTAAAAATACGTATTCTACAAGCTGGAGATTTTGTTTACTGGAAGAGACACCTCAAAAAGGATTCACTCCAACCATGCTGGAAGGGCCCTTACCAGGTGCTGTTGACTAATCCCTGTGCTGCTAAACTGCAGGGAGTAGATTCTTGGATTCATGGAAATGCACACAGTTTGGTGACCTGAAACTGAAGTTGTCAAAATTTAAAGCAGGTGACATCTAAGGAGACGAGTTACCAAATCTTTCTGCAACTTTGGTCTATTTAAGGTAATAATAGTCTTTGTCTCATTATCTACAAGCTTGGGCTCCTGATTGGCACCTGCCACATAAGCTAGGTTGTTATGTCCTAATTCTATAAGTAATTCTTATTGTTTTAAGCTCTGTTCCTGATGCCTGTCAACCCTGGACACCAGCTGTTCCCGATCCTTGCACTCTCCCTCTGATATAAGAGATGACATCCAGAGAAAGTCCTTCTTGACATCAAGGGACAAAAGGCTGAGGACTGGAAAACCTGTTGAGAGCTGACTGTTGATCAGTGATACTTTTGGAGAAAAGATCTTGATCAAAAGGGGGGAATGATAAAAGCAAACTGGCACTTTAAAGACACTGACCAGGGAGTTGGGAGGACTATGGATGAAGCTGGGCTTCCTGTTACTCTCTAGTCCTGACTTCCTGTTAAACTTTATAGTTCTATCTTCCTGCGGGGGTGGGGGATATATATAAAGGAGCCATCTTGGGAGATCGCTCATCTCTCTCGTGGCACGTGGGAGGCCATCCGGAAGGTGCTTGTTCACACTGCTGTGGTGGTTTACTTTTTTTTTCCCGAATAAACCTTATTGACAGACTATCTAAAAGATTATTTTTGTTCAACTGACAGGGTAAAATTTGGTGAATCCATAACGTAATTAGATTTAGGTTGTTTGCAGTTTGACTCACCACATAGCTTGCCATCTAGCCACTTGTCAGTTTGATCCACCCTGATATTAAACTGTTTTCTCTTTGTTTTTCCCCTCACTGATTGACTTAAGAACTCTGTTTTGTTCACTTTCTCAAGGTCACACATACCTCATTAATCCATTTAGTCAACACAATCCTAATCTGGAAAGGGCAACTTAATCCTCAGGTGCCCAATTTGAAAGCCGCAGGCCACGGTAGCCGAGTCCCGAGTCTGGGTCCCAGAGATATAATTGTCTTAAAACAGACGAGACCCCAGGAAGCAATGTCAACCATCCGACCTGCCTGACTGACTCCCCCTTTCCCTTTGTTCTTATATAGGTACGAATAAAACCTGCCTGTTCTAGGAACAGGGAGATGGCCTTTGAAAGGAGTCCGCTATCCTCCCAGAATGCTGACATTCTGAATAAACCTTTCCACCAATCTTGTCTCTCAATTTTTAACTTTTTCAAGCGGCAGGCAGCTGGACCTTATCATGGTGTCATTGGTACTTTCAACTTCATAATATTATAGCATAGTTACATTTTGTCACCAAAAAAGATTTATTTGGGAAGAAGACAGAGGAAAGGGTTGCAACCCAGCACAAACAGACATAGCAAACCACCTTCATATTCTGGCCAGTGTGGCAAGATGGAGGGATATTTAAGGAAGGGAAAAAGGAAGTTAGAACCATAGAGTTCTATTATCTTGCTCCCCAGCATATGTCATTTGTTTGGCTCAAACTCATAAAAATGGTCTCCAGAGATCTACATGTTTTATATTGACAGCTCTTTGGTAGGCTTTAGGAGTGAGAAAATAATGGTGGGGGACTTCAAACAGTGGGGAGAGGATAAAAGTATTGGATCCATGGCCCATAGAGCCACTTGTTTTCTCGGATTGAAAGAGAGGACAAGAGGTTGACAGGGAGAGCAGAGGAAGAAACAGCAGGACGGAAGTGTAGCCTCCTGGGTGTGGCAGAGTGGGGATGAACGGGGAATAACTGGGAAAGAAGGAATGTTACTGGGAGAGTAGAGAGGGAGCTGAGATGGGAACAGTGAAAAATTCAGGGAGATTAGGGACAATCGGAAGTTGTGGAAAGAACAAGAGGGTATCAAGTTGTTGAGTGGGGTTAGCACAGGTGAGAAAAATACTGAGAAGCGGAAACAACAGGATGAGGGGAACAAAAAGCAGAATAGGAAAAAAAAAATGTGGCGATAGAAATACGTAGCAAGGGAGGGAAATACACAGTAGTGAAGAGGGGGGTCCACTTCTGGGTACATATACCTAAAGGCAATGAAATCATATTTTGAAGAGATATCTGCACTTCCAGAGTGTTACTGCATTATTCACAACAGCCAACGTGTGGAATCAACCTAAATGATGACAGATAAATGGATGAAGAAAAAGGTCTATATATGAAGTCAGCTGAAAAAGTTTGTGAACTTATCCTAGAAAAGTCTTACGTAACTCATTGCTGAATATCACTACAGCAATCACCTTCGAAATACTCTCCTCGGGAAGCTATGCACCGATGCCAGCACCTAGTCCACCCTTCAAAGCAATTTTGGCAGTTTTTCTGGAATGGCCATCAGAGCTGTTGTCATATTACCCTTGATGTCCTGAATGTCATCAAAATGTCTTCCAATATTTCCTTTATCTTCAGGTAAAGAAAGAAGTCATTGGGGGCCAGATCAGATAAGTATGGAGGGTGTTCCAATACAGTTATTTGTTTACTGGCTAAAAACTCCCTCATAGTGCCGTGTGAGCTGGTGCATTGTCTGTGATGCAAGAGCCATGAATTGTTGGCAAAAAGTTCAGGTCGTCAAACTTTGTCATGCAGCTATTTCAGCATTTCCAAATAATTTTAATATCCAGTTATGTTGTCACAAATTGCACTAGTTCATCTTTCTTTATGGCAGAATAGTATTCCATTGTGTATATATACCACATCTTCTTTATCCAATTCTATATTGAAGGACACTTTGGTTGTTTCCATGTCTTGGCCACCGTAAATAAAGCTGCAGTGATCATTGGAGCACATACATCTTTACAGATAAATGTTTTCAGATTATTTTGGGTAGATACCCAGGAGAGGGATTGCTGGGTCATATGGTAATTCTATTCTTAATTTTTTTGAGGAACGTCCTCACTGCCTTCCATAGCGGCTGCACCAGCCTACATCCCCACCAACAGTGTATGAGGGTTCCTTTTTCTTGACAGTCTCTCCAATACTTGTTATTATTTGTCTTGTTGATGATGGCCATTCTAAATTGTGTGAGATGATATGTCATTGAGTTTCTTATTTGCATTTCTCTGATGATTAGTGATGTTGAGCATCTTTTCATGTGTCTATTGGCCATCTGTATGTCCTCTTTGGACAAGGGTCTATTGAGTTACTCTGCCCATTTTTTAATTAGATTGTTTTGCTGTTGTTGTTGAGTTGTATGAGTTTCTTACATATTTTGGATATTAGCCCATTATTGGAGGCATTTTTTGCAACAATCTTCTCCCACTCGGTTGGTTACCTGTTTATTTTATTGATGGTTTCTTTTCTTATGCAGAAGCTTTTTAATTTGTTATAGTCCCATTCATTTATTTTAGCTTCTACTTCCTATGCCTTTGAGGTCAAATTCATAAAATCCTTTTTTAACTCAAGGTCCGTAAGTTTAGTACCTATGTTTTCTTCTATGCAGTTTATCATTTCAGATCTTATGTTTATGTCTTTGATCCATTTTGAGTTAATTTTGGTACACGATGACGGATAGCAGTCTAGTGTCATTCTTTTGCATGTGGCTTTCCAATTCTCCCAGCACCATTTATGAAGATGCTTTCTTCTCACCATTGTATACTTCAGGCTCCTTTGTCGAAAATTCTCTGTCCATATTTATGTGGGTTTATTTCTGGGTTTTCAATTCTATTCCATTGATCTATGTGTCTGTTTTATTGTCAATACCATGCTGTTTTGATTACTGTTGTTCTGTAGTACAAGCTGAAGTCAGGGAATGTGATTTTTCCAGTGTTGTTCTTTTTTCTTAGGATTGCTTTGGTTATTCGGGGTCTTTTGTGGTTCCATACAAATCTGATGATTTTTTTGTCCTATTTCTTTAAAATATGCCACTGGGATTTTGATTGGGATTGCATTAAATCTGTATATTGCTTTGGGTAATATGGCCATTTTCACTATGTTGGTTCTTCCAATCCATAACCATGGGCTGTCTTTCCATTTCTTTGTATCTTCTTCAGTTTCTTTCAAAAATGTCATACTTTTCAGTGTAGAGGTCTTTCACATCCTTGGCTAAGTTTATTCCTAGGTATTTTATTCTTTTTGTTGCAATTGCAAAAAGAATTGTTTTTCTAATTTCTTTTTCTGAGATTTTATTGTTAGTGTATAGGAATGCAATTCATTTTTGTATGTTGATTTTTTTTTTTAAGCTGGCAACTTTACTGTATTTGTTTATTGCTTCTAATAGCATTTTGGTGGAGTCTCTAGGGTTTTCTATGTAGTGTCATGTCATCTGCAAAAAGTGACAATTTAACTTCTTCATTCCCAATTCAGATGCCTTTTATTTCTTTCTCTTGCCTGATTGCTCTGGCTAGGTCTTGCAATACTATGTTGAATAGCAGTGGTGACAGGGAACAACCCTGTCTTGGACCTGAACATAGAGTGAAGGGCTTCAGTTTTTCCCTGTTAATTATATTAGTTGAGTGAGTGTCATGTATGACCTTTATTATGTTAATGTATTTTCCTCCTATACCCATTTCATTACGTGGTGTTTTTTTTGTTTGTTTTTAGATTTTTTTTTATTGGGAAAGGGGAACAGGACTTTATTGGGGAACAGTGTGTACTTCCAGGACTTTTTTCCAAGTCAAGTTGTTGTCCTTTCAATCTTAGTTGTGGAGGGCACAGCTCAGCTCCAGGTCCAGTTGCCCTAGCTAGTTGCAGAGGGCGCAGCCCACCATCCCTTGAGGGAGTCAAACCAGCAACCTTGTGGTTGAGAGGATGCACTCCAACCAATTGAGCTATCCGCGAGGCAGCTCAGCTCAAGGTGCTGTGTTCAATTTTAGTTGCAGGAGGCGCTGCCCACCATCCCTTGCGGGACTTGAGGAGTTGAACCGGCAACCTTGTGGTTGAGAGACCATTGGCCCATGCGGGAATCGAACCGGCAGCCTTCAGAGTTAGGAGCATGGAGCTCCAACCGACTGAACCACCGGGCCGGCCCATTAAGTGTTTTAATCATAAATGGATATTTTATCTTGTCAAATGCTTTTTCTGCATCTATTGATATAATAATATGACTTTTGTCGTTTATTTTGTCTTATGTGGTGTATTACATTGATGGATTTGCATATGTTGAACACACTTGTGCCCCTAGGATGAACCCCACTTGATCGTGATGTATAATCTTGTTAATGCATTGTTGTATTCAATTTGCTAGAATTTTGTTTATGATTCACATCTATATTCATCAGAGATATTCATCTGTAATTTTCTTTTTTTGTATTATTCTTACCAAGTTGTGGTATCAGGGTAATGTTAGCCTCGTAAAATGAGTTAGGGAGTATTGTCATTTCTTCAATTTTTTTGGAAGAATTTGAGTAGGACAGGTATTAGGTCCTCTTTGAATGTTTGGTAGAATTCACTAGTGAAGCCATCTGGACCTGGAACTTTATTTTTGGGAGGTTTCTGATAACTGATTAAATTTTCTTACTGCTAATCAGTCTATTTAGATTTTCCAGATTTTTGTGGTTAACCTAGGAAGGCTATATGTTTCTAAGAATTTGTCCATTTCTTCTAGGTTATTGAATTTGGTGGCATATAGTCCTTCATAGTATTCTTAGATGATCCTTTGTATTTTTGTGGCATCCGTGGTAACTTCTCTTTGATTTCTGATTTTGTTTCTTTTTGTCTTTTCTCTTTTTATCTTAGTGACTCTACCAAGGGTTTTGTCTATTTTACTAATCTTTCCAAAGAACCAGCTCTTTGTTGCATGAATTTTTCTCTGTTGTCTTTTTGTTGTCTATTTCATTTAGTTTTGCTCTGATATTTATTATTTTCTTCCTTCTGCTGACCTTGGGTTTCATTTGTTCTTCTTTTTCTAGTTCTTTAATGTGTAACATGTGGTTGTTCATCTGGGATTTTTCTTCTTTCTTGAGATAGACCTGTAATGATATAATTTTCCCTCTTATTACTGCTTTTGCTGCATCCCAATAATTTTGATAGGATATATTTTCATTCTCATTTGTTTGTATGTGTCTTTTCATCTGTCTTCTTATTTCTTCTTTGACCCAGTCGTTCTTTAAAAGCATGTTGTTTAATCTACACATACTGTGATAGCTTAAACCACAGTAGAAAGTGTTTTTTCCTGCTTGCTTTTTACATTTGATATCCAATTTCGAAAGCTTGTGATCAGAGAATATGCTTCGTATGATTTCAGTCTTCTTAAATTTTTGAGACTAGTTTTATGTCCCAATATATGGTCTATCCTTGAGAATGTTCCATGCACACTAGAAAAGAATGTGTAGTGTGATAGTCTAGGATGAAGTGCTCTATAAATGTCAATTATGTCCATTTCGTGTAATGTGTCATTTAAGGTTGATATTTCCTTATTTATTTTCTGTTTGGATGATCAATCCATCCTGTCAATGATGTATTTAGGTCCCCTACTATAATTGTGATTTGGTCAGTTTCTCCCTTTAGTTCTGTTAGTAGTTGCTTTGTATATTTTAGTGCTCCCTGTTTGAGGGCATAAATATTGATGACTGTTATAGCTCCTTGTTGTATAGTCCTCTTTATCATTATGAAATGTCCATCTTTGTCTCTTGTTACCTTTTTTTATCCTGAAGTTTGTTTCATCTGATATCAGTATAGCTACACTTGATTTTCTTTGAATACCATTTGCTTGGAGTGTCAATTTCCACCCTATCACTTTGAGTGTGTATTTGTCCTTTTGGCTTAGATGTGTCTCTTGGAGGCAGCTTGTGGTTGGGTTTAGTTTTTTGATCCAGTCTGGTGCTCTGTGCCTTTTTATTGGTGAGTTCAGTCCATTTACATTTAGGGTGATTAGTGATGTATGAGGATTTCCTATCATGCTATCTTTTGTTTTCTGGTGGCTTGGTGTCTCCATTGTTTCTTTGCCTTCTTGTTGCTGTCCATTATTTTAGTGTGGTGGTATTCAATGGTTTTTCCCTCTTTTTCTTCTTTTTTGTGTTTTACGAGGTCTGACAATTAAGTTTGAAAACTTGTTGCAACGATATTGCTAACCTTTTTTGATATCAGAGGGATTATTCATTATCGATTTGTACCAACTGGGCAAACAGTTAACAAAGTTTACTATTTGGAAGTGCTTAAAAGGCTGCATGAAAAAGTTAGGGGACCTGAACTTTTTGCCAACAATTCATGGCTCTTGCATCACGACAATGCACTAGCTCACATGGCACTGTCTCTGAGAGAGCTTAGCCAGTAAAGAAATAACTGTATTGGAATACCCTCCCTACACACCTTATCTGGCCCCCAGTGACTTCTTTCTTTACCCAAAGATAAAGAAAATATTGAATGGAAGACGTTTTGATGACATTCAGTACATCAAGTGTAATCCGACAACAGCACTGATGGCCATTCCAGAAAAAGAGTTCCAAAATTGCTTTGAAGGATGTGCTAGGTGCTGGCATCAGTGCATAGCTTCCCAAGGGGAGTACTTTGAAGGTGACCATAATGATATTCAGTAATGAGGTATGTTGCATTTTTTCTAGGATGAGTTCATGAACTTAACTGACCTCATATATTTCAGTTCTGGATTTTTTTTTTTTTTGAGTGATTACCATGAAGTTTATGTAAAAAAAAAGTTGCATATTTACAGTATTCCTTTTACTTCAGCATGCTTCTTTTCTCCATTCCCCTTTGCAGGTTCAGACCTTTACTCTCTCGCCTTTATTTTTTTGTTGTCACAAATCACCTCTGCTTATGGTGTGAGTTGATTTCTGTGTAGCAGTAGCAAGTTGTCTTTTTCCTCTTTTTTTGAAAATTTTTTTTGTTCTTAATCCTGTATGTTATGTTTAAGTGTATAGTGTCCTATTTTGTGTAGTGGTTGTTGTTTTTCGCTACTGTCTGCTGTCTGTTTTAGTACTACTCATGGTGTTGTATTCTTTTGCTTTTTTGTTTCAAGTCGAATAGCCTCCTTCAGTATTTTTTGTAGTGCAGGTCATAGGTATGTTAGAAAATTCCCTCAGCTTCTATATGTCTGCAAAGGTCTTTAATCCTCCTTCATATCTAAAGGATATCTTTACTGGATATATTATTCTTGGCTCATAATTTCTCTCTTTCAATAGTTTGAATATTTGATTCCACTCCCTCCTGGATGGTAGACCTTCTGCTGAAAAATCTGCTGATAATCTAATGGGCTTTCCTTTGTAGGTTACCGTCTTCTTTTCCCTGGCTGCCCTGAGGATTCTTTCTTTGTCGTTAATTTTTGACAGTTTCAATACAATGTAGCCTTGGAGAAGGCCTGTTGGGATTGAGGTAATTAGGTGTTTGTCGTGCGGGGTGTCAGGCGGGGTCTCCGGTCCCACTCCCCACACAAGAACGCAGGATATGGCTAGGCCAAAAAGGAACACCCACGGAGCCATAGGTAGGGGAGTCACACCACTATACTCTCGCTGGCGGCTGGGTTGGAGAAACAAGAAACAGGAGCCACACAATTCTCAACCCTCACTGTGCCGCTTGCAGATTCAGCCACCATCTTCTTGCTAGCCCCCATTTTTGCTAGTGTAGCCACAGCAGTTATATTAGTGGCCAACGGCTCACTGGTTACAGCTGACGGCCAACCAGCCACAGCTGATGGCCATTTGATCACAGTCGATGGCCATTTACTACCTGAGCCAGCACCTTTCTATGTGAGGCCGAGAGCCTGGAAACTGCTTTTTGGGGCTCTGTCCCCACAGTGTTCTATTTGCTTCTTGGATTCAAGGATCCATTTCTTTCCACAAGTTTGGGAAGTTCTTTTCGACTGTTTGAATATACTTTCTGTTCCCTTCTGCCTTTCTTCTCCTTCTGGTATTCTCATTGTTTTTATGTTTCTCTTTCTGATGGAGTCAGAAAGTTCTTGTAGAGTTCTTTCATTTCTTTTAACTCCCAAGTCTCTCTCTTCTTCCATCTGTGTCATTTACAGATTTCTATCTTCGATGTCACTGATTCTTTTCTCCAGCTGGTCAGCTCTATTACCTAAGCTGGCTGTTGTATTCTTCATTTCTTTTATTGAGTTCCTAATCTCCAGAATTTCTATTTGGTTCTGTTTTAATATTTCAATCTCTTTGGTAAAATGTTTATTTTTTTCTTTGATTGTGCTTTTGAGTTGATTAAACTGCCTGTCTGTGTTTACTTGCATCTCATTGAGTTTTTTCAAAACTGCAATCCTGAATTCTCTGTCATTTTAGTCACATATTTCTATGTCTGGAAAGTCATTTTCTGGAGACTTCATTTTCTTTCTGAGTTGCCTTGTTACCTTGGTTATTCATGGTAATTAATGAATTGTTATTTCTCTTCCTAGGCATCTACAGGAATGGGTTCTGCAACAGGTTCATAGGAAGATGTCTTTCTTTTGCTCTCCAGTAGGTGTTGGTGGAATGTTTTATTTTCTCTCCCGCTGCAGCCTTTCATTCTCTGTCACGCTGTAGCATTATATTTTCTCTTGCACTGTTCTGGCTTCTCACGCGATGGGGGTTTCCTTGGAATGTGGGCTTCTCCTCTGTGAACAGGTCGCCTGGGTCTCAGGGCACCACGTCTGTGGGGGGATGTGGAGAGCTTCTGAAGTCCCAATGCTCTTCCTGCAACCAGATTCAGAGCTTGTGTTTCTGGCTCCGGTCGCCCCTGCAGGGATCCTCCCAGATAGGTGGGGGCGGGGATGGAGTGGGTTGTGAGAGGTGGCTCTGAGCAATGGCAACTACCAGCTCACAGTTGTCTTGCCCCTACTGTTCCTTCTCTTTCACCGGAATTAGTTGCACTGTGAGTCTGTCACTGTGGGTCTGCCATTCTGTGAGCTGTAAATATGGTATTCTTTAATCTGCCACTGCTACCATTTCTTCTGGAGTCTGCTTGTAGACTGGGAGGATGGGGAGGAGTTGGCAGGTCTCTGTGTCTTCCATTCTCTGCTTGGCAGTGAGGGCTTTAACCACCCTTCTCACCCTTTTTCCCTCAGTCTTTTTTCTGAGGTCTCTTCTGTGAGCTTTGGGTCCAGCCGTGTTATATGCTGATCCCTCAGGCAGGACTGTGGGCCATAAGGGGAGCACTAGCAGTTAGAATCCTACCCTCTCCTATGACTCTGGTAGCTCCGGACTACGGGGAGCTCTGAGCTTTAATGTGTGTCCTGTGGCCGGTGACCCGAGTGTCTGTACTTCCCCCTTCCCTGCTTCCCTGCTTGCCTGATTTGTCCACTTTAGATGATTCAATTTGGTGGTCTCTCAGTTGTGCCTGTGTGCCATGCAGGGATTCCTTTGTTGAATTATAGCTGTTCAATTTGTTGTAAATTCCAGGGGAGATTTCATGAAGCATTCCTCATGCCACCATTTCTGTGGCATAAACCCACAGTTTCTTTATCCAGTGGTCTATTGATGGGATTTTGGTTGTTTCCATATCTTGGCTATTGTGAATAGCACTGCAGTGACCATATGGGTGCATATACTTTTTAAAAATTAGTGTTTTGGATTTCTTTGGATAAATACCCAGGAGTGGAATTGCTGGATCATAAGGTAGTTTTATTTTTAATTGCTTGAAGAACCTCCATACTGTTTTCCATAGTGGCTGCACCAATTTGCAAATCTACCAACATTGCATGCGGGTTCCCTTTTCTTCACATCCTCACCAGCACTATTTGTTTGTTGATTTATTGATCATAGCCGTTGTGACAGGAGTGAAGTGGTATCTCATTGTGGTTTTTATTTGCATTTCCCTGATGATTAGTGAGGTTGAACATCATTTCGTATGTCTATTGCCCATCTTTATGTCTTCTTTGGAAAAATGTCTTCACGTCTTCTCTGAATTTTTTAATTGAAGTGTGTGTGTGTGTGTGTGTGTGTGTGTGTGTGTTTTGGTGTTGATTTGTATTTGTTTTTAAAATAAATTTTGGATTTAACCCCTTATCAAATATATCATTGGTAAATATCTTCTCCAATTCAGTATGATGTCTTTGTTTTTGTGATGGTTTCCTTTGCTGTGTAAAATACTTTAGTGTTGTAGTCCCATTTGTTTAATTTTTCCTTTGTTTCCCTTGCCCAGGAGATATATACGTACAAATATTTCTAAGGGTAATATCTGAGAGTTTACTTCCTATATTTTCTTCCTGGAGCTCTATGGTTTGGGTCTTACATTTAAGTCTTTAATCCATTTTGAGTTCATTATTGTATATGGCATTAAAAGGTGGTCCAGTTTCTTTCTGATTTTTTTTTTTGCAAGTGTGTGTCCAGTTTTCCCAGCACCATTTATTAAATTGATTGTCTATGCCCCAATGTAAATTCTTACTTTTTTGGTCACAGGTTAAATGATCATATAAGCATGGATTTATTTCTGGGCTCTCTATTCTGTTCCGTTGATATATGTGTCTGTTTTTATGCCCATACCATGCTGTTTGGATTACTATAGCCTTGTAGTATAATTTGATATCAGGTAGCGTGGTACCTCTAGCTTTGTTCTTATTTCTCAGGATTGCTGTGGTTATTCATGGTCTTTTATGTTTCCATATAAATTTTAGGATTATTTGTTTTAGTTCTGTGAGAAATGCCATTGGTATTTTGATAGGGATTGCATTTAGTCTCAGATTGCTTAGGATAGTATGGACATTTTAATTATATTAATTCTTCCTATCCATGAGCATGGTATATGTTTCCTTTATTTGTATCTTCTTTAATTTCTCTCTTCAATGTCATAATTTTCTGAGTACAGGTCTTTTACTTCCTTGGTTAAATTTATTTCTAAGTATTTTTTCATGCAATTTTAAATGGGATTGTTTCTCAATTTTTCTTTCTGATAGTTCATTTTTGGTGTATAAAAGTACAACCAATTTCTGAATATTAATTTTGTATCCTGCTACTTTACTAAATGCATTTACCAATTTTAATAGTTTTTGGTGTAATCTTTAGGTTCTCTGTATAGAGTATTATGAGTCTACAAATAATGACAATTTTACTTCCTTCCTCCTTTTCAATTTGGATGCTTCCTATTTCTTTTTTCTTGTCTGATTGCTCTGGCTAGAACATTCAGTACTATATTGAGTAAAAGTGGAGAAAGTGGGCATCCTTGTGTTTTTCCTGATCTTAAAGGGAATGCTTTTAGCTTTTTCCCCATTGAGTATGATGTTAGCTGTGAGTGTGTCATATATGGCTTTTATTATGTTGAGATATGGCCCCTCTATTCCCACTTTGCTAAGAGTTTTTATCATAAATGGATGCTGGATTTTGTCATATATTTTTTCTGCATCCATCGATATGACCATATAATTTTTCTTTTTCTTTTCTTTTTCTTTTTTTGTGCTGGATCACGTTAATTGAGTTAAAGATATTGAACCAACCTTGCATACCAGGAATGAATCTCACTTGACCGTGGTGTATGATCTTTTTAATGTATTGCTGAATTCAGTTTGCTAGTATTTTGCTGAGGATTTTTGCATCTATGTTCATTAGGAATATCAGCCTATAGTTTTCTTTTCTGGTAATTAATTTGTCTTGTTTTGGAATCAGGGCAATGGTGGCCTCGATGAGTTTAGGAGCAGTCCCTCCTCCTGGATTTTTTGGAATAATTTGAGAATAGGTGTTATGAGCACTGCGCTCTAACCACTAAACCAACTGGCTGCCCCCTCTCTTTTTGGTAAAATTCACCTGTGAAGCCATTTAGTTGCACTTTTATACATCATCAATAACGACTATCAGAAAGAGAAATTAAGAAAACAGGAAAAAGAACAGCAAAATAAGCCCAAAGTGAGTATGAGAAATAAAAGAAGGAAATGCTAAAGATCAGAATAGAAATTAATGAAAGAGACTTTAAAAAACAATACAAAAAATAGCCGTACTCAGAAAATTATGACCTGGTTTTTTGAATTGATAAACAAAACTGACAAACATTTAACCAGCTCAGATCCAGGTCAAGTTGCTGTTTGCAATCTAGTTGTGGATGGTGTGGCTCACTGGCCCATGTGGGAATCTATCTGGCAACCTTGGTGTTATGAGCACTGTGCTCTAACCACTGAGCCACCCAGTGACCCACTAGCGGCTCAGCTCCAAGCTCAACTTGTTGTTTCTCACTGGTCCATGTGGGAATTGAACCAGCGACCTTGGTGTTATGAGCACTACTCTAACTAAAACATCCGGCTGCCTCCTCTCCTTTTTCCCTTGAGTCTGGTTAAAGGTTTGTCAGTTTTGTCTATCAATTCAAAAAAATAGATCTTGGTTTCATTGATTTTTGTGTTGTTTGTTAAAGTCTATATTTCATTAATTTCTATGCTGATCTTCATCATTTCCTTGCTTGTTCTCACTTTGGGCTTATTTTGCTATTCGTTTTCCTGTTCCCTTAGGTGTAAAGATAGACTGTTAACTTGAGATTTTTCTTGTTTTTTGAGGTAGGTCTGTACTGCTGTGAATTTCCCTCTAAGGACTGCTTTCTCTGTGTCCCATAGGTTTTGGGTTGTTGTGTTTTCATTTTTGTTTGTTTGAAGGTATCTTTTGATTTCTTCCTTGATCTCATTGTTGACCCATTCGTTATTTAGTAGCATGTTTATTCTCTCTGTGTGTGTGTGTGTGTGTGTGTGTGTGTGTGTGTGTGTGTGTTTCAGTTTTTTCCTTGTAATCGATTTCTGGTTTCATACCACTGTGGTCAGAGAAGATGCTTGATTGATTTCAATTTCTGAAATTCATCGAGACTTGTTTTGTGGCCTAACATGAGGCCTTTGTTGGAAAATATTCCAAGTGTGCTTGAAAAGAATGTATATTCTGCTGCTTTGGGGTGAAGTGCTCTAAAATATCATTTAAATCCTTCTGGTCTAGTGTGTCTTTAAGGCTGTTGTTTCCATGTTGATTTTCTGTCTGGAGGATCTGTCCCTTGGTGTCAGTGGGTGTTACAGTCCCCTACTATGATTGTGTTACTGTTGATCTCGCTGCCTTCATGTTGGTCAATATTAGTTTTATATATTTAGGTGCTCATATGTTGGGTGCATAGATGTTTACTAGGGTTATGTCCTCTTGTTGGATTGATCCCTTTATAATTATGTAATGTCCTTCTTTGTCTCTTATTATAGTGTTCGTTTTAAAGTCTATTTTGTCCAATATGAGTATTGCGACCCCAGCTTTTTTCTCATTTCCATTTGTTTGAAATATCTTTTTTTATTTCTTTACTTTCAGTTGTGTGTGTGTCTTTCAGTCTGAGGTGGGTCTCTTGTAGATGCCATATGCATAGATCTTGTTTTCTTATCCACTCAGCTACCGTATGTCTTTTTTTATTTATTTATTTATTTTTATTTATTGGGGTGACAATTGTTAGTAAAATTACATAGATTTCAGGTGTACAATTGTGTATCACACCATCTATAAATTACATTGTGTATTCACCACCCAGAGTCAGTTCTCCTTCCATCGCCATATATTTGATCCCCCTTACCCTCATCTCCCACCCCCACCCCCCTTACCCTCTGGTAACCACTAAACTATTGTCTGTGTCTATGAGGTTTTTTTTTTTCTTAGACGTTTATCATTTATATCCCTCACACTATGGACCCCCCTCCCTCCATCCACTATCCCTCTGACATCGCACCGAGTCATCCCATCGCACTATCTCCACTCCCAATGCTGTACTCTGCCTCTTGTAAATGTATACATACCTATATATACATATATATCTATATATATACATATAGATATATATGTAATATTATAGTTGGCATTCATTATTGTTCAGCTTCAGGTGTACAGTGCAGTGATCAGGCATCTACATCTTCCCTGAGATGGTCTCCCAAATGGGACACGTGTCTATCGGATACCCTACAAAATCTTTACAACATTATTGATTACGTTCCCCAGATTAATTTTCAAAACCCCGTGGCCATCCTGTGGTCACCGACTGCCCTCCGTCCCCTCACCCTCCCCCCCACTCTCCCCCCTCCCACCCATCTAGCAACCCTCAGTTTTTCCTCTTTGTCTCCAAAACTGTTTTTGATTAGTTCATTCACTTATTCTTTTCTTTAGATTCCGCAAATAAGTGAAATCATATGGTACTTATCTTTCTCTGTCTGACTTATTTCACTTAACATAATGTTCTCTAGGTCCATCCATGTTGTTGCAAATGGTAAGATTTCTTTCTTCTTTATGGCTGCGTAATACTCCATTGTATAAATGTACCATAGTTTCTTAATCCAGTCATCTACCAATGGGCATTTTGGTTGTTTCCATGTCTTAGCTATTGTGTATAGTGCTGCAATAAACATAGGAGTGCATAAAGATTTTTGAATTGGAGTTTTGGATTTCTCCGGATAGATACCTAGGAGTGGAATTACTGGATCATAGGGTAGTTCCATTTTCAGATTTTTGAGATACCTCCATACTGTTTTCCATAGTGGCTGAACCAATCTGCAATCCCACCAACAGTGCACAAGCGTTCCCTTTTCTCCACATCCGCGCCAGCACTTGTTGTTTGTTGATTTATTGATGATAGCCATTTTGACTGGGGTGAGGTGGTATCTCGTTGTGGTTTTTATTTGCATTTCTCTGATGGTTAGTGAGGTTGAGCATTTCTTCATATGTCTGTTTGCCATCTGTATGTCCTTTTTAGAAAAATGTCTCTTCAAGTCCTCTGCCCATTTTTTAATTGGGTCATTTGTTTTTTTGGAGTTGAGTTGAGTGAGTTTTTTATAGATTTGTGATATTAATCCCTTATCAGATATATCATCGGCAAATATCTTTTCCCATTCAGTAGGATCCCTTTTTGTTTTATTGATGGTTTCCTTTGCTGTGAAAAAACTTTTTAGTTTGATGTAATCCCACATGTTTATTTTTTCTCTTACTTCCCTCGTGCGAGGGGATATATCAGTAAAAATCTTACTCTGGGTAATGTCTGTGAAGTTTCTTCCTATATTTTCTTCTAGGTATTTTATGGTTTCAGATCTTACATTTAAGTCTTTAAGCCATTTTGAATTTATTTTTGTATATGGTGTAAGGAGGTGGTCCAGCTTCATTTTTTTGCATGTGTCTGTCCAGGTTTCCCAGCACCATTTATTGAATAGACTGTCTTTACCCCATCGTACTTTCTTGCTTCCATTGTCGTAGATTAAATGGCCATATAGGCATGGATTTATTTCTGGACTCTCTATTCTGTTCCATTGATCTATGTGTCTGTTTTTATGCCAGTACCATGCTGTTTTGATTACTGTAGCCTTGTAGTGTAATTTGAAGTCAGGTATTGTTATACCTCCCACTTTGTTCTTATTTCTCAAGATTGCTGAGGCTATCCGGGGTCTTTTATGGTCCCATATAAATTTTAGGATTATATGTTCTATTTCTGTGAAAAACGTCGTTGGTAGTTTGATAGGAATTGCGTTGAATATGTATATTGCCTTAGGCAGTATGGACATTTTAACTATATTAATTCTTCCTATCCATGAACATGATATGTGTTTCCATCTATTTATATCTTCTTTCATTTCTTTCTTCAGTGTCTTATAATTTTCTGAGTACAGATCTTTTACTTCTTTGGTTAAATTTATTCCCAGGTATTTTATAGTTTTTGGAGCAATTGTAAATGGGATTGCTTTTTTAATTTCTCCTTCTGATGTTTTATTATTGGTATATAGAAATGCAACTGATTTCTGAATATTTATTTTGTATCCTGCTACTTTACTAAATTCATCTATCAGCTCTAATAGCTTCTTGGTGGAGTCTTTAGGGTTCTCTATATATAGTATCATATCATCTGCATATAATGATAATTTTACTTCCTCCTTACCAATTTGGATGCCTTTTATTTCTTTTTCTTGTCTGATTGCTGTGGCTAGAACTTCCAGCACTATGTTGAATAGAAGCAGAGATAGTGGGCAACCTTGCCTTGTTCCTGATCTTAGGGGGAATGGTTTTAGCTTTTCCCCATTGAGTATGATGTTAGCTGTGGGTTTGTCATATATGGCCTTTATTATGTTGAGATATGATCCCTCTATTCCCACTTTCTTAAGGGTTTTTATCATAAATGGCTGTTGGATTTTATCAAATGCTTTTTCTGCATCTATTGATACAATCATGTGATTTTTATTTTTCATTTTGTTAATGTGGTGTATCACATTAATTGATTTGCGGATGTTGAACCACCCTTGCATACCAGGGATGAATCCCACTTGATCATGATGTATGATCTTTTTAATGTATTGCTGAATTCTGTTCGCTAATATTTTGTTGAGGATTTTTGCATCTATGTTCATTAGAGATATTGGCCTGTAGTTTTCTTTTTTTGTGGTGTCTTTGTCTGATTTTGGGATGAGGGTGATAGTGGCTTCGTAAAAAGTGTTTGGGAGTCTTCCCTCCTTCTGGATTTTTTGGAAGAGCTTGAGGAGAATAGGTAATAATTCTTTTTTGAACGTTTTGTAAAATTCACCTGTAAAGCCATCTGGTCCAGGGCTTTTGTTTGTTGGGAGATTGTTGATTACTGATTCAATTTCCCTGGAGGTAATCAGTCTATTTAGGTTTTCTGTTTCTTCTTGAGTTAGCCTTGGAAGGTTGTACGCCTCTAGAAAATTGTCCATTTCTTCCAGATTGTCAAATTTGTTGGCATATAGTTTCTCATAGTAATTTCTTAAATTTTTTTGTATTTCTGCAGTGTCTGTTGTCACTTCTCCTCTTTCATTTCTGATTTTATTAATTTGGGTCCTCTCTCTCTTTTTTTTAATGAGTCTGGCTAAAGGTTTGTCAATTTTGTTTATCCTCTCTAAGAACCAATTCTTGGATTCATTGATCTTTTGTATTGTTTTTCTGGTTTCTATTTCATTTATTTCTGTTCTAATCTTTATTATCTCCTTCCTTGTGCTCCTTTGGGCTTATTTTGCTGTTCTTTTTCCAGATCCCTTAAGTGTGAAGGTAAACTGTTGATTAGTGATGTAGGTTTCTTTAGGTAGGCCTGCAAAACTATGAATTTCCCTCTTAGGACTGCTTTCGAGGCATTCCATAGATTTTGGGTCGTCGTGTTTTCATTTTCGTTTGTCTCGAGATATCTTTTGATTTCTTCCTTGATCTCCTGCTCGACCCATTCATTATTTAGTAATAAGTTATTCAGCGTCCATGAATTGGTGTGTTTTCCAGTTTTTTTTCTGTAGTTCATTTCTAATTTCATAGCACTGTGATCAGAGAAGACAATTGGTATGATTTCAATTTTCTTAAATTTATCAAGACTTGTTTTGTGGCCTAACATAAGGTCTATCTTGGAAAATGTTCCATGTGCACTTGAGAAAAACGTGTATTTTGCAGCATTGGGGTGAAATGCTCTGAAAATATCGATTAAATCCAAGTGGTCCAATGTATCATTTAAGGCTGTTGTTTCCATATTGATTTTCTGTCTGGAAGACCTGTCCCTTGTTGTCAGAGGTGTGTTGAAGTCCCCTACTATGATAGTGTTACTGTTGATCTCTGTCTTTATGTCAGTCAGTACCTGTTTTATATATTTAGGTGGTCCTATGTTGGGTGCATAGATGTTTACTAGGGTTATGTCCTCTTGTCAAATTGATCCCTTTATTATTATATAGTGCCCATCTTTATCTTTTAATATGTTCTTTATTTCAAAGTCTATCCTGTTAGATACAAGCACTGCAACTCCAGCTCTTTTCTCATTTCCATTTGCATGAAACATCTCACTCCAACCCTTCACTTTCAGCCTGTGTGTGTCCCTTGTTCCGAGGCGAGTCTCCCGTATACAGCATATACAAGGGTCCCGCCCTCCCATCCAGTCAGCCACCCCATGTCTCTCAATTGGAGCATCTAATCCATTCACATCTAAAGCGACTATTGATAGGTACATAGCCATCGCCATTTTTAATAAAACAGCAACACCTACATATCCATCAACAACCACTTCCAATGCAAATGTATTAAATTCTCCAATCAAAACATAGGGTGGCTGAAAGAACAAGAAAGCAGCACCCTACATGTGCTGCCCACAAGAAACCTGCCTCAGATCAAAAGACACACACTGAAAGGAAAAGGATGGAAAAAGACACTTCACGAGAATGGAAACAAATCAAAAGCTGGGGCAACAACACCCATACCAGACAAAACAGACTTCAAAACAAAAGCTATAATAAGAGACAAAGAAGGACCCAATAATTTCACTCCTGGGCATCTACACAAAGAAATTCAAAATACTATTTCAAGAGGATGTGTGCATTCATATGTTCATTGCAGCACTATTCACAATAGCCAAGGTATGGAGGCAGCCCGGGTGTCCACCAACGGATGAATGGATAAAAGGTGGAATATTGGTCAGCCACAAAAAAGAACGAAATCCCGCCACTCGCAACAACATGGATGGACCCAGAGGTTACTGTGATGAGTGGAGTTAAGACAGAGAAAGACAAATGCCACAAGATTTCCCCATACGTGGAATCTAAAGAACAAAATAAAACAGAAAGAAACTCATAGAGGGGCAGCCGGATGGCTGAGTTGATTAGAGCGTTGAGCTCTCAACAAGGTTGTCAGGTCAATTCCCGCATGGGATGGTGGGCGGCGCTCCCCACAACTAAGGATTGAAAACGGCAACTGGACTTGGAGCTGAGCTGCGCCCTCCACAACTAGACCGAAGGACAGTGACTTGGAGCTGATGGGCCCTGGAGAAACACACTGTTCCCCAATATTCCCCAATTTGAAAAAAAAAAAAAAAAAAAAAAAACTAAAGAAAAGAAATTTTCAAAAAAAACAAAAATCCCATGTGCTCCTATTTAAAAAAAAAAAAGGGGAATAAACTCACAGATACAGAAAATATTTTGATAGTTGTCAGATGGGAGAGAGGGGAGGGTTGGGTGAAAAAGGAGATGGGAGAAAGCACTACAAATTGGTAGTTACAAAATAGTCATGGGAATGTAGGGTATAGCATAAGGAATACAGTCAATAATATTGTAATAACTATGTATGGTGTCAGATGGGTATTAAATTTATTGTAGTGATCACTTCATAAATTATGTAAATGTCTAATCACTATGTTGTACACCTGAAACTAATATAATATTGTATGACAATTGTAACTGAAAATTTCAAAAATATTTTTAAAATATAGTTCTCTACTTGGGCTCATATTAGAAGTACCTGAGGGGCTTAAAAAAAGGGAGGGCCTGAGCTCTCCTCTCAGAATTGATCTTACTGAAACCACTGCTTTTATATTTAGAGTGATACAAAATATATTTTGTTCATTGTTCAAAGCAAGATTAATGGCATCAAAGCAAATAAATTTCTATTAGTCAAATTCAGTTAATTCAACAGAGAATTGTAGGAAAACACATCAAAAAACTAAAAATGAAAAAAATTAATGACAATGCCATAGTTTTCACAAACAATTCTCCATTTAATTGTTAGTCCTACTATAACCAAATCATCTCTTAAAACAGTTCAAAAATGATCTTATCTCTTTAAGTTTATTCCGAATTAAATTCGCGGTTGTATTCAATGAATCATCATGCATATCCACTTTAGGTATGTCTGGTAAAAGAGGTCCAATCATAACGTCATGACTGCTCATGCTTGTTTCAAGAAAAGTTCCAAGTTTACGATCATTTTCTCTTCTTCTTTTCCGCTCCTGCAGTTGTGTTGTCCTAGGCATAAATCTGTCAACTGCCTCTGAAGGAGTAATAGCCTTCTGTGCACCAGGGCAGGCCACTGAATTTTTAAAAGTTTTCATCTGCATTTTCTGCAGAGTGTCATTGTGGTTGCAATGCTCTACTGTTTCACCAAGGTTTCTACCCTCCTGAAAAGAGTTCGATGCTCCATCCACGTGCTCTTGACGAACATGTACATTTTGAGGAGAAATAACACAAAGGCAAGTCACAAGAATAAGGAAGACAAGGACCTGCATTTCCAGCTGCACAGAATCCTGATTTCTCGGAATGGAAGTCCTGTCGAAAATCTTTTGTGTCGTTATGTTCTGAAACCAGTTTCTTCTTTGTCATGAAATGATCTTTATTTTTAGTAATTCCTGCTATATAAGCCTTCCTCTCTTGTAATTATTTTCTAGTTTCTTCAATTGTCTCAAATTCTGGAGCATAGCACACATGAAGCAATCCACCAAAGAAACTCTGTTCATCCATTTTTCTCTTGGCTGTCCGTGCAGTTTGTAAATTCACAAATTTAATAAGGTAAACTTCTGTAAAGTCTTCTGCTGGGTATTCATCTAGAGCATTATACTGTTCAATTGCTCCATACAGAGCAAATCGCTCAACTAATTCCTTCATTGCTCCCACTGCAGGAACTCCTTGTATTAATAAGTACTGAGATTCCAAATTAATTGTATATACCTTGACAGCATGAGGCCGTCACCCCTCCCAATATTTGGCCCGCGTGTCGCATATAGCCTTTTGGACGTGGTGGTCGAATAAGGTCCCCAGCTCCCCACCACTCGACGCCATCTTGCTGACTTTGGCCCTCCCCGTATGTCTTTTGATTGGAGCATTTAATACACTTCCATTTCAAGTGATTATTGATAGGTACATAGTTATTGCCATTTTATTATTCATATTTTTAAATTAAAGTTTATTGGGGGTGACAATTGTTAGAAAGTTTCATAGATTTCAGGTGTACAATTCTGTATTACATCATCTATAAATCACATTGTGTGTTCACCACCCAGAGTCAGTTATTATTCATATTTTTATCTTTGTTAGTTTCCAAAGTTTCTGTTCAGAAATCAGCTGATAGTATTATGGGAGCTCCCTTGTGAGCGACTAATTGTCTTTCTCTTGTTACTTTTAGGATTCTCTCTGTGTCTTTAATCTTTGCCATTTTAACTATGATGTTTCTTGGTGTGGGCCTGTTTGGGTTCATCTTTTTTGGGATCCTCTGTCCTCCCTGGGCTTGCATGTGTATTTCCTTCACCAGGTTAGGGAAATTTCCAGTCATTATTTCTTCAAATAGTTTCTCAATAATTTGCTCCCTTTCTTCTTCGGGAATTCCTCTGATGGAAATGTTGTTATGCTTGGTATTGTCTCACAGGTCCCTTAATTGATCTTCATTGTTTTTTATTCTTTTTTCTTTTTGTTGTTCTGATTGGGTGTTTTCTGCTATCTTGTCTTCTAAATTGCTCATTTGATCCTCTGCTTCATCTAATCTGCTGTTGATTCCTTCTAGTGTATTCTTCATTTCAGTTATTGTATTCTTTATTTCTGACTGATATTTTTGGTTTCTATGTCCTTTTGTATTTTGTTTGCTGTCTTTTTTTGAAATTATCACTAAGTTCCTTAAGCATTCATATAATTAGTGTTTTAAACTCTGTCTCTGGTAGGTTGGTTGCCTCAGTTTTATTTTGTTCTATTTCTGGAGGTTTCTTCTGTCCTTATATTAAGGTATGTTCCTTTGTTTCCTATTTCTAGCTGCTGCTCTGTGTTTATGTCTATGTATTAGGTAGATCTTCTGTGTCTTTCAGTGTTTGCTGATGGGCTTTATGTAGTATGTATCCTGGATAGTCCAATGGCACAGTCTTCCTGATCTTCTGTGTGTATATTCCAGGAGTGTCCCTTGAGTGTGTTGTGTGTGTTCTCCTATTGTAGTGAGCCTTGATTGCTTTTGGTGCATCAGAGAGTGGGACTGACTTCCAGGTTGAAGGACTGTGAGGATTGGCTTACCCACAGTGTAAAAGGTGTGATAAGTTTGTGAACTTGCCATCCTGTGCTTACATTGCCAGCACTTTACAAATAGCTCAGTAAGGCTTCATAACCTTGGTATATCAGCATCTCACAGCTATGTTCGTGTTGACATGTGGCAGTGTCTTGCTGAGTGGTGTTCATTATTGTTGTGTGTCTTTGTGTGCTGTCACAGGAATGTCCGAGTTTGAATTAGAGCAATGATCAAACATTAAATTTCTTGTTAAACTTGGCAAGAGTGAAAGTGAAATCTGGGACATGTTAGTCCAAGTTTATGGAGATAATGCCATGAAAAAAATGGCAGTGAACAAATGGATTAAATGTTTTTCTGAGGGGGAGAGAATGTGTCACTGATGAAGAGCGGTCAGAGTGGGCAGTAACCAGCAGAACTGACAAAAACATTGCAAAAGTTCATCAAATTGTGCGTCAAAATCATTGGCTTACTGTGAGAAGCATAGCAGACCAAGTAAACAAATCTTGACTGAAAATCTTGGTATGAGAGAGGTATGTGCAAAAATGGTCCCAAAGGAGCTCCCCAATGAAAAAAAGCAAAGGAGAGTCAAAGTTTGCCAAGACCTTTTGGAGCGGCAAGACGATGTTTTGGGTTATTTTATCACTGGTGATGAAACATGAGTGTATCAATATGAAACAAAGCGTCAAAGTGCACAATGGATATCAGCCAATTCTCCTTGATCAGAGAAGTTCCGTCAGTCCAAATCAAGAATTAAAACGGTGTTACGTTTTTTGATATCACAGGGATTATTCATTATGAATTTGTACCAACTAGACAGTTAACCAAGTTTACTGTTTGGAAGTGCTGAAAAGCCTGCGTGAAAAAGTTAGACGACCTGAACTTTCCACCAACAATTCATGGCTCTTACATCATGACAATGCACCAGCTCACACGGCACTGTCTGTGAGGGAGTTTTTAGCCAGTAAACAAATAACTGTACTGGAACACCCTCCCTACTCACCTGATCTGATCCCAAATGACTTCTTTCTTTACTGGAAGATAAAGGAAATTTTGAAAGGAAGACATTTTGATGACATTTACGACATGGAGGCTAATACGATGACAGTTCTGATGGCCATTCCAGAAAAAGAGTTCCAAAATTGCTTTGAAGGGTGTACTAGGTGCTGGCATTGGTGTATAGCTTACCAAGGGGAGTACTTCAAAGGTGACCATAGTGATATTGAGCAATGAG
Source organism: Rhinolophus ferrumequinum (assembly GCF_004115265.2). Classification (NCBI taxonomy): domain Eukaryota; kingdom Metazoa; phylum Chordata; class Mammalia; order Chiroptera; family Rhinolophidae; genus Rhinolophus; species Rhinolophus ferrumequinum. Next base: position 47,066,737 of record NC_046298.1, on the reverse strand, counting down.
TTTTGTAGCACCTTTTTCTAGGATGAGTTCGCAAACTTAATTGTCCAACCTTGTATGATCTCACTTATGTGTGGAATCTAAAGAACAGAATAAATGAGCGAACAAAACAGAAATATACTCAGAGATACAGAAAACAAACTGATCGTTGCTTCATGGGAGGTGGGGTTAGGGGATGGGGGAGAAGTTGAAGGGATTAGAAAGTACAAATTGGTAGTCACAAAATAGTCACAGGGATGTGAAATACAGTATGGGGAATATAATCAATAATGTTGTAAAGTTTATGTACTGTGCCAGATGGTACTGGACTTATCAGGGGGAATCACTTCATAGATTGTATAGATGCCTGACCACTGTGCTGTACACCTGAAGCTAAAGTAGAATAATATTGAATATCAACTATAATTAAATGTGTGTGTGTGTGTGTGTGTGTGTGTGTGTAGTATATACATATATATAGTCATGGGATGTAAAGTATAGCATAGGGAATGTAGTCAATGGTATTGTAACAGCTATATACAATGTCGGATGGGTAGTAGACTTGGGGGCCATGGTTATTACTTTGTGATAAAATAATGTCTAAGCATTATGTTGTTTTGTACACTTGAAACTAATATAAAAATACAATTAAAAAGAATAAGTACATAAAAAAAGTTTTCCAGGCGATGTAGCACCAGCTATACGGGATGAGGGGACAGGGGTTGGGACCCAGGGCATCACCAAGGTGGTGTGCAAGTGCTGATTTTATCATATCAATGTGGTCCCAGACTTGCCCTTTGCGGGAGGGGTTAACACTGAAAATACAGTGTTTTCCTCTAGACCACATATGTGTCAGGTTCCACACAGTGATAACAATGGCTCCTATCCCTCCAGCTCCTGTGCCAAAGCCAAACAACTCAGTCCTTCCTCACACATCCCTGGGCCTCCCGAGCTGCCACCCCTCCACCAGAGACCAGGTGAGTGTGCACAAGTGAGCGAGTCCATGTGCCAGCTCTACAAGAGGGAGTCTGGGTTTCCAGCCATCTTCCACCCCATTGGGAAGGGCAGACAGCGTCCTTGCTGATTTTCACAGCCAGATGCCATTGGAGCTCCTCTTCCTGGCACAGGACCTCTGCGCTGGGGAGCCCAGCATGGGGCTGGGACCTGTCCCTCTTCAGGGGGGACCTCTGCCACTGAGGTGTCCGTCCCAGCATTTAACCACTATCTGTCGGTTTGGGGTCAGTGCGTTTCACGCCTCCGCCCCTCCTACCAGTCTTAATGTGGCCTCTTCTTTATATCCTTAGTTATAGTGGTTCTGTTCAGCTAGTGTTCAGATGATCTTGAGGTTGATTGTTCTATAATTTATTTGTAATTTTGGTGTGATCCCGGGATGCAGTAGGCATAGCATTTACCTAATCTGCCATCTTTCCTGGTTCCACAAAGTGCTATTTTTTAATGTCCTGTTGCACTGTTGAGTGTTGTACAAACTTGTCCTATCAAAATGCTGACCTGATAGACCTACAATGTTCTTTGGAACTATAACTATTTATGAGAAGGATGTAGCTGAGGCAAAGTTGGTAGTAGTCCTGTATTAGATGTGACTAGGTGACATCAGAAACAAGAAACAGAAGGACTGGATATCCATTCATGGGAGAACTGGAGTCAAGAAAGGATCCTCCCTGAGCCGGCCCAGTGGCTCAGGCGGTTAGAGCTCTATGCTTCTAACTCCGAAGACAGCCAGTTCGATTCCCACATGGGCCAGTGGGCTCTCAATCACAAGGTTGCCAGTTCAATTCCTCGAGTTCTGCAAGGGATGGTGGGCTCCGCCCCTTGCAACTAAGATTGAACACAGCACCTTGAGCTGAGCTGCCCCGGAGCTCCTGGATGGCTCAGTTGGTTGGAGCGCATCCTCTCAACCACAAGGTTGCCGGTTTCGACTCCAAGTGATGGTGGGCTGTGCCCCGTGCAACTAGCAAACGGCAACTGGCCCTGGAGCTGAGCCGTGCCCTCCGCAAGTAAGACTGAAAGGACAACAGCTTGAAGCTGAACGGCACCCTCCACAACTAAGATTGAAAGGACAACAACTTGACTTGGAAAAAAGTCCTGGAAGTACACACTGTTCCCCGATAAAGTCCTGTTCCCCTTCCCCAATTAAAAGAAAAAAGAAAGGATCCTTCCTCATTCCCGCCCCCATGGACTAGGGACCCGACTCCATTCTACCCAGCAAAATCGCACATTTTCTGTGGATAAGAGGCTATGGAGTTCCTCCTTTCTTTTTTTCTGAATGGGAGGGTTTATTGAGGTGTTATTTCTGTGTTCCACCATAATGTGTTTTGTGACAAGGACTCCATATAGGGCTTTGAATTGGGGGAATCTCATAAAACCCTGATAAGTTGCTCATTTGTGATTGAAGTCATGTGTAGATAGAACTTTTTAACATTTCTTTTGGGACAGAAGTAAATGTATTTTGTGTGAACAAGGAGGGACAAATTATTTCTGATGAAAGCTGGACTGCCATATATTGTAACATTATTTCCAATTATCATCCTCCTGTAAGAGTACACATCTCTGTTCTTTAATATTAAGCTTCACTTAGGTATATGGTATAAGATATATAGATGTAGTATGAGGAAGAAATAAAGGTTTCTTGTAAGCCAAAGAGAATTCAATAGTATGTGTTACCACAGCAAAACTTCTAGAAAGCTGTCTGGTACTTCAATGACATTCTTTTTTTTTTTTTTTTTTTTTTACTTAAAAGTTTTGTTTTGTTTTCAATGACTTTTTATTGTACCCATCTTAATCTCCCAATGTCAAAGTTATAGATGGGAGTGCTTTATCTCCCATAACTGTACCACCTCTGAAATCTTGATTTCAAGAATTCCCTTCCTATATTATTACCATCATTCCTTTCATTTTACTACTTCTATTTCCAGTAGAATGTCCATGTATTTTTAATTCATCAGGGAATATATTGCCTTTCATTGTCTGACAGCCCTCAGTGGACTATGTGTTCTCTGTTACAACATTTTCAACTGGTTTATCATAATCAAATGTTTATAAATGACCTCATGCACCTTGCCCGTGTTAACCTGCTGCCTTCACCTAAGTCAGCCTCAGTACCAGATGAGCTATTTTCAATTTACATCACTTTATAGGCAGGAAGTTCCCAATGATGTACAGAAAACCAAAACAAACAAATTAAATAAAAGAACCCTTAGCTTATAGGTGTTTGGTTCAATTGCCATCTCTTTTTGAATGGTGCTATTTGCAATTTCTTTCTTAGTGGCAAATTACAAATATTGATATGTTCTGTTCTCACTTATTTAGATTATATTTCACATAGCCAAGAATATAGTTTGTCTTGGTTTAGTACTATGTATATTTTTAAAGATTGTGTATAATTTTCTTGGTTGGTGCAGTGTTCTTGTGAAGGAAGACCTCAGTTTTCCACTTCCCGTCAGAAAAATCCAGTTCTTCCCTACTGAGTGTTTCCGTCCTTTATTGTCACAGTACTAGCACACTCACCCAGAACACTTCACTTCCAACATTCATGGTCAGCAAATGTGTGGAGGTTTTCCCCTACACCAAGCAATTCTCTAGGACGCCAGCTGGGTATCCTACATATTAATGCAATTCTGACTCTAATGGACTGGATTTCACAGGTTAAGGGCTCAGTCCCATAGACTGACCCTCCTGCCTCTAACACAGATGTGAGTCGATAATCAGATCATTACCAGTGCTTCTGACCAAATTGCTATAGATGGGAGGTTTCAACAGCTCTCTCCTTGGGTTCAATTAATATGTTAAATAGGCTCACAGATATCCAGTTTATTAAAGGTTGTGATAATACAGATGGACAGTCAGATGAAGAGATACATAAGGCCAGGTCTGGGAGGGTCCCCAGCACAGGAGTTTATGTACCCGTGGAATAGGAGTGCATCACCCTCTGGGTGTGGATGTGTTTACCCTCCTGGAAGTCTTCGAACCGCCAACTTTTGGGATTTTATGGCAGCTTCCTTGTGTAGGTATGAACAAATCGTAAATTAATTTCTAGCCCCTTTCTTTCTGGGGTGTGAAGGTGGGGCTGAAAAACCCATGCTTTTAATCATGGCGTGGTCTTTCTGGTGACCAGTCCCCAAGGAAGGGCTGACCCTGAGTTGCCTCAATAGAACAAAAGATGCCCCTAGTGCTCTCATCCCTTAGGAAATCACAAGGGTTTCAGGAGCTCTGTGCCAGGACCCAGGGGCATAGACTATGTTATCTCATAGTTCTATAAATGTCAATTTCATCGATTTATTATCAATATAATTGTTAGAATCTTGTAGGTACTTATTTTTTTCCTAATTGATCTATGTATTATGGAGAGAGGGGGCATGGGAATCTCTGAACATTAGTGTGGATTGCATATTTTCTCATTACAGCCAAGTGAATTTTTTTTTTTAAGAAAGAAACTTTTTATTTTTATTTTATTGGAGAATATTGGGGAACAGTATGTTTCTCCAGGGCCCATCAGCTCCTAGTCGTTGTCCTTCAGTCTAGTTGTGGAGGACGCAGCTCAGCTCCAAGTCCAGTGGCTGTTTTCAATCTTTAGTTGCAGGGGGCACAGCCCACCATCCCATGCGGGAATTGAACCGGCAACCTTGTTGAGAGCTCACACTCTAACCAACTGAGCCATCCCGCCCCCCCAAAGCCCAGTGAATTTTTTCGGGGGTCTGCAAGTTCTGTTGCTTGGTGCATGGTTCATGACTGTCATGTCCTTGTGATGAATTTATTCCTTTATGATTGTGAAATAGAATTCATTATCTCTGGCCATAGTATTTGTCCTCTAATCTACTTTGATCTTAATATAACTATTTTATTTTGAATAGTGTACATATGACTTATCTTTTTTCCATGTTTTTATTTTGCATAATTTTTCCCCGATTTTTTTTGTTGTTTGGATTTTTCTTTGATACTACCTTTAACATTTTAACATATCATTGAATTACATATTTTCCTGACAGTTCTGTAATTTTAACTTTCAATCATGATGAGGATCTAGAATACCCCACCACCTCCACGAACAATCATGTTACTGTGTTTAAAGATTTCATTTCCTCTTTTCTTATAATACATTTTTTGTTTTTCAATTTTATTTTCTTATTCCCATTCCCCACCCCATTCATGATTTGCAACCATCAGCTTGTTTTTTATATCTTTGGTTCTCTTTATATTTTGTTTCATTTATTCTTTCTAGCCTTGTTGATCCCTCCCTATAAAAGAAAAGCCCTTTTCTGTCTGCGTTGTGAGACCCTTGTAGATCTTGTACTCAGAGGATTCTCTCTAGAATAATAATATTCGCTATAAAGTCTCTCCTTAACTAAATCCAGATTTGTAAGTTTCATAGAGGTAAATATTATGTTTTATGTGTGCTTACAAATGTATAGTCTCTGTTTTCATGACATAAAGTTTAATTCACCAAGTTAAACTAATTTCTGTTTTTTTCAAATTTTTGAAGTCTTCAATTATTTTGACATTTTTAATAATCTAAGAGTTGGCATGTGTTTTATAATGATATTACAAGAAGACATGTCAAATTTTTATATTGATTGAGGAAATTCTCTGTCTCCACATGAATATGTTCATTTCACTCCCTTGTAAATTTTACAAGCAACAAACTTCCCCATAAACAAGATGAGAATTCTTGACTTTCATCTATAACTGGCTTTTCCCCAACTGTTTTGAGTTTGATGAAAAGTTCCACCAGCCATATATTTATTTGCTTGTGAATATGGCAGTCCAAGTTGAAATCTCTTTCATGCCAACATGGCTGGTTGGCAATATTACATAATACCATATAATCTCTATAATCTACTTTTGAAAGATCCCCAAATCTATTCCAAACATTCTATTAAAACAACAACAACAACAACATGTTCAGGAAAAAAATGCATGAAATGGTTTGATAAAAGGATTGGATTTAAATCAGGGTAAACTGAGGTTGCATATTATAACTCCAATCAAGTAAAAAAATCTGTCGAAATAGTTCATTAGTTTTCACAATTGGAAAGGATCCTTCTCAGTATCAAAACCAACATTTATAATAAAGATGGGAAAGTTTTGATCCATTCTTCATTTATAACCAAATATCACAGGTATACATATTAGAGAAAAACTTGCAAACATAATTAACTTGGAAGGTCTTTAGGCACCATGAATTTTTACTAATCGTCAGAAATTCATACCCGGGGAGATCTTAAAATATAATGAATTCTGCTACATATTAAACCGAGAGTCAAGCATTACTAAAGATCAGTAAACATACATCTAGCAGAAATCTTAAAGACAAAGTGGGTGGGAAAGATCTTATCTAAATTACAAAGCTAACGAACCACTATAGTCTATAACCAATGAGAGCGAAGCGTAGGAAAGCTCCGCCGCGCCCCGCCCCGCCCTCCCGTGGGCCCCGCCCCGCCCTCCCGTGGGCCCCGCCCCTTACAGGCCACAATTCCCGCCCCGCCCGAAACCTTAGGGCTTCTCACAGGCCGCGCCTGCGGCCCAGGTTCTCCGGCAGCGTCACCGCGGAGTTTGTTGCAGACCCGGAAGCGGCTATAGCAGAGAGAACGTCGGGTTGGCGCCGTGACTTTCTGTTTTCGTAGTTTGAACCTGAGCGTCTCAGTCCACGGTCCCGCACACGTGACGCCTGGGGGTCACTAGGACGTTGAAGTCCCCGCACCAGCGCCCCACACAGCGGTGAGTCCGGCGTCCTGGGGAGACGTCCCGATCCCAGACCTTTTCGCTGCCCGGTGGAGGCTCCGCGGGGGTTTCCGGGTAAACTGAGGCCGTTCCCCCTGTGGTCTCTCCGCCTTCGGGCCCTTAGACCCCGCCTGCCGCGTTGCTTTCCTGCTTAAAACCCTCCACCGGGCGGCCCTCCACGCGCGGTGTGAACTCCCGAGATGGACTCGGGAGATGGAGTCCAGCCGTTGGCGCCCCTCCCCCAGCCCCGCCACGCGGCCCCTGGAGCCCCGCCTCCTCCCTGGGCTGGGGTTCGGCAGACCCTCTCCGCCGCCTACAACCCCCCTCACCCCAGTTTAATAAGAGGCCCGAATCCCAGGAAAAGGACACTGTTCAGGGGGGTGGGATTTAGGAGGGAACACCGCGGGGTGTCACCAGGTCACCCCCTCACGCGGGGAGGGGCTTTGTGTGAGCGGTGACTGTGAAGGGCCGGCCAGGAAAGCGGCAGAACGAGGGTGTGAGGGGGTCCCGAGAAGGAGGCAGAATGAGATGAGTCCACAGGCGAGAGGGCTGAACGATCTGAACGATCAGTGCGGGGTCGGTAAAGGAGGCAGAACAGAGCACGTGGGAGGGAGTTGTAAAGCGACGGTGAGACAGAACGAGTGACTCGGGGAAGTAGCCAGAGAAAAAAGAAAATGGAGCAATACAGAGGGAAGGGGGAGCTCCAGAGAGATGAAGGGGAACCTAAAGGGAGAGGGGCCCCCGGTTAGCAGCAGTGGGGGCAACAAGGGACAAGGCACTTTAGAGGAGAGAGGGGTTAGGAGAAGAGTTAGGGGAGCCGAGAGTAGGAATAGAAAGGGGTTGGGGGCTGACAGCACAGCAAGTAGCCTCACTGAGAGCTAAGCTGGGGGTGTCAGTGAGTCCCCGCACAGGGGTGTAACAGGACAGACAGTGTTACAGGGGAAGAGGAGGGGCACATGGTCGGGGAGAAAGAGGCAGAAATACGCGGAGATGGGGAACAGATTAGAAGGAGCAACTGAGGGTGAAATGGGTTTCAAGAGTCTCAAGGAACAGGGACAGGGAAGGGAATAGAGAGGAGAGAAATCAGGAGAGGAGAGAGGAGGCAGGAGAGGACAGCGGTGGAGAGAATGCGGGTGGAGAGGGACACACAGACCATAGGCAGGAATACCTAGTAGCAGAGGAAGAAGGGGAGCCCCCACCTGGATGCTGTGTGAGCTGGTGGGATATGGGTGATCAAGTCGTGATATATTGATTTCTGGCTTTATAATGGATTTAATTTTACACGTGCTGCATTTTCAGTCACACAGATGAGAATGAGAATTATAAAACTCTAGTTTCTAATGCTTGTGCGTTTAATAATTAATCACCCCGTGGCTTCCATGTGCAACCCTCGCGCAGCCAGTGAGGAGAGACCTGTGTCAGTCAGTCATGGGTCCCTTCTCATTTGCTGGGATGGCATAAGGGACGTGACCTGGGACAAGAAATGACTGAGTCTGTCATCACATGATGCTTCTTCAAGGAATATTAAAAGCATTGTGTATTCTTTTACATGGAATTTTTTACTTTCTAGTTCTTTTACATTTGATTCATTGTTTTTCTTTGAAAAGCACATTGAATTAAATATCAGTCTGCTGAATCTGCTTTTTTCTAAGTAGTCATTAACTGTCAAAATAAGCTTTGGTGACATCTCATTACCAGCTCTTGTCATTCTTTCCTAAATATGTTGTAGTCTCATTTTTTTTAAAAACTTTGACCCTAGAAGTCATTACAGTTAAAAAAAAAAAAGTCAGATCGATTTCCCTTCTAATAACATAGTGTCTAGTTTAGATAATGAACCCTGCATTCTTTCTACTCTTCATCATGTTGAAACATCCATTGGTACTTATTACTTACATTAAGGCACTTCAGTGTGCATTTGGTGAGGATGTTTGTGTTGAACCTAGTTTGGTGAGTTAGTCGGATATTCAGCAGCTTTTGTCTTCCTTTAAAGTGTTTTTGTTAAATTAGTGAGCTGTCCTCTCAAGTCCTTCTTGTTCATTCTCTGAAAATGTAGAAGGATGACCAGATGGACCTGAAACTCGGTTCCCACAGAGCTCATCTATGCATGGTGAAGTCATGTGATCTATGTATTTCCACAACTAACCCTCTTTTACAAGTTTTCAGCACCAAATGCATGTTCATCATTTTATAGCTCTTAGGTGATTCTCTGTGATTTCATGGAAAAGAGGAAGAAAATCCACCTGGGGAGCCAATCCTAGAAGTTCCTGCCGCAGTCCCTCACACTCCCCAGAGCTCCATTTGTGCAGTCTGGGATCTGTAGCCCAGTGTGACAGGAAACAGGTTTGGGTGGCAAGTAGGCACCCCAGGGAGACTTAGAGATGCCATTTCATTGACCCCCTGCAGACCTGCAGAACTGTAATTCCTTAAAGTGGGCCCTGATCCCCCAGGGACCTGCACGGTCATTGAAGCTGAAACTTCTCATTCTGGTTCCTCCTGTGTCACATGGGAATTTTAAGGAGTGATGTGACCTGCGCCATCCTCCGGGGAGTTGGACACATGGTCTGGGTGGAGCATCATTGTATTAGTGAGGTGTTCATGCGACTCTAAGGGGAGGCCAGGGATTAGCTGGGGGCTCCTGGACACAGTTCTGAGAGTTGAGAGCAGGCTTTGGACAGGGGAGGTAATGGGGTGCTGTGTTGGGTTTTGGGGGCCAGGAGAGCAGCCCACATTCTCATTGGTATGGGAATGGGTGGGCGCCTGTGTGAGGGGAGGACACGTGAAGACAGGAAGGAAAAAACACTCACAGTTCTGTCTTCATTTTAGGTGCTCATGGTTCCTGACTGTGTCCTGAGCCAAAGGACAGGAGAGGGTGACCTTATCAGCATTTCAAGCCCTCAATTTGGGGCAAGCAGATGGAGGTGGGGCTAGGGGCTGTACCGACATTCTGGAAGGCACATTCTCAAGATGGAGGAGTGATTCCTCCCCAGAACGTCACCTGAGGGAACAACCCAGAGCAGGAGGAGGACGAGGACGAAATGGCTGCTTCTCAGGTAAGCGTTCCGTCCCGGGGCCGAGGCTGTGTGAGCTTTTCCTCCTAAAATCTGTGGTTTTAGAACTTGCCACATTTAACTCTCTACTTCTGACATTCCTGCCTAGCGAGTTTCTTTTCAACTACTTACTTTTTATTTTTCTTCTCATGAGAGTCAAGGTCAGCTCTGTAGAGCACTCTGCCCTTTTCTTCCAGAGCCTTCTCTGCGTTCGGTCCATTAAGGCTCCCTGAGGAGATGAGGAATTCTCACCATGATTACTGTCCCTCAACTACTGATAAAATCCACCTGGGAAAGGGGTTGTGTCCAAGGTCCCTATTGGGTGGGGTCAGAGGCTTGATGTCCTGAAGGGAGGTGTAGGTGTGTGTCCTGTGACTGCAGCGTCAGCGCTGTAGAACAGGGGTAAGAATGTGCATGAGCACCCAGGATGCCTCAGTGCACAGAATAGCCTGGAAAGTTCTGAAATAGGAAGAGTAATTGTAAAAGACTTGCTCGCTAGATCGGTAATATTGACTTACTATTTAAATACACTATTAGAGTCTCAGAACTGGGGACCTATAAGTGCATTGAAATTTCCATAAAACTAATGTTTTTATGATCAGATTCAGATTATGATTTCCTTATTTGTTCATTTGTGCCGGTAACGTCACAGCAGTGATGGTGTGCCCTTCCGTGTGCCTTGGTCAGTTGATACCCATTTGTTCCTTCCACCTGATTTTCACTTGGTTGAGGTCCTGTCTTCACTATAAAGTTAACATTTTTTCCTTTATCATTAATAATGGTTGGGATGGATTTATAGAGAGATGTGCAAAAACCATCACATTTCTTCTGAAAACTCCCTTTTTTCTTAGTTTCTCTGCTTTGGAAAATGAAGGCCCTCAGCTTTCTTTACTAGAGATAATTGCCTTTGGAGTGGAGGCTTCAATCAGGCCTTGTTTCTGTCAATTTTAATTATATTCCACACTCAGGTCACAGACATTCTCTACTTCGTCACTTTTTGTGTTTTCAAGAAAGTTTACAAGAATCATATTATTAAGGTGTTGAAGTGTGGGAAATTTTAATGTATAGCTCAGCACAAGTGACACGCAATTTTTTTCAAAGAAATAGCAGCTCTAACTTTTGTTATTGTGTGTTCTCTCCCTATTAAGTTTATAAAATACAGAGTATCATCCACAAAAAAAGGAATTGAAAATGATTTACAGAATTGAAAATCATTGTTATTTCAGTGACGTGAAAATTTCCTTCTCTGTCACTTTTGATGTGCACACAGTCCCCATATGTCTGTGTCCATAAAATGTTAATACTATTTGAGCTATTCTTTCTTCTTACTTGCTTAAGGTGTTTCTCTCCTGCAGAGTTATGGAACTGCTATGAACGTTCATGAGATTTGTCTGTGCATATTGGTTTCTGTTCTTTTTTGGTATATTCTATAGACAGTTTGGAGTAAAACTCAAGCTCTACCATTTACTGGATGCTTCAGAAAATATTCTCATAGAAGAGGAACAATAATACTGTTCTCAGATTACTTATGTACATTATGAATTAATATATAAAAAACAGAACACTCTGTAGTATACAGTAGTTTTCCAAAAGGACTGTGTTGCTATGCTTCTATGAAAAGTGTAAATTCCATAAAACTCTTGTCAGTTCAGTTATGTATGAATTTTTCCCTGTTTCCTTCCTCTGTGCTATTTAACAGTGTGACACATGGACCAGAGACATTGGCATCACTAGTTAAAACTGAGTTTGTTAAATGTGGAAACTCAGGCCCCAACCTAGAACTCCTCAGTCAGAATCGGCATTTTTACAACAGTCCAGTTCCTTGTTGTCCACATGAAATTTGAGAAGTATTTCGCATTTCTAACTCACCATGACATTTCCAGCCAAGAAATGTACACAGTGTATCCTGTATGATAGAAGTATAACACTCAAAAATCCATATGCATGTGTTGATGCCTGAAAATTTATCTTCCGGAAAAGAAAAGTCTCTCCACTTGTTTGTGGATCATATGTCATCCTCCTTTCTCAGTGTTAGAACATATATTACAGAATATTACTGTCAGTGACCTTACTGTTTAATTCCGGACACTCTCCTAGGTCAAAACCAGTTCTCTTAACTCTGTTCTCATATTGAGTCACATTATGACCTTGCCTGTGGCCATGTGGTTCCAATCCATGTGGTAAATGTGTCTTTTGTTTCAGGGACGGTTGACATTCAGGGATGTGGCCGTAGATTTCTCTCAGGAGGAGTGGGAATGTCTGCACCCAGCTGAGCGGAAACTGTACACGGACGTCATGCTGGAGAACTACAGGAACCTGTGCTCCCTGGGTGAGGGTGACTTCCTTCCAGAACTCCTACCCCACCACAGGGTTGTGTTTCCTTCATCGGTACAGCGTCTCCTGGGAGCTTCTGCTTTGTGTGATAGAGTTTCAGATCCCGGCTCTGAGGAACAAACTGGGGTTTGCTGGTGTAGAAAAGAAGTCTTCATGATGCCCTTGGAGTGGAACTCAGGATCTGAAAATATTCCAAGTTGTCTAGTAAAGGTGCTGTCAGAAAAGAGTGTTTTGGGGGAATCCTTTTTAGAATATTCTAATTTTCTGCAATGTCCTTTCTTCTCAGCTGAGCACATACTGGATTGGAAATTGGAGAATCTCCATCAAAACTCATGTTCCTTTTTCTAATAAACAGGTCTTGCTGTCTCTAAACCAGACCTGGTCATCTTTTTGGAGAGAATGAAGGACGCCTGGGATGTGAAGCGAAAAAAGACAGTGTCCATCCACCCAGGTAGGTGGGAATGAAGGAGGCAGATGACACAGGTGAGAGGGCCCAAGGTCCCAGAGGAAGCCAAATCTTAAGATGTCATTTGTGAAGCTCCCCTTCAGTGGAAAGAATGTGAGAAGTCCAAGTTTCTTTCTGTAGCTGTCACAGAGGGACAGTCCTGTCCAACTCATCCTGTGCTCCACATCCTCTAGGGACGGTCCTCCTGCTCAATGATCTGGGTCCCACTGCAGTGAGGGCCAACGTCCTCCCCCTGGACCTTGGGGGCCGCCCTGGTGTGGCTATTGTTCCATTGCCTCAGGGGCCGGGGAAAATCTGTGCTCTCTGCTGAAGAATTCTCCCTGAGGCCATTTTTAAAGTTCTGTTCTTGCCTCATGTAAGGAGTTTGTGAAGGAAGTGGTGGAGGTCCTGGAATTTGGGTCAGAAATCCCAGGGGCACTGGCGACAGCTGTCACACATTTTCTGCTTTATAATTTCTAATCCTAAGGAGGCTTCAAACATGACCCTACAAAGTTCAGACCTAGTAATTTCATCTCAGTACAAGGGACCTCCCTAAAGTGAGATACTGTCAATCTTGGTTTCATTTCAAAATGTCCTTTTGCTTTGTGTGAACTAATATTAGAAATTTCGAGTCTGTAGTCCCAAATTCCTTTATGTTAGAATAGTTTAATGTATATGTTTACCTCACAGAATTGTTAAATGAATTCATGCCTTAGGGGAGTTTAGAACATTGCCCACCATGTAGGAAGGTCACCATTGTTCCCTGATTTCTTAATGACTGTCATGTTATAACTCTGTCTTGTTGAGTCCAAAGCTGCCTGGGCCTGTTTTGTATGTTTTCACTTTCTGATTAGATTTTTGTCAGATTAGTGGTTTTAGTTGTAGCAGTGCTGATATAACGTGCTCGAATGAACTCCTTTGGTAAGAAGTGAGTTGTAGAGTTACTAGGTTCCCATATTTCAGGAAATGTTTGCTTCCTCAATTTCAGTTTACTTCAGGTGGAAAGTAATCATGAGGTTTGTTATCTGCCTTCCTCAGCATGTCTATCAAAGATGGTGTACTGTAATCTCAAATGTTGATTTTATACATCACTCATTCTGTGATATTTTACTTTTTTCTTGTTTCTTTCTTTAGAAATGGTTTTTTGTTGTTCTCTGTTTGATAGATTACAGCCTGTATATTTCCTGTAAGAATGGTAGCAATGTATTTATGATCTTATTAATTTTTCTGATATTATTTACATGCTTATTTATTAAATTTTTTGTTAGAGCTATTGATGAATGATTCTAATACATTGTCTGTGAAATTTTCCTGCCCTACAACACGTATTCCAATGATTCAGAATGCTTGCTGTTCATGGGGCCACACTCATGGTGGAAGCTGACTTCTACAGAAGGATTCTTTTCAGTAGTACATCTGTGTAGTGTTCACAGTTCTGGATACATTGTCTCTTATTCTCATTTTACAATTCCATAACAATGCTTTTTTTTATGGTAGTTTCCTCAAATTTAGTTACTTACATTCTTGGTTGTTACTTAGATACTTCGAATGTCAATGACAGTTTTCACCTCAGTCCGTGTAAGGCAGTGGGTGGTTTGGTTCACATACCGATCAGGCATGTCTGTTTATGTTAACATGTGCGTTGTTGTCTGTATCATTTTACCCAGACTTCATGCGTGACTCATCTTGTTTATTTATTTATATTTTTTGTTAGTGGTCAGTACTTTTCTTATCCTGCGTAGTTAAGTAGCTGTGGTAATAGTCTTCATTTCACATCTATTTACTGATGATTTTGTGTTCTCTGTGGGAGAGAACCACTTTTCTGAAGTCCAGATAATTTTTGAAATGTTTTATAATCGTATCTGTTTTAGATATTATTTTTCATTTTCTATTTTGATAAAGTCCTGTGACTAAAATTCTACCCTCTACAGTGCAGACGTGTTAAGTATATTCACATTGTTGTGCAATTGATCTCTGGAAATTTCCATCTTGCAAAACTGAGCGAGTACCTATTATACAACCACTTCGTCATTTCCCTTCACCCCAAGCCCCTGGCTACTACCCTTCCTTTTGTTCTGTGAGGAGGACTGTATTAGGTGACTCACAGAGGTGGACCCTTATAGTATCTGTGTCTTTGTGATTCATGAGCTTTATGTAAATGTCCTCAAGGTTTGTCTGCGCTGTGTCAGGTGAGAGCATCTGTTTCTTTTTGAAGGCTGAATATTCCATTGTATGTATATGCTACATTTTCTTCCCCCGTTCATCTATCTATCGATGGCCAGTGGCATTGCTTCCAGCTATTACAGGCTTTTGTGAACAATGCTACAGTGTGCATGTGTGTGCACACGGCTCTTGCAGAGCCTCCTTTGAAGTATGTTGGAAATGTGTCCAGAACCGGAATGGCTGCATCATAGCACAGTTCTATTTTCAATCTTTTGAGAGACCTTCATATTGTTTTTCATACTGTTTGCACCAATTGATATATTTTATCCAACCATTAATAGTGTCCAATTTCTGTACATTTTTGCTAACACTTGAAATTTTGTGCTTCTTTGTTAGTGGTCTGCTTAATTGATGTGAGGTGATATGTCATTGTGTTTTTTTAAGTAGCGGGTACAAACGTTTATGTTTGTATAGGCATAACAATCCTAGAAACATATGAAACTGACATCTGATAGTTCAGAGAAGCAGAAGTCTGAGTATGACCTTTATGTTAAGAGCAGTTTTAGATTCACAGCAAAATTGAGTAGAAGTTACAGAGAATTCCCACATGCGCAGCCTTCCTCTTATCCTCGTCACCTCCTCCCCCTAGCGGCACAGTTATTACAGAGATGAGGCTATATTGACACATCGTTGTCACCCAGAGTTCATAGTTCACCGTGGGGTTCACTGTGTGGCTATCCATTCTGAGCATGTGGACACATTTATGATGACATGTGTCATACAGAGTAGTGTCATAGCCCTGAATATTCTCTGTGCTCTGCCTGTTCATCTCTCCCTCCCCTAAACCCCGGCCATCAGTGATCTTTTTACTGTCATTTTTCTTTTTCTAGAATGTCAAGAAATTTCTAGAATTTCTTTTTCTAGAATTTACTGTCATTTTTCTTTTTCTAGAATGTCATAGCTGGAATCATACATTATGTGGCCTCTTCAGATTGGTTTCTTTCACTTACTATGTATCTAAGTTTCCTCCACATCTTTTCAAAGGTTGATAGCTTCTTTCTCTGTAGCACTGAATAATATTCCGTTGTTGGTATGTACCACGTTCACTCATCCATTCCCCTCTTTACAGACATTTTGGTTGCTTCCTAGTTTTAGAATTATGAATAAAGCTACAGTGAATGTGTACGTGCAGGCTATTGGGTGGATAAACGTTTTCAACTCTGTGGGTGACTACTGAGGGAGGAGCACAATTGCGTGATCATATGGTGAGAGGATGTGTAGCTTTGTACAAACCACCAAACTGTACCCCAGACACTGCAGCATTTTGCGTTCCCACCCGCAGTGAGTGAGAGTTCCTGCTGCTCCACGTCCTCACCAGCACTTGATGTTGTCCATGTTCTGGGTTCTGGCCCCTCCTAATAGGTGTGTATGGTGTTTAATTTGCTGTGTGTTTAATTCTTGTTGTTTTCATGTGTATTTTCCTGGTGACGTATGATGTGGAGCATCTTTTTATATATTATTTTGCCTTCTGTATATCTTGTCTAGTGTGGTGTCTGTTTAGGGCATTGGTCCATTTTTTAATCGGGTTGGTAGTTATCCATCAATATGAAGACTTCTTTGTGTGTTTCACATAGTAGACCTTTACAGGTATTTCTTTCACAAATATTCTTTCCCAGTTTGTGGCTTCTCCTTTTGTACTCTTGATGAGGATGACTTGTTTGTTTTTGCTCTGTAATATTTGGTTTCAAACGTGGGAGTTCAGAACTTGATATTACGGATTGCAAAAACAAAAACTTGGTTAAAATTTCCCTTGATAAAAATCTGAAGTGTATGAAATCAAGTTTACTTTATATTTAATCACATTTAAATTCCAATTCCAGCTGTGGGCTCTTTCTTGGAATAAACACGTGTTGATAGAGAAGAGTTTGCATATAAATTTTTTGACAATATTATGTCAACTCAAATGAAATTTTTTAATTCATTCTTAATTGTACAGCTCTTTCTAAGATGGCCTTTTTTTTTTTCAAAAATTTTCCATTATTTTGGTGTTTTTTGCATTATAAAAAAATAAAGGTGGCTGGTTAGCTCAGTTGGTTAGAGCGTAGTGCTGGTAGCACCAAGGTTGCCAGTTTGGTTCCCGCATGGGCCACGATGAGCTGTGCCTGCCTTAAAAAATAAATAAATAAAATATGTTTTTGTTACAAAAATTGAAACAGTAAAAAGATATTCAAATTTTCATTGTGGTCCAAAATGTGGTCAACCATTTTATTTATTTTTTTGTTTATTTCTGTTATTAAAGTATAGTTGATCATGCAATTTTATATTAGTTTCAGTTGTACAACATGGTGATTCTTCATTTACGTATCTTAAGGGATCACCACCCCGAGTCAAGTACTCATCTGTCACCTGAGAAAGGTATCACGATATCACTGACTATATTCCCTCTGCTACATTACATCCGTGCCTTACTCATTTCATAACTAGATGTTTATACCTCTCAACCCCCTTCACCTTTTTACCCTTTTTATGGCCCTCTCTTCTCTGGCAGCTATCAGTGAATTTTCTGTATCTGTGAGTCTTTCTGATTTGTTTTGTTTGTTCGCTTTTAATTTTTAGATTATACATAGTAATGAAATTGTATGCTATTAGTCTTTCTCTGTCTGACTTATCTCACTTAGTATGCTGTAGGTCTTTCCATGATTTTGCCCCTGGCAGCATTTCCCTCTCTATTTTTTTTTGGCTGAATAACATTCCATTTTGTGTATTTATCACATCTTTATCCATTGATCTATCAACGGACACATAGATTGCTACTTCATATTGTCTACTGTAAATAAGGTTGTATTGGATGTAGGATTACATATATCTTTGCAAATTAGTGTTTTGGTACTGCTTGGATAAATGTCCGGAAGTGGAATTGCTGGGTCATGGTAGTTGTGTTTGTAATGTTTTGATGAACCACCATAGTGTTCTGCTGCACCAATTTTTATATAAATATAATTGTTATAGCGTCTTAGTGAATCGATCCTTTTATTATATAATGTTCTTTTGTTGTAACAGTTTTGACACTTACTGTATATTTCTGTAATGCTTGTTTGGCCACTCGTGCTTTTTATTGGTAACCATTTGTATGGAATACCTTTTCCTATTCTTTTAGTTATGTCCTATGTCCTCACATGTAATGTAAGTCTCTTACAGGCAGCATGTGTTGGATTTTATTTTTTAATCCATTTAGCCAACTTATGTCTATTTATTGGGGGCGTTTTATGTTTTCATTTAAACCAATTAATGAGAGGAAGGGACTACTATAACCATTTTAGATTGTTTTCTGCCCTTTTTGTAGCTCCTTTGTCCCATTTTTCCTCTCTCAACTATGTTCCATTTTCTTTCTTTGAATTTTTCTTGGCAGTGACTTGCTTGTGTGCCTGATATAGCTATTATATTGTGGTTACCATGGGGGTAACTTAAAATATTTTAAAGTTATGAGAGTGTATTTCGAAATCTTGGTCAGGTTATTAATAGCTCTGTTCACTTAGGGCCAGTGTCTGGAGATTTAGTTTGTTCGTCTGATTGAACCATGTTTTTCTGTTCCTTTGTATGCCTTGTGATCTTTTGTTGAGTTTTAGGGGAAGAAACAGCCACCATCCCTGACTTTGTGGACTTGCTTTGTACAGGATGACACATGTAAAAGGCAGCTGTGCTTGAAATTCTGAGGCCTGTTAAACCGGTTCTAGGGATGTGTGTTCGCTTTGTTTTTGGTTTTCCCCCCCTTCTTCCGCCTCCCGTCCCCACCCCCCCAATCCGCTTCAAGCCGTGGTTTCTCAGGCTAGTTGTGTAGGACATCTCCCTGGCCCATGCTGGTATTGTGAGCCTTGTGCTCCCCCCGGCTGAGGCTGTCAGTCACCAGTCACCGGTCACCGGTGGGCGGTCGGCCGCTCACAGCAGCTCTCGCCAACTGCCGGCCGCTCACGATGGCTGCTGGCTGTTCACTCTGGCTGCCGGCCACTCGTGACAGCACACCAGTCCACGGCAGCACACAGCAGCGCATGGCAGCTCATGGCAGCTCATACCAACCTCTGGCTGGCTGCTCACAGCAGCCCAGCTCCAGGGAGGGCTGTTGTTTACAATCTTAGCTGTAGAGGGCGCAGCTCACTGGCCCATGTGGGAATCCAACCGGCAACTTCTGTTGTTAGGAGCACGGTGCTCCAACCACCTGAACGACCGCATCCTCTGTTTTTTGTGCATAATTTTCCATTTTAAAATGTTTTCCGTTTCTTGTTTAGAGGCAGTGGTATCTTTCTATTCTTGATGTTTGTCTTCAATACTGTAGTCTTTGTGGTCTTTGAACAATTAATCACCTTTTTTCTTAGTGGCCACCATAATGCATTGACAATGCACTGCCATTCCCTTAGCACTTGGTGTCATGCAGAGGATAAACGAGTCCCTCAGGCAGCTGCAATGAAGGGACACCATTGGACACACAACATGCTCAGCTATTTCCCTCCTGAGAAGAAACTGGGAATTGGCGTTTCTCACAATATTGCCATGGTGTGCCAGGGAGGGTTAGCAGCTTATCAGCAAATATAAGCAACTTTTCTTCCCTCTTTGATGTGAGTGTTTCTCTTTTTATACTTTCCTGGGTATGTTGTGAACTCTTAACTCCCTTCTGAAATTATCAGTGCTCTCCACAAAGGAGTGAGGTTTTGGTGCTTGCTTTTATGCCATCTTCCGAAGTCCTATAATCAGTATTAAATTCGTGCAGTACAATTTACCTGACTGTAGAAAGAGTAATAATTTATTTGGTGCCTTGCAGTTATGCCTTTGGAAGATACCCAGGGCCTGTTGCCAAAATCGGACATAGAAGATTCATTCCACAGAATGCTTCTGGTAAGATATGGAAGGTGTGGCCTTGAGTAGCTACCCTTAGTGAAAAAGTGGGAATGTCAGGGGGAGTGTGGAGGCCCAAGGGATATTATGATGGACATAACCAAACTGGGACCATTACTCATAGTAAAATCCCTGTTGCTAAAAGACATGAAAGATATAAGATGTCTTGGAAAAACTGTCACTGTACCTTTACAGCATAATGTGTTTCTGAATGTGAAGACAGAAAACAGTTTTATAAAGATACATATTCTGTATAAGAAAATGTGGAGTATCTGGGAAGTCCCCTAATGCATGGTGTGATAATCATTTGACTCATTTAAAATGTCAGATTGGATTACATGGAGCCAAAATTTCTAAATCCAGAGATATAAAAATGGAAGATAGAAATTTAAATGTCCTCAATCTAAAAATACCTTAACCAGGGATTCATTATTCTTTCACCCAAAGAGAATCCCTACTGGTTCCAAATTCTGTACATTTCCTGAACGTGGGAGGGTATGTATACAAGCATCATGGTTCCATAGGTATCATGGTGTAATTGGGAACTTTACATGTTTAATGAAATTAGAGCCCTCACTAAAGTCCTTTCTGTCTTCAATGATTACCAGAGTACGTGTAATGGAGAGAAAAGTTATCAATTCAGTGACTCTTGGAAAAACTTTCGAGAAGGGTCAAATCCTAATAAGCATCAGAGAACTCAGTATCCAGAGCACCATTGTACATGTGGGAGTGTCTTTGATCAACGCTCAAATCTTACACATGAGAACCGTCATATTATAGAGAAGACAAACGAATGTAAATGTAACAAATCTTTGAACCGATCTTTAAATCTTACTGAACATGAGAGTATTAATACTTGGGAGGAATCTTACAAATGTAATCACTGTGGGAGAGTCTTTATTCGATTACCCAGTCTAAACAAATGTAAGAAAATCCATGCTGAAGAGAAGACTTACAAGTGTAGAGAATGTGGCAAAGCCTTTATTCGGCGTTCACATCTTACTAGACATGAGAGAATTCATACTACAGAGAAACCTTACAAATGTGAACAGTGTGGCAGAGCTTTTACTCAGCGTGCACATCTTACTGTACATGGGAGAATCCATACAGGAGAGAAGCCTTACAAATGTGAACAGTGTGGCAAAGCCTTTAATGGGCGTTCACATCTTACTAGACATGAGATAATCCATAGTGGAGAGAAGCCTTACCAATGTAGAGAATGTGGTAAAGCCTTCTTTAGGAGTTCATGTCTTACTCAACATCAGAGAATTCATAGTGGAGAGAAACCTTACAAATGTAGAGAATGTGGAAAAGCTTTTATTTACCGTTCACAGCTTACCACACACGTGAGAATTCATACTGGAGAGAGACCTTACAAATGTGAGCAATGTGGCAAAGCCTTTAACCGGTGTTCACATCTTAGTCTTCATGAAAGAATTCATACTGGAGAGAGGCGCTACAAATGTACAGAATGTGGAAAAGCTTTTATTCACCGTTTACAGCTTACTCGACACATGCGAATTCATAATGGACAGAAATCTTAAAAGTGAAGAATTGGAGAACCCTGTTGGTGGACCTCCAGCTTCACTCAATATCTGAGAATGCTTACTGGGGTGAAATTCTACATTGTAATGTACAATGAAAGACTTGACCAAAATACTTTAGAAAACCCCACAGAATTCATGCTATAAAGTAACTTTAAAGATTTAAAAAAATGTAGGAGAGTGTGCATCGAAAATCAAATCTGAAATATCACAGAATTGACATTAGAAAATAGTCAAGAACACTCTCTACATATTACTTTAAATCAGAATGCTTAGAGAAAATAAGCAAAAGTTAAAAAATTTAGAAAACATTTTTGTTAGTATTTTTCAACTTAAGAAAAGGAGGGATGTTGGACAGGTGTAGTTACTTTCAATGTATTTGTATATATTGACATTACTTGACTTTTTCCATAAGGAAATAGATATTTATGTGAATCCACTATAAAAGTCACTTGACACTATATTTTTATACCTAGTGTGTGTGTTAATCATGGATTGATTGTTGCTGCCTCGAAAATCTGAAAGCCCTTGTATGTTGGGTGGGTTTCACTCAGATCCTTTTCCCTGGAAGGCTGAGGGCACTGTAATACACAATGTAGGAAGAGATCTAAATGGAGATGCTGTTTGGTTGACTTAGAACATTGATATAAGTCACCCTGCAGTAGGTTTTCAGGGCACCATTCTCTGCATTAATGTAAGAAGGAAACATTCTGAATTTTAACTAATTTTACCAATTGTTCTTGAAGGAAAATAGGTAGCAGTTCATTAAAATCCTGATGCGTCTTTGTAGTAGCCAAAAGATAGCAGTCGTTGAATATTATTTGATGTACTTAAAATAAAGAAGTCTCCAGAGATACCTGAGAGAGTATAAACAACTCATCCATAAGTGCATAATTATTGTGCATCCCTATTTCCTAAACAATGAACCTCAGTCTTCAAACCCATGGAAAACGGAGCTCTAAGATTGTTACATCAGAAGAATCAGAATGCTTCTTAAATACTTGTTACCTGTATTTTGTCCATGGGTCCCACAGGTAGTTTGCCATGCTTTATTTAGACTATGTGTGGACTTAATATTTTTAATAATAAAGGCAAAATGTTTTTTAATGTACTAAATCTGATGTGTAGTTAATGACTTGTTATCGTGCCACCAACTTTAACCTCCTCCACCTTAGTCACAGTTGTAATCGACAATTCAGTATTTGGTGAAGCAGTGGAATGACAGCAGTAAGAATCCCTTTTCCCCATGGCCTTAATGTGCAAATAATGTGAGGCTATTTTCCCCATAATTTATATATTGTACTCTCTTCAATGGTAACAATAAATGTGATACAGTAGTGCTGTAGAGAGTTTAGCTAAACTACCGTATTGCTGCCTCAGAATCCATGTTGTGTACCCAAGTTGCCTTGAAGTGACACTGGCCCCTCCCACTAGTGCATACACTAGACAGCAGGTCACAACTCACAAGTGAATGTAAGTTCCTGATAGGACTTCTCCAGCAGCCCCTGTGAGCAACAGTGTCCCCCGCCTCTGAGGGACTTCACCTTGTAATACCCCCGAGACACATCCCTGCAAAGCTTACCAAAACCTTGCTGTTTTTTGTTTCAATTGACCAGTCTTGGCTTAGTTTGAGAACCCCAAATCACTTCGTCCATGAACCCTAATAAAGGCATGTGCCCTGGGTCATGCCCTTCTCTGGTGCATCCTGCCTTGGCTTCCCCATGTGGCTTTTCCAGGTGTACTGTGTCCTTCCTCCAGGACCTGTGAGGATAAGAAACTCAGCTGTTTCAGTTTCCCTGTTATTTTGTTGAACTGCGGGCTCAGCATCCAACGAAGGAGCTCTGCTTAACAAATGCTAATGTATCAAAGTCACAAGAAATAAAATTGAAGCCGTACTTTGGTTCAGGTCTGCTCTACGTAGGCTTGCAAGGTGGGCGTGTCCGTGCACCCCACATCCCCCATCTGTATCAGAATTTGTGGGCATCTGTGCGAAAAGGGTGTCTGAGGACAGCATAGAACTGTCAGTTTGGTCTCCATGTAGGAGCTCATTGTCCCTGACTCCTGTGACTGAGGACAGGGGAGGGGGGCCTCTGTATTTCAGGGTCCTGCCTGTGAATGGAATGGTAACAGATGAAGGTCTCTGCTGGTGCCTTTAAATGTAGATTCTCAATATGCAGGTGTGACTCCCCATGTCACTGTATGAGGAGGAAGAAGAGATACAAATGGCAGGTTCTCAGGTATGTCATGTCCCAATTGAGGGGCTCTTACGGTTTTTTCCATTAATGTCATGTACTTAGAATTTGCAAACCTTTACTTCTTTGCTTTTGATGTTCCTTGTTAACCAATGTTTTCAACTAGTTTTTTTCCTCTTTTTCTTACGATAGTCAAGGCCAACTCTTTAGATTACTTCTTTCCTGTGTCCCAGGGCTTCTGTCCACTTCAACATCCTGACCTACATCTTCAACTGCTGACTTGCAACTACTTTTTTTTTTTTTAATTTAATCTCTTTGGTAAAATTTTCGTTTTGTTCTTTGTGTCTGTGAGTTCATTCAACAGCCTGTCTGTTTCCTTGCATCTCATTGAGTTTTTTTTTTGTTGTTGTTGTTTTTTAGAACTGCAATCTTGAATTGTCTGGCATTTAAGTCATATATTTCCATGTCTGGAAGTTCATTTTCTGGAGACTTTTCATTTTCTTTCTGGATTGCCTTATTAACCTTGGTTATTTGTCGTATCCAGCACGACATGAGCTGTGGGAAGTGAGAAGGGCAACGCAGGGCTAAGAAAAGACAGTAGCCAAGGATAGGGTGCAAGCGGGGCCAAGGGGCTCAAGCCTCAAGGACTGAGCCCCAAATCGGGCCAACGCATAGCTTTTATTGGTTAACTTCTAAGGAGGTAAAAGATTGTGAATCTCAAGATCTGTGTGTTACGTAGCCTGCTGGCTGTCTTTCCGAAAGTTCCCATTGTGTTCCAGCTTGTACTTTGCCTTCACACACACGCACATCTCCAAGGAATCCATTGAAGGGGAAGGACCAATATGATTCCATCAGGTCTCAGTTTGCTGAGACTTCCCCTCAAAGGAGCTTTTCCGATATCTCTCCATCGGGCCTCAGTTGGCTGAGGCACTCCCTTGTGAAATCCTGGGAAGAGCACGGGGGAACAAATGGTCTGGCAGCTGTAAGGCAACAGTTATTCGTAGCAATTAATAAATTATTCTCTTTCTGGGCATTTACAGGAATGGGTTCTGCAACAGTTTGATAGGACAAGGTCTTTTGCTTTCCAGTAGGTGCTGGTGGAATGTTTTATTTTCTCTCCCACTGCAGCCTTGTATTCTCTCTCATGCTGTAGCTTTATATTTTCTCTTGCACTGTTCTGTCTTCTCACACAATGGGGGGGGGGAGTTCCCCTGGAAGGTGGGCTTCTGATATGTGAGCAGGTTGCCTGGGTCTCAGGGCACTACCTCCTTGGGGGATATAGAGAGCTTCTGAAGTCCCAAAGCTCTTCCTGCAACCAGATTCAGCCTGTGTGTTTCAGTGGCTCTGTTTACTCCTGCAGGGATCCGCCCACATAGGTGGGGATGTTGGGGGTGGGGGTTGTGAGAGGTGGCGCAGAGCAATGGCGACTACCTGCAGAGTTGTCTTGCCCCTACAGCCCCCTCCCTTTTGCCAGAATTAATTGGTCTGTGAGTCCATGGCTGCGGGCTGCAGTTCTCAGAACTGCAAATATTCTGTTCTTTTGATCTGACACTGCTACTGTTCTGCGTCTAGCACTGGGAGGGGGCTGACCGGTTAGCTCAGTTGATTGCTGGTTCAATTCCCCCATGGGCCACTCTGAGCTGTGCTTTGCTTAAAAACAAAACAAAACAAAACCTATGCTAGCACTGGGAGGGTGGGTGTGGGGCCAGCTGGGGTGAGCTCTGGGAGGGTAGCGAGGGGTCGGCCAGGCTCCGTGCCTATGTCTTCCATCCTCTGCTAAGCAGTGAAGGCTTAAACTGCCATTCTCACCCTTTCTTCATGTTGGGTCAGCTGTGTTATATGTTGATCCCGCAGGCGGAACTATGGGCCATAAGGGGAGCACTAGCAGCCTGAATTCTTCCCTCTCCTGCGACTGTGGTAAGCTCTGGAATACAGGGAGCTCTGACCTCCAGTCTGCATCCTGAAGCCTGTGTCTCTGCATTTCCTACTTCCCTCCTCTCCTGCTCGCCTGATTTTTCCACCTTTAGATGGTTCCAATTGCGTGTCACAGGCTAGCCTGTGTGCCATGCAGGGAGTCATTTGTGGAATTATAGCTGTTCAATTTGTAGTAAATTTCAGGGGAGATTTCAAGAGGCACTCTTCACACCGCCCTTTCTGTGACATAAACCGATCTGCAACTATTAAAGGTGTTCCCTTCGTGACAGGCCAACACAGGAATGTGTTGATAGCCAAGATTTGCATTGGCGATGGGGTCGGGTCCTGGGATATCAGTGAAGGGGGACATTTCATGTTTAGCTCCTGTCTAGATGATCCATCAGCTTTGCTGGAGACCAGCATTCAGAAAATGCACGAATAGGGTAGAAAGAGAGTCCTGCTGTCTGGAATGCTAAGGAAAGACTTATTATTCAAAATAAACTAAAGGTGAGCAGATGGGAGTTACATGTGGCTTGAAATGTACTTCAAGAGGCTGTTTCCTTGTGATTAGATCCATATCCTAATTCCCTTTTCCCCAGTGATAACAGGATAGAAGATGGGTTCACCCATGTGCATCAGGCAGCCCACACGAGCTTGTCCCCTCACAGCTGGTGTTACCTTCATCCACTTGAGTCAGGTCCTGTATGCCCCATTCTTCCTCTATAATATTAACAGTTTTCCTATTTTCACTAAGAGTTTGGGGGATTTACTGAGTGTTGTGTATAAAGAATGACATTTACTCTGGAAACTCCTTTCTTCTGAGTTTATCTTTGCTTGTTGTTTGCTTTAGAAAATAAAGGCTTTGACCTTTGTTTATTAGAGTTTCTGGTTTTTACAACTAGAGGTTCTAAGTCAGGCCTCAGTTCTTTATATTTCCATTTTATTCCAAAGTCATGTCTGATATACTCTTCTCCATAATGTCATTGTATTATCAGAAGAAGAAAATAGAATGATACAGTTAATAGATGTTCATGTGTCTTAAAATTCTTAAGATACAACTCAGCACAATAACTAAATATTTTCAGTGAAGTACACACTAATAAATAATGCCTTTTATGAGTTTATGTCATTGGGTGTGTCCATAGTGTTTTTAAAATACAAAAAGCTTTATCCACAAATAGATGTATAATTTTATGCAATTGAAAAATATTTAATTTTAATGACATTAAAATTTTTCCACTGTGTCACTTTTTACCATGTACATAGTTACTTTTTAAAAAAGATTTTATTGGGGAAGGGGAACAGGTCTTTACTGGGGAACTGTACATCCAGGATTTTTTCCAAGTCAAGTTGTTGTCCTTTCAATCGTAGCTGTGGAGAGCGCAGCTCAGCCCTAGGTCCAGTTGCCGTTGCTAGTTGCAGGGGTCGCAGCCCACCATTCCTTGTGGGAGTCGAACCGGCAACCTTGTGGTTGAGAGGACATGCTCCAACCAACTGATCCATTTGGGAGCTCAGTGGCAGCTCAGTTCAAGGTGCCATATTCAATCTTTAGTTGCAGGGGGCGCTGGGCGCTTGGCGCTGCCCACCATCCCTTGCGGGAGTCGAGGAATCGAACTGGCAACCTTGTGGTTGAGAGGATGCACTCCAACCAACTGAGCCATCCGGGAGCTCAGCGGCAGCTCAGCTCAAGGTGCCGTGTTCAATCTTAGTTGCAGGGGGCGGAGCCCACCATCCCTTGCGGGACTCGAGGAGTTGAACCGGCAACCTTGTGGTTGAGAGCCCACTGGCCCATGTGGGAATCGAACCGGCAGCCTTTGGCGTTAGGAGCACGGAGCTCCAACTGCCTGAGCCACCAGGCTGTCCCCATAGTTACTTTTTAAAGATATGGGTGTGCATAAAATGTAAAAGTTTTTTGGTCAATTCATTTCGGCATCTTGTTTCCATTACTTCCCAGTTACAAAATCTGCTGTGATTATTCGTTTAGGATTTTCTCTGTGTATTGGTCTTGTATATATGTATCTTCCTTTTAAATAAATTCTAGGTCAGAAAAACTACATAAAATCTCAGGTTGTACCATTTGCTGGATATCAGACAAATATTCTTATAAAAGAAAAGCAATAATATTGTTCTCATAGATTAGTTTTTTGTTAGTTTTATGCATTAATTTACGAAAAACTGATAGAACAATGAGTAGTATATTAAATGTTCACAAAGAATTGTTCAGCCTTTTTGCTGTTATATAAGAACCTGTAATTTCAGTGACAGCCTCGGTTCAAAGTCATCAATGAATTCTTCCTATCAGGTTTTGCCTCTTTGATATAGAAAATGTGACTCTAGGACCTGAGGTATTAGCATGAGTGTCCAGCCTGTTAGAAATGAAGAACACACGCCTCACCCCACAACTACTGGATTGGAACCTGCATTGTAATAAGATCTCCAGTTCATTGCTGTGCACGTTATAATTTGAGAAATACGCTTCAAAGTCACCATGAGTTGCCCGTTTCGGATATATACACTCAGAAATATGTGTGCCTGTGTTGATGCTTTAATTACATATTTTATCTTCCCCAAAGTGTATTACCTATGGTGGGTTTTTACATGGATGCCGTTCGCTTTTTTCAGTTAGCGAAAATATTAGAGAATTTTACTGTGTTGAAATAATCTAGTTCTATATTTCAGGTCACTCACCTGAGTCAGAATCACTTCTCTTAACTCTGTGTTTTCATTTTTGGTCAGGTTTTGAACTGTGTTCATGGCCACTTGGTAAATGTGTTATTTACTGCAGGGACTGAGATATTGAGGAATGTGGCCTTAGAATTCTCTCAGGAGCAGTGGGAATGCCTGGGCTTCTCGGTAGGATTTGAACCTGGACCGTGATGTTGGAGAATTCCAGGAACCTTGTCTCCCTGCCAGAAGGATGTTTGCAGAAGTCCTACTCCACCCACACGGTTCAGTTTCTTTCATTTGTACAGTGTTTCTTGGGAGATTCTGCTTTGCATGACTGAATTTGTGACCCTCTTTTGAAGGAAGTTATTTGGGGTTTGTTGGTGTAAAATCTTCATAATGTTTTATATTGACCTTCACTTTCTCCTTTTGTGAAGTGATCTGCATCCTTCACTTTACATTAAGGATAATCATAGAAATTCATTGTCATAAAGTATTGTTGCCTACATCTTAAACCTCAATTTCCACCCCTTATGTTTGATTCCATATTAGTACTTTGATGTAGAGTTCAGATCTGTAAATTGAATATGCTTACTAAGCGCGTTATAAAGGGACTGTCAGTAAACTGGGGAAATTTTTTCTATATTCTTCTATAATGTCCTCTCTTCTCTACTGAGCACAATGCTGAGTGGAAATTATAGAGTCCCCAGGAAGAATCATGTTCCTTTTTTTCTGATAAACGTGTCACTGTCTCAAATCAAGACCTTGTCAATTTTTGGAGCGAAGAAAAAGCTGTAAAAAGGGAAGATACTCAGAACACACACTCGCTTCCACCCAGGTAGGTGGGAATGAACAAAGCAAATGACACAGATGACAGGGCCAAAGTTCAAGGGGGTGCACACCTTAAAGTGTGGTTTGGGAAGATGTGCTTCAATGGAAATGATTTTGAGAAGCCCAAGATTCTTTCTGTTGTTGTCACAGAGGAATGTATCCTGTCGTACTCTGATCCTACTCCTACATCCTCTAATACCTCTCCTTCTGCGCAAGGGACCTTCCAGCACATTCCCAGTGTGAGCCAAAGGCTCCCCATGGCCAGTGAGGGCCTTCATGGTCTCACTGTACTTTCATTGCTTTTGGAGGCCTGAGAAAATCTGCACATCTGGCGTTCCTACATGGAGGCCAAAATATGAGTTTCCCCTCCCCAATATTTGGGTTTCCTTGCCTGCTACAGATACCTGTAAATTTGCTACAATCTAGGGAGTGTGGGCTATACTGACTCCCCTATCAAACCCTAGGCAGAGCAGTCCCCCTGCCCCACACATGGAGGTTTCCCCATGGACCAGACCCTGAATCCATCCAGTTGACAGAAATGGCCCTGGGGTCCTCCCAGTGTTTAACCCTGGCCTCACAGTAAAATATCCTGGGCTACTCCATGAAGATATCGTTGATGCTATGCCCTGCCACAGACTGACTGACAATCTCTGGGGGTGGGATACAGGAGATGGTAGCTGTAAAACCACACGGGATGCCATCAGGAACTCCAGGCTTAGAATGACTTTGGTAACCATAGCTCATCAAACTTTCATGCACTTACAAATCACAGAGGATCCCAGAAAAACAGATTCTGGGGTCCCCACACTCATATGTTATACCTCCCCATGTGTGAGGTGAGACCAGTTAATTTGCCTTTTTAACAGCTACTAAGGTGGGTGCCTTAAGACCCCATTTCCAGCAGCATGAAGCCTGAGAAAGGAAGCTCACCTGAGTCCTGTACACCCAACTCTCCATCTCAACACAAATACTCGTTCCCAGTGAAGGTCACATAGCAGCTTCTCTAGAGAGGACATTCTCTGCTCACTGTGTGCCTCTTGAGAGGGGACAGAGAGGGCAGTGGTGTCTGAGTAAGGTTATGTGTAGAAACATTCACTCATTCAGGAAAGCAGTGTTAATTGAGGACGACTTCCTCTGAGAGCTCCTAAGAAATAAACTTTTATGTCCCACAGATGTTTCCCATTTGAGGAGACTTTCCCCACCAGCAGTGGAGCAGCTTACTCTGTGCCCATGTGACCTCTTCCTTGTGTTCACGTCTCCATTCATTCCCACTTGTCTGGATTTCCCCCTATTTTCCCCTCTCTTTACAGGTCCAGGGCTTCGTTCCATGTTGCAATGTAGAGATCAAAATTAGCTCAGAAGAGATTTCAATTTATAAAGAAAAATGGAACATGATATGCTGTGCTTTTCCAGAACACATTCACAGCACATTATCCAGCTGAGATGAAACAATGTTAGCGATGGGTCTAAGAAAGTATTTCAGAAATTGCTCAACTGACTGTCTCCTTAAGTTTGCAGAGAGCTGGGTCTCTCCAACAACTACTGAATCAAAAGCATGCAGGTGAAACACAGAATCAGGTGTTCCTAACTTTTCCATAAGGTTTCCTGACTCCTAACACCACTCATCCGGCACTAATCAAGCATGAAATGTGCAGAAATCATGATGAGGGGAAAGTCTAGAGTCCATGAGGAACACTGCCTTCCAAACCAAAACAGCTTCAGTGGCTCTCTCACAAACTGATTTGAAATGCAGGCAAGGAAGTCAGTGGCCCCCAAGAAACTCACAAGGGAAAACGCAGAGATAACAGAGTTACCGATTTTTAGAGAGAAGCAGTTTCCTGCAGTTCTCCAACTTCAGGTCCCGGGCAAGGCCCTCTGAGCAGGGTCCAGGCATGCCTGCTTTTCCTGAGAGAATTCTACGGCCACATCCTTGAGTGTCAACCACCCCTGAGAGGAAAACACAGTTCACCCAGTGGACAAGGAGAGAGTTCATATTGTGACGGAAAAGTAGAGAATCAGAGCTATACAAAAATGAACCTGTCCAGAGCCAGTGTCTTGACTGATCCATGTTAGACAATTTTGAGGCATTTATATATGCCTATTTTTAATGGAGTGACATTGAAAGAATATAAGTTTAGGCACGTGAAAGTACAAGTCAGTGGCATTTAGTACATGTAGAATTTTGTACAAATACCACATCCACTTCTAAAATATTTTTATGGGACACAGTGGAAACCCTTTACACGAAGCAGTTGTTTCCCATTTCCCCCTTTTTGCACTCTCTGTAAACCACTAATACCCTTTGTATCTCTGTGGATTTCCTTATTTAGGACATTGCGTGTACATGGAATCGTGTGAAATGTGGCCTTCTGTGTCTGGCTTATTCCCATAGAATAATGGTTTTGGTTCATCCATGGTGTCATGTGCATCAGGAAGAAATTCATTTTTTATGACTGAAAAATCTATTGTACAACTATAACATTTTGCATTTATTCATTCATCAACTGATGGACATTTCAGTTGTTCCCAGCTTTTGTCTAATGTTAATAGTGTTGCTGTGAAGTTTGTGTGCAAATATGTGTTTGAATACCTGTTTTCTATTCTTTTTTGCACCAATCTAGGAGGGGAATTACTAGATAATATAGTTAAATTTGTTCAGCCCATGCCACACAATTTTCCACAGCAGCTACACCATTTCATCAATAATGTATCAGAATTCTAATTTCTCCACATCTTTAAATACGTGTTATTTTCCATTGTACTATAGTCATCTTAGTGGGATTCAAATGAAACTTCATTGTGGTTTTGATTTTGAATTTTCCAAATGAGTAATTTTGGTGAACATCTTTTTATGTGGGCTTTTTTGGTTTTGTTTTGTTTTGACCACTTGTATATCTTCTATGAACAAGTGTATATTTAAATTCTTCGCCCACTCTTTAACTGGTTTGTTTTTTATTTTGGTTATTGAGTTGTAGGAATTCATCAAATATCATGGATAATAGCAGACCCTTACCAATATGTGATTTGCACTTATATTCTCTGATTCGGTAGACTGTGTTTTCATTCATGCGATAGTGTCCTTTAATGCACAAAGAATTTAGATGAAGACCAATTTATCTTCATGTTTCTCTCATTTGCTATTGGTTTCATACCGAAAAATCCACTGCCAAATCCAAGGTCATGAAGATTTAACCTTAAGTTTTCATCTAAGAGTTTTATAGTTTTACCTCTTACAATTAGCTCCTACGTAGCTCCAAGGTCTTGCCTCAAATATAACCATTTTTATTTCAAACACCTGCTGAATGAGAGTCCCTAAATGAACACCAGTGTTTTTGTGAGATGGATATGCAGTGAATAAGGAATGTTTACTGTTAGAAAATTAGGTTTATTTTACATTTTAGAGCTAATTATGGAGTGACAGCAGAAGAATGGTGGTGTGAAAGGTCCCTTTGATTTCTCCCATGAAGTTACAACAAGTTGAATATCTACAATTGAACAAGGATTCCCTGTGCAATGCACATCTGAAAGAACCTAGTGTTGAAACATCTGAAAGAGGGCGAATCAGGCAAATGGGAGGAAGAGATGGGTGCTGCGGATGCAGCCCGGTCCTTACTGTGGGTCTCGTGAGAGAGGAGGAATCACACTGCAGACGCACTGTAGCCCTGACCATTCCTATCTGAATGATCAGAATTTAATAATGTCTGAACCCAGCAAATGGGGCAGAGATTTAATACACAAGTGTGACAGCTGCGTTCTAGTAGCCTTCATTGCCAGGCAGAAAACAAAGCCATGGGGCCTGGCTGCCAACCTCCGCCCTCCCAGAGCCAGCAGTAGGCCCCAGAAGAAACGGTGGTAGTGGGTGTCATATTACAAAGCAAATATCTACAGTCCTGAGAACTGGAGAGACAGTTCCTGAGGAGCAGACCAACACTGCAGCTAATCCCAGTGATAGGTAGAGATACACAGGTAAGGCAGCTGATCTCTGGAAGTCGCCATTACTTGGAGGAAAACAAAGCCACAGACACACCAGAGGTCTCTCCCAGCCCACCCTCCCCTACCCTTCATGGCTAATCCCAGTGGGGGCACCTGGTACACCTCAGATAGTGCAACACTGCTTCTGGCTGCATGGGCAGCACAGGGATTTCAGGAACTCAAACCCCATTGCCATCCACATTCTCCCATGGGGTTGGTGCCCTCCTACTGAGGTGACCTGGTCACAGAGGGGAAGCCCACCTCCCGGGGGAATACAAGGCATTTTGCACTACCTAGCAGAGAACCAAGAAGCTGGAGGTGTGCAAGAGGAAATAAAACACTGTGCTCCCACACCACATACTGGAAAACAAAAGAGAAAGACATATTCTTATCAACCTGGTGCAGAGGTCACTCTCATAAATGCCATGGCAGAGAAATAATCCATCAAATACCAAGAAAATCCAGGGTAACAAGACAGCTCAGAAAGAAAATGAAAAATCTCCAGAAAATAAGACATGGACATATATGATGTAATTGACAGAGAATTCACGATTGCAGTTATGGAAAAACAAGATGCAAGAAAGTTCAGGCAGTTTAATGAACTCAGAAATAAAATCAAGGAAGAAATGGAATACTTTACCAAACAGATTGAAATTTTTAAAAAGAACCAAATAGAAATTCTGGAGCTGAAGAACTCAATAAAGAAGATGAAGAATAAAGAAGCCAGCTTATGAAACAGAGCTGACGAGATGGAGGAAAGAATTAACTGATTTCAAACAGAAAAATCTGGAGATGATGGAAGAAGAGAGAGAGAAAAAATGAAAGAACTCTACAGGAACTACCGTGTTTCCCCGAAAGTAAGACTGGGTCTTATATTAATTTTATATTAATTTTTGCTCCAAAAGATGCATTAGGGCTTATGTTCAGGGGATGTCATCCTGAAAAATCATGCTAGGTCTTATTTTCAGGGAAACACGGTATCGGGCTCTATCAGAAAGAGCAATATGAGAATAGTGGATATACCAGAAGGAGAAGAGAGGGAGAAGGGAACAGAGAGCCTATTCAAACATACAGTCAGCGAGAACTTCCCGAAGCTATGAAAAGAACTGGATCCTCAAATCCAAGACACCGGCAGGAGAGCCAATTATCTCAATTCAAAAAGGCCTTCTCCAAGGTACATTATATTAAAACTGTCAAAAATTAATGACAAAATTAATTCTCAAGACAGCCAAAGAAAAGGAGATGGTAACCTATAAAGGAATTCCTATTTGATTATCATCAAATTTTTCGGCAGAAACTCTACATGCTTGGAGAAAGTGTAATAAAATATTCAAATTATTAACACAGAAATTACTGGCAAAGAATAATGTATTGAGCAAAGCTGTCCTTATATATGAATAAGTAATAAAGACCTTTCCAGACAAACAAAAGCTGAGGGAATTTTCTATTACAAGGCCTGCATTACAAGAAATACTGAAGTGGGTTATTATACCTGAAACTAAAAGACAAAAGTACGTAAAATTATGAGTTAAGATGCATAACAGAAGCGGGAAATGGCAACCACTCTTCAGAGTAGGACACTATACACTTAAATATAACATAAAGGTTAAAGGAGGTAAAAATATTTTTTAAAAAAGACTAGAAGACAATAGTGACTACAACTTGAAAATGAATTCACAGCATAAATAGGGATAATTTGTAACAAGAAAAACATAAAAGGGAAAGGGGTAAAGGTCTGAATTTGCAAAAGGGAATGGAGATAAGATACATGCAGAAAAAATGGACTACCAAATATAGATATTTTATCTATCTATATCCATATCTGTATCTATAGATATAGATGTTATAGATATGAAACTTTCTTTTACATAAACTTAATGGTAACCAGACAAATAAAACATGCAGAAGTGACACAAATGACATTTAAAAAAGGAAACATAGGAATAATCATAGAATACGACCAAACTAAAAATAATGGAAAGAAACACAAGGGCAAGGAAACAATGGAGACATCGAGCTACCAGAAAACAAAAGATTAAATGGCTATAGGAAATCCTCATATATCAGTAATCACCCTATGTAAATGAACCTGTGTAAATACACCCTGTGCAAATGAACTGAACTCACCAATGTAAAGGCACAGGGTGGCAAATTTAATTAAAAAACAAAACTCAACCATATGTTGCCTTCAAGAGACACACCTTAGCTCCAAGGACAAATAGAGACTCAATATGAAAGGGTGGAAAAATGGTACTCCAAGCAAATGGCATTCAGAGGAAAACAGTTGTAACCATACTTATAGCTGATGAAACAGTCTTCAAGGTAAAAAAGATAAGGAGACAAAGATGGGCATTTCATAATAATAAAGGGGACAGTACACAAAGAAGACATAACATTTATCATGTATATGCTTCTAATCATGGAGCACCAAAATATACAAATTAACTACTAACAGAACTAAAGGGAGAAACTTAATAATGCACATTTATAGGAGGGTAGGTAAATACACCATTCTGATCATCCAAACAGAAAATCAATAAGGAAATAATTGGCCTTAAATGACACATTAGACTAATGGACCTAAGCCACATTTACAGAGCCATTCACCCCAGAACACCAGATTATACATTCTCTAGTGCACATGAAACATTCTCAAGGATAGACCATATGTTGGGACACTAAACAACCCTCAACAAATTTAAGAAGATTGATATCATACCAAGCATATTCTCTGACCACAATGTTTTGAAATTGGAGATAAACTGCAAAATGAAAGCGAGAAAAACAGAAGGATGTGGAGATTAAACAACATGCTACTAAAGAACAACTCGGTCAAACAAGAAATAAAAGGACAGATCAAAAGATACATAGAAACAAATAAAAAGGAAAATAGAACATACGAAAATTTGGGGGATACTGGGAAAGCAGTGATTAGAGGGAAATTTATATCATTACAGGCCTATCTAAAGAAACAAGAAAAGTCCTAAATAAACAATGTAAAAAGCTAGAAAAAGAAGAACAAATTAAGCCCAAAGTCAGCACAAGGAAGGAAATAATAAAAATTAGAGCAGAATTAAATGAAATAGAGAATAGAAAGACAATAGAAAAAAATAATGTGGCTAAGAGCTGGTTCTTTGAAAAGATTAATAAAATTGACAATCCCCCTGCCTAGATGCACTAAGAAAAAAAAAATAGAGAAAAGACACAAAAGAATCAGAAATGAAATTGGAGAAGTTATGAAGGTTACCACAGAAATACAAAGGATCATACAAAAATACTGTGAAAGACTATATGCCACCAAATTCAATATACTAGAAGAAACAATGTTTCTTAGAAACACATGACTTTCCTAAACTGAATCATGAAGAACTGGAGAAATTTAAATAGACTCATCAACAGTAAGGAAACTGAAACTATCATCGTTCAAAACCTCCCCCAAAACAAAAGTGCAGGACCGTATGGCTTCACAAGTGAATTCTAGCAAACATTTAAAGATGATTTAATATCTCTCCTTTTAAATGCTTCCAAAAAATTGAAGAGGCAATTATTTCCTATCCCATTTTATATCGCCAACATTAGCCTGATACCAAAACTGGGGAAGGATAACAAAAAAAGAAAACTACAGAGCAATATCTCTGATGAATCCCAGATGCAAAACTCTGAAACATAATACTAGCAAATTGAGTACAACAATTCATTAAAAGGATTATATATCACAATTTAAGTGGGGCTCATTCCAGGGGTGCAAGGATGGTTCAACATATGCAATTCGATCAATGTGATACTCCACATAAGCAAAATTATGGATAAAAATCATATAATGATATCAATACACACAGAAAAGCATTTGGCCAGATACAGCATCCATTTAAGATAAAAACACTTAGTAAATGGATATAGTAGGAAAGTACCTCAACATAATAAAGGCCATATACGAGAAACCGTCAGCTAATGTCACACTTTAAGATGAAAAACTGAAAGCTTTTCCTCTAAGGTCACTCACAGGACAATGATGCCCTCTGTTACCACTGTTAGTCAACATAGTATTGGAAATCCTAGCCAGAGCAATCAGGCAAGAGAAAGAAATAAAAGGCATCCAAATTGGGAATGAAGAAGTTTTTGCAGATGACATGATTCTTTATATAGAAAACGCTGAAGACTCCAACAAAACACTATTAGAAAAAATACACAAATACAGTATAGTTGCAGGATACAAAATCAATGTACAAAAATCCATTGCATTCCTATGTACTAACAATAAAATTCCACAAAATGAAATGAAAAAAATATTCTTTCACAATTGCAACAGAAAGAATAAAATACCTAGGAATAAAATTAACCAAGGATGTGAAAGACCTATACGCTGAAAAGTACAAGACATTATTAAGAGCAGTTGAAAAAGACACAAAGAAATGGAAAGATATTCCATGTTTATGAATTGGAAGAAGCAACATAGTTAAAATGGCCATATAACCCAAAGCAATATACAGATTTAATGCAATCCCCATCAAAATCCCAGTGGCAATTTGAAAAGCAAAAGAGCAAAAAAATCATCAAATTTATATGGAATCACAAAAAATCCCAAAGAGCCAAAGCAATCCTGAGAAAAAAGATCAAGGCTGGAGGTGTCACACTCCCTGGCTTCAAATTACACTACAAAGTGAAAATAAAACAATATGGTATTGGCAAACACACACACACAAAGACCAATGGAACAGAATTGAGAACCCAGAAATTAATTCACATGTATATGGGCAAATAATTTTGCAAAAAGGAGCTGAAAGCATGCAATGGAGAAAAAGCAGCCTTTTCAATAAATGGTGCTGGGAAAATTGGGAAGCCCCATGCAGAAGAATGGAACCAGACTGCTATCTGTCACCACACCGAAAATTAACCCTAACAGGATCAAAGACCTAAATAAACGACCCGAAACAATAAATTGCATGAAAGAAAAGATAATTACTGAACTTATGGATGTTGGGTTTAGAGAGAACTTTACGAATTTGACCTTACAAGCAAGGGAAGTAAAAGCAAAAATAAGAGAATGAGACTATATCAATGGAAATAGCTTGTGCACAGCAAAAGAAACCATCAACCAAACAAAGAGTCAACCAAGCAAATGGGAGAAGTTTGCAAACTAAACCTCTGATAAGGGACTAATATCCAAAATATATAAAGAATTCATACAAAAAAACAAACAATCCAATTAAAAAATGGGCAGAGGACCTGAACAGACAGTTTTTCCAAGAAGATATACAAATGGCCAATATATATATGAAAAGAAGCTCAACTTCACTAGCTATTGGGAAAATGCAAATCAAAACCACAATGAAATACCACCTCACACTTTTTAGAATGGCCATTACTGACAAGGCCAGTCATAACAAGTGTTGGAGACGTTGTGGAGAAGAGGGAACCCTCATACACTACTGATGGGGACGTAAATTGATACAGCCTCTATGGAAAACAGTACGGAGGTTCCTCAGAAACATTCAGAATAGAATTATATGACCCAGCCATCCCTATTCTGGGGATCTACCCCCAAAATCGAAAACATTTATCTGCAACGACCTATGTACCCCTATGTTCATTGCAGCATTATTTACAGTGGCCAAGAAATGGAAACAACTGTAATGTCCTTCAGGAAATGACCGGATAAAGAAGATGTGGTACATTTTGTGGTAAGAAAGGTGAAATGCAGCCATTCTCGAGAACATTGATGGTGCTTGAGATTATCATGTTAAGTAAACAAAGGCAGAAAAAGTAAAGAAGTATATGATTTCAGTCATGTGGGTTATAAAACTGAAAGAAACAAACAAAAAAGACAAACAAATAAACAAAAGCTCATAGACAGAGACAAGAGTTTAGTGGTTTCCAGAGGGTAAAGTGATGGGGGGAGGTAAAAGAGGGTAAATTGGGTCAAATCGATGGTGATGGAAAGAAATTTGACTTCGGTGGTGAACACACAATGCAATGTACAGATGGTGTATTACATGATTAGACATTTTAAACCTATATAAGTTTATTAACCAGTGTCACACCAATCAATTTAATCAAAATAAAACTAATTATGTGTTAAAAGCCCTCTCTATCCCTTAGTTCTAAAACTGAACTTCCCACTCCGTTATAAATTATTCCTGTTTTGGAGTCAGAAAGACACTGATTCAGTTGTTTAACTTCAAATGCCTTTATAAAATCAGGCAAAGCCAGTTTTCACTATCAGTCTTCTTTTCCAGAGTTTCTTAGGCATTTGTTCACATTGATGTATCAGTACACATGTAGTCTCTTTAATCCTGGTTTATAGAGCTGAAAGGGCACCAGATGGGGCCCCTAAATAATCCTTACTGACCAACACTGCTGATAGCACAGTCTACACCCTGTCTCTGATCCAGGACTGAGTATACATCCCTTCAGAGGATGATCACCTCAAAGCAGCCTCTCTCTTCCCAAGTTCCATGTCACTACCTTATCCAGAGACATGTAATTAGGGTGTCTATTATGTGAACAATAAATGCAAATAGTAAAACTAGTTTTCAACTTTTCAAGAGCATCATTTGTACCCTTAATAATTTTCAACTTGTAATATACAAGTTGATAGATCCTTTCTGGTCTGCTGGGGAAATTCTGAAATGGTGCTGGCAGGATTTGGGATCAACTAGAGCATAACTGTACATGCTACAGAAATTTCTAAAAGGTTACTTCCTGTAAAGGGCATTCTTTTGGTTTCCTTAGAACAGATACCAGTTTCTGAAACCTTTAAAGTGTTTTTCTTTTTTCCTAACATGTTACTGGTTTTATTATTTTAATGAAATGCTTGGACTCAAATAAATTGAAACTTTGGAAGACAAACTGCTCTTAGGCAAGCAAACAACCTACCCCCATCCCTCTCTTTTCCCAGGTTCCCAGGACTGAGCTCACTTCCCCTGAGCTCGGATGTTGCACACAGACTGACTTGCCATTTTTCTATATATGAAATCTTCCACCAGTAGGGATGAGAGAAAACATACTTCATAGAAGATGGTGACTGCCAGATAGTGCCCTAAAATTATTAAGGGTAGACAAGAAGTTGTTGGATATTCAATAATTTAGTTTACTTTCTTTAGGGCTCATCTTACAGAGAATATACCTCCCTACTCAATGCCCTTAAAAATATTGCAAAATTAATGATTCTTTAGATGAAAAGAAGTCTCAATGTCTTATCAAGACTATATATTTTACAAGCTTTGTTATCCACACCTGACAGAATATTCAGACAGAGAAAACAAAAAAATGCTAAAATACATTACAATTTTAAAATTAAAAAATAAACTTTCCAATTACTCTCTGAAAGAACATATCATGAATTTGAAATTACATTATATTTAGGTATTATTGACCTAAGTATATTATGATGGGAACAAGTTTATCTCAAAGGTATTTGAAGGTAATATATTTCAAATGTGGAATACAACAAATATTTTATAAACGCAATTCATAACAAATTTTCAAAAACCTGTTTCTTTTTTAAAAGCAATACTTAGTGACCTAAAGTATCACATGCCTTAGTCCTTCAAGTCTCATATCTCAGGTCTGGTGTTGAGACAGCATCGGGACTTGGGCCAGGGGTCGAAAAAAATGCCAGCTGGCCAGGAGGAAACCGAGACATGCCGACCACAAGAATGCCACCATCCCATCACCCCTGAAACAAAATGCAGAAGTGGCTGATTATTTTCTCCTGTCCAAACTTTTACTTCCATACAGATTTCTAACCACTGCTCCGCATGCGCAGTTGTTGAAGGTTTGACCACTCTACCATGTTCCTGGGGTGGCCATACTAACCACTGCACCATCTTGGCACCAGTTTGGAGGAGTGAACATGGTTACCAGGCAACATAGCAGTAAAGGAAACCCGCCTTTTTCAAAAAGCCCATTGTTTTCAAAGAGCCCACTTTTTCCTGCAAGCCCGTTTTTGTTCCGAACTTATAAAAGCAGCCAGGCAGAGCCAGCCCCCGAGTCAATTCGGAGGACATTTCTTTCCTTTGTGCTGCCAACCTTGTGCTCAAGCATAAGCTTAATAAAATGTGTCTGGAAAATTTTCTCAGGTTTCCCCTGGATTTCTATCTTGGGGAACCCAAGAACCCCAATGCTGGTTAAGAGTCTCCCTACAAAAATCTCTGGAACTGAGCCATGTTGAGTCTTGGCCTCCATGGCCAATGAGGAATAGAAAAGGAAATGCTCTTCTGTTGGTGTCAGTATGAAATTGCCTGTTCTACCCTGGGAGAGCTTTGTATTTGACATTCTAGTTCGTAATCCCCACAGACAACTGCAGTTCTTGCTTAAACTGCTTAGATTAATTCTAACTGCAGAGATGTCCCCGGATCCCATCCCCTCCTCACATCTACCCCCTCACCGAGATCCTAGTTCCCCCTGAGTTGCTTTAATCTTAGTAGCAGTACTCGCGTGCAAGCAGCAGGGAAAAACAGCTTTTGACCTAAACCGTTTTCAACGTGTTAAAACGTCTGAGATTCCAACACAAGTGACTCGTATAACTCTAAGCTCTTACCTTAAAACTGTTACACATAGCTGTTAGCTTTCTGAATGTTGGAGACCTCCACTTAATATTAGGTCTCAGAGACCTTGACTTACAGCACCATGTCTGCAAGAAAACAACAAAATATCTGTTGGCCTGCACCTGCAGACAG
Organism: Rhinolophus ferrumequinum; assembly: GCF_004115265.2. Classification (NCBI taxonomy): domain Eukaryota; kingdom Metazoa; phylum Chordata; class Mammalia; order Chiroptera; family Rhinolophidae; genus Rhinolophus; species Rhinolophus ferrumequinum. The sequence continues at coordinate 47,025,352 of NC_046298.1, read as the reverse complement.
AGCCAAACCTGTGATAATAGAAAACTCCGCAAAACAGGTACTGGCTTGCAGGCTGTCAACATTTTCTGTTTAAACAGTGCTACCCTGTCAGCGCAGCCCCTATAAGACCTTCCTCACCCCCTCCCTTGGGGCTGCAAGTCTCCTTTAGATGTGCAGCCCAGGCTGTAGCTATCATTGTTCAGCCCAATAGACTTTCTCTTAATAAAATAGACTTTCTCTTAATCAACTTTCTTAACTTGCCTGACTGTGCACATTCCTTTGTCGGCTAACCTATCATTTGGGGCAGAAACCAAGGAGGGTTTAGGCCAGAGAGTGCAGGATCGCCCCTTCTCTTTGTCTTCTCCCTCCCCCAGTCTTTTATCTGCAATCTGGCTACCCTCCCGCACCTGCTGTAAGGGCACCTGCTGTACAGACGACTTTCTTCCTTCCGTTGCTGACATCCCAGACAACATCAGGCCAGACTCTCACCCCGGGTGAGTGAGATCTCCTATTCTCTCCTCGGACCTTCTGACTCTCCAGTTTTCCGCAAATCCTAGCGCTAGGCTAGAAGGTTCCTCCAGGCCTGGGGGAGCGCTAGGCTAGAAGGTCCTCCCAGTCTGAGGACGCTCATTCTGAGGAGTGATCTCCCATCTCTGCATCTGTGGAGGATGAACACCAGGATTGGCTGAAGCTACCTCCTGTTCTTCTCCTAATAGGAGGCTCTCTCCCCACCCTTCTCACCCTATCTCTGCGAACCATGGGGACCTACCTCACTTTTGGTCCCTGCCAAATCTACACCTCTTGGTTGTCTCCTCCATAACTTACACGCCCTCGGGCTCAAAGGAGAGATCTGACCCAAATGACTTATTTTCTACTGTAACACAACTTGGCCCCAATATAAACTAGATAATGACTCTCAATGGCCAAAAAATGGGACCTTTAATTACACCACTCTCAGGTATTTAGATAACTTCTGTCACCGCAACGGAAAATGGTCAGAAATTCCCTATGTCCAGGCCTTCTTCACCCTTCGAGCTTGACCCTCCCTCTGCCAAACCTGCAACACTTTCCAAATTCTCCTAGCCCACTCTAAGCCTTCTCATCCTCCAGATAAAAATCCCTCCTTTGACCCAGCTGACGATCGGGCCCCTCTCCCTCCGCCCCACACCATACTCTCCCCTCAGCCTAAACCTTCTTCCTCAAACTCCAGCTCCTCATTTCAGGAGGACTGAGTTCTGTAAGTACTAGTTTATGTAACTTACTAGTTTTATTTGCCTCTGGTCTGTCTTTTCTGTTTTCCTTTGCCTTTTCTATTTGTGTCTTAGACACCAAGCTGATCGGGAGCTCTGTATCTATACCTTCTGTGAGCTCCCTAAATTGTGTATTTAAAATTGGTACACCAACTCTGTTTTCAGGACTTGACAAAAGTAAGTCTTAAAAGATTTCTCTAACTCTCAGTAACTTTCAAAGTCTCACAGATAACCTCAAATGTAACAAAGGGCTGCTTGAGCCTCTGCTTGAGGCTGATGTAACTGAAGAGAAAAAAAGAGGCACTTTTAAACCCAGGGGGCAAGTTCCCCCACTTCTTATTACAGCCTCCTGAAGTTGTTAGGACAACTGTAAGATTTTAGGTCCTCTCTACAATTGTTGGTGGTTCTGTTTATACATATAGTCTCTAAGGTCTATACTTGTCTGTATTTTATATATTTTATAATGTTTTTGCTTCCGGATGGTATTACCAGTTTATAATATCAGATTGGCTAAAAATAAAGAAATTAAGAGCTTATATTAATTAATAAAAACTAACTCAACTATTTTTCAGGATCATGTGATCTAAGGAAATAGTTGATACTAAAGCTGGTTTCTTGGTTTTACTAAGTTGTGTTAAATGATAAAAGTTATTAACTATTTAGGTATTTCAAAATAACGAAATACTGCAATATCAATTATTGGATAGGTCTGAGTTTATCTATTTCTGGCTTCTTGTCACAGGAATGTCAAAAGATAAATTAAGATCTGTTAATGAATATATAATGTATTTCATTACAAAAGCCTATGCTTTTGAAGGTTACAAAATACATTCCTTGATTTACCAGGGAAAGTGCTAATTACTTGCTTTTGGTTATCAATAAAAATTAAGGTTGTGAACCTAATACAAAATTTGAGTTGAGTTTTCTCTCTCTGCTAAGTAAAACAAAGTTTGTTAGACTACTGGTCTACTACTAATATAAAAAGTTTACTACCTAAAAAAAAAAAAAAAGATTATATATGCCATCACAATAATTTCTATGTTTATGTTATCTTAATCAGGTCCTTGGTTACTGAAAAAAACAAACAAACCTAAATCCAACAACTAAGTCTTGCTAATAGTTATATAAATTTCTATATTTTAGGACTCTTGGTGTTCATGTGCCCTTCTCATGTCAGATATAAGCAACTATAAAAAAATAATTTGACTGTTTTTACCAAAAACCTAGATAAGTTAGGGTAAATTCATTAAGCTTGGTCTAATATTTTCCCTCATCTGACAGGAAATTATAGTAATTCTGATCCATTGTTGCATCTTAATGAAAAGCCATAGAACCTAGAGAAGGCCAGGAAATTTGTTTAAATATCTTTAACAACCGAGGCAGGAAAAACAAATAGTAAAGGAACAGTGAGACTAGAGACAAGGCCAGAAACAGGCCAGACTTTTGGCCACAGTTATAGACAACCCAGGGCTGAAGCCACCTCAGGGCACCCCAGAAACCCCAGAAGAGGAAACGACTGATAAAAGGAGCCTGCTTTGGATATGGAGGCCCAGACCACTGGAGTAAGGAGTTTCCTGATCCTCCAAAGCCCCAGTGCAAACTAAAAGGGCACTGGAGGAGGGATGGCCCCCTGTTCTGAAGGGAGCAGGGACCAACTCCCTCCCCACAAATGGCTGTTATCACTGTTGGGCCTGAAGTTCCCAGCAGCTCCCAAGCTGTTCTCATCACAGGGGTGGAATTGTGGGTGACCCTTGACATGGCAGGTAAGCCTGTTAATTTCCTGATTAATATAGAAGCCATTTATTCTTTCTTGACCACTCACTCTGGACCTATTTATTTCCTCTAAAATCTACTCAGTTGTAAAAACAAAAAGCCCCTAGATTTGGGCTCCTTTTATTCAGCCTGTTCCTTACCATTGGCCTATGCCTTAGGCAGACTTAAAAGGGACTCTAAAATGTTTTGTCAGGAGACCTCTAAGCCCTAGCTCTAATTGCTGCCCATTGCTTTGGATTCTGACCTCAATTCTGTTATTTTCTACATTATTAACTTGGGAAAAAGTCCAGCAGGCACTCAAAATATAAGGACTGGCACCTCCCCCAGGCCAACTCCCCCACACATTACAGTCCCTTAAAGTTGTAAAGTTGTAAAGTAAGAACCAAGTACTGTTAAAAGCCTAGAGGGGGAGGGGTCTCTAACAGCCCAGCCAAATGGAAGGGACCCTCTCCAGATCTCCCAAGTGCCCCAAGTACTATCACACTGCAGAGTCAGCAGCTGGGTTCTCTTCTCTTTGAATCAAACCTGTTTTATTAAAGTCTCCACAGGACTCCCCAAAAGAAAGACTATTGCTTCTGTTCCTTTGAGCCAACTGAAGACCTGAAGCTCCTCTTGGAACAGACAAACCAGTCACTCTCTCAGGACTGATAAGCACTAATAACTAACCCCAGACTCCTGGAGCTGCTCTTTATTACCTTGCTCTTCAGAGCTCTAGTTTTCATCTTTACTTACACCCCACCAGGGATCCCCTTCTCACTCTTAGGGACCCTAGTTATAATCCCTTCTCTCCCCTTTACTCGTTCCTCTTCTCATTATCCTTGGGCTACTCCTATTTGGACCTAGCCTTTTTAACCTTCTTGTCAAGTTTATGTCTTCCAGAATCGAGTCTATTAAACTGCAGATGACTCTTGTACACGGCTTCCAGACCATCCGCATGAGGGACTCTATAACCACCTTCAGCCCCTTGGATCGGAACTTTGACTTCCAGCTCAACACCCCTAATTTAGTTCAGTCAATAGACGAGGCTGCCCGGATTTTCAGAGCCCAGTCATTCCAGCATCCCCCACTCCTCAGGAGGATCCGACCTCAACCTTCCTAGCCTTCTTAGTTTAGCCACAGAGGACTGACAGAGCCCCGGGCCCCCGGTTCCCTCCTGCCCCACAACAGCAGAGCCCGGCATAACTCTTCAGGTGGTAAGTAAGCCAATCTTCTTCTTAATAGACATAAGGACCACCTACTCTGCCCTCCCCAAATTTTCGGGGCCTACTCATCCTTCCCATATCTCCATTGTTGGGATTGACGGTCTTATCTCACAGCCTGTAAATACCCCTGCTCTAACTTGCTCACTTCATAACTTGGGTTTCTGCCACTCATTTCATAATAGGAATATGAGGGTGAGACATTCTTTCCAAATTCAGAGTCTCCTTTCAATTTCATCCACCCTGAACCCATCCTCCTCCTTGCTTTCTCCCCCTCTGACACCCAGATACAGCTCTCCTTACCTCTGTCCTTGTTGATCCCGTTGCTTGTGACCCTCCACGCCTTCTATCGCTGCATACCACTGTCCTGTCAAGATCAAGCTGCGTGATCTATCCAAACCATCCGCAATACCTCATCTCTCTCACGCACCAAAAGGGCCTATAGCCCACCATCGACTGACTTCTAGCCAGGGGTCTTCTCAGGCCTACCTACTCCCCATATAACACACCTATCTAGCCGGTCAAAAACTCGATTGATCCTATAGACTCGTTCAAGATCTCAGAATAATCAATCAAGCTATTCTCCCAACGCATCCCATCATCCCCAACCCCTATACCTTTCTTTCCCACATCCCCCGATACCACTCACTTCACTATCCTGGACCTCAAAGACGCCTTCTTTACCAATCCCTGACATCCTCACTCCTAAGACCTCTTCGCCTTTACCTGGACTAACCCTAACACACTATGTTACAGACGACTAACATGGACAGTCCTTCCCAAGAGTTCAGGGACAGCCCCCATTTCTTCGGTCAGGCCCTAGCAACTGACCTAGCCGCTCTCAACCTCACTCCCAACACACTCCTACAGTACATGGATGATCTCCTTTTGTGCAGTCCGTCTCACTATCTGCCATACCGCTACCTTTCTGAACTTCCTCGGTAGTACGGGCTACCGGGTGTCCCACACAAGGTACAACTCTCTATCTCCTCTGTTATCTACTTGGGAGTCCAACTCACCCCCACATACAGGGCCATCACGTCTGACTGTATCTCCCTTCTTAAATCTGTACCATCCCACGGGCCCCCACCTTCCTCAGTCCTTTTGAGCTCATGTATGGCAGACCTTTCCTACTAGACAACCTCCCTCCTAATAGCTCACCAATGGAAAACTAACTCCCAGCCCTTAGCCTCGTTCGGCAGATCCTTAGGGAACATGCAGATCACATTCTTCCCCGACCCCAAGACACTTCCTCTCTCTCTTTCCCTAGCCCCAGGAGACTGGGTCCTTCTCAAAGACCTCAACCCCTCAGACTTATGACCACGGGGGTAAGGGCCCTCCGTGTCCTTCTCACCACCCCCACGCAGCCAAGCTGCTGGATCACCCCTCCTGGTTTCACTTCTCTAGGCTGAAAAAATGGCTGAACCACCTGTCCTGCCATTCCACAAGACCACTCAGGCTCCACAATATCACAGCTCAGTCCTGAGTCCCACCGGGCTTTGACTTCACAAGATCCCTGAGGAAAAACCGGGAAACTCATGAATGATGACCCCTGCGCCTGTCCCTGTCCTCGCTGCACGAACCAAACACCCCCAACCTCACTCCTGGTTCCTTCGCTTCCCCTCCAAATCCTCTCAGTTATCTCCATCTTTCCCCTTAACCTCCACAGGTCAATTTTAGCCCTCCTTTTCAACACTTACCTCCAAGGAAACTTTGATTACCTGTGGGATTCCATCACCCATCTTCTCAACTCCAGAGGGGACATACTCAACTCCAGAGGCACCTTCATAACAGTACTTTTCTCTCTCATAACACTTTCCCTACCATTACCCCCGTATCTCCTCCGGACCATCAAACTAACTCATCACCTTCTAAACCAGGCACCCCCCTTACTTACTCAAGATTGCTGGCTCTGCTTATCCACCTCTACTCAACTCTTTGCTGCCGTCCCCATAACGGCTCAAATATGGACTAATACCTCTGCCTTCCTCTTCTACAAAGTTCGATGTGGACCTGCCTCACACTCTAAATCCACCACTCGCTACAACTCCTTCCCGAGCCGATACCAGCTCAGAGCAACACAATACCTAAAAACCTTCACTGATGCTCTAGACAAGGCCCGTGACAAATCCAGGCCCACTGTGGGGATAGAACTCTACTCACATCCACACCACAGCCTCCCACTCACAGGCCAGCAGCAGCCCCATGGGCACCTTAGGCCCCAATCTCTGTAATACCGCCATCACTATCTCACCCTCTCTTACTCATGCCACCTCCTCCGCAGGTTCCTTCTTCCAACAACCCCTCCGCTTCTCCTCCCGTCCGAGCCTCAGCGTCACCTGAACAACTAACATCAACACCCTATACTGTCAGGAGAGGCCTCCGACCTCAATTAGACTTCCTCCTTGGTTCCCCCATACTGTCTAAAAGGGATCCACCTGTCTTAAGCTACCTATTCCATCTGACCCAGCTGACTTTTACCTCGATACACTCAAACTCCATCTCTTTACACATCAAAACTCTACACCTGACATTCCCATACAACCCCTCATGGGGCCACAGTATTGGGCACGTTTGGTATTTGGGACAAAGAAGGCTCCCCACAAAAATACATGGGAACCCTAACCCCTTTCTTCTCCCTCGACATCTTCACCTGCCTTGGTCCCCTGGCCTCTTCTTCCTCTGCAGAACCTCCACATACGCCTGCCTGCCCACCAACTGGACACGCACCTACACCCTAGTTTTACTTTCTCCAGATATTCAGATCGCCCCCAATAATCAATCTCTACCTGTCCCCACATACACTGTAATGTGCCCGAAGAAGGGCCATCTCCCTTATTCCACTCCTAGTGTCACTGGGCATCTCTGCAGGGTAGCAACAGGGACAGCAGGGCTCAGAGTCTCTTTACACCACTTTCAGGCCCTGTCACAGAACCTTGCCCAGGCCCAGAAAAACAGAGACCGCCACAAGCGCCAGTGGGGCTCCAGGTTCATGGGTAGCTGGGGCCAGTGGCTTCTCCCCCTCCTAGGGCCTCTAATTATCTTTTCGATCTAGCCTGCGATCACTGTCTCCTCCGCCTTTTCACCCACCCAATTCCTGCAGAGGTGACTCCAGATGTTCACAAATGAAACTGTCAGTGAAAGGCTTCTCCTACAACAACATTACCAGCTCCTTCCACAAAGTCCCCCTCCTCTCGCCGTCCCCGGTCAGCCTGAAGCAGCTACAGAAAAGAGACACAACGGCGCCTCTCCTTTTTAGTAACAAACAAGGCTGGACTGTTAGGTCTCAGAGACCTTGACTTACAGACAGCGCCATGTCTGCAAGAAAACAACAAAATGTCTGTTGGCCTGTACCTGTAGACAGAGCCAAACTTGCGATAACAGAAAACGCCACAAAACAGCTACTGGCTTACAGACAGTCAGCATTTTCTGTTCAAATAATGATACTTTGTCAGCACAGCCCCTGTAGTACCCTCCTCACCCCCTCCCTCGGGGCTGCAAGTCTCCCTTAGATGTGCAGCCCCGGCTGTAGCCAGCTCTGTTCAGCCCGATAGACTTTCTCTTAATAAAATAGACTTTCTCTTAATAAACTTGCTTAACTTGCCTGACCTTAGAGAGTTCCTTTATTGGCCGACCTATCAATAGCAACTATAAAATGGGCCAGCCACAACTTTGCCTCAGCACCTGCCAAAGACACAGGAGGAGTTCTAAACCAGGAAAAGAAACCTTCGTTGCTAAGCGTCCGGAAGCCCAGGCCCCGCCCCAGCCACTCCTTCACCCCGCTGCCTTTTCCCTTCCTCAGGTTCAGGCTGAGATCTGGCATCTCACCGGCCTGGCCTTACAGCAGCTCAAGCGCATCCCGGCCCCGCCTTCACGTCAGTTTCCCTTTGCTTCCTCCCAGCCATCGCGCATGCGCAGGCCCTGCCCCTCACTCCGGCTGCGCCCAGGCCCTGTCTCACTTTGCCGACCTTTGGGTCTGCGGCCAGTTCTTAACAGACTCTTAAGCGGAGACCTGAGAGTGAAGGTCACTCCACCGAGGTGAGTTTCCGTCTTTCTAGTCTAAAGCTGTGTTTCACACCCTACCCATCTTCATACATGGGTCTGGAGTCGCTATGGACCTTCAAGTCCGCGCGACAGGTCCTCCCCTCTGTACACTGAAGTTTCGCCCTGGGAGCCCCGGCGCTTCCTTTGGGATTTGAAATGCCTCCGAGGCTGCTCCCTGCCCGCCGGCTTTTCTGTCTTTTCGCGTTGTTTTCCTACGTAAAACTCTTCACTCACCTCTTCGCCGGTCAGGCGCCCTTCAAGTATTGCGTGAGGTGGATTTGTAACCGTATGTGAACGTCCTGTCTTTTGGATGTATTCTGCTTTAATCCAAGCTTGCTTTGTTTATCCAGATAGAACTGTAACTCACTTGCATTCTTTCCCCAGATCCTCCTGCCTGCTCCTATACTGTATGGGCGTTCCTTTTAATCCTTAAGCCCTTAGGACATTGGGTTCTGGTCAACACCAAATTCACTTAAGAATAAACCTTCAGGTCTATCCACCCTGACGAGGATACAATAACTAAACCTCAAACGATGAGTACGAGTTTAACACAACAAAGCTAACACCTTGGCCTCAGTTATGTTTCCACTCCGGATGCATGAAAGCGGAACAGCCCCACGGACCACCACCGTATCCCCTGGAAACTAGAGGACACAGTCGGTGACTGAACCAGGACCTGAAGCCATGATCAGTTGCTCCCTGCCTTAACCCAGACTAGTCGATAGAGGCCCCAGCTCCAGCTCCCATAGCAACCATGATTAATGATTGTTTTCCTTATATAATGTAATCGCTAGAGGCTATCAGGGAGCCAGGTTTTTGAGAACTCTAGCCCACCTGTGTCTCTGGACTATGTGCCAACTCCTTAAATAAACCTTTTCTTTCTTTGCTGCAAAGTCTTCTCGTGTCTTTTTGGCTTAAATGTGCCAGACAAGCAGGCCCCTTTGAGTCGTCATTACAGATTCACAGCCCCCGCCTGGCCCTGGAGCCGCATCGCTGGTCACCCTGCCACAGATAAGGCCATATTCTCTCCCTGGTCCTGGGAATCTGGAAACCCCAACCCTGTCCTGAGCCAGTCTCCCCACACCCGGGTCTCCAGTCCTCCTCAAGCCCTGTCCTTCTGCCACTCAGGCCACCGCTTCTTAGTCCCCCTTCTTCTGACCACGTGTTAGGGGGGGTGTTTGTGTGTGTGACCTAGATCTTCCTTGTGATATCCAATGTTTTTCCATTCCAAATTTCACCCCACTGGGAAATGTGCTTTTCGGGGAGATGGACAACTGATTCCATCCTACTCCTTCTGAATGTGTGGCTCCTGAAATAGACAGTCCCTGAGAGAGAAATAGAAAAGCAGAGGCAAATGAGTGATGGACTTGCAAAGAGACAGTAAGAGTGAAAGTAGCAGGGGGAGAAAATGGTCATTTAGAGAAAAAGATTTCCAGGGAGATGAAGGTGAAGCAAGTAGGGTAGGAGGCAAAAGGGGTGCTGTAATAAATTATACATCCCTAACTGGGCGGGTCATTGTGGGTAGTCACACCCCAGGCCTGTAACTTCTTTAGTGAACGGTTCTTAAGCCAGCCCTGTCCATTGTTCTTGTGCATCTAGGTTAACACACCTTTGAAAGGCCAGAGGTAATGATGGGGGAACTGACCTTAAAATGGTTCCCTGCCACGTGGAACTGACCTAAAATGGTGGCCCGAGCGGAGAGACAAGTCCCCAGCCGAAGCCCCAGCCCACTTCCGCATAACCCTCTCCAAGCCACACCTTGAGCCAATCACCAGATGACACTTACCCCTTCCCCGACTCAAGGAAGTCACCAACCCATAAAAACCTGCTCAAAACCTTGCTAGGGGCTCAGTCTTTTGGGAAGGATCCTGCTGAGCCCGCCGGCGTAATAAAGCTGATCTTCCTAACTCTCTGAGGCCGCTTGGGTTCTTTCCGGTCTCGGATTCTGCCACAGTAATACCCCTCCTGGCATGGCAGCCCACCAGGAGACAATGGTATCTCGTTATCTATCCTGTGATCCCTCCCCCATCCCTGCCTTCTTTTGTAATCTTCCTTACTTTGAAATGTATAAAAGAAACTGCAAAACTCATTCTTGGGAGCATTGGCAAGCTTACTCCATGGCATATGTCCTCAGTTTGGCTCAAACTCATAAAAATTCTCTACAGGTTTGTACATTTTTTATGTTGGCAGGGCCTTGGTAGACAATAGGAGCGGGAAAACAGTGGTGAGGCACTTAAGACACTTGAGATAGGGGAGAGGATAAAAGTGTTGGATCTGTGGGCCACAGAGCCACGTGTTGCCTGGGACTGAAAGAGAGGACAAGGGGTGAGGAGAGCAGAGGAAGAAAGAGCAGGAGGGAGGCCTAGCAACCTGGGTGAGGCAGAGTGTGAGGTTGAAGGGAGTATAACTGGGAAAGAAAGAATGTAACTGGGAGAATGGATAGGGAGCCAAGGTGGGGAAGAAAGTAGCAAAATACACGGAGAGTAGGGACAATCAGAAAAGTTGGGGAGAAAGACCAACAGGAGGGGAATATAGTTGCTGAGTGGGGTTAAGACAAGTGTGAAAAGAAATACAGAGAATGGAAAACATCAGGATAGAAGAGGGGAAAAAATGAGCAGAATAGAAAAAAGAACGAAAATATGGTTATACATACACAGAACAGGAGTTGCAAATGCATAGTAGTGAAGGGGACATTCAATTCTGTGTATATAGCCAAAGGAAGTGATACCATGTTTTGAAGAGGTATCTGCACTGCCAGGAGTGTTACTGCATTATTCACAACAGCCTAGATGAGGAATCCACCTAAATGTCTGTTGACAAGTGAATGGATACAGAAATGAAATGAAATCTTTCATGCAATGATACATTCAGCAATAAAGATGAAGGAAGGAATGAACAACATGGATGAAACTGGAAAACAATATGTTAAGTACATTAAGCCAGATAGAGTAAGACAAGTATTGTATGATCTCGCTATGTGTGGAATCTAGAAAAGTCAAACTCGGAGAACCAGAGAGGAGAGTGATGTTTACCAGGGGCAGGGGAAAATGGGGAGGTGATGGTCGAAGGGTATAAAATTTCACTTGTAAAATGACTTAAGTTCTGCCCTAGTGAGTATCATCAATCACACTGTATTATATACTTGAAATTTGCTGAGAGATAAGTCCTAAGTGTTCTTACCACATGGACATAAAAAATAGTAATTGTGAGTTGATCGATGTGTTAATTAAATTGTGATAATTGGGGGGTGGGGGGTGAGAGATGAGGGTAAGGGGAACCAAATATATGGTGATGGAAGGAGAACTGACTCTGGGTGGTGAACACACAATGGGATTTATAGATGATGTGATACAGAATTGTACACCTGAAATCTATGTAATTTCACTAACAACTGTCACCCCAATAAATTTTTAAAAAATGGTGATAATCATTTTAGAGTATATATGTATTTCAAATGATGGGATTGTGCTCCTTTATACAAGCAATTTGTATTTGTCAATTATGCCTCAATCAAGCCGGAAAATAATCAGGGTGGAGTTGTGCTGGGCTCCCCTTCTTGCTCCCCTTCTCTGGGTGGTGGTGAATCCCACTTCACACTAGATTGCTGAGGCATTTTGCAATTCCATCTTGTGCTTCCCTTGACCAGAAAGTTTCATTCCTACATTCGATGTGGGCCCAGCCTCAAGGACATTTAAAGTGCTTCAGGTGATTCTAATGTGTATCCGTCATTGAGCAGCAAGGCTCTGGTCCTCCATTTCTGGGGACTGAGATATGGGGTGAGGGTGAGGGGCTCTGCTCTGCTTGAGGTTTGATCAGGGCCAGGTCTGTGACCTGAAGGCGAGTGTCAGCCGGCCGAGGTCCCCGCTGCTGCAGTGCATGTGAAAGCGTCACCAGGAGGGCAGCGTGATCTGAAGAAAGGGGTGGGAAAACTTACTTTTTGGTGTTGGAGTAGTTTACTGTCCCTGAATGACGCATGTGGCAGGGGCAGCAGGCCCTGTCTTTTCACATGGGGAGGTCACCCCTGTGTTTGCGGCTGTGGCACAGGGAGGGGGTATGTTGATAAACCGCATATTTTCAACTTTTTAGATTGAATTCTAAAGACACTTGTTTCCTGAGGATGAAGCCCAGAAGAGGAGGAAGAGCAAAGAAAGAGTGTTCAGCAATGGCTCTTCCTCAGGTTGAGTCATATCCTGGGTTGGTGGTTGTGTCTGTCCTTTCTGAAATACACTTTGACTTGCTGATCTTCTCTGACTCTGAATTGTCCTGCCTGACATGTTTGTTCACACTCAACCTGGGCCTTCCCTCAGACCCTCCCCCCTCCAGTTAGGTTCCATCTCACTATGACCCAGTGACATGGGACTTGTGAAGAGGCTGCATGTGCCCTTGGATTGGAGACGGAGTGGGGACTCCATGGCATCAGAGTGATTGGGCAACAGGGATTGTTCAGGGGCCACATCTGGATGCACTGTCTCCTCTCTGTCAAACGGTAAAGGAAGATGCTCATAGAAATCATGTATTGATCTTGAGATTGTAATGCTAAGCAAAAATAAGTCACACAGAAAAAGTCGAGAACCATATGATTTCACTGATATGTGGAGTATATAACTGAAAACAACAAAGGAACAAGACAAACAAAGAAACAAAACTCATAGACACAGACAATAGTTTATTGGTTACCAGAAGGTAAGGGGGTAGTAAATGAGGGTAAATGGGATCAAATATATGGTGATGGAAGAAGAACTGACTCTGGATGGTGAACATACAATGTGATATATAGATGATGTATTACAGAATTGTACACCTGAAACCTATGTAATTTTACTAACAATTGTCACCCCAAAAAACTTTAATTAAAAAAATAAGTCATGTATTGATATGCACAAATACTTATAAATTCTGGAAAGGAACCAATATGCAAAAATCTTTCTGACTGATATTATTGAGTCACTGACTTCAAAATGTTAATGACTGGGAATAAAAAGGAAAGGTCACAGAAAGACATCAGTGACAGAGGGTATTTTATCCTATCATGCATTTTAAAATAGGAAATCCACTGTAATGTCTGACATGCAAATTGTTCAGGTAGTTTTTTCTCCTGTTTGTTTCTCGGGGCAGCATTTTCACTGTGTGGATTGTATCTTTTGACACACAGAAGTTTTTTATGTTTGATGTAGGTAAGTTTCCAGCGTCTTTTTTTCTTTTTTTAAATGTTGATGTCTAGATTTCCCACACCATTTTGTTGAAGGCACTGACCTTTCTCCATTGTGTAGTCTTGGGGTCTTTTTCAAAAATCATTTGATGTATATGCATGGGTTTATTTCAGGGCATTCTCTTTTCTTTCGTTGGTTTATGTACAAGTATCTGGGTAATGCCACTATAACACCGACCTGATGACTCTTTGTTATTATGTTTTCAAATTCAAAGAAGTGAAGCCTCCAACTTCTATTTCAAAAGTGTTTGGGCTCTCTTGAATCCTTTTTGCTTGATTCCATATGAATTCTAGTGTGTTTTTTTCTATTTCTGTCAAAATTGCTTTTGGAATTTTGATAAGGATTCCATCAAATTTGCAGAACACTTTGAGTACCATGGGCATTTGGACAATATTAAGTCTTGCAATCCATGTGTAAGGGATATCTTTCTATTTATTTCTATATGCTTTCATTTCTTGTGCCAGTGTTTTATAGTTTTCAGTACATAAGTCTTTTCTGTTCTTGGCTACATTTTTCCCCCTATGTATATAATCCTATGTGATGCTATGGTAAAAAGTATTGTTTTTTTTTTTAAGTATCTTTTCAGATTATTCGTTGCAACTTTTATAACATAATTTTCCAGTTTTAACATTTCTTTTTTCATGTGTGGAATCTCTCTGATTTTCTACACTTGATCTTAGCCAAAAGTCTGAGAAGCGATCTGATTTTCTACATGTAAGAGCTTTTCATCTGCATAAAAGATAATTTAACTTCTTTTCAATTTCGAATTTCAATGACTTATTTCTTTTTCTTGTCTAATTGCTCTGGCTAAGACCTCTAGTACTTTCTTGAATTGTAGCGCCAGGAGTAGGCATCCTTGCATTTCTTCTCATCTTAGAGCTCAAGCTTTCAGATATTCACCTTTGAGTTTGATGGTAGCTGTGTGCTTTTCAAATATGGCTTTTATTATGTTGAGGTAATTTACTATTTATAGCTTCTGAACACGTTGTTGAATTTTGTCAAATGCCTTTTCTGTATCACTTGAGATCATGTGTTTTTTTTCCTGTCTTTATTCTCTTAATGTGGTGGGTTGCATTGATTGACTTGTTTACAGTGATTAGTTGCATTTGGTCATGATGCCTAATTTGTCAGTGTGCTGTTGAATTTGGTTTATTCGTATTTTGTCTTTGCATCGATACTGATCGGGGATATTGTCTATAGTTTTTTTCTTGTGCCTTTTTTGGGTTTACTATCAGCATCATGCAGACTTTATAGTATGAATTCGCAAGACTTCATTCTTGAATTTTTTTGTAATATCTTTTAGCAGAATTATTGTTATTTCCTTTGTCAGTGTTTGGTAGACTTTTGCAGCAAAGCCATCTGTTCGGGGTTTGTTTCATTTTTTGCTGGATGTTTTGATTACTGCTTGAATCTCTTGTTAGAATTTCCTTCACATTTTTTATTTTTTCATGATTGGTCCTAGTATATTTTTAGGAATGTACTCGTGTTTGAGGTTATATAATTTTTTTTCATAGAATACCATTCATACCACTTTCTTAAAATCCTTTACAAAAATTTCTGTGACATCAGTTGCAATGGTCCCTGTTTCATTTCTGATTTGAGTTATTTGAATCTTCTTTTTTCCTTAGTGTTGTTAAGGGTTTATAAATTTGTGAATCTGTTCAAAAACCAACTCTTAGTTTGTTGATTGTTTAGTTTTTTTTCTCTTTTCTTTACCTGTGCTTTAATAGAGTATTTCTTATTTCCTTCTATCCTTTTACTAAACTTTGTTTTAGTTTCTTATTTTTTTTACCATTTTCTAAATACCTTTATTCATAAATCAGTATAATATTGATCAGTTTGAATGCTATATATATGATAAAATAGATTATGAAAAGTATCATATTCACAACAAAACCATTATTTTATATAACTGAATGATCTGATACGCTATCTTCTGCTATAACTCAATGGACGCAACTCTACCCTATGAATGGATTGATTTTATGATTCTCCTAGAAAGTTTTGAGTTGGGTATAATTTCTTGGTGCTTCTTTCTATGATCCAAGGCTTACAAGAAAATCTCTGAAAACGAACAATTGGAACCAGAACTCTCCAGGATCAAGGAGAGACAGGAGTGAGGAAAAGGACATCCTGTCACATCCTAAAGATCCACAGCTGCTGTGCTTTGCAGGATATGGGGAAGGCGGAGCACATAGTGTAAGAGGAAAGAATCATTCCCAACGATTATATTGAACATTTTTAAATTGTCAATATCAAGGGTTAATTTCTAAAATACAAGTTTTTAGACAGAAGCTATCCAGTAAGCCATTAACTGAAATAAGTATGCAACATAGTCAAGGAGATGCGATGCTTGCAAAACCACATACATCTTATTTATGTTTAATTTTAAAATAATTCATTCCTTTGCTGGGTATGCAAGTAAGCAATGGAGAAAGCGGTGCATCTGCAATACCGGCTGGTGCTAAGGATTTCAGTGCTTCCAGAAGATGCGGGCTAGAGAACTTTACGAGGCACCGGAGGGGTTCTTCTCTTTCAGCCAAGATGCCCCCATTTAAGTCACTTTTGAATTTTATTTCAAGCTTATATTGTGCAAACTCTAGTCTTGGTTGAGAATAGTCCCCAAAAATATCTTGAGTCACTCTTTGGACTCTGTCTTTTTCTATTCTGTTTTCATGAATGATCCTTGAATCCATATTTATATCTAGCCCAAGTCTTCTTTCTTGTAGAGGTGTAGCAGAGTTGTGAGTTTCGAAGTTCTGATTATACTGTTTAAAAACAATAGCCTTAAGAGAGTCCAGATATCGACTTCTGAGGTCCATTTTCACAATCTGATGGTGTTTGCTAGCGATTGTCAGTGCCTGACACAGAAGGGGTGTATTGCTTCTCAGCTGGGAGAAAGAAATGAAGGCATATGGAGTCTGGGAATAATACATCACATAAGCAGGTTTGTACTGGTTTCGTTTTCTATACTGTGTTCCCCAGGCAATTCGAATCCATACTGCATTCTCCTCAGCATCTCTGAAAGTGACTGTCACATTTTTTAATGCCCTCTGAAGAATTTTCTTAAATGAACTTTTGAACTGTTCCATATCGGAAAGGTCAATGTCTTCACCTGGCTCTTTAGCCATCTGAAAAACATCCCAAACTCTCTGGTGCCAATGAAATTGAGTATAAATGATGTCTAAAAGGGCTGCGTCATTGAGACTCACACCATTCTCCTCACAAAGCAGAACCAAGTCCTGAGCAAGAGATTCCTTTCTCTTCCGGAAGCTTACAGTCTGCAGTTGATTTTCAGACAAAAACTCCCAGGCTTTTAGGACTGTCATCATTTTAGTCATTGGGATTTTCAAGATGGTCCTCTGATAAACTCGGCAACAGTTTCATCCATCTCTTTGGCACGGCCCACATCGCCAGCTGTCTCACTCTTCAGCAGATGTTCCCGCCTGCTGCACCTTCAAAGCCGCCAATTCTTTTTTTTTTTTTTTGGAGGTATAAAAATTGATATCTGATTTGAGGTCTTTCTTCTTTTTAATGTAAGTACTTGCTACTTCGTTCCTCCTTGTGCTGCTATCACTGCATCCCATAGATTTTAGTCTGTTGTATTTTCATCCAGATTTTTAAAAAATGCTGTTGTGATTTCTTTTAATTACTGGTTGTTTAAGAATGGCTTGTTTACTTTCTATGTTTTGTGGATGTTTCTATTTCCTTTCTGTTTGTTTCTAGTTTCATTTCATTGTGGTTGGCGTAGATGATTTATATGATTCCAATTCCTAAAAATTTTTTATTTGTTGCTGACATGTGGTCTATCATGGAGGACATTCCCTGGGTGCTTGAGAAGAATGTGTTTTCTGCTGATGTTGGGTGGAGTGTTGTGTATGTCTGTTAGATTCCATTGGTCTATTGTGTTTTTCAAATATTTCGTTTCCTTATTCATTTTGTGTTGGTTGTTGTATCCATACCTAAAGCTGAAGTAGTCAAATCTCATAGGATTACTATGCTGGTATCTATTTCTACCTGCATTTCTGTCAACATTTAACTCACATATTTGGGAGCTCTAATGTTTTATGCATATATACTTATAACTATTATATGTTCCTGGTGAATGGGCCACTTTACCATTATAATGTCGTTTGCCTCTTGTCAGTTTTTGTCTTATACTCTATTTTGTCTCCTAGAATTTAGCAACTCTGGCTGTCTTTAGGAACAGGTTTGCATGGAATATCTTCTTTCCTCCATTTGCTATTAGCCAATCTCTATTTAGATTTGTGAGTTTAAAGTTCCAACTCTTTGTCTCACTGTCTATTTTTTCCTCCTTTTCCCTCTTCTACTGGTCTTTGTTTAGGCAGCCTCTCCGGTCAGCCCCCTTTGTCCACTGATTTCAGAGGAAATGAATCTACTGTTTTCTGCTAATCAAAATGTTTGGTGAAATGTTTCTGCTTCATGACAGGTTTTGCCTCAATTTCATTTTTCTCGTGCTGTTTACTTATATAACAATTTTCTCAAGTACCCATTAATGTGATAATATACAACGCTGATGATTTTGAAAACCATGAATCATTGTTTTATGAGTATACTACACCAATAAACTATTTGGTTTTTGTTAATGCCTACATATCTAAATGTAAATGGATGAAATTCTATTTGTATGTTTCAATAAGTAATTTATAGAAATTAGAGTTGGAGTATTCTATATTCTTTTCACTTTTTGCAGTGTTTTACTAACCTACAATACAATTTCAAAAAAATCAAATTGTACATTGATACATTTTTATGGTTTCAAAGATGTTGACGTACACATGAGTAAAAACGATAATGAATAAAAACTTTCATAATATGTCAAATGACAACACTTCTTGTTTCAGTTAATTGTTTGGTTTATACATGTGTACATGAGTGCATGGATATGTAAGTTCATGATTTTTATAAAAGATATGATCATTTCATAAGTAAGTTTTATATTTTTTAGCAATTGAAATTATATCTTAAACATATTCCATGGTGTTAATTTTTTCTACACTATCATGTTTGATTTAAAGTAAAAATAAGTAGCATTATGTACATGTTTGTGTATGCCCTTTTATGCAGTTTGATAGCGTTAACCTTGAACTTGTTTCAAGTGTTTTCAGTTAGAGAATGTTTTGTTAGTATCCTTTTAAGGCACTGTTTAGGTTCAAGTCTAAATCCCACCACCTGAGTTCGGTTGTTTGCTAAGTCAAATTGTAGATTTTAACCTGTGATGAGTTTCCTAGAGTTTCTGTGACACGTTTTCTTCTCTATAAGATGGGAACAGTGTTGTCTGTAGTGAGCCATTATGTTGTTAACTAGTTGAACTAGGTAAACCACTTAGACTAATGCTTAGTGTATAGGACATTTTCCAAAATTTTAGTCATTGCTGTTATTATCCTTATCACATTTAAAGGTCTGAATTTTTTAAAGACACTGTGGACTTTGTCAGCTCTGAAGACACTACTCAGGCTCTAGCTCATCTACACATTGAATATCACTCAGTACGTAGAACATAATATCTGACACTTCCATGTAAACAATCCTATTTTGAATTTTATTTATTTATTTATTATAATTATTTTTTTATTAGTTTTAGGTGCACAATACAAAGTAATAGTTAGACGTTTATCATTTATATCCCTCACACTGTGTCAACCCCCCTACCCCTATCCACTATCCCTCTGACAACGCACACAGACATTACATTTCCACTCTTTCTATTCCTAATGCTGTACTCTGCTTCTTGTAAGTATATATATATATATATATATATATATATATATATATATACATATATACATGTGTATATATATATAAACTTGTAGTTGACATTCATTATTGTTCAGCTTCAGCTTTGGGTGTACAGTGCAGTGATCAGGCATCTACATCATCCCTGAGGTGGTCTCCCTAACGAAACAAGTGTCCATCGGATACCCTACAAAATCTTTACAGCATTATTGATCACATTCCCCAAATTAACTTTTGTAACCCTGTGGCAATCTTGTGGTTACTGACTGCTTTCTAGACCCCTCACCTTCCCCCTTATTCCCACACCCCTCCCATCTAGCAACCCTCAGTTTTTCCTCTATGTTGCTGAAACTGTTTCTGGTTAGTTCATTCACTTATTCTTTTCTTTAGATTCCACATAGAAGTGAGATCATATGGTATTTGTCTTTCTCTGTCTGACTTATTTCACTTAACATAATGTTCTCTACGTCCATCTATGTTGTTGCAAATGGTAAGATTTCTTTCTTCTTTATGGCTGCGTAATACTCCATTGTATAAATGTACCACAGTTTCTTAATCCAGTTGTCTATTGATGGGCATTTCGGTTGTTTCCATGTCTTGGCTATTGTGTGTAGTGCTGCAATAAACATAGGAGTGCATAAAGTTTTTTGAATTAGAGTTTTGGATTTCTCCGGATAGATACCTAGGAGTGGAATTGCTGGATTGTAAGGTAGTTCCATTTTCAGATTTTTGAGATACCTCCATACTGTTTTCCATAGTGGCTGCACCAATCTGCAATCCCACCAACAGTGCACAAGGGTTCCCTTTTCTCCACATCCTTGCCAGCACTTGTTGTTTGTTGATTTATTGATGATAGCCATTTTGACTGGGGTGAGGTGGTATCTCATTGTGGTTTTTATTTGCATTTCTCTGATGGTTAGTGAGGTTGAGCATTGTTCAATATGTCTGTTTGCCATCTGTGCGCCTTTTTTAGAAAAATGTCTCTTCATCTCCTCTGCCCATTTTTTAATTGGGTTGTTTGTTTTTTTGGAGTTGAGTTGAGGGAGTTTTTTGCTTTTTTTTTTTTTTTAAAGATTTTATTGGGGAAGGGGAACAGGACTTTATTGGGGAACAGTGTGTACTTCCAGGACTTTTTTCCAAGTCAAGTTGTTGTCTTTTCAATCTTAGTTGTGGAGGGTGCCATTCAGTTTCAAGTTGTTCTTTCAGTCTTTCTTGTGGAGGGTGCAGCTCAGCTCCGGGTCCAGTTGCCGTTGCTAGTTGCAGGGGGCACAGACCACCATACCTTGCGGGAGTTGAACCCGCAACCTTGCGGTTGAGAGCCCACTGGCCCATGTGGGAATCGAACCGGCAGCCTTCGGAGTTAGGAGCGTGGAGCTCTAACCGCCTGAGCCACTGGGCCAGCGCCTCTAAAAACCAACTCTTGGATTCATTGATCTTTTATATTGTTTTTCTGGTTTCCATTCCATTTATTTCCGCTCTGATATTTATTATCTCCTTCCTTGTACTCCCTTTGGGCTTATTTTGCTCTTCTTTTTCCAGATCCCTTAAGTGTGAAGATAATCTGATTAGTGATTTTTCTTGTTTCTTTAGGTAGGCCTGCAATGCTATGAATTTCCCTCTTAGGACTGCTTTCACTGCATCCCATAGATTTTGGGTCGTCGTGTTTTCATTTTCATTTGTCTCGAGATATGTTTTGATTTCTTCCTTGATCTCCTGCTTGACCCATTCATTATTTAGTAACATGTTATTCAGCCTCCATGAATTGGTGTGTCTTCCAGTTTTTTTCCTGTAGTTCATTTCTAATTTCATAGCACTGTGGTCAGAGAAGACAATTGGTATGATTTCAATTTTCTTAAATTTATCAAGACTTGTTTTGTGGCCTAACATGTGGTCTATCTTGGAAAATGTTCCATGTGCGCTTGAGAAGAACGTGTATTCTGCAGCTTTGGGGTGAAATGCTCTGAAAATATTGATTAAATCCAAGTGATCCAATGTGACATTTAAGGCCGTTGTTTCCATATTGATTTTTCTGTCTGGAAGACCTGTCCCTTGTTGTCAGAGGTGTGTTGAAGTCCCCTACTATGATAGTGTTACTGTTGATCTCTGTCTTTATGTCAGTCAATATCTGTTTTATATATTTAGGTGCTCTTATGTTAGGTGCATAGATGTTTACTAGGGTTATGTCCTGTTGTCGGATCGATCCCTTTATTATTATATAATGCCCATCTTTGTCTCTTAATATATTCTTCATTTTAAAGTCTATTTTGTCAGATATAAGTATTACAACTCCAGCTTTTTTCTCATTTCCATATGCATGAAGTATCTTACTCCAACCCTTCACTTTCAGCCTATGTGTGTCTTTTGATCTGAGGTGAGTCTCTTGTATACAGCATATACAAGGGTCTTGCTTTCTTATCCACTCAGCCACCCTGTGTCTCTTGATTGGAGCATTTAATCCGTTTACATTTAAAGTGATTATTGATAGGTACATAGTTATTGCCATTTTTTAAATTTGTAGTTAGATTGTTTTCATCTTTCTTCTGTTTACAGAAGTCCTTTTAATATTTCATGCAATGCTGGCTTGGTGGTAATAAATTCCTTTAGCTTATTCTAGGAAGCTCTATATCTCTCCTTCAACTTTAAATGATAGCCTTGCTGGATAAAGCAATCTAGGTTGTAGGCCTTTGTTTTCCATCACTTTGAGTGTCTCCGGCCACTCCCTCCTGGCCTTCAATGTTTCTGTAGAAAAGTCATTTGATAGTCTTATGGGAGTTCCCTTGTATGTAACCCTCTGTCTTTCTCTTGCTGCTTTTAGGATTCTCTCTTTGTCTTTAACCTTTGCCATTTTAACTATAATGTGTCTTGGTGTGGACCTGTTTGGATTTATCCTGGTTGGAACTCTCTGCACTTCCTGGGCTTGTATGTTGGTTTCCTTCAACAGGTTAGGGAAGTTTTTGGACATTATTACTTCAAATATGTTCTCAATCCCTTGCTTACTCTCTTCACCTTCTGGTATTCCTATAATGCACATGTTGTTGCGCTTGATGTTATCCCAGAGGTCTCTTAAACCATCTCCATTGTTTTTTATTC
The DNA here is from genome assembly GCF_004115265.2 of Rhinolophus ferrumequinum. Lineage (NCBI taxonomy): Eukaryota > Metazoa > Chordata > Mammalia > Chiroptera > Rhinolophidae > Rhinolophus > Rhinolophus ferrumequinum. The sequence continues at coordinate 47,003,050 of NC_046298.1, read as the reverse complement.
TTTTTTCTTTTTTTTGTTCTGTTTGGGTGATCTCTGCTAACTTGTCTTCTAAGTCGCTGACTCGATCCTCTGCTTCATCTAACCTGCTGGTAATTCCTTCAAGTGAGTTCTTTATTTCAGTAATTGTGTTCTTTAGTTCTAACTGGTTGTTCATTATGATTTCTCTATCCTTCTTTATGTCGTCACTAAGCTCCTTAAACATTCTTATCATCAGTGTTCTGAACTCTGTCTCTGATAGGTTGGTTATCTCTATTTCATTTGGTTCCAATTCTGGAGGTTTTTTCTGATCTTTTATTTGGGACATGTTTCTTTGTTTCCCCATTCTGGCTGACTCTCTGTGTTTGCTTCGATGTATTAGGTAGATCCCCTAGGGCTCTTAGTTCTTGCTGGGTTATCTTATGTAGTATGTGTTCTTTATATTTGACTTACACCACTTCCTTCTTCTCCTCTGTGTGTGCTCCAAAGGTGACTCTTGTGTTGTGTATATTGTCCTGTTAAAGTTGATCTTAAATTGCTTTTTGCTTGTGAGTAGGTGGGGTTGACTCCTAGGCTGACTAGTTGTGAGACTTGGCTCTGCCCATAGCAGGATTTTCTGCTGCGTGAGGGTTGACCACTTAAATGAGGTTTGGCTTCTATGGGCTCTTGTGCCTGTAGAGAATTCCTCTGGGTGTGTCACTTGTAGGTCAAACCCGGTAGTACTCTGGGTTGGTCTGGAGTTGGCCTCTGGGTGTGTTGAATCTTGTGCCTTTTAAGCTGGGCCCTGGTGTAGGGCAATTTCAGAACAAAGCAAATCACCAATCACAACAACAACAACAACAACAAAGAAAAAACCAAATACATTCATATGTAAAAATAACCAATAACCCACACTCAACACAGGCAAAGATATCAAAGATATAAAAACAAAACAAAACCAAAAAAAGTAACACCAGTCTTGGCTTAAGCCCATCAAGTAATCTCTAGGTTGTCCTCTGCTGTACCAAAGAGTCCTCTGTGTATTGCTCAGGCAGAGCCGCTCACCTGGTGCCCAGAGTGACCTTGGGACTGCACATTTAGATGAGTGGGGCTGAGGGGTCTGGATGGTAGTTTCTACAAAGTCAGTGCAGTTTCTGCTCTTGCCTGCACATATGCGCACTGAGAGTAGCACCACCAGCCCTGTGGCCAGTTCTCCTGAGTCTTAGGGCACTTTTTCCGTGTGTGCATGAGTGTGTGTGTGTGTGTGTGTGTGTGTCTGTGTGTGTGTATGTGGTGGGCAGGAGATTTCTGAGCTGCTAAAATCCCAGAGCTGTGTCTGCCGCCTACTGCTGATCCCTGGGTGTGTTTCCGCAGTTGTAATTGTCCTGCCTAGGCAGGCCAGAAAAGGTGGTGGCTGGGGTGGAGGAGTCTTCCCAGCCTATTCCCTGGGTCAGAGCTGCACGCTGGTCTTCCCAGAACCTGAGCACTACGGCTCCTCTGTAATCTGACACTACTCCTCAGTTCAGGGTCCAGTGTAAGTCTCTGGAAGGGTAGGGGTAAGATTGGAAGAATGGGGGGAGGGACCCAGGTATGGAGTTTGTGTCCTTTGTCCGACCTAGGGCCCAGCTGGAGGTCTCAGCTGAGGTTACTGCCTCAAATACTGGATATGCTGCCCCCTCAGCGGGAGAGATCAGCTGTGGGACGCAGGGAAAAAGCCCACCTCTTGGCTTTAGTGTTCACTGTTCTGTCCTGGGATCCCCTGCGTTTCTGCAGCCGCAGATGCGGCTGCTTCTCTACTCCCTTCCTTCTTCCCCCTGCTCGCCCAATTTGCTCATCTTCAAGTAATCCTTGCATGAGTCTCTTAACTGTTCTGCGTGATGAGCAGAGGTCCTTTGATGGGTTAAAGCTGTCCCGTTTTAGTAAGATCCGGAGGAGAACTCAAAAAGTCTTCCTCCTACTATGTTTATTGCAGCACTATACACAATAGCTAAGACATGGAAACAACCAAAATGCTCCATTTATACAATGGAGTATTACGCAGCCATAAAGAAGAAAGAAATCTTACCATTTGCAACAACATGGATGGACCTAGAGAACATTATGTTAAGTGAAATAAGACAGAGAAAGATAAGTACCATATGATCTCACTTATATGCGGAATCTAAAGAAAAGAATAAGTGAATGAACTAATCAGAAACAGTTTTGGAGACAAAGAGGAAAAACTGAGGGTGGCTAGATGGGCGGGGGGGTGGGGGTAAAGGGGAAGGTGAGGGAATTAGGAAACAGTCAGTAACCACAAGATGGCCACGGGGTTTTGAAAATTAATCTGGGGAACGTAATTTAGTGGTTACCAGAGGGTAAGGGGGGTGGGGGGTGGGAGATGAGGGTAAGGGGGATCAAATATATGGTGATGGAAGGAGAACTGACTCTGGGTGGTGAACACACAATGGGATTTATAGATGATGTGATACAGAATTGTACACCTGAAATCTATGTAATTTTACTAACAATTGTCACCCCAATAAATTTTTAAAAAATAATAAAAAATTTTAAAAAAAAGTCTGCCTCGCTGCTGCCATTCCTATGACGTCCTATCCTATTTTGAATTTTAATTGTGTATTTTATGTATGGTCCACAAAAATGAGAGACCCTCCCTGATTTATGGGCTAGCAATAGCTGTCATGGGAAAGTAAAATAAGCCAACATTACAGACACTTAACTGGCTCCACAATATCATACGGAGATCTGTCAGAACACTCACTTCAACTGAATCAATTTTACACCTCTCTCCTCATTCTGTATGAGGGTAAGAACTGTCATCATTTTCCTGTGGTGAAATGTGTTTTTCATTTCAGCAATGGTTGATATTTAAGAATGTGGTCATAGATTTCTCTCCGGAGGAATGGGAATGCCTGGATTCATCTCAGAGGGCTTGTACAGGGACATGATGTCAGAGAACTACAGGAACCTGCACTCCTTGGGTGAGGGTGACTTCTCTCCAGAAGTTAGGATCTGCCTCGAGGTGTCTTCATGTTCCCTTGTGTGCTTCTCAGGAGCCCCTGCCTCACATGAGTGAGATCAAAGCTCTCTACTTGGACATGAAAAGGCTTCAATGATGTGGCATCAGGACTTTGAACTCTCCCTATCTTCAGGTGATTGGCCCACTTCATGACCCCTCGGGTTGCTCCAGAGCTTAAAATGTCTATAAAGCCTTGCAGCAAACTCAAAATATGTAATGCTTTGTTTTCTATCCCCGCTTATTGATTCAGGAGTTCTTGGAACAGGGCTTGGTATCTGCATATGACACTGGTTCCTATGCACAGAAGTGGACAAGCAGTAGAGAGATTTGTAAAATATTTTTCTCAACCCATCTGTAATATCCTCATACCTCAGTTGACCAGAGATTGGGATTCTGGAGTAACTACAGGTCTTCATGTTCCTTTCTTCTTATATGCAGGAATTTCTGTTTCTGGTCTAAATATTGTCTCTAATGTGGAGGAAGGGGAAGCACCCTGGACTCTGGAGAGTGAATTGAAAATCGCAAAAGAAGCAAATCGGTAGGAATGAATGAAAGGTGTAAATACATGGAAGCCGCAGCATTCATACTGTTTGCAAAACTCTCCCCAGGGGAGAGATCTTTGGGAAACAGAAGTTTATTTCTTGGGAATGCTCAATGGAAATTTTTCTTCTCTCCAAATCCGCTCCGTCCTTCCACGTGTAAAATTTGACCTTTCACCCTCCAGTGGTGCTGCAGTTCCAACAGAGACACAGGGAAAGTGTTTCTGGTGATCACAGCGCTGTTGTGTGGCCCCTGAAATGTCCTTGAGGAGCATGAGGCGGGCTGTCCCATATGGTCTCTTTCCTTCTTGGTCTCTCCTTCTGGACTTGATTCCATTGGTTGCTCAGTTCTTAGTCCTTACACATCACTGAGGCCATTGTGGTCCTGCCTCCTCGACCTATGCCAATTCCATTGCCATTTCCTATACATGGAAGACCTCACTGTAATGAGACATTTGTCTTATTCTTGGAAATAGTAAAGAACAGTCATCTGACAGGGGAGCTTAATCAAAGGAACCAGAACAGTGTGTGTGGGAGTGTGATTCACACTGAAGTGCTGGCATTAGCTTTTGTCCTTGTTAGTGGGAACCTATCTTAGGGATCATATTCTAATGAATAAAGTTAATCATTTTTCATAGCCCTGAATGAATCATTTTACTTGTATGAACACTGTTTTATCCCACCTCCGTAGTGTGCTTCATAATAAACAAGCAGGGTACCATTAGGCTCTCAAGCTTGAAGAAATTGATAATGATTTCCTTCCATTGTGGGATCAAGAAACATACAATTTAGGGGTCAGGTACTCATAAATTGCTCTTGAGTTATTTTCCCCGTACTGTGGTCCATGACATTTATGAGACTATAATAAAAATACCTTAGCAGTGACATTTCAGACTGTGATCTCTAAAACCTGCCCACCAGTCATGAGTATACACCATCAGATTATACTTAAGTCCTTCTTTGTACCCAAATACAACCCATGGCATACTCCTTGATTTATGTGACGTGAAAGTAGAAATGTAGTAAATATGGAAAAAGTATGAAATCAAACAACATTTCAGGAATAAGGATAAATCTTTTGAGCTTGGAGCACTCAAGTAAAATTATTTAGGTGAGGAATATACAATAGGAGCATTTTGTTGTTGTTGGGAAAATTGGAAATTTCATATGTTCACTCAAAGCTTTTTTGTTAGTTTGCACTTGTAACCATTCACAACAGAGTGGAACCATGTCCAAAGCTTGGTTTGCATATAGAGACTGATGACACCATACACTCAAATGTTAAGAGATTATTTTTTATGTAAAAAAGCTTGCTTTCTTAAAGTAGTGTCATGTGCAGGCAAATCAGAGTTAAAACCTTAGATCAATTTGATATGAAATTAAATGCTACACAGATAAACTATGAACCAACCATCAATGAAGATTACACTACAGTGAATTAGCCACACTCAGATTAGTATGGTGTTTAGGATCATTAGTTTAATCTCCATACACTCAGTGCACTTGTCAGGATTTATTCCTCCTACCCTGTGTCTTTGCCACTGGACTCGTTTCTACCCTGCAGGAACCCCTTTTTATGCTGTGAGCACTTATCCACCTCTTTCATCCACTTCTTTCCCTTATAGACTCTAGCTCTCCCACTGAAATGGGAAAAGAGTCATTGGGTTCCTGCTGCCTAGACAACAGGCTCCACAGCATTGTGACAATAAAAAGTGTCTTTGGATATTTGGGAATATTTCCTAGGAGGGGGATGACAACTCCTGGACGTCACCTGCATCCATGTAGAGATCAGAAAAGCAAAAGATAACATGACATATTCTGGTCTATTGCATATGACACAATATGACAATAATACCTGACATCAGAAATGAAGAAACTCATGTGTAGGCAGGATTTAAAGGGCATAATTATGTTTCATCTCAGACTGGTAAAACTTATTAAGAAATGCTTTGTGGGTCAAGGGCAAGTTGAAACTCAAACCCACAGTCCAGTCTAAATGAAGAATATAGCCCCAGTGCCCCTTGAAATAAGCTGCCAATTGATTAAATTGGCTCCCTTTGGACAAAATGGTTTAGTGAACAAAAACTATAAGCGTGGCTCCCCTAGGAGCACAAGAAGCACAAAGACCCTGGAATAAACCTAAAAAGCTAGGGATACCTTGCTAAATATGCTGGGTGTAGCTATTGGAAAGTGGAGCTGTTTGATATCACAAAGTGTTATTATTTTTTCTGATTCCAATGTTTTGTTCCATTTATTTATTTTAAATTTTTATTAAAATACAGCTAACATACAATATTATATTATTTCAGGTGTACATCATAGTTTGTCGCGTCCAGCTCAACATGGACAGTGAGGGTGCAAGAAGGGGCAGCTTTGGGTTAAGCTTTTTTTTTTTTTTTTTTTTTTTAAAGATTTTATTGGGGAAGGAGAACAGGACTTTATTGGGGAACAGTGTGTACTTCCAGGACTTTTTTCCAAGTCAAGTTGTCCTTTCAATCTTAGTTGTGGAGGGTGCCATTCAGCTTCAAGTTGTTGTCCTTTTAGTCTTAGTTGTGGAGGGCGCACCTCAGCTCCAGGTCTAGTTGCTGTTGCTAGTTGCAGGGGGCACAGCCCCCCATCACTTGCGGGAGTCAAAACCGGCAACCTTGTGGTTGAGAGCCCACTGGCCCATGTGGGAATTGAACCGGCAGCCTTCGGAGTTAGGAGCATGGAGCTCTAACCGCCTGAGCCACTGGGCCGGCCCTGGGTTAAGTTTTTAAGAAAGAAACAAACAGAGACTTAATGCAGTTTAAATCTCAGAAGGCCAGGGGTCTCACAGTCATGAAAGACTGGAGCCCAGAATCAAGCCAACTGGTGGCTTTTATTGATAAGCATACAAGGGGGTACGTTGTTCCTGACACAGTCTGTGAGACTCATTTATCACGTCATAGAGAAAACCCAAACCAAATATGTTGGTCCCCAAACAGCTGAAGCAGAAAGTCCTTTGGTGACTGAGGCGAAGTATGCGACTCCCTAAGGGACTTATATCACATGTCGAAACTGTTCCATAGAGCTGAGCAGAGAGGGCTTGATCTTTATCGCTCTCTTGACCTCTCTCACAATTAGGTGAGAGGGGAAAGCCAGAGTCAGCAGTGGCTTTTCCGAGGCAGGGGGAAGGGGAGGCAAGGCCCCTTCCCATATCTTTCTAAGGCAGCTCATTGGGGGTCCCCACTCGGTTCCGCCTGGCTTGAGTTGTCTCCCCCCGCCCCCCGTGGGGAATCTTACTCGTCATTGGCTGCAAACCCTCTTTTGGAGACTAGATAGAGAGATATGAGGTGTAAAACATCAAGGTAAAACAAAGTCCAAAAAGGCACAGTCTCACAGACTCTTCTTTCCTTAAGGAAAGACACGGGGGACAATCGACTAGGCTGTTGTGTGACAACACTAGTTATTCAACAGTGCCTACTTAGCCCTATACAGTGTTATTACCACATTATTGATTTTATTCCCTATGCTATAGAACTGATTACCATGGTAAGTCCAGCAATCATCTGACACTGTACCCTGCTATTACAGTCATTATTACTGATCTTTTTTACCCCTTTAAAAATGTTTCAATTACAGTTGACATTCAATGTTATTTTGTATTAGTTTCAAGTGTATAGCATAGTGGTTTGACATTTATATAATTTAGGAAGTGACCTCCCTGACTAGTACCACCTGGCACTATACATAGTTATTAACATGTTATTGATTATATTCCCTATATTTTACATCCCCATGACTACTTTGTAACTACAGATTTGTATTTCTTAATATCTTCACTTTTTTCACCCTGCCCCCAACCCCATTTCCATCAATCACCCTGATAGATCTAGTACCTATATGGCACCATACATAGTTATTAGGCTGGTGCAAAAGTAGTTGTGGTTTTTGCAATTATTTTTAACCTTTTAAACCACAATTACTTTTGCACCAACATAATACAATATTATTGACTATATTCCTTAAGCTATACCCATGACTACTGTGTAACAACCAATTTGTACTTCTTAATTCCTTCCTGTTTTCACCCATCCCTAACTCCCAACCCATCTTAAAGAAGTCCCTCTAAGATTTCTTGTAATACTTGTTTGGTGGTGATGAACTCCTTTAGGTTTTTCTTGTCTGGGAAGCTCTTTATCTGTCCTTCGATTATAAATGATAGCTTTGCTGTGTAGAGTAATCTTGGTTGTAGGTACTTGCTTTTCATCACTTTGAATATTTCTTGCCAATCCCTTCTGGCCTGCAAAGTTTCCATTCAGAAATCAGCTGACAGTCTCATGGGGGCTGCTTTGTAGGTAACTAACTGCTTTTCTCTTGCTGCTTTTAAGATTCTCTCTTTGTTTTTAACCAATTCCATTTTAATTATGATGTATCTTGGTGTTGGCCTCTTTGAGTTCATCTTGTTTGGGACTCTCTATGCTTCCTGGGCTTGTATATCTATTTCCTTCACCAGTTTAGGGAAGTTTTCTGTCATTATTTCTTCATATAGGTTGTCATCCCTTACTCTCTCTCTTCTCCTTCTGGTACCCCTATAATGCGAATGTTGATATGCTTGATCTTGTCCCAGAGACCCCTTAAACTCACCTCAATTTTTTTGGCTTCTTTTTTCTTGTTGCTGTTCTGTTGGTTATGTTTTCTGTTACCTTATCTTCTACATCGCTGTTTCAAATCTCTTTTTCACCTAATCTGTTGATTCCCTGTAATATATTCTTCATTTCCATTACTGAATCCTATATTTCCGACTGGTTCTTTTTCATGTTTACTATCTCCATTTTTATGGTTCCTATATCTCTTTTGAAATTCTCCCTGAGATCACTGAGCATCCTTATAACCAGTGTTTGGAACTTTGCATCTGGTAGATTGCTTGCCTCCATTTTGTTTAGTCGTTTTTCTGGAGCTTTGTTCTGTTCTTTTATTTCTGATATGTTTCTTTGTCTCCCCATTTTGGCTGCCTCCCTGTGTTTGTTTCTATGTAGTAGATAGGGCTGCTATGTCTTCTGGTCTTAGTTGAGTGGCCTTATGTAGTAGGTGTGCTGTGGGGCTCAGTGGCACAGTCTTTCTGGTCAGCTGAGCCACACACTCCAGATGTGTCCCTTGTGTGGGTTGTGTGTGCCCTCCTGTTGTAGTTGAGCCTTGGTTGATAACTGCACATCAATGGGAGGGACTGACTCTTGGACTCACTGGTTGTGAGGACTGGCCTTGACTACAGTGGAAGAGTTTTTGTGCAGGGGCTGACCCTACAGAGCAGGATCTGCCTCAGCAGGACTCACACCTGCCCAACCCACCCCTTGGGTGTGTCACTCTTGGAGGTGGCTGGGTGATGCTCCAGCTCATTTTGAAGCTGGCCACTGGGGGCCCAGCACCAGGACCACCTTGGAGGGGATCCACTGTAGGTCAATTTCAGCCACAGCCAGTGCCCCACCCAGGGCCAGCCAGCAGGAGCCACAAAGAAATCTGCAAATGGCTGCCACCATGCTGTGCTTGGAAGCATCTGGAGAGGCCAAGCTGCGAACCAAGACCAGCTGCTGGTAGTGTTGAACTTAAGGCTGCTTGGCCAGTGGTACCAGAAAAGTTCAAGCCAGATGCTGCTTGTTTGAGTTCCATGAACCTTTGAGAGACTCTAGGAAAGTCTGCAGCCTGAACCAAGGCAGGCAGCGTCTACAGAAAAGCCACTGAAAGCAGCTTTGATATACCCGAAAGTTAAGTTGGGCGGGGTCTCGAATCAGCAGGGCGTGGCGAATGAACAGTGGAGACTCAGATATGGTGGCCACCTGAATCCATATGGCTAGAAGGGGGTGGGCTCAACAAAGAAACAATGGCCTCCACCAGCTCCTCTATCCAGGAGAAAGCTGCCTCTCCAGCCCCCGTCCCAAGCCAAACAACTCAGTTCCCCACCATATGTCCCTGCCATCATTCCAGCTGCTGTCCCAGCGCTGAAGTTCAGAGCGAGTGATTCAGTTGGTAGGTAAGTCCGCGCGCGGTTCTTTTAAGAGGAGTGCCTGGGAGTGCAGCCTCACTCAATCACAATCTCTGCTTTTTTTCACAACCAGAAATTATAGGGACTTCTCTCCTTGGCACTGGAACCCTGGGCTGTGGTGGGCCAGGGACCTCTCACTCCTTTAGAGGATGGCAGGGACCTCCATATGCAAAATATCCCTCCTGATCTTTAATGGTCATTCATGGGTGTGGGATCAGCCCTTTCTGCATCTCTTCCCCTTCTACTATCTTCAGGTAGCTTCTTCTGTATGTCCTTAGTAGTAGGGCTTTGATTCAGCCAGATTTTAGCTGATTCTCTATGATGGTTTTGTAGTTTAGGTATAATTTTGATGTGGTTGTGAAGGGAGGTAAGCACAGCGTTTACCTATTGTGCCATCTTGGTATTCTCTCACAAAATATTTTTTTAATGTCCTGTTGTGCTGTTGAGAGTTCTACAAACTTGTCCTACAAAAAAACTGAGCTGATAGACTTACAATAATCTTTGTAGGTCTATAACTATTTATGAGAAGGACATAGCTGTGGAAAGCTGCTTGTTTCACCAAGAAAGCATGGTGTCTAATCCTGTATTAGATGTGACTAGGTGATGTCAGGAGCAAGAACAGAAGAACTGGATATCCATTTGCAGGTGAACTGGAGTCAAGAAAGGATCCTTCTTCATTCCTGCCCACATGGACTAGGGCCCCGACTCCCTTGGGGAGGGTTTATTGAGGTGTTATTTCTGTGTTCCACTGTAATTGTGTTATGTGATGAGGACTCCATTCAGGACTCTGAATCAGACGAATCTCCTGACAGCCTTATAAGTCACTCATTTGTGATTGAAATCATGTGTGGGTAGGCCTTTTTAACGTTTCTTTTGGGGCAAAAGTAAATGTATTTTTTTGTGAGCAAAGAAGGGACAGATTATTTCTGATGGAAGCTGCACTGCCATATATTGTAGCATTATTTCCAGTTGTCATCCCCCTGTGAGATTTACACATCTCTGCCCCTTGATATCAAGCATGACCTCTTGACTGGCTCCACCTCTTACCCTGAGCACCGCCCCTCCCTCCCGCGGGCCCCGCCCAGGCCTGGACGAGAAACACAAGCCCCGCCCACTGCCGGAAACAGTCGGCCCACTCTCTGCACCTAGCTCAACGTTTCTGGCAGCGTGATGCGGAAGTTTCTTTCAGACCGCGAGTCCGCAGAGACAGACGAAAGTTGAGGGTGGCGTGGGTGATATTCGGGTTTTCTGGTTTAAACCTGAGCGTCTCAGTCCACGGTCCCGCACACGTGACGCCTGGCGGTCACTGCGGACGTTGAAGTCCCCGCACCAGCGGCCCCACAGCGGTGAGTCCGGCGACCTGGGGAGACGTCCCGATCCCAGACCTTTTCGCTGCCCGGTGGAGGTTCCGCGGGGGTTTCCGGGTAAACTGAGGCCGTCCTCCCTCTGGTCTCTCCGCCTTCGGGCCCTTAGACCCCGCCTGCCGCGTTGTTTTCCTGCTTAAAACCCACCACCGGGCGGCCCTCCACGCGCGGTGTGAACTCCGGAGATGGACTCGGGAGATGGAGTCCAGCCGTTGGCGCCCCTCCCCCAGCCGCGCCACGCGGCCCCTGGAGCCCCGCCTCCTCCCTGGGCTGGGGTTCGGCAGACCCTCTCCGCCGCCTACAACCCCCCTCACCCCAGTTTAATAAGAGGCCCGAATCCCAGGAAAAGGACACTTCAGGGGGATGGGATTTAGGAGGGAACACCGCGGGGTGTCACCGGGTCACCCCCTCACGCGGGGAGGGGCTTTGTGTGAGCGGTGACTGTGAAGGGCCGGCCAGGAAAGCGGCAGAACGAGGGTGTGAGGGGGTCCCGAGAAGGAGGCAGAATGAGATGAGTCCACAGGCGAGAGGGCTGAACGATCAGTGCGGGGTCGGTAAAGGAGGCAAAACAGGATGTGGGAGGGACTTGTAAAGCGACGGTGAGACAGAACGAGTGACTCGGGGAAGTAGCCAGAGGACAAGGAAAAGGAAGAAATACAGAGGGAAGGGGGAGCTGCAGAGAGATGAAGGGGAACCTAAAGGGAGAGGGGCCCCTGGTTAGCAAAAGTGGGGGCAACAAGGGACAAAGGGCTTTAGAGGAGAGAGGGGTTAGGAGAAGAGTTAGGGGAGCCGAGTGCAGGAACAGGGAGGGTGACAGCAGAGCGAGAAGCGCACGGAGAGCTAAGCTGCAGCTGTCAGTGAGTCCCCGCACAGGGGTGTAAACAGAAATACAGTGTCACCGGGAAAGAGGAGGGGCACATGGACGGGGAGAAAGAGGCAGAAATATATGGAGATGGGGAACAATCAGACAGATTAGGAAGAGGGAGCAACTGAAGGTGAAATGGGTTTCAAGAGTTTCACAGAACAGGGACAGGGAAGGGAACAGAGAGAAGGGGGAGAAATCAGAAGTGGAGAGAATTCTGGTGGAGAGGGACACACAGACCATACACAGGAATATATAGTACCAGAGGAAAAAGGGTGCCTTTATGAGAGGTACGTGTGATCAAGTCGTGATATATTGATTTGTGGCTTTATAATCGATTTAATTTTACACGTGCTGCATTTTCAGTCACACAGATGAGAATGAGAATTATAAAACTCCAGTTTCTAATGCTTGTGCATTTAATAATTAATTTCATCATCCAGTGGTTTCCATGTGCAACCCTCATGCAGCTGTAGGGGAGAGACCTGTGTCAGGCAGTCATGGGTCCCTTCTCATTTCCTGGGGTGGCATGAGGGACGTGACCTGGGACAAGAAATGACTATGTCACCACGTGATGCCTTTTCAAGAAATATTAAAAGCATTGCATCCTTTTTTCTTTTACATGGAATTTACTTTTTCCTTTCTACCTATAGTACATTTGATTCGTTGTTTTTATAAAAAGCAAATGGAAATAAATCTTAGTGTGCTGATTTAACTGCTGTTTTGTAATAGTCATTAACTTCTGAAATAAGGTTTGGTGACATCACATTACCAGCTCTTATTCTTTTGTAAATATGAGGTAGTCACAATTTTTTAAAAATTTTGACCCTAGAAGTAATTACAGTAAATAACATCTTGAATCGATTTCCCTTCTAATATCATTGTGTCTAGTTTAGATGAGAAGCCCTGCATTCTTTCTACTCTTTATTATGTTGAAACATCCATTGGTACTTATTAGTAATATTAGGCTACTTCAGTGTGTATTTGGTTAGGATGTTTGTGTGAGAACCTAGTTTTGTGAGTTAGTCTGATATTCAGCAGCTGTTGTCTTCCGTTTATGTGATTTGTTAAATTAGTGAGCTGGGAGCTACCAAGTAGCTCCCTCAGGTCTCTCTTGTCCATTCTCTGAAAAATGGATGGACTGGACAGACCTGAAACTTGGTGCCCACGGAGCCCATCTGTTCACTGTGAAATAATTTGATTAGCGTATGTCCACAGCAAACCCTTTTTTACAAGTTTTTAGCACCAAATGCATGTTCATCATTTTATAGCTCTTAGCTGACTGTGATTTCCTGGAAAAGAGGAAGAAAATCCACCTGGGAGGGCCAGCCCTTCTAGAATTCCCCCCCCACCCCCTCACGCTCCCCAGAGCTCTCAGGCCTATGAAGTCTGAGACCTGTTGCCCAGTGTGACTGCAAACAAGTATGAGGAGCAAGTCAGCTCCCCCAGGGAGACTCAAAGATGCCATTTCCTGGGCCCCCTGCAGACCTGCAGAACCATAACTGCTTAGAGTGGGTCCTGATTCCTCAGGGACCTGCATGTTCATTTAAGCTAAAAGGTTCCCATCCAGGTTCCTCCAGGTCACGTGGAAATTTCAAGGAGTGATGTGACCAGCGCCTTCCCCCTGGGAGTTGGACACGTGGTCTGGGTGGAGCATCGTTGTAGTGAGGTGTTCCAGGTGATTTTCAGGTGAGGCCAGGGATTAGCTGGGGGCTCCTGGACACAGTTCCGACTGTTGAGAGCTGTTGAGAGAAACCTTTGGTTAAACCTTTGGGTGCTCTATTGGATTTGTGGGGGGCAGAAGAGCAGCCCACGTTCTCATTGCTGTAGGAATTTGTGGATGTCTGTGGAAGGGAAGAGCATGTGAATCAGGAAGGAAAAAACTGACAGTTCTGTTTTAGGAGCTCCTTATCCCTGACTGTGTCCTGGGAAACAGGACAGGAAAGGGTGACCTTAGCATTTCAAGATCCTACTGTTTGTCAGTTTGGGGGAAGCAGATGAAGGGCCTGTGCTGACACCCTTGAAGGGACATTCTCAAGATGCCAATGTGATTTCTCTCCAATAGGTTGCCTGTGGAAAAAACCCTGAGCAGGAGGAGGACGAAATGGCTGCTTCTCAGGTAAGCATTCTATCCCGGGTCACAGGTTATGTCGGCTTTTCCTCCTAAAATCCATGGGTTTGGAACCTGCGACCTTTAATTCTCTACTGCTGATGTTCCTGCCTAGCAAGGTTCTTTTCAACTACTTACTTTGTCTTTTTCTTCTTGTGAGAGTCAAGGTCAGCTCGGTAGAACACTCGGACTTTGTCCGACAGACTTTTCTGCATTCTGTCCATTAGGCTCCCTGAGGACGTGAGGAATTCCCACTGTGAGTTACTGACCCTCAACTACTGAAAACATCTCCTTTGTGACAGATCTACCTGAGAAGGTGGTTGTGTCCAAGGTCCCTGTTGGGTGGGGTCAGATGCTCGGTGTCCTGATGAAGGGAGGTGTAGGTGTGTGTCCTGTGACTGCAGCATCAGGGCTGTAGAACAGGGGTAAGAATGTATATGATGACCCAGGATGCCTCAGTGCACAGAATAGCCTGGAAAGTTCTGGGGGAAAAAAAAGTAATAAGTAATTGGAAGCGACTTGCTCACTAGCTTGGTAAGATTGACTTACTGTTTAAATGCACTGTTAGAGTCACAGAACTGGGGAACTATATGTGCATTGAAATTTGCGTCAAACTAATGTTTTTATGATCAGATCCACATGATTTCCTTATTTGTTCATTTGTGCCGGTAACATCACAGCGGTGATGGTGTGTCCTTCTGTGTGCCTCGGCCAGCTGATACCCATTTGTTCCTTCCACCTGATTTTTACTTGTTTGAGGTCCTCTCTTCACTATAAAGTTAACATTTTTTATCTTTATCATTAATAACGGTCGGGATGGATTTATAGAGAGAGGTGCAAAAGCCATCACATTTCTTCTGGAAACTTCCTTTTTTCTTAGTTTCTCTGCTTTGGATAATGAAGGCCCTCAGCTTTCTTTACTAAAGATAATTGCCTTTGGAGTGGAGGCTTTACTCAATCAGTCCTTGTTCCTGTCAATTTCTATTATATTCCACACTCATGTCACAGACATTCCCTACTTCATCACTTTTTGTGTTTTTAAGAAAGTTTACAAGAATCATATTATTAAAGTGTTGAAGTGTGGGAAGTTTGTAATGTATAGCTCAGCACAAGTGACAAGCAAATTTTTTCAAAGAAACAGCGGCTATAACTTAGTTATTGTGTGTTCTTCTCCCTATTATAATTATAAAATGCAGAGTATCATCCACCAAGACGTTTATTAGATTTACATAATTGAAAATAATTGTGATTTCAATGATGTGAAAATTTCCTTCTCTGTCATATTTAATGTGCACACAGTTCTCATATGTCTGTCTGTGTGCCTGTGTCCATAAAATCTTGACACTATTTGATCTATTCTTTCTTCTTATTTGCTTAAGTTAAGTTTGCTTAAGTTTTCTCTTTTTCTCAGTTACAGAAATGGCCATGTAGGTTCATGAGGGTTGTATACGCATATTGGTTTCTGTCCTTTTTGAAAAATTCTAGAGCAACTTTGGAGTAAAACCCAAGCTCTACCACTTAGTGGATGCTTCAGAAATATTCTCATACAAAAGGACGTATGATACTGTTCTCAGATTATGAGTTATGTGCATTATGAGATTATGTGCATTATGAATTAATATGTTAAAAAACTTAGAACGCTATGTGGTATAGTCATTTTTCAAAAAGGATTGTGTTGCTATGCTTCTAGGAGAAGTGTAAATTCCATAAAACTCTTGTCGTGTATGAGTTTTTCCCTGTTTCCTTCTTCTGTGCTACTGAACAGTGTGACACATGGACCAGAGACATTGGCACCACTAGTCAAAAGTGATTTTGTTAAATGTGGAAACTCGGGCCCCACCCCAGAACTCCTCAGTCAGAATCAGCATTTTTATAACAGTCCAGTTCCTTGTTGTCCACGTTAAAATTTGAGAATACTCAGAAATCCATATGCATGTGTTGTTTTTTTTAAAGATTTTTTTGGGGAAGGGAAACAGTGTGTACTTCCAGGACTTTTTTTTTTTTTTCCAAGTTAAGTTGTTGTCCTTTCGATCTTAGTTGTGGAGGGTGCTGTTCAGCTTCAAGTTGTTTTCCTTTCAGTCTTAGTTGTGGAGAGCGCAGCTCAGCTCCAGGTCCAATTGCCGTTGCTAGTTGCAGGGGATGCAGCTCACCATCCCTTGTGGGAGTCAAACCGGCAACCTTGTGATTGAGAGGACACGCTCCAACCAACTAAACCATCCGGGAGCTCAGCGGCAGCTCAGCTCAAGGTGCCCTGTTCAATCTTAGTTGCAGGGGGCAGCACCCACCATCCCTTGCGGGACTCGAGGAATTGAATTGGCAACCTTATGGTTGAGAGCCCACTGGTCCATGTGAGGATCAAACCGGCAGCCTTTGGAGTTAGGAGCACGGAGCTCTAATCGCCTGAGCCACCGGGCTGGCCCCCATATGCATGTATTGAAGCCTGAATTTAAATCTTTCTTTCAGAAGAAAAGATAGATTTTTCTCTATGGTGGTTTGTGGATCATACATCATCCTCCTTTCTCAGAGTTAGAAAATAGCACTCAAGAACATTACTGTAAGTAGCCTTAGTGTTCCATTCCAGATACTCTCCTAGGTCAAAACCAGTTCTCTTTACTCTGTTTTCATGTTGGGTCACGTTATGACCTTGCCCGTGGCCACGTGATAAATGTGTCTTTTGTTTCAGGGACGGTTGACATTCAGGGATGTGTCCATAGATTTCTCTCAGGAGGAGTGGGAATGTCTGCACCCAGCTGATCGGAAACTGTACATGGACGTGATGCTGGAGAACTACAGGAACCTGTGCTCCCTGGGTGAGGGTGACTTCCTTCCAGAACTCCTACCCCACCGCAGGGTTGTGTTTCCTTCATCAGTACAGTGTCTCCTGGGAGCTTCTGCTTTGTGTGATAGAGTTTCAAATCCCGGCTCTGAGGAACAAACGGGGGGTTTGCTGGTGTAGAAAAGAAGTCTTCATGATGCCCTTGGAGTGGAACTCAGGATCTGAAAACGTTCCATGTTGTCTAGTAGGGTAAAGGTGCTGTGAGAAAACTGTTTTGGGGAAATCCTTTCTAGAATAGTCTAGTTTTCTCCAATGTCCTTTCTTCTCAGCTGAGCACATACTGGATTGGAAATGGAGACTCTCCGTCAAAACTCATGTTTCTTTTTCTAATAAACAGATCTTGCTGTCTCTACGCCAGATGTGGTCATCTTTTTGGAGAGAATGAAGGAAGCCTGGGATGTGAAGCGAAAAAAGACAGTGTCCATCCACCCAGGTAGGTGGGAATGAAGGAGGCAGATGACACAGGTGAGAGGGCCCAAGGTCCCGGAGGAGCCAGACCTTAAGATGTGGTTTGGGAAGCTCCGCTTCAGTGGAAAGGATGTTGTCACGCAGCAGCCTACCCGTCTGTCCCCTCATACCTGTCCCTAAAGAAAGGAGAGTCTGTGAGACTGATCCTTTCAGGGACTTTGCTTCACCTTTGTGCTTACACCTTATATCTCCCTGTTTGGCCCCAAAGGATGGCTGGTTAGTTAATGACGGGTAAGATTCCTCAAGGGAGGAACAACCTAAAACAGGAACAGTCGCATAGGGGCCATTTGGAGAACTCACAGGGTTGATAGAGGTGGGCACAGAGCCCCACCACCCCCGGCTAAGGAGAGCTTCTGCCTCTGTGGCTACATTCCTTCCCACAATCTGCTTGGGAAGTGATTCTAGATGTGATAACATCAGTTCTCCATCTATTCAGATCAGTAAGTTCCAGCATAAAGGTTTTGTCCCTTGGAGAGGTACATACAAAAATTACTAAGACATCCTGTGACTTTCAGTTTCTGTCTCTTGCAGGCAAGGGTCATTAGTTTGAATCAGTTTCCTAGTATAATGTATGAAATTCACAGACTGCGGAGAAAACAATGTTACTTCCTTGTGTGTACATCAACAAAAGTCACAAGGTGGCCCGATTCGGGGCTCTCAGTCCTTTGAGGCTGTGAGACCCTTGGCCCCTAGTGCATAAATCTTTTGACTTCAGTTTCTTTCTTAACCCTTCGCCACCCCTGCTCGTTCGTTCTCTCACTGCCCGTGTTGCGCTGGACGTGACAGGATGTGAGAAGCCCAGGTTTCTTTCTGTTGCTGTTACAGAGGGACAGTCCTGTCCAACATGTCCCGTGCTCCTACATTCTCTAGGGACTGTCCTCCTGCTCAGTGATCTGCGTCCCATTGCAGTGAGGGCCGACGTCCTCCCCCTGGACTGTGGGGTCCGCCCTGGTATGGCTATTGTTCCATTGCCTCGGGGGCCGAGGAAAATCTGTGCTCTCTGCTGAGGAATTCTCCCTGAAGCCATTTTTAAAGTTCTGTTCTTGCCTCATGTAAGGAGTTTGTGAAGGAAGTGGTGGAGGTCCTGTAATTTGGAGCAGAAATCTCAGGGGCACTGGCAACAGATGTCACATGCTCTCTGCTTTATAATTTCTAATCCTAAGGAGGCTTCAAACATGACCCTACAAAGTTCAGACCCAGTAATTTCATCTCAGCACAAAGCACCTCCCTAATGTCAGAAACCGTCAATCACGGTTTCACTTCAAAATGTCCTTTTGCTTTGTATGAGCTGACATTAAAAATTGTGAGTGTCTGCTCCCAATTCCTGCATGTAAGAATAGTTTAATCTATCTGTTTGCCTCACAGAATTCTTAAATGACTTCATGCCATTGGGGAGCTTAGAACATTGCCCGCTGTATAGGAAGGTCTCCATTGGTCAGATTTCTTGATGACTATCGTGTTGTAAGTGTCTTGTTCAGTCCAAAGCTGCCTGGGCCTGGGTCTTCTGTTTTTCATTTCTGATGAGATCTTTGTAAGATTAGTGGTTTTAGATTCAGAAGTGCTGATACTATGTGCTCGAATTAAATTCGTTGGTAAGAACTGAGTTGTAGAATTATTAGGTTCCCATATTTTGGAAAAATTTATCTTCAGTTTCAGTTTACTTCAGGCAAAAAGTAATCACGAGGTTTGTCATCTTGTCATCAGCATGTCTCTCAGTAATGGTGTACTTTAATCTCAAATGTTGATTTTATAGATCACTCATTCTCTGATATTTGTAACTTCTTGTACTTTCGTTTGGCAGTGAAGGGGATTTTTTCCCTCCGGAGGATGGATTAAAGCCTGTACATTTTGAATGAAAATAGCAAAATATATTAATAACAGGAAATTCTTCAATATGTTTTAAATGGTTATTTATTAACAATTTCCTTAGAGCTATTTATGAATGATTCTAATGCATTGGGAAATTTAGTTACTTGCATTTTTGGTTGTTACTTATATGTTATGATGTGAATGACAGTTTTCAGCTCAGTACATTTAAGAGGAGGTGGGGTTTGATTCACATAGAAATGAGGCATCTGTCTATTGCCATTAAAATTATGTGCATGTTTGTATCATTTTACTCCAGCTTTGTGTATGACATCTTGTTTATTTCTTTTGTTGGTTAATCGTCAGTGCTTTTCTTATCCTGTGCAGTTAAGTAGTTGTGGTAATAGTCTTAATTTAACATCTGTTTACTGATGATTTTATATTTTCTTTGTGAGAGTACCACTTTTTGAATTCAAAGTAATTTTTGAAATGTTTTATAACTGTATGTTTTTTAGATTTTTTTTGGTCATTTTCAATTTTGGTAAAACCTGTGACTAAAATTCTGCCCTCTGTAACTGCAGTCCAGTCATGTTAAGTATATTCACATTGTTGTGCAACTGATGGTCTGGAAATTTCCATCTTGCAAAACTGACCGAGTACCCATTAAACAGCTACTTTGTCATTTCCCTTCACCCCAAACCCCTGGCTACTACCCTTCTTTTTGTTCTGTGAGGAGGACTGCATTAGGTGACTCACAGAAGTGGACTCTTACAGTATCTGTGTGTTTGTGGCTTGTGAGCATTACAGAAATGTCCTCAAGTTTTGTCTGCATTGTATCAAGTGAGAGCATCGGTTTCTATTTTAAGGCTGAGTGACATTCTGTTGTATGTATATGCTACATTTTCTTCACCTGTTCATCAATTGACGGCCATTTGGGTTGCTTCCACCTATTACAGGTTTTGTGAATAATGCTCCAGTGTACATGTGTGTTCACACGGCTCTTGCAGAGCCTCCTTTGAAGTTTCTTGGAAATGTGTCCAGAAGTGCGAAGGCTGCATCATAGCACAATTCTATTTTTAATTTTTTGAGAGACCTTCATATTGTTTTGCATATTGTTTGCAACAATTGATATTTCATCCAAGAGTGCGTAAGGGTCCAATTTCTCCACATTTTTGCCAACACTTGATATTTTGTGTTTCTTTGATAGTGGTCAGTGTAATTGTTGTGCAGTGATATTGTGTTTTTTGTTAACTAGCGGATGCAAACATTTATATTCTTGTATGAGCATGTCAAACTTCTGGAAAGACATACGGACCTGAGATCAGATATTTAGGAGAAGCAGGAGTCTGAGGGTGACTTTTATGTTAAGAGCACTTATAGGTCACAGCAAAATTGAGTAGAAGTTACAGAGAATTCCCACATGCCCCTCGGACATGTATAGCCTTCCCTTGTCCATGTCGTCCCCAACTCAAGTGGTACATTTGTTACATAGATGGAGGTACATTGACACGTTATTGTTACCCAGAGTTCATAGGTCACATTGGGGTTTATGGTGGTTCTGTCCATAGTATGCGTGTGGACACATTTATGATGACCTGTATCCACCATTACAGTGTTTTATGGACTAGTGTCACAGCCCTGAATATTCTCTGTGCTCTGCCTGTTCATCTCTCCCTCCCCTAAACCCTGGCCACCAGTGATCTTTTTATTGTCTCCATCATTTTGTCTTTTCTGGAGTCATACTAATGGGCCTTTTCAGATTGTCTTCTTTCACTTAATATGTATCTAGTTTTCCTCCATGTCTTTTCATGGCTTGATAGCTTCTTTCTCTATAGCACTGAATAATATTCCATTGTCGGTATGCAGCACAGCCCACTCCTCCATTCTCCTCTTAACAGACGTCTTGGTTGCTTCCTAGTTTTGGAAATTATGAATAAAGCTGTTGTGAACACATGTGTGGGCTTTTGGGTGGATAAACGTTTTCAGCTCTTTGGTTAACTACTGACGAGCACAACTGCTTGATTGTATGGTGAGAGGCTATGTACAAACCACTAAACTGTACCCAAGAGACTGCAGTATTTTGCGTTCCCACCCGCAGTGAGTGAGAGTTCCTGCTGCTCCACGTCCTCACCAGCACTTGATGTTGTCCGTGTTCTGGGTTCTGGCCCCTCGTAATAGGTATGTAGTGGTGTTTAATTTGCTGTATGTTTAATTCTTGTTGTTTTCATGTGCATTTCCCTAGTGACATATGACGTGGAGCATCTTTTTATATACCAGTTTGCCTTCTGTATATCTTGTCTAGTGTGGTGTCTGTTTAGGACTTTGGTCCATTTTTAATCAGGTTGGTAGTTAGCAGTTTGAAGACTTGTGTGTTTTGCAAATGTTCTTTCCCAGTCTGTGGCTTCTTGTTTTGTACTGCTGACGATGACTTGTTTGTTGCTTTTTACTGGTTATTATAATATTCTATTTGAAACAAGGTAGTTCAAAACTTAATACTACGATTTGAAAAAAGAAACTTGGTTAAGAATTTGTCTTGGAAAAAATGTGAAGTGTGTGAAATTAAGTTTATATTTCATAACATTTAAATTCCAATTCCAGCTATGTGTTCATTCCTGGAATAAATATGTAATGAATCTCGTGTTGATAAAGATGAGGTTAAATATTATGAAAATATTATAGGTCAACTCTAATGAAATTTTTTTTTTTTTTAAGGAGGGCACAGCTCCCACTGGCCCATGTGGGGATCAAACTGGCAACCTTGGTGTTATTAGCATAGCACCGCACTCTAATCAACTGAGCTAACCGGCCACCACTCTAATGAAATCTTTTAATTCATTCCTAATTGTACAGCACCATGGTGTTTTTTACATTATAATAGTAATACGTAATTGTTGGAAAAAGTGAAACAGTAGCAAGAGTTATCAAAATTTTTATTGTGGTCCCAAATGGGATCAACTGTTTTCTGTATTTATATATTTCTACTTTTAAAGTATAGGTGGCATACAATATTCTATTAGTTTCAGTTTTACAACATGGTGATTCTTCATTTATATATTTTACAAATTGATCACTGTATGATTCACGTAACATCTGTCACCTTACAAGGGTATCACGATATTGTTGAGTACTTTCCCTGTGCTACATTGCATCCCATGCCTTACTCTTTTCATAACTAGATGTTTATACCTCTGATTCCCCTTCACCTGTGTTTTCTTTCTCCATGGATTGTCTTCCCTGGCAACTGTCAGTTAATTCTCTGTATCTATGAATCTTTTTTTGATTTGTTTTTTCATTTCTATTTTTTAGCTTCCATGTATCAGTGAAATCATATGGTATTAGTCTTTTTCTGTCTGAGTTATCTCACTTAGCATAGTACCCTCTAGGTCCATGTATGATGTTGCCACTGGCAGGATTTCCGTTTTTCTCCTGGCTAAGAAATATTCCATTGTGTACATTTATCACATCTTCTTTATCCCTTGATTTATTGATGGGCATGTATATCTTGTCTATTGTAAATAATGTTGCAGTGGATGTAGGGATGCAGATATCTTTTTGAATTAGTGTTTTTGTATTCTCTGGAAATGCCCAGAAGTGGAATTGCTGCGTCATATGATAGTTGTGTTTATAATTTTTGAGGAAGTTCCATATTGTTTTTGGCTACATCATTTTTTGCATAAATATAATTGTTATACCTTCCTGTTGAATTTACCCTTTTATCATTATATAATGTCCTTCTTTGTGTTCTGACACTTTTTGACACTTACTGTGTATTTTTCTTATATCATTATGGACACCCATGCCCTTTACTGGTAACTGTTTCTATGGAATACATTTCCCATCCTTTGAGTGCGGTCCCATGCATGTCCCCACGTCTAAAGAGAGTCTCTTGTAGTTGGATTTTAGGTAGTTGGATTTTATTTTTTTATCCATTCATCCAACTTATGTCTTTTGATTCAGGGAGTTTCATCTATTTTCAATTAATCACTGAGATGGACGGACTACTATAATCATTTTAGAATGGTTTTCTGCCCTTTTTGTAGCTATTTTGTCCTGCGTTACCCCCTCTGAACTGTGTTCCATTGTTTCTTTGATATCACTTGGTAGTGGCATGCTTTGATTTCTTTCTTGATTTCTTTTTGTGTGTCTGTTACAGATATTTTATTGTAGTTACCATAGGGGTAACTTAAAACACTTTTAAAGTTATGACAGTGTATTTTGAATTATTGGTCAGGTAATTAATAGCTCTATTAGTTTTGGGCTAATTTCTCAAGATGTAGTTTGTTCCTCTGATTGGACCATGTTTTGGTGTTCTTTGTGTGCCTTGTGGTCTTTTGTTGAGATTTGAGAAAAGAAACAGCCACCATCCCAGGCTTTGTGGACTGGCTTTGTACAGGAGAACACAGATAACGGGCAGCTGTGCTTGAAATTCTGAGACCTATCAAATTGGTTCTGCAGATGTGTATTCACTGTGTTTTTTGCATGTAAGTTTCCAGTTTAAAATGTTTTCCATTTCTTCTTTTTGAGGAAGTGATGTCTTCCTATCCTTGATGTTTGTCTTCAATACTGTTGTCTTTGTGGTGTTTGAACAATTACTCACCATTTTTCTTAGTGGCCACCAAAATGCATTCACATTGCACTGCCATTCCCTGAGCACTTGGTGTCATATAGAAGATAAATGAGTCCCTCAGGTGGCTGCAAAAAACGAATCCATTGGACATGCAGTACACTCATCTGTTTCCCTCCTGAGAAGAAACTGGGAATTGGGGTTTTCTCACAACATTGCCATGTGTGCCAGGAAGGGTGAACAGCTATTAGCTACTGTTGGCAAATATAAGCAACTTTTCTTCCCTCTTGATGTGACTCTTGATGTGGTTTGCTTTCCTGAGCATGGTTTCTGAGTACTCAGAAAGCTAATTGGGTCAGTAATTCTTGTTAAGTTCATGTCTCCATGGAGGATGGAAGTTTTGGTGCTTCCTCGTATGCCATCTTGTTAAGTCCTGTAATCAGTATTAAATTTGTACATTAGAATTTAAAGTATATTCACTTGCATGTAGTAAGAGTGATAATTTATTTGCTGTCTTTCAGCTATGTCTTTTGAGGACACTTTGGACTTGTTGCCAAACCCAAGCATAGGAGATTCATTCCACAAAACGCTACTGGTAAGATATGGAAGGTGCTGCCTTGACAATCTGCACTTAGTGAAAGACTGGGAGTGTGAGGTGGAGTGTGAAGTGCAGAAGGATGTTATGATGGACATAACCAAACTGGGACAGTTACTCATAGTAAAATCCTGTTGCCAAGAGAGATCAAAGATATAAGACATCTTGGGAAAACCATCACTTTAAGGCAGTTACATTAGCAGAACACTTTGTTTCTGAATGTAAAGATAGAAAACAATTTACTAAAGATACATATTCTTTGAAAGGAAATGTGGAATGTAAGGGAAATTACCTAACACATGGTGTAACAATCATTTGAATCACTTAAAATGTAGGATTAGCTTAAACTTTCAGTCAAACATTTAAAAATCAGATTTAAAAATGAAGATAGAAATTCTAAATGTAATCAATTTTACAATCTCTTAACCAGGCTTTCATTATTCTTTCACCAAGAAACAATTCCTCCTTGTTCCAAATTGTGTAATTTTCATAAATGTGGGAGC
Source organism: Rhinolophus ferrumequinum (assembly GCF_004115265.2). Taxonomy (NCBI): domain Eukaryota; kingdom Metazoa; phylum Chordata; class Mammalia; order Chiroptera; family Rhinolophidae; genus Rhinolophus; species Rhinolophus ferrumequinum. Next base: position 46,978,428 of record NC_046298.1, on the reverse strand, counting down.
ATATTTATACAAGCATCATGGTTTCATAGGTATCATGGAGTAATTGGGAATAACTTTAGCTGTTTAATGAAATTGAAGTCCTCACTAACAGTCTTTCTGTCTTTATTGATTACCAGAGTACATGTAATGGAGAGAGAAGTTATCAATTCAGTGAATCTTGGAAAAACTTTAAACAAGGGTCAGATCCTAATAAACATCAGAGATTTCAGTTTCTAGAGAATCATTGTACACATGGGAAAGTCTTTCGTGAAAGCTCAAATCTTACACATCAGAACAGTTATATTGTAGAGAAGTCAAACAAATGTAGTGAATATGACAAGTCTTTGAACCAATCTTTATGTCTTCCTGAACATGAGAATATTCATACTGGGGAGGAACATTACAAGTGTAATCCGTGTGGGAGAGTCTTTAGTCGATTACCCAGTCTAAATAGACATAAGAAAATCCATGCTGGAGTGAAGCCTTACAAATGTAGAGAATGTGACAAAGCTTTTATTCGGCGTTCAAATCTTACTGGACATGAGATACTTCATACTGGAGAGAAGCCTTACAAATGTACAGAATGTGGTAAAGCCTTTATTTGTCGTTCATATCTTACTGTACACGAGAGAATTCATACTGGAGAGAAGCCTTACAAGTGTAGAGAATGTGGTAAAGCCTTTAATTGGCATTCATCTTTTATTAAACATGAGAGAATTCATACTGGAGAGAAGCCTTACAAGTGTGAGGAATGTGGCAGAGCCTTTCACTGGCGTTCACATCTTAACGAACATGAGATAATTCATACTGGAGAGAAGCCTTACAAATGTAGAGAATGTAGTAAAGCCTTTACTCAGCGTTCAAATCTTGCTGTACATATGAGAATTCATACTGGAGAGAAGCCTTACAAATGTGAACACTGTGGCAAAGCCTTTACTCAGCATTCAACTCTCACTGAACATAGGAGAATTCATGCTGGAGAGAAGCCTTTCAAATGTAGAGAATGTGGTAAAGCCTTTATTCAACGTTCATATCTTACTAGACATGAGTTAATCCATACTGGACAGAAGCCTTACAAATGTAGAGAATGTAGCAAAGCCTTTCACCTGCGATCTAAACTTACACAACATGAGAGAATTCATACCGGAGAGAAGCCTTACAAATGCAGAGAATGTGGTAAAGCCTTTACTCAGCGTTCATATCTTACTAGACACGAGATAATTCATACTGGACAGAAGCCTTACAAATGTAAAGAATGTGACCAAGCCTTTCACCAGCTCTGTAAACTAACCCGACATGAGAGGATTCATACTGCAGAGAAGACTTACAAATGTGGAGAATGTGGTAAAGCCTTTACTCAGCATTCATATCTTAATAGACATGAGATAATTCATACTGGACAGAAGCCTTACAAATGTATAGAATGCGGTAAAGCCTTTACTCAGCGTTCGTATCTTACTAGACATGAGATAATTCATACTGGAGAGAAGCCTTACAAATGTAGGGAATGTGGTAAAGCCTTTACTCAGCGTTCATATCTTACTAGGCATGAGAGAATTCATACTGGAGAGAAGCCTTACAAATGTGAAAAATGTGGCAAAGCCATTACTCACCATTTACAGTTTACTCAACACATGAAAATTCATAATGGAGAGAAACCTTAATACTGAAGAATCCAAGAAACCCTGTAGCTGGACCTACAGCCTCACTCAACATCAGAGAATGCTTACTGCAGAGAAATCTCCATTCAAAATAAACGATGAAAGCCCTTGGTTCAAAATATAAACTTCAGAAAACCCACAGAATTCCTACTCCAACGTGACTTGAAAGATGTAAAAAAAATGTGGGGAAATGCTTAATCGAAAATGAAATCTGAAATATCAGAGAATTGACATTACAAAGTTGTAAGTGAAGAACAGTTTGCAGATATTACTTGAAATCAGAATATATATAGAAAATAAGCAAATATTTAAAAAGTTGTTAATATGCTTGAAAGTATCAAGGGATGAATATTGGACAGGTATAATTATTTACAATGAGTCTTTATATATTGATAGTACTTGAGGTTTATTGAAAAGGAAATATTAATGTGATTCCACTGTGCAGTCACTTGATGCTATGTTTTTATTCCTAGTGTGTGTGTGAATCATGGGTTGATTGTTGCTGCCTCAAACATCTGGGAGCCCTTGTATGTTGGCTGGGATTCACTCAGATCTACTTTTCCCTCGAAGACTGAGGGCACTGTAATACACAATGTACGATGAAAACCTCAATGGAGATGCTGTTTGGTTGACTTAGAATGCTGGTATAAGTCGCCGTAAAGTAGGTGCTCGGGTCATCATTCTCTGCGTTAATGTAAGACAGGAACATTCTGAATTTTAATTAGTTTTACCAATTGCTCTTTAAGGAAAATAAGGTGGTGGTTTATTGAAATCCTGATGTGTCTTTGTAGTAGCCATAGATAGGAGTCCTGAATATTACCAGATGTGGTTGAAATAAAGAAGTCTTCAGAGATATCTGCGAAAGTGCAGACAACTCATCCAAAGTGCATAATTATTGTACATCCATGTTTCCTAAACAATGAGCCTCAGTCTTCAAACCCATGGAAAACAGCTCTAAGGTCATTATATCAGAACAACCAGAATGTTTCTTAAATGCCTGTTATCTGTATTTTGTGCATGGATCCTACAGGTGGTTTGCCATGCTTTATTTAGACTGTATGATCTTATATTTACATTAATAAAAGCAAATGATTTTTAATGTATTAGTAGTGATATGTAATGAATGACTTCTTACTCTGCCACCAAAGTTGACCTCTCCCACCTTAGTCATGGTTGTAGTCAACAATGTACTATTTGGTGATGCAGTGGAATGACAGCACTAGTAATCCTTTTCCCCATGGTTTTAATTCGCAAGTGGAAAGAGAACCTTGCTCTCTACAATGCTAAAGACCAAACTACAATAAAGGTTAGCAGACATGGGAGTTACATGTGGCTTAAAATGAGCATAAAGCACCTGTTTCCTTGTGATTAGATCCATATCCTGATTCCCTTTTCCCCAGTGATAACAGGATAGAAGATGGGTTCACCCATGTGCATCAGGCGCCCACACGAGCTTGTCCCCTCACAGCTGGTGTTACCTTCATCCACTTGATTCAGGTCCTGTGTACACCATTTCTCTATAATATTAACAGTTTTCCTATTTTCACCCCCAGTAAGGATTTGGGGATATTTACTGAGTGTTGTGTATAAAGAACAGTATATACTCTAGAAATCCTTTCTTCTGAGTTTGTCTTTGCTTGATTTTGCTTTAGAACATGGAGGCTGTGACCTTTGTTTATTATAGATACTGGTTTTTACAACTGGAGGTTCTAAGTCAGGCCTCAGTCCTGTAAGTTTCCCTTTTATTCCAAAGTCATGTCTGACATACTCGTACTCTTCTTCATGTCTTTGTTCTATTTTCAGAAGAAGAAAATAAGAGTAATATAGTTAATAGATGTTCAAGTGTCTTCAAAGTCTAACATATAACTCAGCACAATGATAACTAAAAAATTTTCAGTAACACTCATACTCACAAATAGCTTTTATATGAGTTTACATCATTGGGCATGTTTTTGCCTGTAGTATTTTTATGACACTCAAAAAACTTCATGCACAAATAGATGCATACATTTTTGCAATTGAAAATATTTCTTAGTTTCAGTGACATTGAAATTTTTCTACTGTGTCACTTTTGCCATGTACATAGTTACTTTTTAGAGATATGCTGTATACCTAAAATGTAAAAGTTATATGATCAATTCCGTTTCCATTACTCTTCTCAGTTACAAAATCATCAACAAAATAATTTGTTGATGATTTTCTCTGAATATTAGCCTTGTACGTGTCTTTCTAGTAGACAAATTTTAAGTCAGAAAAGCTAGGTTAAACCCCTGGTTGTAATATTTACTGGATGATGAAACAAGCAAAGAGTTAACAGGAGCGGGCTTGTGAACTGGCAGGATGGGACAGGCATAGAGTTAACGGGCGCTAGCTTGTGCGCTAGCGGGAATGAGCTTAAAAATTAACCAGTTGGTTCTGAGTCCCCTGGCTTGCACTGTACCTGCAAGCTCACAAGCATCTTACATCCATCATAGATGGGAACAGGACAGTTATCAGGAGAAGACAATTGTAACAGCATCCTCCCTGCATGCTAACAAGCACCCTACTTTTTGCATGGAAAAATACAAAACCCTGGCTAACCAGAAACCTGCCACAGCTGTCTCCATCAGACTCTGCTCTGGCAAACTCCTTTTGCCAGTATTTCTCTTACCTCCCTGTCTTGGCAGCTATCCCAATTGGACTCTGCCCTGACAAAACTCCCTTTGCCAGTATTTCTCTTCCAAACAGAACTCTCTCTCTGCCTGACTCTCAACAAACCTTTTCTTGCTCTTCTACTTTGTAGAGTCTGTGAACTACCAGAGGTTAGTTCTACGCCAATACACTGGATATTGGACAAATAGAAAAATAATATTGCTCTCATAGACTATTTTTTGTAGTTTTATGCATTAATATTAGAAAAAGTTAGAATAATGTCTCAGGATATCCAGTGTTCAAAAAGGAATGGTCTGCCATTGTTGCTATTACAGAAGAACTTGTCATTGCTGTGAAGCTCTTTCCTTTCCAAGTAATTCATCACATCTTCCCACATCTTCATCACTTCTTCTTACAGCTTTGGTATTAAAAAGTGTGGCCCTGGGACCTAAGGCATTAGGATGAGTGGCCAGCATGTTAGAAATGCAGAAACTCAGGCCCCACCCCAAAACTTCTAAATTAGAACCTGCATTATAATAAAATATACAGTTCATTGTTGTGCACATTTAAATTTGAGAAATATGCTTCAAACCCACCATGAGTTGCCCGTATGGCGTATACATGCTAAAAAATACATGTGCCTGTGTTGATCCTTAATGGCATATTTTATCCAAAGTGTATTATCTATAGTGGGTTTTTATATCTTTGTCAATCCCCTTTTTTAATTAGAAAAATACTGAAGAATATTACCATGTTGAAAGCAACCTGATTTTATATTTCAGAATCAAATTCACCTGCCTCAAAACCACTTCTCTTAATTCTTTTAATCTTTGGTCAGAGTATGAACTGTGTCGATGGCCACTTGGTAAATGTGTTATTTACTTCAGGGATGGTTGACATTCAGGGATGTGGCTGTAGAATTCTCCCAGGAGGAGAGGGAAATCCTAGGTCTCGTGGGATTTTTACCTGGACATGGTATTGGAGAACTCCAGGAACCTGGTCTCCCTGTGTGAGGAGTGCTTCCTTCCAGAATTCCTACCCCCCCTGCAAGGTTCGGTTTCTTTTATTTGTAGACTGTCTCCTGGGAGTTTCTGCTTTGTATGACTGAATTTGTGACCCTCTTTGAAGGAAGTTGTTTAGGGTTTGTTGGTGTAAAATCTTCATGACCTTTTATGTTGACCTTCCCCTTTTGTGAGGTGGTCTGCATCCTCCACTTTACATTAGGGACAATCATAGAAACCTAGTGACATAAAGTATTTTTCTTAACTTTTTTTTATTAGTTTCAGGTGTACAAAACAAGGTAATAGTTAGACATTTATATTTGTATCCCTCACACAGTGATGACGCCCCTCCCCCGTATACTACCCCTCTGACATCGCGTACAGCCATTACATTTCCACTGTCTCTGTTCCTAATGCTGTACTCCACTTCTTGTAAATATATATATATATATATATATATATATATATATATATATAAACTTGTAGTTGACATTCATTATTGTTCAGCTTCAGGTGTACAGTGCAGTGATCAGGCATCTACATCATCACTGAGGTGGTCTCCCTAACGAGACCAGTGTCTATCGGATACCCTACAAAATCTTTACAACATTATTGATTACATTCCTCAAATTGACTTTCGTATCCCCGTGGCCATCTTGTGGTTACTGACTGTTTTCTAATCCCCTCACCTTCCCCCTTACCCCCACCCCCCCAATCTAACAACCCTCAGTTTTTCCTCTATGTCTCTGAGACTGTTTCTGATTAGTTCATTTATTTATTCTTTTCTTTAGATTCCACATATAAGTGAGATCATATGGTATTTGTCTTTCTCGTGACATAAAGTATTGTTGCCTGCATCTTAAACCTCAATTTGCACCCCTTATGTTTGATTCCATGTTAGTACTTTGATGTGCAGTTCAGATCTGTAAATTGAAAATGCTTTCTAGACATCATAAAGGGGCTGTCAGGAAACTGGGGAAATAATTTTCTATTTCCTTCTATAATGTCCTCTCTTCTCTATTGAGCACAATACTGGGTGGAAATTGTAGAGTCCCCAGCAAGAGTCACGATCCTTTTTCTAATAAACGGGTATCATCGTCTCAAATCCACACCTGGCCATGTATTTGGAGCAAAGGAAAAAGCCCTGAGAAGTGAAGACAGAAGAGACACCAACCTTCCACCCAGGTAGGTGGGAATAAACAAAGCAGATGATACAGGTGAGAGGGCCAAAGGTCAAGCAGGAAACCTCCTTAGAGTGTGGTTTGGGAAGATCTACTTCAATGGCAATGATTTTTGAGAAGCCCAGGATTCTTCCTGTTGTCACAGAGGGACGTATCCTGTCTGACTCTGGTCCTTCTCCTACATCCTCTAATGACTGCTTTGCTCCAGAAAGAAGGTTTCTCGAAGGAGCACATTCAACTGAGAGCCAAAGCCTCCCCACAGCCAGTGAGGGCCTGCATGGTCTGACTGTATTTCCATTGCTTTTTTGCACGTCTGGAATTCCTACATGGAGGCCAACGTATGAGTGTCCCCTCCCCAACATTTGGGTGCCCCTGCATGCTAGAGATACCTACAAATGTGCTACATCCTAGGGAATGCGGGATACGTTGACACTCCTCTACCAAAACATAAGCAGAGCAGGCCTGCCCATGGAGGCTTCCCCATGGACCAGACCCTGTAACCAGCCCACAGAAATGGCCCTGGGGTCCTCCCCGTGTTTACCTGGCCTTATGGTAGAGTATCGTGGCTACTCTATGAAGATATTGATGCTGGGCACTGCCACAGACTGAGAATCACTCTCTGGGGTGGGACACAGGAGTGATAGTTGTAAAACCACATAAGGGAGGCCATCGGGAAGTCAAGGCTGAGCTCGACATTGCTAACCATAGCTCATCAAACTTTCATGCACTCACAAATCACTGAGGATACCTTTCTGGGGCTCCCACACTCAGACATATTTCCCAGGTTTGAGGTGAGTCCATTTAATTTGCCTTTTTAACAACCACTGAGGTTGCTGCCCCAAAACCCCATTTCCAGCAGCACAAAGCCTGAGAAAGCAAGCTCACCTGTGTGCCTTACACCCAATTCTCCATCTCAACACAAATACCCATTCCCAGTGAGTGTCACCTAGCAGCTTCTCGAGAGAGGACATTCTCTGCTCACTGTGTGCTCATTGAGAGGGGACAGAGCAGGCAGTGGTGTCTGAGTAAGGGAAAAAAAAATTCACATATTCGTGAAAGCAGTGTTAATTGAGGATGACTTCCTCTGAGACCTCCTAAGAAATACACTGTTATTTCCGTCAGATCTTTCCCATTTCAGGACACTTTCTACACCAGCAGTGGAGCAGCTTACTCTGTGCTCATGTGATCTCTTACTTGTGTTCACAGCTCCATTCATTTCCACCTGCTTTGATTTTCCCCTTCACTTTGCGGTTCCAGGGTTCCCATTGTTGCAAAGTGGAGATCAAATTTAGCTCCAAACACTTCAATTTATAAATAAAAATTGAACATGATATGGTATGCTTTTTCAGAACACATTGCCAGCTCTTGATTCAGCTAAGAACAGAATATTAGAGACAGGCCTAGGAAACCATTTTAGAAATTGGTTAACTGACTGCCTCCTTTTGAAAGCTGAGGGGGACTTCTGTTAAGTTCGCAGAGAGCTGGGTCCCTTTAGCAACTACTGGATCAAAATCATGAGGGTAAAACAATCAGGTGCTCCTAAAACTTCTCCATAAGGTTTTCTGACTCCTACCTAACATTGCACATCCAGCACTCATCAAGCATGAAATGTGCAGAACTCGCAAGGAGTGGATAAGTCCAGAGTCCACATGCCTCATACAGAAGCCTTTTCTCCCAAATCAAATCAGCTTCAGTGGCTCTCTCATGCACAGGGATTTGAAACTCAGACAAGTCAGGGCCTTCCAAAAGACTCAAATGGGAAAACAGATAATGCAAATATTGTCACTGATATTTAGAGAGAAGCAGTTTCCTGCAGTTCTTTAACATCACGTCCCTGGAAAAGATGGGTCCAAGCATTCCCACGCCTCCTCAGAGAATTCTGTGGCCACATCCTTGAATGTCAGCCATCTCTGAATGGAAAACACAGTTCACGGAGTTGACAGGGAGAGAGTTCTTATTTTGACACAAAATGAGAGAATTGGAGCTATGCAAAAATTAACTTGGCTGGATCTAGTGTTCTGACATCCATGTTAGGTAAATTTAAGGATCTTATATATGTCTATTTCTTTTTAACTGAGTGAAATTCAAATAATTTAAGGTTAACTACGTTAAAGTACAAGTGAATGGCATTTAGTACATTGAGAATGTTGTACAAATGTCACATCCAGTTGTAAATATTTTATCAGCAGCAAAGGAAACCCTTTACACATGAAGCAGTTGCTTATACCTCCCGCCCCCCATTCTGGACACCACCATGGTGCTGACTGGATTTTGGATTAATGGGATCATCAGCGTATGTGCTGCAGACATTTCTAAGAGGTTATCTGCAATGAGGACTCCTGGTTTCCTCGGGACTAATACTAATTCTCGAACCTTTAAAGTGTTTTCTTCCCTAATATTTTATTGAGGGTTTTATATTTTAGATATTTAAATACTTAGATTCAAATAGTTTGAAACTTGGGAAGATAAATTGCTCTTGGACAAGAAAACAAACAACCATCGCCCTGTCCCTCTCTTTCCCCTGTCTCTCAGGGCTGAGCCCATTTTCCCTGAGTTGTGCTCCCGCACACAGACTGACTTGCCATTTCTCTACAAATGAAATCTTTCACAAGTAGGAATGAGAGAAACCATACTTCATGGTAGATGTTAATAACAGATATTGCCATAAAAGTTTTTGAGTGTAGAAATGAAGTTATTTATTTTATTTTTTTGTTGGGGAAGAGTGTGTTTTTCCAGGGCCCATCAGCTCCAAGTCAAGTAGTCCTTCAGTCTAGTTACGGAGGGCACAGCTAAGCTGCAAGTCCAGTTGCCCTTTTCAATCTTTAGTTGCAGGGGGCGCAGCCCACCATCGCATGTGGGAATTGAACCGGCAAGCTTGTTATTAAGAGCTCGCGCTCCAACCAACTGAGCCATCTGGCTGTCCAAGTTATTTGATAATTTTAGTTTAGGGCTGATATTATAGAGAATATACTTCCGTACTCAATGCCCTTAGAAATATTGCAAAATTCATGATTCTTTAGGTTAAAATAAATCCCAAAGTCTTTTGAGGACTATATTTTATGGACTTTGTTAAGCCCATGTGACAGAACATTCAGAAATAGAAAACAAAACAGAGCTAAAATACATGACAATGTTAAAATAACAAAGTAAGATTTCCACTTACTCTCAGAAGGAACATACAATGAATTTGACATGACCTTATATTTAGGTATTATTGATGTAAATATGAACAAGTTCATCTCAAAGGTATTTGAAGGTAATTTATTTCAAGTGTGGAATAAAACAATGAGATTTGTAACATTTTTTCACCAAGTTATTTTACCCAGTGCTTATTGACCTAAAACACCACATGTCTTAGTCCTTCATTTCTCATATCCCAATTGGTGTACCTCTACAGGACTCTGGAACTGAGCCATGTTGAGTCTTGGCCTCCATGGTGAATGGGGAATAGAAAAGGAAATGCTGTTCTGTTGGTGCCAGTATGAAATTGCCTTTTCTACCCAGGGAGGATTTTGTACTTCACACTCTAGTTGGTAATCCCCACACAGGCAGCTGCAGTTCTTGCTTAATTAAAGTGCTTACATTAATTCTAACTGCAGAAATGTTCCTGAGTACCATCCCTTCCCTACACCCACCCCCTCACCGCGATCCCAGTTCCTCATAAGTTTCTTCAACCTCACTAGCAGGATCTCCGTGCAATCCGCGGACCAAAACAGGTTTTGACCTAAACCGTTTTCAGCTTGTTAAAAGGAAAACATCTTGGTTTTCAACACATGTGGTTCATAAAACTGTAACCTTTTACCTTAAAACTTACACATAATAAAATGGGCAGGTAGCAACGCTGCTACATCAGTCTAAAGACGAGCAATTCTAAAATCAGAAACGAATTCTTGAGAACCAGGAGCAACAACGCATAAGCCCCGCCCCGTCCCTAAGCCCGTTTCATTTGGCTTCCTCGCTGTCACTGCGCGTGCCTGGCTTCTCTCCCGGTCCCGCCCCCAGCAGCTCGCGCTCCGCCCCTTCGCCGGTTTCCTTTCGCTTTCCTCGGGTCACAGCGCAGGCCAGGGTTGTCCCTCGGCCGTGCTCACTGCAGCTTCCTCCCCGTCCTGGCCTTACCCCCACGCCGGTTTCCTTTCTATTCCCGGGCGTTAGTGCCCAGACCCGACCTCTCATCAGGCCCCGCCCCCTGTCGTTAGCGCTGGGCCCCGGTCGCCCTCCGTTTTCCCTTCCGGCGCCATTTACTATAGACCCGGAAGCGGAGAGTCGCGAGCGTCTGGGTGAGTGTGGAGCGTGAGTTTCCGATTTTGTAGTGTAAACATGCGTTTCCCAAACCCCCCATCTTTAGACAGGGATCGGGGGTCGCTATGGACCTGTGCAGCCGACTCTCACCTCTGAAAATTTATGCGCCGCCCTGTGAGGCGGGGCGCTTCCCTGGGGCTTTGAAATGCCTGCGAGGCTGCTCCCGGCCTGCCGGCTTTTGTGTCTTCCGACCACGTAGACATGCTTTTCGAGTCGTTTTCCTTCTTAAAACACTTCACTGACCTCTCTGCCTGGCAGGAGCCATTCAAGTATTCCGTGAGGTGGACTCGCAGCCCCAGCCTCACCCGCGCGGTCCGTGGGGCACTGCGGATCAGCCCGCCGAAATAAGGCCCTGTTTTCTTCGGGGTCCTGGGATCCTGGAGAAGCCCCGCTTTCTGAGCCACGCGTCCCCCCATCCCCCAGACCTCCGCCGGCCTCGCGTCCTCAGGCCCGCTCCTTTTACTCCTCGGGCCTCCACTTCGTAGGTGGAGGTCCTACGAAGGGGGACCTACCTCGTAGGTCCCCTCCGAGCACGGGTTTGGGGTGGGGGTGGAGGTGTGACCTCAGCCTGCCTTGTGACACCGGGTGTTCCTTCTTTCAAAATTCAACCCCACTGAGAAATATGCTCCTGGGGGAGAGAATCATCTTTTTCATTCCACTCCTGAATGTGCGTGCAAGGGAGTCCAGAGAAACAGGGCCTCGGAAAGAAAAATAGGAAATGTGAGAAGAGTGAGGAATAATAGATGACAATGTAGCAAATGAGTGAGGGATTTGGCAAGAGACAGTAAAGGTGTTAATCTAGGTGTAAGGGTAAAATTCCGTAAATCAATAACGTAATTAGACCTAGGTCGTTTGCAGTTTGACTCACCACATTGCTGGCTATCTAGCCACTTGTCAGTTTGATCCACCCTGCTATTCCCGTTTTCTCTTTGTTTCTCCCCTCACTGATTTACTGAAGAACTCTGTTTAGTTCCCTTCCTCAAGGCTACACATACCTCGTTAATCCATTTAATCAACTCAATCCTAACCTGGAAAGGGCAACTTCTTAATCCTCAGGCCCCAGACACTGGAATCCAATTTGAAAGCCCCAGGCTATGGTGGCCTAGTCCAAGTCTGGGTTCTGGAGATAACATTATCTTAAAACAGACCAGACCCCAGGAAGTGATGTCAGCCCTTGGACCCCTTTCCTTTGTTCTTCTTGTGTACCTATAAAACCTTCTGTCCTGTCTAGGAAAAGGGAGATGGACTTTGGACAGGAGTCCGCCATTGTCCCAGAATGTCGCCATTCTGAATAAACCTGATTTTCTTTCCACCAATCTTGTCAGTTGATTTTTAACTTTTTCAAGCAGCAGGCAGCCGGACCTTATTATGGTATCATAGGTACTGTCAACTTCATAATAACATGGCATAGTTCTATTTTGTCACTAAAAAAGATTTATTTGGGAAGAAGACAAAGGAAAGGGTTGCAACCCAGCACAAACAGACATAGCAAACCACCTTCACATTCTGGCCAGTGCTGCAAGATGGAGGGATATTTAAGGAAGGGAAAAAGGAAGTTAGAATCATCGCGTTCTATTATCTTGCTCCCCAGCATATGTCATTAGTTTGGCTCAAACTCATAAAAATTCACTACAGATATCTACAGGTTTTATAGCAACAGGTCTCTGGTAGGCTTTAGGAGTGAGAAAACAGTAGTGGGGCCCTTAAAACAGAGTGAAGGCAGAGGATAAAAGTATTGGATCCATGGCCCATAGAGCCACTTGTTTTCTGGGACTGAAAGAGAGGACAAGGGGGTGACAGGGAGAGCAAAGGAAGAAACAGCAGAACGGAAGTGTAGCCTCCTGGGTGTGGCAGAGTGGGGATGAATGGGGCGTAACTGGGAAAGAAGGAATGTAACTGGGAGAGTAGGGAGCTGAGATGGGGGAAAAATGACAAAATACAGCAAGATTGGTGACAATCAGAAATTGGGTGGAAAGCACAAGAGGGTATCAAAGTTGCTGAGTGGGGTTAGCACAGGTGTGAGAAAAATACTGAGAAGGGGAAACAACAGGATGAGACGGGAACAAAATGAGCACAGTAGCAAAAAAAACAAAATGTGGTGACAGAAAACAGAACAAGGGAGGGAAATTCATAGTAGTTAAGAGGGGGTCCACTTCTGGGTACATACAGGTCCGACAGTTAAGTTCGCAAACTTGTTGCAGCGATGTTGCTAACCTTTTTTGATACCAGAAGGATTATTCATTATGAATTTGTACCGTCTGGACAAACAGTTAACGAAGTTTACTATTTGGAAGTGCTGAAAAGGCTGCATGAAAAAGTCAGATGACCTGAACTTTTCACCAACAATTCATGGCTCTTGCATCACAACAATGCACCAGCTCATAAAGCACTGTCCGTGAGGGAGTTTTTGGCTAGTAAACAAATATTTAAACACCCTCCCTACTCACCTGATCTTGAAAGGAAGACATAAGGAAGACATTTTGATGACATTCAGGACATCAAGGGTAGTATGATGACAGCTCTGATGGCCATTCCAGAAAAAAAGTTCCAAGCTTGCTTTGAAGAGTGGACTATGTGCTGGTGTCAGTGCATATCTTCCTAAGGGGCGTAATTCGAAGGTGACCATAGTGATATTCAGCAATGAGATATGTAGCACTTTTTCTAGGATGAGTTCGCAAACTTAATTTGTCAGACCTCGTATACCTAAAGGCAATGAAATCATATTTTGAAGAGATGTCTGCACTCCCATGCGTGTTACTGCATTATTCACAACAGCCAAGATGTGGAATCAACCTAAATGATGACAGATGAATGGATAAAGAAAAGGAGGTCTAGCTATCTATGTATCCACGATGAAATGTTACTCAGCCAGAAAAATTAAGGACCTGCTGCCATTTACAACAACATGGGTGAACCTGGAAAACATGCTCAGGGGATAAAGCTAGAGAAAGTCAAATGTATGATCTCGCTATATGTGGAATGAGGAAAGTCAAACTCAGAGAACCAGAGAGTACAGTGGTGTTTACCAGGGTTGGGGAAGATTGGGAGATGGTGGTCAAAGGGTACAAACTTTCAGTTGTAAAATGAAAGTTTCTGGGCTTTTAATGTACGACATAGTATCATCAAGCACACTATATCATATACTTGTGTTGCAGAATCCAAGAGCGGAAAGAACGCAAGCGGCACTCAGAGTTAGAAGAGTCAGCTTTTATTACGCCGGTGGGCTCAGCGGGATCCTTCCCAAAAGACTGAGCCCCTAGCAAGGTTTTGAGCAGGTTTTTAAAGGTTGGGGACTTCCTTGAGTCAGGGAAGGGGTAGGTGTCGTCTGGTGATTGGCTCAAGGTGTGGCTCGGAGGGGGTTATGCGGAAGTGGGCTGGGGCTTCGGCTGGGGACTTGTCTCTCCGCTTGGGCCACTATTTTAGCTCAGTTCCACGTGGCAGGGAACGATTTTAGGTCAGTTTCTCCATCATGTTCCCCCTGTTGATGATCCTAAGTGGCAACAACTTCGAGATCATCATATTAGCTAAGAGGATGTTAACCTTGTAGGGCAAGTATCTGGGCAGTAGCCTGACGGGTGACGGAGGTCTCTATGAAACGTATGACAGCATTAAGTATGCATGGCCCGATGGTAGCAAGGAGGAGGATCATGAGGAGTGGGCCGGCCAGGAGTGGGAGCCAAGAGGGCCACAAGCTGGGATTGAGTCCCCAGTAGCCGTGGAGGTCGTCTCTGCGTTTCTGGATGCGGTCGTGGAGTTCACAAACTTTAGCAGTGACGGTCCCCTACTGGTTGACGAGGTAACAGCATTCTTCTCCTAGGAACAGACAGGTGCCTCCTTTCTCGGCAGTGAGTAGGTCTAATGCCCGCCTGTTCTGCAGGGCGACTGCTGCTAGGCTGTTGAGTTGGGACTGGAGGGTAGCGAGGGAATCGGCCACTCGGTCCATGTCATCCTTGAGTTCCTGGGAGAGCCTGTGATAGAAACTGACAGAGGATCTGAGCCCAGCGGTCCCAGTAGCGACCCCAGCGAAGATGCCTGCCCCGAGTAGGAAAGGGGCTGCGGCAACACGTTTCCGGCGCGGGTTAAGCGTCAGTATACAGAGAAGCCTCAGGGGTGAGGAAAATCTGGATGCAAGGATTGGTGAGATTGGTGTCTACACAGTGTAAAACAAGTCCATTACAGAGGAAAAAGATGCCAGGCGAGGCACAGTACAGGACACCCGAGAGAACTGAGAGGTTATGGGAGCATAAGGAGGGCTGTAGTTTACCCCAGGAAGTAACACTGGGGGAAACTACACAGGTATAGTTGGGCGCGGAGGCCACCAGGATTTGGGCAGCTATTGGCCCGAGGGTGTAGGTGACATTGTTTGGGCTGGTATCGTTGTCTGGGCTCCAGTCAGAGGGAACAGGGATCCCAATATAACTGGTCCAGGGGTAGGCAAATCCAGCAGGTGGGGGTGGAGGCAGGGTTGGTGGCGTTTAGCCAGGTGGTCGCCCACAAGCTATATACATGGTGTTCAGGAGGTGCCGGGTGAATAGCGAGGTATCAGGGACTTGGGTTAGTCTGCAGGGAGGTTAGGTTGAGACCGCGGTAAAGAGGGCGATTCCTGACAGAGGTCGGCAACCTGATGGACCTTGTCTTTGATTTGTTGGGCGAGGGCCAGGTCCTGGACTCCTTCCCCATCAGAGTGACCGATGTGGGTAAGATAGCTCCAACATGCCTGTTGTCCTAGTGCGTCTGGGAAGCTAGGGCTAGTGATTTTTCCCGTCCAGTAGCACTTGGACCCATCGTAGCAGAGGGAGGCTGTGGTGTAACACTCTGAGGGCATGAGGGTAAAGTACAAGAAGGTAGGGTGGCCAGCGGATTTTCCCCGGCAGCCTGAGGGACAGGAAGGGGAGGCGGTGTCTCCTCCCCGGGGAAGAGATAGTATAAAGAAAAGCCAAATCATGGTCGCTGTCTAAGACAGGTTATGGAGAGGAGGCAAGCAACCCATAACAGGAAACAGAACCCCAACAGTCCTTTCTCTAGCGGTGACCAGCTCCGTGGGGTGGATGTAATGAACAGGGTGAGGGCTAGAAATACTAGGAGTCCAATAACAGCAAGGATGGAGGCCGGGCAGACAATGGCAAGGCTCATCCGGGCTGTTTCTAGAGGGTCAGGTGGAGTGGATGGGCTGGGTCAGGCTGGGCGGTTCAGGCGTCGGTCTCTGGCTGGGCTCCGTTCACCCAGGTGTGATGGATCCACGGGACAATGCCTGAAACTTTAAGAGCGGTGGGAGTAACGAGTATTACAGTATGAGGGCCTGTCCACCTGGGCCGGAGGGGTTCGTGTTTCCAATCTCTGACCCAGACCTGATCTCCCGGGGTAAAGGGGTGTACCGGGGTACCGAGGGAAATGGGGGCCCTTTCCAGAATGTAAGCACGTACATCTGTGAGGACCTTGTCTAGCGTGGCCATCTGGTTTTGGAGACTGGAGAAGCCCAGCTGGCGAATGTCGCCAGGGAGACTGGTTAGCAGGGGAGGGGGCCTCCTGAACATAATTTCGAAGGGAGAGAATCCAGATTTGCCAGGGATACAGCGCGCCCAAAGGACGGCTAGCAGTAGGAGGTCCACCCACCCTAGGGAGGTCTCCTGGTGGAGTTTAGCCAGTGTCTCCTTGAGGGTACCATTCATGCGTTCAACTTTCCCCGAGCTTTGTGGTCTGTAAGCTGTGTGGAGCCTCCAGTTGATGCCCATGGCTCTGGCTACCGTCTGGAGAAGCTCTGCTGTGAAGGCTGGCCCGTTGTCACTCACTGTGTATGGAAAGTGGAATCCCGTAACGGGGAATAATTTCCCCGAGGAGGACCTTAGCTACTTCGCAGGATTTTTCAGTCCGAGTGGGGAAAGCTTTGACCCACCTGGAGTAGGTACAGACCAGGACCAGTAAATACTTAATGCCGCGGCAGCTTGTCATGTTGGTGAAGTCCACTTTGAGGTCTTCAAAAGGCACAGCTCCACTCCTTTGGATCCCGGGGATGGGGCTAGGTCCAGACTTTGGATTGTTCTTTGCACAAGTCAGGCAGCGTTCTCTGATGGACTTGCAAAGAGCTGACAGCCGGCTAATGTAGTTTTTGGCTAGGAGGCCTTCAAGAGCAATTTTTCCTAAGTGGGTTAACTTGTGGTATTCAGCGGTTATTTGAGGACCCAGCAAGGTCAGGTCGTTGCTACCACCCTTGTAGCAACCTGGTGGCTCCTTCTGATCTTTCCCATCTGAGTTCTTCTGTGTACCGCGCGCGGGAGGGATGTGGTGATAGTGCCAGTGACCACGGCTTCCCATCACTGCTGATTTGGCCATGGTGTCGGCGAGCCTGTTCCCGACTGCTGAGGGCTCGTTGCCCCTCTGGCGGCCCCGACAATGGATAACCGCAACCTGCTGGGGAAGCCAAATGGCTTGTCGGAGCTTAAGGATTTCTTGTTTGTTTTTAGTAGTTTTTCTCTCCGCGGTCAGAAGGCCTCTTTCTTTGTATATAGCCCCATGGATATGGACGGTAGCAAAGGCATACCGAGAGTCGGTGTAGGTGTTGACTTTCCGGCCCTCAGATAGAGTGAGGGCTCTTATTAGTGCCCATAGTTCTGCCCGTTGGGCCGACCATCCCACCGGGAGTGCCCCTGCCTCGAGTACCTCATCTGTGGTAGTTACTGCATACCCTGCGTGACGTTTTCCGTCCCTCAGGAAGCTGCCGCCATCAGTATACAGAGTAAGGTCCGGGTTAGGATGTGGGCTGTCCCGGAGGTCAGGTCTGGTAGCATAGACCTCGTTGATAACTTCTATACAGTCTTGTTCCGGATCTCCGTCCTCGGTTGGCAGGAAAGTGGCTGGGTTCAGGGTGCACACAGTTTCTAACGAGATCCGAGGGTTTTCCAGGAGTAGCCCCTGATACTGAGTCAGCTGTGCATTCGACAGCCATCGGGGTCCTTGTCTGTTCATTAACGTGGCGACTGAGTGGGGTACTTTAACTATGAGTCTGTGGCCTAAGGTGAGCTTGTCTGCCTCTTTGATGAGAATCACAGTGGCTGCTAGGGTCCGCAGGCATGGTGACCAACCCGCTGCTACAGGGTCTAATTTCTTTGAGAGGTAGGCAGTGGGACGGAGCCATGGTCCAACTGTTTGGGCCAGCAGTTCTAAGGGTGTTTTGTCTCTCTCATGGACGAATAAGTGAAATGGCCTCTCAGCATCAGGTAACCCGAGGGCTGGGGTCTGTCCAAGTGAGCTCTTGAGCTGCTGGAAGGCGTTTTCTTGGTCTTCTGTCCATATAATGGGGGCCTTTTCTTGACCAGCTAGAGCCTTAAATAAGGGCTGGGCTATTGCCGAAAAGCCAGGAATCCAGATCCGGCAGAAGCCGGCGGCCCCGAGGAACTCACAGAGCGCCCTCCGGTTTGTGGGCCGAGGGAGAGAGGTGATGACTTTCTTCCACTCGGTGCTGAGGGCCCACTGTCCTTTGGAGATGACAAAGCCCAAGTATTGTACTTGTTTTCTGCAGAGCTGGGCTTTCTTCCAGGAGACTCTATACCCCATCTTGGCTAAGTGGGACAGGAGTGCCCATGTCGTGGTTTGGCACTTGGTCTCGGTGGCATAGGCTAGGAGCAGATCATCCACATACTGCAATAGAGTGCAGCGGTATTCTTCTCGAGGGAAGGTGGCTAAATCTGAGGCTAGCGCTTCCCCAAAGAGGGTTGGGGAGTTTTTGAAGCCCTGTGGGAGCTGAGTCCATGTCAGCTGGAGCTGCCGGCCGTATCAGGTTCAGTCCATTCAAAGGCAAACAGTGATTGGCCCTGGGGCGCCAACCGAATGCAGAAGGATGCATCTTTCAGGTCCAGGCAGGTGAACCATCCGGCCTCCAGGGGCAGCTGACTGAGGAGGGTATACGGATTTGGGACTACGGGGTGTAGGGGAACCGTAGCTTGGTTCACTGCTCTTAAATCTTGTACTGGCCGGTATTCTCCATTAGGCTTCCTTACTGGCAGAAGGGGCGTATTCCATGGTGACTGGCACTCTACGAGTATCCCTGCTGCTCTGAGACAGGTGAAGTGTTTCTGGATCCCTGCCCAGGCTTCCTTGGAGATGGAATATTGGCGTAGCCATTGGAGTTGAGCTCTGGGTTTTAGCTCCACCAAAATTGGGGTCTTATATTTTGCCAGCCTGGGCGGATTATCTTCTGCCCAAACTTCTGGGAAGTCAGCCCTGTAGGCTTCTGGGTTCTGTTCTACACTGCCGGTCCAGTAGAGCCTCCATTCTTCTTTCCTCAGGGTGGTGATAGACAGAATAAAGCTTTCCGCCAGAGGCTGCAGAGACATGGTGGCTTGGCCTGATGGTTCGAAGGAGATTTGGTTCCCTAATTTAATAAGGAGGTCACACCCCAGGGGGGGATTGGACAGTCCAGTAAGTAGAGAAACTCATGTGACATGGTATGTCCTCCTAATTTACAAGTCCTGGCCTTGCAGAACGGCCAGCTCTTAGCTTGATCCCCGGTGGCCCCCATTATGGTGACTCTGCGGTCCCCGAGCGGTGCCACCGGCGTGGTGAATGTTCTGCTCCAGTATCTACCATGAAAGTCACTGTTTGGCCTCCTACATCTAAATCGACCATGGGCTCGTGGGGGCCGAGTTCAAACGAGCCCGGTCCCTTTCAGTCCAACTCGATTCCTGCTAACCCTGTGAAGTCGGGCTCCTGGCTAGTTGCGTTGGGACCACGGGGAGGTTGAGGCTTCCCTCTCCAGCAGTTGGGACACTCATTTTTCCAATGGCCCAGTTCTTTACAGTACGCGCATTTGTCTTCTTTTAGTGGGGCGCCGGGGCAGGGGCCTGCCTGCTGGCGGGGAGGTCCTTTCCTTCCAGGGCCGTCCCCTCCCTGTTGGAGCACAGCCGCAAAGAGGGTTACCTTTTCTCTCATCCTCTTATCGGCTTCCTGTTTAGCCACAACCTCACTGTTCCGATTGACCTTGTTAGCCACTTCCAAGAGCTGAGTGATGTTCATTCCTGCGAACCCCTCAAGTTTCTGGAGTTTTCGGCGTATGTCAGGGGCTGCCTGAGAAACGAAGGCCGTGTTTATCATCCTTTGATTTTCGGGGGCTTCCGAATCCAACGGAGTGTTGACCCGGAACGCCTCACAGAGACGTTCGTAGAAGTCACCAGGAGTCTTTTCCCCATTTTTGGTCACATCAGCTGTTTTGGACATGTTGGTTGGTTTTCGGGATCCTGCCCGCAGCCCTCCTAGGAGAGCGTCTTGGTATTGGCGGATTGCGCCACTCCCCGCTTCAGTGTTAAAGTCCCAATCAGGCCGTGCATCCGGAGCAGCCTCGGTCGCCCAGGTGGCAGCATCCAGGACTCCTCCGGGGGCCACTTCTTCGAGCCACTGCCTTGCCCCCTGTATGATCCGTCGGCGCTCTTCAGTGTTGAAGAGTGTTCGGAGGAGCTGCTGACAGTCTTCCCAGGTGGGGTGATGAGTGTGGAAGATGGACTCCATAAGGTCTATCATGGCTTGTGGTTTCTCTGAGTACGCTGGGGTATGATGTTTCCAATTTAACAGGTCAGTGGTGGAGAAGGGCTGGTAGTAGATGATGGGGCGTCCTGGCTGGAGGGTCCCGTCATCTCCCACTTGGTCTGGCCCTCTGGTCTCTCTGAGGGGCAGCTCAAGTGAGGGGTATCTCTGGACCTAAGTCGGCTAGCAGGTCCCAGTGAGGGTTGGTGTTGAGGATCAGGCGCCTCCTGGGGAGGGCTTGGGAGGTCGGGTGTCGGCTCAGGGGGTTCGGATGGAGGCGGAGTGTCTGGGAGTGCCGGGGCGTGTTAGCCGTTGGCCATGGAGCATATGGAGGTGGTATCAGCTCTTCATCGGGGTCTCCCTGGTATATGGTCTTAGTCGCCTCTCTCTGGGTGCGGCCTCGTAGGCTCCGTGCAACAAAGATCCTGGACTGTCCCTTACTATTGGAGCAGAACCGTACCCAAGGAGGAAGGGTTTGGGCGATTTCCAACCATGAGTCAATGTAAGGGAACTGGTCTGGATGTCCAGGGGTTCCAGTGACAACTACGTAGACTTGGCAAATCGTGGGGATGTCAAGAGTGCCTTCTGGGGGTCATCCCATGTCAAAACCTGGCCACTCCAGCTCACATAAAGTGTGGAGATGTCCGGGGGTCATTTTGACCCCGTAGTTGCCTCTGAAACCTTTCCTGAAATTCTTTAACATGCAATCTAGAACCGTGGGCTTCCCGTGTTTCCCTCCCATGCTGTTCGGTGTCGCGCGGACAAGGGAAGGGTTTCAGTCAGGCGCCCGCCTGGCCGTTTCCCTCGCGGGAACTTACGGTGCGTCTTGGCTAAGTTGTGCCCGTATAAACCCTGGGCCAGGTCGCACCCCGAGAATGCGAATCACCGTTATGCCTTAGGACGCTACCACGGAAACGCAGGTTGGGGCTCACTCGGGTTCCGTAGCCGACAGGCCGTGGATCCGCACAGAATCCCGTTCAGGACCAAGCACACACATACTCATTCAGGGAGGAAAGACGCCCTCCCCCGGAATGGCCCCAACTGGAGTCCAAAGTGGGACTCAGCGGGAGGTGATCAGGCCCCCTTCTGCTCTTAGGCAGGCCTAACTGGGTCCGGGCCCGGGGTCTTACCGTGTCCGATGTCCTGGTTGGCTGTCCGTCCTTTCTCCCTACTGGGGTCCGGCAGGGAGCCACGGGCCAGAGCCGGCGGGAGGTTGCTGGTCCCAGGCCTGCCGAAATCAGCAGGTCACACCTAGCCCTGTGTCAGCTCTCCCGCCACCCTGCGGCCTGCCTCTGCCCAAACCAGTGGCTCAGGGGGCCAGCGCAGTTGGGTTCCCAGTCAGGGAACCAAATGTGGCAGAATCCGAGACCGGAAAGAACCCAAGCGGCCTCAGAGAGTTAGGAAGATCAGCTTTATTACCCGGCGGGCTCAGCGGGATCCTTCCCAAAAGACTGAGCCCCTAGCAAGGTTTTGAGCAGGTTTTTATGGGTTGGTGACTTCCTTGAGTCGGGGAAGGGGTAAGTGTCATCTGGTGATTGGCTCAGTGTGTGGCTTGGAGGGGGTTATGCGGAAGTGGGCTGGGGCTTAGGCTGGGGACTTGTCTCTCCGCTCGGGCCACCACTTTAGGTCAGTTCCACGTGGCAGGGAACGATTTTAAGGTCAGTTTCCCCATCACTTGAAATTTGCTGAGAGACAAAATCATAAGTGTTCCCACCACACAGCCAAAACGTGGTGATTATGAGGTAATGGTATTATGAGGTATTAAATGGTGATTATTTCCCAGTGTATTTCAAATGATCAGGTTGTGCTTTTTTACTACACATGATTTATATGTGTCAATTATGCCTCAATCAAGTTGGAAAAGAAAAAGTAAGGGGGGGGCAGGGGACTGTGCTGGGCTTCCCTCCTGTGGATGGTGCTGAATACCGCTTCACACTAGATTGCTGAGGCATTTTGCTATTCCATCTTTTGTGCCCTCTAACTGAAAGTCATTCCTACATTAGGGTGGCCCAGCCTCAATAATGTTTACAGTGCTTCAGGTGATTCTAATGTGTATCCGTCATTGAGCAGCAAGGCTCTGGTCCTCCATTTCTGGGGGCTGAGACCTGGGGTGAGGGTGAGGGGCTCTGCTCTGCTTGGGGTTTGATCAGGGCCAGGTCTGTGACCTGAGGGGGACTGTCAGTTAGCCGAGGTCCCCGCTGTTTCAGTGCATGTAAAGGCATCACCAGGAGGGCAGTGTGGTCTGAAGAAAGGGATGGGAAAATACTTGTTGGTGTCAGAGTAGGAGTTACCTACCACTGAATGCCGCATGTGGCAGTGGCAGCAGGCACCCATCTTTTCCACGTGGGGAGGTCTCCCCGTGTGTGGTTGTGGCACAAAAAGGAGGGGGTATGTTGATAAACCTCATATTTTCAGCTTTTTAGATTGAATTCTAAAGACACTTGTTGCCTGAGGATGAAGCCCAGAAGAGGAGGAAGAGCAAAGAGTGTTCAGCAATGGCTCTTCCTCAGGTTAAGTCATATCCTGGGTTTGTGGTTGTGTCTGTCCTTCCTGAGATGCTCTTTGACTTGCTGATCTTCTCTGACTCTGAATTGTCCTGCCTGACATGTTTGTTCACACTCAACCTGGGCCTTCCCTCAGTCCCTCCCACCTCCAGTTAGGTTCCATCTCATCACGACCCAGTGACATGGGACTTGTGAAGAGGCTGCACGTGCCCTCTGGAGACGGGGTGGGGGCTCCATGGCATTAGAGCGGTTGGGCAACAGGGATTGTTCAGGGGCCACATCTGGATGCACTGTCTCCTCTCTGTCAACCAGGGTAAAGAAAGATGCTCACAGAAGTCATGTATTGATATGCATGAATGCCTGATAAGTTCTGGAATAGGGACCAATAGGTGGAAATCTTTTAGACTGATTTTATAATACATTTGAAGCTAAATGAGTGCGCCAGGACTTCAAAATCGTAATGATTGGGAATGAACTGGGAAGTTCACAGACTTCAGTGACAAAGAGTGTTTTATTTCACCATCCATTTAAAAAGAAATCCACTGTAATGTCTGACAGTTGCAGATTCTTCAGATCATCTTTCTCACATCCATTTGTCGAGGGTAGTAGCATTTTCACCCTGTGGATTGTATCCTTTGACACATGGAAGTTTCTATGTTTGATGCCGGTAAGTTTCTAGCTTCACTCTTTTGCATGTAGATATCCAGTTTTCCCCACACCATTTGTTGAAGGGACTGACCTTTCTCCATTGGGTAGTCTTGGTGTCCTTGTGGAAAATCATTTGTCATCTCTGTAAGGGCCTATTTCAGGGCATTCCCTTTTGTTCCATTGGTTTATGTATCTGGATTAATGCCATTATCACACCGACCTGATGATGCTTGCTTTGTAATATGTTTTTCAACCGAAAACAGTTTAGCCTCCAACTTCTATTTCAACAGTGGGTAGGCTCTCCGGGATCCCTTTTCCTTGATTTTTTATGAATTCTTAGTGTGTTTCTTTCTATTTCTGCCAAAATTGCCTTTGGAATTTTAATAGGGATTCCATCGAATCTGTAGAACACTTTGGGTAGCATGGGCCTTTGGACAATATTGAGTCTTGCAATCCATGAGTTAGGGATGTTTTTCTATTTATTTGTATCTTTGGTTTATTAGCATTGTTCTGTAGTTTTCAGGTATAAGTTTTCAAAGTTCTTGGCTACTTTTATTCCTACATATTTTATCTTTTTCAATGCTGTGGTAAGTAGGATTGTTTTCTGAGGTTTCTTTCTTGAACGTTTATTGCCACATTCCTAAAATAGTTTCCTAGTTATAACATATCTGTGTGTGTGTGTGTGTGTATGTATGCGTGTGTGTTTATGGTTTTCTACATGTAAGATCTTTTTATCTGTGAAAGAATATAATTTTACTTCTTTTCAATCTGGATGACGTTTCTTTTGCTTGTCTAATTGCTCTGGCTAGGACTGCCAGTACTTTGATAAATATTGTGCCGAGAGTATGCATCCTTGCCTTTCTATTCGTATTAGAACTAAAGCTTTTGCCATTCACTATTGAGTATGAGGGTAGCTGTGTACTTTTCAAATATGGCTTTTATTATGTTGAGGTAGTTTACTCTTAATAACTTCTTAAAAGGTGGCTGAATTTTGTCAAATGCCTTTTCTGCATCATTTTGAAATGTGTTATTTTTACTTTCTTCATTATCATAATGTGGTGGGTTACATTGACTGACTTTTGTATGTTGAAACATTCTTGCTTTACAGTGAGAAATTCCCCTTGGTTGTGATGTCTTATTGTCTTAATGTGCTGTTGAATTTGGTTTACTAGTGTTTTGTCCTTGCATCAGTACTCATCCAGGGATATTAGTCTGTAGTTTCCTTTATTCTTGTGCCTTTCTTGGGTTTACTATCAGCCTCATGCAGACTTTATAGTATGAATTAGCAAGTCTTCATTCTTGAATTTTTTGTAATATTTTTTTGCAGAACTCTTGTTATTTATTCTGTCAGTTTTTGGTAGAATTTTACAGCAAAGCCATCTGTTCTGGGTTTGTTTCCTTTTTTCCTTGCATGTTTGATTACTACGTGAATTTCTCTAGTTATAATTTTGTTCACATTTTTTATTTTTTCACAATTGGTTCTGGTATGTCTTTAGGAATTTAGCCATTGCCTTCGAGGTTATGTAATTTTTTTTCACATAATAGCATTCATAGCACTCTCTTAAAATCCTTTAAAAAATTTCTTTGACATCAGTTGCAATGATCCCTGTTTCGTTTCTTATTTGAGTTATTTGAATCTTGTCTTTTTCCTTAGTGTTGGTAAAGGTTTATAAATTTGATAGTCTGTTCATAAACCAACTCGTAGTTTGTTGATTGTTTAGTATTGTTTTCTTTTTACTTTCCCTGTGCTCTATCTAATACAAGTATTTCTTACTTCCTTCTGTCCTTCTACTAAACTTGTTTTAGTTCCTCACTCTCCTCCTCTCTCTCCTCCCCCTCCTTCTGCTCCTCTTCTGCGTCCTCCTTTTTTTGGAGGTGTGAAAGTTATATCTGATATCAGGTCTTTCTTCTTTATAATGTAAATACTACTTAGCTTCTCCTTGTGCTGCTATCACTGCATCCCATAGATTTTAGTCTATTGTATTTTCATCCAGATTTTTAAAAAATGCGCATGCTTTCTTTCAATGGCTGGTTGTTTAAGAATGGCTTGTTTGCTTGCTATGTTTTGTGGATGTTTCTGTTTTCTTTCTGCTGTTTGTTTCTAATTTCATTTCATTGTGGTTGGAGTAGATGCTTTTTTGATTGGAATTTGTAAAAAAAAAATTTCGTATTTGGTTTGTGGGTAACGTGGTCTGTCGTAGAGAACGTTCCATATGTGCTTGACAAGAATGTATTGTCTGCTGGTGTTGGGTGGAATGTTGTGTATGTCTGTTAAGAGTCTTTCTGTCCGTGGTGTTACTGAAGTGTTCCATTTCCTTATTGATCTTGTATTTGTTGTTGTATCCATACCTAAAGCTGAAGTAGTCAAATCTCATAGGATTACTGTGCTGGTATCTATTTCTACCTGCATTTCTGTCAACATTTACCTCATATATTTGGGAGCTCTACAGTTGTATGCACATATGCTTATAATTGTTATATGTTCCTGGTGAATGGCCGCTTTACCATTATAATGTCATTTGCCTCTTGTCAGTTTTTGTCTTATACTCTGTTTTGTCTCCTAGAATTTAGCAACTCTGGCTGTCTTTAGGAACAGTTTCGCATGGAATACCTTCTTTCCTCCTTTTGCCATTAGCCAATATCTATTTAGATTTGTGAGTTTAAAGTTCCAGCTCTTTGTTTCACTCAGCCTATTTTTTCCTCCTTTTCCCTCTTCTACTGGTCTTTGCAGGCTCTCTGGTCAGCCCCCTTTTTCCACTGATTTCAGAGGAAATGAATCCACTGTTTTCTGCTAATCAAAATGTTTGATGAAATGGTTCTGCTTCATGACAGGTTTTGGCCCAATTTCATTTTTCTCATGCTGTTTAATTATCTAAGAATTTTCTCAAGTACCCATTAATGTTATAATATATAACACTGATGATTTTAAAAATCTCGAATCATTGTTTTATGAGTGGACTACACCAATAAACTATTTGGTTTTGTTAATGCCTATATATCTAAATGTAAATGGATAAAATTCTATTTGTATGTTTCAATAAGTATTTGATAGAACTTGGAGTTAAAGTAGTCTACATTCTTTTCACTTTGTGTAATGTTTTACTAGCCTGTGATACCATCTTAAAAAATCAAAGTGTAGAATTAATACATTTTTATTGTCCCAATGATGCTGAAATACACATAAATAAAAATGATAATGGAAAAAAATCATTGAAAAATATGTGACGAGACAACGCCTCTCATTTCAGTTAATTGTTTGGTTTATACGTATGTGCATGAATGCATGGATATGCAAGTCATGATTTTTACAAAAGACACCATCATTACATAAATAAGTTTTATATTGTTTAGTAGTAGAAACTGTATCATAAATATATTCCATGGTCTTAACATTTTTCTACACTCTTATCTTAGTGATTTAAATAAAAGTAAAAATAGTAGCATGTTTGCAGGTGCGCAGATGTAATGACTTTTCATGCAGTTCAATGTCGTTGAACGTGTTTCAAGTGTTTTCAGGCAGAGAGTGCTTTGTTAGTGTACTTTTAATGCTGTGTCTGTTACTTACCTGTTTGACTGTTTAGGTTCAGGTCTAAACCCCATCACCTGAGTTCTGTTGTTTGCTGAATCAAATTGCAGATTTTGACCCGAGGCGAGTTTCTTAGAGTTCCTGTGACATGTTTTCTTCTCTATCAGACAGGAACAGGGTTGTGTGTAGCGAGCCATTATGTTGAGAACAAGTTAAACTATGTAAAGCATTTAGACTAATGCTTAGTACATAGGACGTGTTCAAAAATGTTTACTTATTGCTGTTGTTGTCCTCACCACAATTTAAGGGCCTGAATTTTTTTAAGGACACTCTGGAGTTTGTCACCCCTGAAGATACTACTCATGTTCTAGCCCATCTACACATTGAATGTCACTCAGTGTGTAGAACGTAGTATCTGATACTTCCATGTAGACTGCCCTCTTTCGAATTTTAATTGTATATTTCATGTATTGTTTGCAAAAATGAGAAACCTTCCCTGATTTATGAGTTAGCAATAGCTATTAAGGGAAAGTGTAATAAGCCAACATTACGGACACATAACTGGCTCAACAATATCATATGGAGATCTGTCAGAACACTCACTTCAACTGAATCTATTTTACACCTCTCCTCTTCTCATTCTGTGTGAGGATAAGAACCGTCACCATTCCCCATGGCGAAATGTGTTTTTCATTTCAGCCATGGTTGACATTGCAGGATGTGATCATAGAATTCTCTCCGGAGGAGTGGGAATGCCTGGACTCAGCTCAGAGGGCTTGTACAGGGACGTGAAGTCGGAGAACTACAGGAACCTGCGCTCCCTGGATGAGGGTGACGTCTCTCCAGAAGTCAGGATCTGCCCTTGTGTGTCTTCGTGTTCCCTTGTGTGCTTCTTGGGAGCCCCTGCCTTGTGTGACTGAGATTGAAGCTCTCTTTACTCAGACATGAAAAGTCTTCATAACGTGGCATCAGGACTTTGAACTTGCCCTTTCTTCAGTTGATCTGTCCTCTTTATAATCTCTCTGGGTTTCTCCAGGGCTTAAGTGTCTATAAACCCCTGCAGCAAACTCAAAAATATGTAATACTTTATTTTCTCTCCCTGCTTATTGATTCAGGAGTTCTTGGAACAGGGCTTGGTATCTACATATGACACTGGTCCCTATGCACAGAAGTGGACAAGCAGTGGGTGATTTTGTGAAATACTTTTCTCGACCCATCTGTAATATCCTCATACCTTAGTTGACCAGAGATTGGGGATTCTGGAAAAAGTACAGTTCTTCCTCCTTCTTCTACGCAGGAATTTCTGTTTCTGATCTGAATATTTTCTCCATTTTTGAGCAAGGGTAAGCAGCCTGGACTCTAGAGAGTCAGTTGAAAATAGCAAAAGAAGCAAATCAATGGGAATGAATAAAAGGTGTGCACACAGGTAAGCGCTCAGAAAGGAGAGAGGAAGCTGCAGTATTCGTAGTGTTTGCAAAATTCTCCCCAAGTGAGAGAGATCTGTGGGCAAACAAATTTATTTCTTGGGAACCCTCAATGGAAATTTTTCTTCTCTCCAAATTCTGCTCCATCCCTCCACTTGTAAAATTTGCCTTTCAACCTCCAGGGGTGCCACAGTTCCAACAGAGACATAGAGCATTTATTGTAGTCACAGCACTGTTACGTGGCCCCTGCAAAGCCCCTGAGGAGTATTTTTTTTTTTAATGTATACTTTTTTTTTTTTTAGATTTTATTGGGGAAGGGGAACAGGACTTTATTGGAGAACAGTGTGTACTTCCAGGCCTGTTTTTCCAAGTCAAGTTGTTGTCCTTTCAGTTTTAGTTGTGTCGGGCTCAGCTCAGCTCCAGGTCCAGTCACCGTTGCTAGTTGCAGGGGGCACAGCCCACCATCCCTTGCGGGAGTTGAACCGGCAACCTTGTGGTTGAGAGCCCACTGGCCCATGTGGGAATCAAACCGGCAGCCTTCGGAGTTAGGAGCATGGAGCTCTAACCGCCTGAGCCACCGGGCCGGCCCGCCCCTGAGGAGTATTGAGCGGGTTGTCCCACACGGTCTCTTTCCTACTTGGTCTCTTCACCACCCTCCCATCTAGCACCCATCAAAATGCTATCTGTATCTCTGAGTTTGTTTCTTTTTTGTTTAGTCCACTCTCCATTTTTAAATCTCTTTCATTTTTGCCTCATGTGCATAGTATAATTCCCAGAGTTAAAGATGGGACAGTCTTATGCTACTTGCTGACCCAGTTCTTTCTTACTAGGTCAGGATTTTAGTTGCCCTCCTACAGTTATACTCCCACAGTTACAGGAGCACAAGCTCTGTCCCCACATGCCCATTACTCACTGTCCTCCACTCTTGCCTTCCCTACTTTTGATCTTTCCTCCCATGCAACCTTAAACAAGAAGTTATATACTGTTTTATCCTAGCATGTTAACTCTACTCACCAGATTCCACCACACACCCACACCAGTTCTTTGCCCACCTGCACTCCTCATGCTGTAAAAAAATGCCACCCATTGTTCCCCAGAACAACTTGGTCAGGACATGACCTAAATCAGTATGTGCATGGATGACGACTCAGAAACCATTTCTAGGACAAATGGCCATGCAATACTATTTTAGTGATACAGCTCAGCTCTCATATCTCTGTGGAAGTTCTTCTTTCTAAGCTGCTGGTATTTGTTGTAAGCTTTTTTGCTCTACTGCTTGGGCAGGCAGTTGTGCTTTAGAACATGTCATCTGAGTGTGTAGGTCCAAGTTCAAATCCTGTGTCTCTCACATTCTCTGTAAATGGAGGTTATATATTATACATAAACCCTGTGAGTCTGCTTCCTTGATTTGAAAATGTTCATTAAAAGTTACCCCTTGGCTTGCATCATATCTTATGTTTTTATTTTGTAATTTGTTCTGTCACCTTAATCAATTTTGAAAGCACAGTCTCTCTATTCCATATATCATGGGGCCCATGTACTAGATGACTAAAGGCCCCTGCATACATAGAGAATTGCTCTATGGATTGGCTGTTATATAACTGCAGCCATAAAATCCTAATGGTGAGGATGGTTGCCTTCTTTATCAAATTAAGAAGAATATAATGTTATATTCTTTATATTCTTTATAATGTTATGTATTTTGCTGACCTGATACTTCAGAAGTCAGTGATTTCAACGTAGTTTCCATTTCTCATGTTGTGTGCTCTTTCTAGAATAGAAGTTCATTTTTCATTCTTTAGGGGTTATCTTTAGAGTTCGACAGAGTGTAACTTTCTAGCGTGTTTCCCCCAAAATAAGAACTAGCCAGACAATCAGCTCTAATGCGTCTTTTGGAGCAAAAATTATTATAAGACCCGGTATTGTATTATATTATATCATAATATCATATCGTATCATATCTTATAGTAAAATAAGACCGGGTCTTATATTAATTTTTGCTCCAAAAGACACATTAGAGCTGATTGTCTGGCTAGGTCTTATTTTCAGGGAAACACGGTATAATATGGTTACTGGTTATTTACAGCTGTCTTTATCATGGTTTCCTAGCATATTTTTTAATTAACTTTTATTTTGATATAGAGATGATGGTCTTTCAGCATGTGTTATGCAATATACCTAACATGAACCATGTGTTGCTATTGTAAAATGCTTCTTCTTTGTAGGTACACATAGTTTTGGAACAGATATTTAGAAGAGCATTTGATTTTTACAAAATGTTTTATTGACTTTTTAATATTTTCATTGCTATGTTTGATGTACAATTTTAAACTGCAGTTTATTTAGATTTTTTAGAGAATCTTGTTCTGGGTTATTTATCATTACAATGTATCGTCTCTTCTTCAGCATTCATTTATGTCCAGTATATATGTAAAAAGTGTATAATATTCCTTTTACCTCAGTTATGAGATAGTAGTGTAGTTACTGCAAAATGGTATGTGCTTTGGGGTGTTGGTGGGAATTTTTTCCTTGAAAGCTTAAGTTAGCACAGCATGAATGTTTTTATCATAGGTGTTTGAAACTAGGCTACCCTAAAATTAATTTGAATTGTTTGTGACCACTCCTTCCTTAGTAAGAATCCCATTTCTATTATTAGAAGTTTAAGGGTCACATTTGGGAATTTTCAAAACTGCGTTCTGTATAACTTTCTTTTTGGTGTAATATTAGTTTCAACATGAAATGTTTATTCAGAAACTGATTAATAAGAACACTATGGTCTTTTTATCTTATAGATATCTGTCCTGTATATGTGATCAAGACATTAAAACCAACAGAAACCAGTAATACAGAAGAAATCTTCCAAACAGTGATGTTTGGGAGACATTAAAGCCATGTAATAATCAAAGATTTTTCCTTCAGTGAAATCCAGGAAAATATGTATTACTTTGCATGTCAGCAGAGAAATGATGAAACAAAGTACCAAGGAATGCCTATAACTCGTAAAAACCATCTTACTGATAGAAGAGATCAATACAGTAGAAAGCATGCAGGAAATAAGCCTATTGAACACAGGCTCAGACTAAGCTTCCAGGCACAACTGGCTGATGTGGAGATATTTCATACTGAAGGGAAAAATTGATGAATGTCATGTAACTGAGAAGTCTATCAACACTTGCTTTGTTTCTCTACTTCACGGAGTTCCTCCTCGTGCCCAAGGTCACATTTCTGATGTAGATGGGAAGTATTTTAGGAATTTTCAATACTGAGAAAAGACCAGAAAGCACACAGGAAAAATTCTTACAAGTGCAATGAGTGTGGCAAAGCCTATGGTATGCGTTGAAGCCTAAGTTACCATTTGGTAAATGCATAGTGGAGAAAAATCTTAACAAATGTAATGAGTGTGACCAAGCCTTTATTATGAATTCATACCTGACTAGACACCAGGTTATTCATAGTGAAGAGAAACTTTACAAATGTAATGAGTGTGGCAAAGCCTTTAGGGTGTGTTTACACCTAACTAGACATGAGGTAATCCACACTGGTGAGAGACTTTACAGATGGTGTGAGTGTGGCAAGTTTTCCTAAGGAAAATCATACGTTACAACTCACTGCAGCATTCATACAGGAGCCAAACAGTACAAACGTAATGAGCATAACTAGACATCAGGTAATCCATACTGGAGAGAAACCTGACAAACGAGTGTGGCAAAGCCTGTACTGTGTGTTCACACCTAACTAGACATCAGGTAACCCATACTAGAGAGAACCCTTACAAATGTAATGAGTGTGGCAAAGTCTTTACTCAGAAATCACACCTTACAGATCAGAGAATAATCCTGGAGAGAAACCTTACATATGTAATGACTGCGGCACTGTTTTCAGTAAAAAATCACAGCTTGCATGTCATCGGAGCATTCATACAGGACAGAAACCCTACAAATGTAATGAGTGTGGCAGAGTCTTCAGTGTGCACTCACATCTAACTAGACATCAGGTAATTTACAGTGGAGAGAATCCTTAAAAATGTAATGAGGGGCAGCTGGTTAGCTCAGTTGGTTAGAGCATGAGCTCTTAACAACAAGGTTGCGGGTTTGATTCCCACATGGGCCAGTGAGCTGCGCCCTCCACAAATAGATTGAAGACAATGAGCTGCCGGTGGGCAGCCGGTTGGCTCAGTTGGCTCAGTTGGCACGTGCTTTTAGCAACAAAGTTGCTGGTTCTATTCCCACATAGGATGGTGGGCTGCGCCCCCTGCAACTAGATTGAAAATGGCGAGTTGACTTGGAGCTGAGCTGCACCCTCCACAACTAGACTGAAAAACAATGACTTGACTTGGAGCTGATGGGTCCTGGAAAAACACACTGTTCCCCAATATTCCCCAATAAAAAATTTCTTTTAAATGTAATGAGTGTGGCAGAGCTTTTACTGTGACTTCAAGCCTAACTTTTTATGACATACTCCATACTGGCGAGAGACCTTACAAATGTACTGGATGTGGCCAGACTTTTAGATATCGCCTTAAACTCAGGATTCACTCAGTAATTCATATTTGCAAATATAGTGAATATAGAAGAATTTTAAATTAGAGCTCACCCGGTACTAGATGTAAGAATGTACACCCTGGAGAGGAACTACACAAATTAATGTGTGGCAAAGTTTTTACCCAAAGATCAACAGTTGGGAACCATTGGAGGGATACCTGACATGTACATTGAGTGTGGCAAAGCCATTACTTTGAGTTCAAGTATTATGTAACAACAGAGACTCCATAGTGAAGAGAAATTATGTAAATGTATGTGACAGAGCCTATTTCCAGGTCTCACAATTCACTGGACATCAGAATGTATGTCTTTGAGAGAAACCACACAAAAGTGATGTGCGCATTAATGTTTTTACCCAAAGATGAAAAGGGTGGGACCTCAGAGGATTCATACTGGAGAGCAACCTTACAAATGTAGTTAATGCCATAGGCTTTCCACCAAATGTCTACATCTTTTGAGTAATGACAGTAATTCACTGTCATTCACGCAGGAGAGAAATTGCACCAATATAGTGAACATGGAAATACTTCTAAGAAACCATGTCCTAAGGATTCATTCAAGATTTCATACTGGAGAAAATCCTTACAAATGTAATGAATGTAGTAAAATTTTTATCCAAGTCTCACAACTGACCACACACTCAAGAATCCATACTAGGAATAACTAAGTCTCTGGTACTCTGATATTAACCCAAGACATTACATACTGTGGAAAAATCACTAATCAAAGTATGTTAAAACTCAGGACATGCCATATATCAGAGGATCGAGGATGTGTACAAACACCCCATTATTTTTAGTTTATAATATTTAGTTGAGTCTTCTGGAAAAGACTACATTACTATTTGTGAATTTTAACATGAAGTACATAGCCTTGGACTTTTAAGTCTTTTTTTACAGGTCATTCATGATGATCTCTGGGAACCAATCAATACAATGAAAAGGTCTATTACATTAGACATGATTCATTCATATCCATGTCCTTTGGAAAAACAGTGACACTTGTCATGTAGGGACTCATGCGGGGTCTCAGCTCCCGCTCCCCACATAAGAACGCAGGATATGGTGAGGCCAAAAAGGAACACCCATGGAACCATACATAGGGGAGTCATACCATTATATTCTCGCTGGCGGCCAGGCGAGACACACGCAGTGGGATCCACATGATCTGCAGTCCGCCATTCACCTTTTCCCTGCCTGCCGTTACATCAACAGCCAATTGGCTAACTGGTTACAGCTGATGGCCAACGAATCACAGTTGATGGTCATCCACCCCCGAAGCCAGCACCTCCCCATGCGAGGCTGAGAGCCTGGAAACTGCTCTATGGGACTCTGTCCCCACACACTGAATATCAGGGAACCAGAGGGTATGTAAATCTATGTTGTCAGTCTTCATACTTACTAGGCTCAGGGTGCCCGTCTCTAGACAGGCCCCTGTAGATCATAGGAAATAATGCTCTATCAGCTGACCATTAAACAGCAGGCCAGACAGTAAGGGGCTGGGCTTTTCATGGAGGAGAGTGATAGATTACTTTGCGGTGATTACATGGTAGAAATAATGCAGAAGAAATGGTGACTTTCTCCATTGAATGGCAGTAATTTGTATATCAAGAGTAATGAAAGATCTGTCTTATTTGCAGTAATTATAGAGCAGTAATCTGAGAGGGGAGCTTAATCAAAAGAAATAGAATGGTGTATGTATGTGTGTGTTACATTGAAGTGCTGGCATTACCTTTTGCCCATGTAATTGGGAATATATCTTAGGGCTCATGTTTTAATGAATAAAGGTAATCATTTTTTCATAACCTTCAATGAATCATGTTATTTGTACGAATACTGTTTTATCCCACCTCTGTAGGGTACTTCGTAATAAACGAGCATTGCACCATTAGGCTCTCAAGATTGAAGGAATCAATAACAATTTCCTACTGTGGGGGGATCAAGGAACAAACAGTTTAGGGGTTATTTATTCATAATTTGCACTTGAGTTATTCTCTCCACACTCTGGCCCATGACATTTATGAGGCTATAATAAAAATATCATAGTGGTACAATTTCAGACTGATCTCTGAAACCTGCCTGCCATTCATGAATATATGCCATAGGATTATATGTGTGTCCTTATTTGTATCCAAATGCAACCCATGTCATGCTTCTTGATTTACATGAAGTGAAAATAGAAATTTGGTAAGCATGTTGAAAAATTAGGAAATCAAAGAACATTTCAGTAATAAGAATATAAAAAAACCTTTGGAGGTTGGAGCACTCAGTGAAATAATATAGAAGAACAATATACAATGGGAATTTGTGTGTGTGTGTGTGTGTTGGGGGGGACTACAGATTTCATATATGCAGTACCAAAACAGTTTTCTTGTCAGTTTGCACTTGAAACAGGGTGGAACCCTTTACAAAGTTTGGTTTTCATACTGAGACTGATGAAGCTATACACTGAAGTGTTAAGAGATTACTTTTTACATAAGAAAGCCTTCTGAAAGTACTGTCGGGCCCTTTGATGTCAGGCAAATCAGATTAAAAATTAGAGGTCAATTTAATCTGAGATTAAATGCTACAGGGATAAACTATGAGCCAGCCATCAGTGAGGATTACACCACAGTGACTTAGTTGCATTCAGATTAGTGTGTTTAGGGCCATTAGTTTATCTCTACACATTCAGTCCACCTGTCAGGAATTATTCCTCCTACCCCATGTCTTTGCCACTGGACTACTTCCTACCCCCAGGACCTCCCCACCATCTCTCTTTTTTTTTTTCCTCCCTCATCCATCTCTTTCCCTTAGAGACTGGCTTTTCCACTGAAATGAGAGGAGTCATCGATTCCTTCCTGCTGGCTGGACTGCATGTTCTTGGTGGTGCCCTAGTGGGGGGAGGGGACACTCAGTCTGCGGCATGTTTGTGATTCTGACATCTCACAGGACTGCATTATCAATGTAACTAGTGACGAGACCCGTGTATGCTTCGTAAGCTGAGAACATTTGTGAAAAACTTTGTTCCCTGTTGCCTTACAGCTGCCAAACCGTTTGTTCCCCCGCGCTTATCCCATGACATCACAAGGAAGTGTCTCGGAACGCTGAGACCCGATGGAATAATATCGGTAAAGCTTCCTTAAGGGAGAGTCTCGGAACGCTGAGACCCGATGGAATGATATCGGTCATTCTCCCTTATCAGATGGTTTCAGAACACTGACTCCATCCCCTGGGCTTGTGCATCTGTGTGAAGGCACAGTACGTGTTGGAGCACAATGGGGACTTTCGGGAAAAATAGCAGTCAGGCACGTAACTCACAGACTGTGGAAAAAACAAGTTTTACTTCCTTGTATGATTACTAGTAAAAGCTATGCGTTGCCCCGATTCGGGGCTCAGTCCTTGAAACTTGAGTCCCTTGGCCCCCCTTGCACTCTACTCTTGACTACTTTCTTTCTTAACCCTGCGCCGCCCTTCTTGAATCCCACAGCTCTTGTCATGCTGGACGCGACAGTTCCCATTGCCAATTCCCACCAATACTTAGAAGTTGGTCATGTATGTCACCAGAGAGAGTTGGATTGTCTGGTAGAGACTTCCTTTTCTGTGACCCATGAAGGCACAAAAGGTTCACACTGAAGGAGACAATGCTGAGCGTGAGGTGACACTTGATGGATAGCGATGTTGAAAATATTTTTGTTTCCCTGTTTTCTCTTTCTATATCTGCTTCAGTGAAATATCTCTTCATGTTTTTGTGCATTTTCTAATTCAATTTTTTTAATTGTCATGATTCTAGAATTTTTTTTATCTGTTCTACATATCAGTCCCTTGGCAGATAAATAGTATGTAGATATTTTCTGCTATTCCGTAGCTCTTTTTCCCTGCATTCTCTTAATGTGGTTTCTCACAGACGAATGTTTTTAATTTTGTGGAGTCCAGTTTATCTCATTTCTGGAGAAAAGTCTCAGAATTCTTCACCAAGCTCTGGATCTGAAAGATTTTATTCTGCTTTTCTTTTCCCCTCTAAATCTCTTATTTAAACTTTTATAGTTTTACATTTAAAGCTCTGATTAATTTTGAGCTAATATTTGTACATGTGTGAAGTTTACATAGAGATTAGTTTTTTTCTACTATGGGTATTTCATTGGTTCAGCACAAGATTTTGAAATTTCTTCCTTCATTGACCTGCGTTGGTGCCTTCATTAAAACTCAGTTGGAAGTAGTTGTCTGGGGCTATATCTGGTTTTTCTGTTCTGTGCCATTGATCAATGTGTGTGTGTCTCCAATACCACCCATCCTTGATTACTTTTCCTACATTAGAAGCCTTGAGATCACGTGGAGTGATTCCAACCACTATTTTCAGGTTTTCACTCTTCCAATTCTTTTGCTTTTCCATATCTTTTCGAATATTTTAGGAAAATATTGTTTGTGTCTACCAAAAAATCTTCATAGGACATGCATGAAACTTGTATGTCAATTTGGGGTGATTTGATATCATTTCTGCATTGTGCCTTCTAGTCAATGAATATGGCCTGTTTCTCTATTTAGGTCATCTCTAATGTCTCTTATTGGCATTATGTACTTTTCAGCATAAAAGTCTTATCTATGTTTTGTTAGATTTGTTACCGGAGAGTGGGCCCTCCTCAGCGTGGTGTCCAGGTTCTTGGTGTCTCGAGCAAAGAATTGAATCAAACACAGAAATAAAGTGGTGAAAGAGTAGTTTATTAGAAAAGATAGTACACTCCAAAGAAATAGGAGCAGATCCAAGCAGTACAGAATGGCTCAAGGGCCTCTATTAGAAGAGAAAGTACACTCCAAAGGGATTGGAGTGGGCCTGAATAGAAGAACGGACTCAAAAGGCTCAAAGGCTCAAAGGCTCAAGGTGGCATTATTAAAAGAAAACGTACACTCCAAAGGTTTTGAAGCGGGCCCTGAGCAAAGGCAAAGCTCAAGAGGTGCTGACTGGGAAGGACTTAAAGTTTTTATCCCTTTTTTTCTCTAGAATGGGCTGTTTGTTTCTGGGAGTGGGACCACTTGATTGACACCTGTGATTGACAAGAGGTTATTATCGTGTTTCCCCAAAAATAAGACCTGGTCTTATATTAATTTTTGCTCCAAAAGATGCATTAGGGCTTATGTTCAGGGGATGTCATACTGAAAAGTCATGCTAGGGCTTATTTTCCGGTTAGGTCTTATTTTCAGGGAAACAGGGTACCTCATCTTTTTTTTTTAAGTTTTTTTTTTTTTTTTTTTTTATTGGGGAAGGGGTACAGGACTTTATTGGGGAACAGTGTGTATTTCCAGGACTTTTTTTCAAGTCAAGTTGTTGTCCTTTCAGTGTTAGTTGTGGAGGGCGCAGCTCAGCTCCTGGTCCAGTTGCTGTTGCTAGTTGCAGGGGGCACAGCCCACCATCCCTTGAGGGAGTCAAGGACGCGCTCCAACCAACTGAGCCATCCGGTAGCTCAGGGGCAGCTCAGCTCAAGGTGCCATGTTCAATCTTTAGTTGCAGGGGGCGGTGCCCACCATCTCTTGTGGGACTGGAGAAATTGAACTGGCAACCTTGTGGTTGAGAGCCTGCGCTCCAACCAACTGAGCCATCGGGAGGCAGCTCAGCTCAAGGTGTTGTGTTCAATCTTAGTTGCAGGGAGCAGAGCCCACCATCCCTTGCGGGACTTGAGGAATTGAACCGGCAACCTTGTGGTTGAGAGCCCACTGGCCCATGTGGGAATCGAACTGGCAGCCTTCGGAGTTAGAAACATGGAGTTCCAACCGCCTGAGCCACCGGGCAAGCCCGGTACCTCATCTTTTTAAACTGAGCATGTTCCTTCCCAGAATTCAGTCTGTTATAATGATATTAATGAACTTCTGGGCATACGCATGATATTATAATGATGGTATAATGTGGCCCAGGTGAAATGAAGGTCACTGTGGCCTTTACTGTGCAGGTGTGAGTGACTGGTTTAATCTAGCAAAGAATGCTTGGATCTGCTCCTATTTCTTTGGAGTGTACTATCTTTTCTAATAAACTACTCTTTCACCACTTTATTTCTGTGTTTGATTCAATTCTTTGCTCGGGTATTTTGTACCCATTTGTTTCCTCATAGGGGTCGATAATTACAGTGAGAAGGGAAAGGTTTGGACAGAGAGGGGAGGTCTTTTGGGCGGTCACATTCTGTGGATGATGTTGGACGTGCAGGAATGCAGAGACTCGATGCCTATCTCTAACTGCCTGCCTTGTTTTCCCCTTGAGAGACATGATCCCCATAATATCTCTATGGGAAGTCGAGGGACAGGAGGTCTTTTCTTCTGTATCTACTTCCTGCTGGGCAGGGGCCATAGAGCTGTCCCTGTCTGTTGGGGGATTCATGGAACTCTCGCCCTATCTGATCTTAGAGATTTGCCTGGAAGACCACGTTGGCTTTTTTGGTTGGGACTGGTAATCCTGCTGGGGTATCATCAGTATCCCCAAGGCCCCTGAATGAGGAAAAATAGATTTTAATTAATAAATTTAAAAGTGTTGGCTTAAAGAGCAGAGCTCAAAGCTATTGATGCAAGGTGACTAAGTGATGGGAAATTTGTCTGTGCTATGGACCCTGTGGCCACTTAACTGGTTATTCAGGTGACAGTTAATCGTCCAGGAGCTAGGTCTGGAACAGGTTGGAGAAAAACATTAGGCTTCAATGATTATAATCAACAAGTATGAATCACACATATCAGGACAATTATCTAAAGCAAGGGGTAAGAGATTTCTATGGTTCATCTATTGCCTATGATTAAGAAACTGATTTGAAAAACGATTATAACCAGGGGTTATAGAGTCAGAACACTAGAGAAAGGAAAACAAGAGTTTCTATAGTGAGAAGCTCTTTCATTTGGACCATATCAGATTTACACATATTTTTCTATGTTTTCCTTCTAGAGCAATTATATGTGGTACTTTAAATTTCTGCTTTCATGTGTAAATTGGTAGTATGTAGAAATGCAATCGATTTTTGTACGTTGTTTTTATATCCTGACACCTTGCAAATTTTACTTTTTCTAGAAATTTTTGTAGATTCCTTTGATTTTCTACATACACCGTTTCATTAACTATCCTATTGCTACTGAAACAAATGACCACACAAATTAAACTGAATGGATTAAACCAACAAAATTTATTCTCTGACAGTTCTGGTGGCCAGAAGAGTAAAATGGATCCACAGCACGGTGCCTCTGGACACTGCAGGTCAGAATTTGTTTCTTTCCATTTCCCATATTCCAGGGGCCACTTACATCCTTTGCCTCAGGGTCCCCTTCTCCCATCCTCAGAGCCAGCAGGGTAGCATCTTAAAATCTCTTATCTCTGGCCTCTGCTCCCATCAGATCACCAACCTCTACCTGATTGCAGGTCTCCCTGCATCCTTCTTAGAACCCCTGGGATTATTTACTGATCATCCAGGATAATCTCCCAAATCCCGATCTTAATTAGATCACATTTGCAAACTCCCTTTCCACACTGAAAGTAACACTCACATGTTATAGGTCTGAGGACGTGGCCATTCTTGAGGGCGGGTGCATTATTCAGCCCACCACCCCCAGAATCTCCTGCTAATAGGTACATTATCATATCTTCCTTTCCTCTCTTTATCACTTTCTTCAGTCTTCTTCCTTGATTTCACTAGTTAGAAATTTCTAATGCACATCATTGCTCTGTTCCCAATCTCTGGGAGAAAGCATTCAGTCTTTTACCATTAAGTGTTATGTTTGCTGTTTAGTTTGGTGAGTGTTCATTATCAAGTTGAGGAAGTTTCCCTCTCCTAGTTTTTTGGAAGTTTCTATAATAAATGGGTGTTGAATTTTGTCAAATGGTTTCTCTACATCCTGTATCACAGGATATGATTTTTCTTCTTCAGCTTGTTCACTTTGTGGGTTACATTAATCAGAATTGAAAACAGCTTTCTCTCCCTCAAATAAACCCTATCTGCTCATGGTGTACAAATCTGTCTGTGTTAATTCTATTGCTAATATTTTAAGAATTTTTGCATCTTCATGTGGAATTTAATTGCTTTTATCTCCCCCCCACCCCCAATGGCATTGTCTGTTTCAGTATGGTGATACTGGCCTCATCAGTTGAGTTGGGAAGTGTTCCCTGCTCTTCTATTTTTTGAAAGAAATTATGGAGACTTGCTGTTAATTCTTCTTTATGTGTTTGATGTCATTGTCTAGTGTCACTGTTGTGCCTTTAAATTAACATTTATTAAATGGAGCCCCGGGTGTCTGATGGTGAGCCAAGACTCAACAAAAGACCACTAGGGAAGGATTGTCTTCCTCATAGGTCTTGGAGAAGCTACAGGACACCCCTCAAGGGGCCGCTTGCAGAGGTCAAAGCAGGGTGCAGACAGCTTGGGGAAGGACCTGAAGCACATGCTTTATTACGGTCCATGGATGGAGTACTTTGGGGTTCTGGGACAAAGGCTGGATTGGTCTATTCAAACCAAAAAGAGAAGGGTTTTGGTGAGGGAGGCGATTGGATTCTCATCTAAAAAGGAAAAGGAGAAGGCTCTGGGAGGCAGGG
This sequence comes from Rhinolophus ferrumequinum, assembly GCF_004115265.2. Classification (NCBI taxonomy): domain Eukaryota; kingdom Metazoa; phylum Chordata; class Mammalia; order Chiroptera; family Rhinolophidae; genus Rhinolophus; species Rhinolophus ferrumequinum. The sequence continues at coordinate 46,936,991 of NC_046298.1, read as the reverse complement.
TAGATTGCTTATCATAGGCGTGGTTGGGAGTCATATCAGGAAATTATTTTTATTTGTGACTCTGGGCTGTTCTCTAGGACATGTGCTCAAGGGAGGGGCTGCTGTCAGTTCAAGATCCCTGCAGGCAGCTTGACTACACAAAATGGATACCAAGGCAGCAATATTACGGAGTAGTTTCCATCAACTCTCAAAAGTCACCATCTGTGCCTGCAGATTACTTTGGGTGGGGGGATTTTAAAATTTCAAATTCACTTTGTAATTCAAAGTATTTATTCAAATTATGTATTTCACATTGTGATTTGTGGTACCTTCTAAAATTAGATAAAATTGGTCCATTTTATCTAAGTTGTCAAGCACATGTGTATAGAGTTTTTTAATAGTCCTTTGCTATCCTTTTGATATAACTGCAACTTTGATTATTCTTGGATATTTTCCCTCTTTTCTAATGTAAACATTGAGTGCTATAAATTTCCCTCTCATTCTTGGCTTTAGTTAGACATCACAAATTTTGACTTGTGTTTTCATGTTCCTTCAATATGTGTATTTCCCTTGAATTCTCCCCTTTGACCCATGGATTATTGAAAGGTGTGTTGTTTAGTTTACAAGTGTTTGGAGATTTTCCTCTTAACTTTCTGATTTTGATTTGTACTTGGATTCCACTGTGAGCAGAAAACACACTGTATGATATCCACTCTTCTGAATTTGTTGAAATATATTTATGACCCAGGACATGATCTGTCTTGGCATATGTTCTTGAAGAAAATGTGTAATCTGCGGTCTTTGAGTGGTGTTCTAAATATGTTGCTTACATACTGTGACTTGATGGTGTTGTTGAATTCATCCATGTCCTGCCGATTTTCTGTCATTGTTCTATCGGTTATTGAGAGAGATGAATTGAAGTCTCAAACTATTTCTATGGATTGGTCTATTTCTCCTTTCAGTTCTATCAGTTGCTGCTTTATGTATTTTGCCACTCTATTCTTGGTGCGTATGCACTTAGGATTGCTAAGTCATTTTGGTACATTGACTCTTTTATCATTATGTAATTTCCCTCTTTTTTCTTGTTAATTTAATTTCTCTGAAATCTATTTTACCTGATACTAATATACACAATACTGCTTTCCTTTAATTGATGTTTACATGGTAAAACTTTTTCTATTTATTGACATAGTGTGTCAGAAAATTCTTATTGTGTGTAGCTATCCTATGCGTTGTACAACGTGTAGCAGTGTCACTGGGCTATACCCACCAGATACCAGTAGCACCACCCCTGTTGTGACAAGAAAAAAATGTCTTCAGATATTTGGCAATATTTCCTAGGAGGGGGGTGACCACTACTGGATGTCACCTCCATCCACGGAGAGATCAGAAAAGCAAAAGAAAACTTGCCATGTTATTTTCAGCTGCATATGACACAATATGAGAAAGACCTGACATCAGAAATGAAAGAACTCATTTGCCAGTAGGATTTAAAGGGTATGACTAACTGTGTCTCATCTCAGACTGGTTGAACTTACCATGAAGAAATACTTGATGGTCAAGGGAATATTGAACTCAAAACCATAGCACAGTCTAAATGAAGGACATGATCCCAATGCCTTTGGAAGTAAGCTGCCAAATGATTAAAATGGCTCCTGTGAAATTGCTCTCTTTGGACAAAGTGGTTTAATGAACAGAAACTACAAGTGTGTCTCTCTTAGGAAAGCCTGATAAGCATGGAGACCCTGGAATAAATCTACAGAGCTAGGCGTGCCCTGTAAAAATAATGGGTGGAGCTAATGGAAAACGGAGCTGTTTGGTATCACAATATGCTATTTTTATTTATTTTTATTTTTTATTGTTTCTCTTTTTATTAGTGTCAGGTGTACAAAACAACATAATGATTAGACGTTTACACCCTTCAGAAAGTGATAACCTCCCTAATCTACTACCCATCTGATATTGTACATTGTACATACCTATTACAATACCATTGACTATATTCCCTATGGTGTACTTTATACATCCCATGAATACACACACACACACACACACACACACACACACACACAGAGGGTGCCACAAAAAATGTATACACATTTTATACAGTCAAATTTAATAATTTGTAATGAAAATTGTAATATTCAATATATACCAATAACAACAGATGAATACAAGTCACGTTTGACTTCAGCAATTACAAGAGGTGCTCAAAGTAGTTACCATTAGCATCCAGACACTTCTGATTACGGCAAACTACTGTTTGAGGAACAATGACCAAAAAGTCCACTTGCGTACATTTTTTTGGCACCCACAATATATATTTATAATTACAGTTGACATTCAATATTATTTTATATTAATTTCAGGTGTATTGCGCAGTGGTTCGGCATTTATATAATCTATGAAGTAATCCCTCGATAAGTCCAATACCCATCTAACCCATGGATTGTATTCTCCATATTGTGTGCCTATTTTGTATCCCCGTGACTCATTTGTGGCTATCAGTGTGTATTTTCTGATCCCTTCACCTTCTCCCCATTCCACAACCCTTCTCTTACCTAACAACCATCAGTTTTTTTCTCTGTATCTGTGAGTTTATTTCTGTTTTGTTTGCTTTTTTATTGTGTTCTTTAGATTCCACATATAAGTAAGATCACATGGTATTTGTCTTTCTCTGTCTGACTTATTTCACTTAACATAATATTCTCTAGGTCCAACCAGGTTTGTCAATTTTACTTATCTTTTCAAGAATCCAAGTGGTAAGATTTCATTCATTTTTATGGCAGAGTAATATTCCATTGTATAAACGTACCCCAATTTCTTTTTCCAATGGTCTTTTTTTTTAAATGTTGATTGACCAAATGTCACTTTTTCTATTTTTTTTTTCAATTTTTATTTTAAAGTTTTGAAGTTACAAAGACAGCAAATTCTTCCCGGCACAAATAACAGTTGTTTAAAAAAAAGGGGGGGGGAACAACGCGCAATTGCGCGTTTTCCTATTTTATGAGAAAGACGACTGTACAGAATTTTTGTCCCAGCTCCCGGGGATGAAACGAAGTGCTAGCTCTAGATAGGTATATACACATTTACACGCACACAGACCTAGCTCTGTAAAACTACTTAGCAATTCAAAATCGACTGCGGTATGTCTTACTGTCCACTCCCCGCCCACTACCCCTCCCCCATCTACCACTACTTAGAAAAGACTCAGAAGTAAAGAGGTCGGGAGGTTTTTAAGTGGTGGTGGCAGGGCTGGAGCCCCACCAGACTACCAAGCAAAGCCACATCTTATACATGAGGAACCAAAAACCAAGGGAAAAAGAAAACAAAGTCTTCCTACGATACAATCCAATTGTGTGGAAAAAACCCAAATTTCAACAGGGCATACTGAGGCACTTGGCTGACTGACTCCCCACCCTTCCTCCAAAGTTTCCACTCCCATTTAACAGACTTTTGGAAGCCACAAGGACACCCCCCCCCCCCATGGCTAGTTTCCAGCTGAGAGAAGCCACAGCTTCTGAGACCATTTGTCACATTGACACGCCCCCCACCCTAGCCCCTTCTTTAGGACAATAGGGAGGCCACATGGCTGACTAAGAGAAGTGAGAAGGAAACTGGATTTGGACCCCCAACCCCAATGCTCACTTGAGAGATGGAAGTCAGGCCAGGGAGGGTTAATTCCACCTCCCTCCTTTGCATCCAGCTGCTGCCACCCCTTCTCCCCGCCAAGGCTCTGAAACTCACAAGGGTTGCTCAACTTAAGAAAACTAGCTCCTCTTAAATATACTCCTACAAACCATATAATTCCTGGGCTCCCTCTCATCTAGCCAGAACAAGCTGCCTTCCCGATTTCCACTTTTATCTTCATAGCAAACAAACCTCCCAACTAAAAACACAAACCCACCCCAAACCCTAAACCCATAGTAGATTAATAACAAATTAACAAAACAAAATATAAGTACATTCTCATCATTACAGAGATGAGACTGCTGTCGCTGTCCTTGCACAACCGGTTAAGGAAAAATGAACTATTCCCTAATTTCTGAGGAATCCAAATTCTGTCTCTTACAAAGTCAGAATAGAAAGGGGCAAGGGGCTACAGATGAGTAAGAGAAGAAAAAAGTATTTACAGAAAATAGGAGACAGACAGGAGTGTCCACAAGAAAGGCTTCACTGTCACTTCTTCTTGCTGGCCCTCTTGGCACTGGTCTTGGCTTTGGGCTTCACTGGTTTGGCCTTCTTAGGCTTGGATGCCTTGACTGGCTTGGCCTTGACAGTCTTGGGTTGTTTGGTTTTCTTGGGCGTGGCAGCCGGCTTCTTCTTGGCCTTCTTGACTGGGGTGGCTTTGGGCTTCTTGCTAGGAGCTTTGGAGGCAGCCTTCTTGGGCTTGGCTGCCTTCTTTGGCGTGGCCACCTTCTTGACTTCCTTCTTTGTCTTCTTGAAGGCCACTGACCTCTTGGGCTCGTCGCTCTTGGCTAGCCGGAAGGACCCCAAGGCACCCACTCCTTTGGTCTGCTTGAGGACCCCAGTGGTAACCAGACGCTTGATGGACAACTTGATCTGGGAGTCAGCGTTCTCACCCACCTTGTAGTGGCTCTTGATGTACTTCTGGATGGACTGGCGTGAGGAACCAGCGCGGTTCTTCTCCGCTTGGATGGCAGCCACGATCATGTCTGAGTACTTGGGGTGGTCTGTGGACTTCTTGGAGGCCTTAGCCCGCTTGGGCTTGGCCGCAGGGGTGGACGTGGAGTTCTCGGTCATGGTGGCCTGCCTGTTCTGCTGTTGAAGAAGGCGCCTTCAAAAGGGCCAGCCCCCATCCGAGGCCAAGGAAATCCTGACTTGGGATAGGCTCTTGTGCCCCTGACTCCCAGGCCAGTGCAGAGCCCAGCTCTCGGGGACCTGGCTAGAGTCATGGGAGGACTTGCTGCGCCAGGTCTGCTTTGCCCAGACCCGCCGGATGATCGGTCAGTCTCGGCGCCGGGCTCCGGCTCAGGCTCTGGTTCTTGCCGCCACCACCACCACCACCGTTCCCGCTGCCTCTCTTTTCCCAGCTCCGCGTCTCTGTCACTTTTTCTAGAGTGAGTGATTTTATTTATTTATTTATGTATTTATTTATTTATTTATTTATTTAAAGTTTTATTGGGGCACAGTGTGTTTCACCAGCACCAATCAGCTCCAAGTCATTGTCCTTCAGTCTAGTTGTGGAGGGCGCAGCTCAGCTCTAAATTCAGTCGCCTGTTTTTTTCAATCTTAGTTGCAGGGGGCGCAGCCCACCAACCCATGCAGGAATTGAACCGGCAACCTTGTTGTGGAGACCTCGCACTCTAACCAACTGAGCCATTCGGCAGCCGCCTCCAGAGGACTATTGATGGGATTTTGCTTGTTTCCATATCTTGGCTATTGTGAATAGCACTGTGATAAACATAGGGTGGACATATTTTTTCAAATTAGTATTTTACATTCTTTCAATAAATACCCAGGAGTGGAATTGCTGGGTCTTAAGGTAGTTCTATTTTTAATTTTTTTGAGGTACCTCCATACTCTTTTCCATAGTGGCTACACCAATCTGCAAGCCCACCAACAGTGCACAAGGGTTCCCTTTTTTCCATATCCTCACCAGCACTTGTTGTTTGTTGAGTTATTGATGATAGCCATTCTGACAGGAGTGAGATGGTATCTCATTGTGGTTTTTATTTGCATTTCTCTGATGATTAGTGACATTGAGCATCATTTTATATGTCTGTTGGCCATCTGTATGTCCTCTTTGGAAAAATGTCTATTCAGGTCCTCTGCCCATTTTTTAATTGGATTGTTTGTGGGTAGGGGTTTTTTGGGGGAGTTAATTTGTATGAGTTTTTAAATAAATTTTGGGTGTTAACCCCTTATCAGATGTGTCATTGGCAAATATCTTCTCCCATTCAGTAGGATGTCTTTTCATTTTGATGATGGTTTCCTTTGCTGTGAAAAAACTTTTTAGTTGGCTGTAGTCCCATTTGTTTATTTTTTCCTTTGTTTCCCTTGCTTGCAGAGATATATCAGTAAAAATATTCCTAAGGCAATGTCTGAGAGTTTACTTTCTATATTTTCTTCTAGGAGCTTTATGGTTATGGGTCTTACATTTAAGTCTTAATCCACTTTGAGTTTATTTTCGTATATAATGTTTAGAAGGTGGTCCAATTTCATTTTTTGCATGAATCTGTCCAGTTTTCCCAGCACCATTTATAAAATAGACTGTCTTTTCCCCAATGTAAATTCCTGCTTTTCTTTTTTGTCATAGAGTAAATGACTATGTAGGCATGGATTTATTTCTGGGCTCTCTATTCTGTTCCATTAATCTATGTGTCTGTTTTATTCTCATACCATGCTGTTTTGATTACTATAGCCTTGTAGTATAATTTGATATCAGGTAGCATAGTACTTCCGGCATTGTTCTTATTTCTCAGGATTGCGATGGTTATTCAGGGTCTTTTATAGTTCCATATAATTTTAAGATTATTTGTTCTAGTTTTGTGAAAAATGCCATTGGTATTTTGATAGGGATTGCACTGACTCTATAGATTGTTTTGGATAATATGGACATTTTAACTATATTAATTCTTCCTATCTATGAGCATAGTTATATGTTTCCACTTATTTGAATCTTCTTTTATTTCTCTCTTCAATGTCAATAATTTTCTGAGTACGGGTATTTTGCAACTTTGGTTAAATTTATTCCTAAGTATTTTATTTTTTGATGCAATTGTAAATGGGGTTGTTTTCTTAATTTCTCTTCTGATAGTTCATTATTGATGTATAAAAATGCAAACAATTTCTGAATATTAATTTTGTATCCTGTTACTTTACTAAATTCATTTACCAGTTCTAATGGTTTTTAGTGGAGTCTTTGGGGTTCTCTCTATATAGTATCATGTCATCTTCAAATAATGACAATTTTACTTCCTCCTTTCCAATTTGGATGCCTCATTTCTTTTTCTTGTCTCAATGCTGTGGCTAGAACTTCCAGTACTATGTTGAGTAAAAGTGGTGAAACTGGGCATCCTTGCCTCATTCCTGATCTTAAGTGGAATGCTTTTAGCTTCCCCCATTGATATGATATTAGCTGTGGGTCTGTGATATATGACCTTTATTATATTGAGATATGGTACCTCTATTCCCACTTTGCTGAAAGTGTTTATCATAAATGGATGCTGGGTTTTGTCAAATGCTTTTTCTGCATCCATTGATATGACCATATGATTTTTATTTTTTATTTTGTATATGTGCTCTATCATGTTAATTGATTTGCAGATATTGAACCAACCTTGCATACCAGGAATGAATCCCACTTTACCATGGTGAATGACCTTTTTAATGTATTGCTGAATTCGGTTTGCTTATATTTTGTTGAGAATTTTTGCATCTGTGTTCATTAGGGACATCAGCCTATAGTTTTCTTTTCTTGTAATGTCTTTGGTTTTGGAATCAGGGTAATGGTGGTCTTGTAAAATGTGCTTAGGAGTCTTCCCTCCTCATGGATTTTTTTGGAATAGTTTGAGGAGAATAGGGGTTAATTGTTTTATGAGTATTTGGTAAAATTCACCCATGAAGCCATCTGGTCCAGGACTTTTGTTTGTTGGGAGCTTGTTGATTACTAATTCAATACTGTTGGTAGTAATCGGTCTATTCAGATTTTCTGTTTCTTCTTTATTCAGCCATGAAGGATTGTATGTTTCTAGGAATTTATCCATTTCTTCCAGATTGTCTAATTTGTTCCTTGTAGTATTTTCTTAATTTTTTTTTTGTATTTCTGTGATGTTTGTTGTCAGTTCTCCTCTTTCATTTCAGACTTTATTTATTTGGGTCCTCTTTCAATTTTTCTTGATGAGTCTGGTTAAAGGTTTGTCAATTTTATTATTTTTTTATTTTTATTTTTTTAAGATTTATTTATTGGGGAAGGGGAACAGGATTTTATTGGGGAACAGTGTGTACTTCCAGGACTCATTTCCAAGTCAAGTTGTTGTCCTTTCAGTCTTAGTTGTGGAGGGCGCAGCTCAGCTCCAGGTCGTTACCATTGCTAGTTGCAGAGGGTGCAGCCCACCATCCCTTGCGGGATTCTAGGAGTTGAACCGGCAACCTTGTGGTTGAGAGCCCATGTGGGAATCGAGCTGGCAGCCTTCAGAGGTAGGAGCATGGAGCTCCAACCACCTGAGCCACTGGGCGGGCCCTGTCAATTTTATTTATCTTTTTTAAAAAAACATGTCTTGGTTCCATTCATCTTTCATACTGTATTGTTTTTTTGAGTCTCTGTTTCATTTATTCCTTCTCTGATATTTATTATTTCCTTCCTTGTACTCACTTTGGGCTTAGTTTGATGTTCTTTTTCCTTTTTTTTTTTTAAGTTAAAATGTATTGGGGTGACAACGGTTAGTAAAATTACATAGGTTTCAAGTGTACATATCTGTAACACATCATCTGTATATCACATGTGTGTCACCACCCAGAGTCAGTTCTCCTTCTATCACCATATATTTGACTCCCTTTACCCTCTTCTACTATCCCTTCTTCCTCCTTACCCTCTGATAACCACTAAACAATTGTTTGTGACTATGAGTTTGTTTCTTTATGTGTTTGTCTTGTTCCTTTGCTGTGTTCAGTTTTATATCCCACATATCAGTGAAGTCATATGGTTCCTGACTTTTTCTGTCTGACTTATTTCGCTTAGCATAATAATCTCAAGATCCATCTGTTGTCACAAATGGGTCTATTTCATCTTTTCTTATGTCAGAGTAGCATTCCATTGTGTATATATGTAACACATCTCCTTTATCCAATCATCTATCGAAGGACATTTTGGTTGTTTCCATGTCTTGACCACTGTAAAGAAGGCTGCAATGAACATCAGAGCACATATATCTTTACAGACAGATGTTTTCAGTATTTTTGGGTATATACCCAGGAGAGGAATTGCTGGGTTATATGGTAATTCATTCTGATTTTTTTGAGGAACCTCCACACTGCCTTCCATAGCAGCTACACCAATCTGCATTCCCACCAACAGTGTATGAGGGCTCCTTTTTCTCCACAGCGTTTCCAATACTTGTTATTTGTCTTGTTGACGATAGCCATTCTGACTGGGGTGAGGTGATATCTCATTGTGGTTTTTATATGCATTTCTTTGATGATTAGTGAGCTGTCCTTTTTTCAGTTCCCTTGGGTGTAAAGATAGACTGTTGATTTGAGATTTTTCTTGTTTCTTGAGGTAGGCCTGCATTCCCTCTTAAGATTGTTTTCTCTGTGTCCCATAGATTTTGGGTCATTGTGTTTTCATTTTCAGTTGTTCAAGGTATCTTTTGATTTCTTCCTGATGTCATTGTTGACCCATTCATTATTTAGTAGCATGTTATTTAGTCTCTCTCTTTGTCTCTCTCTCTCTCTCTCTCTCTCTCTCTCTCTCTTAGTTTTTTTCTTGTAATAAATTTGTAGGCTTCATACCACTGTGGTCAGTGAAGATGCTTGATGTGATTTCAGTCTTCTGAAATTTTTTGAGACTTGTTTTGTAGCCTAACATGTGGTCTTTGTTGGAAAAATGTTCCAAATGCACTTGAAAATAATGTATATTCTGTTGCTTTGGGGTGAAGTGCTCTAAAAATATCACTTAAATCCATCTGGTCTAGTGTGTCTTTAAGGCTGTTGTTACCGTCTTGAGGATCTGTCCCTTGGTGTCAGTGGGGTATTAAAGTCCCCTACTATGATTGTGTTACTGTTGATCTCTCTGCCTTTATGTTGGTCAATATCAAGTTTATATATTTGGGTGCTCCTATGTTGGGTGCATAGATGTTTACTCTTGTTGGATTGATCCCTATATTATTGTGTAATGTCCTTCTTTGTCTCTTATTATACTCTTCATTTTAAAGTCTGTTTTGTCCAATACAAGTATTGCTACCCCAGCTTTTTTTGCATTTCCATTTGTGTGTAATATCTTTTTCTATCCCTTTACTTTCAGTCTGTGTGTGTCTTTCGATCTGAGGGGGGTCTCTTGTAGACCACATATGCATAGGTCTTGTTTTCTTATCCACTCAGCTACCCTGTCTTTTGATTGGAACATTTAATCCATTTCCATTTAAAGTGATTCTTGATAGATACAAAGTTATTGTCTTTTTATTATTCATATTTTTTATTTTTGTTAGTTTGTTTCCTCCTTCTGCTTAAAGAAGTCCTTTTAACATGTCTTGTAATACTGGCTTGGTGGTAATGAATTCCTTTAGCTTTTTCTTATCTTGGAAGCTCTTTGTCTCTCCTTCAATTTTAAATGGTAGCCTTGCTGTGTAGAATAGTCTTGGTTGTAGGCTTTGTTTTTCAACACTTTGAATATTTCCTGTTACTCCTTTCTGTCCTCCAAAGTTTCTGTTGAGAAATCAGTTGACAGTTTTATGGGAGCTCCCTTGTGAGCAGCTAGTTGTCTTTCTCTTGTTACTTTTAGGATTCTCTCTTTGTCTTTAACCTTTGCCATTTTAACTATGATGTTTCTTGGTGTGGGCCTGTTTGAGTTCATCTTGTTTTGGACCTCTGTGCTCCCTGGGCTTGTATGCCTATTTCCTTCACCAGGTTAGGGAAGTTTTCAGTCATTATTTTTTCAGTTTCTTGATCCTTTGTTCCCTCTCTTCTCCTTCTGGTACTCCTCTAACGCGAATGTTGTTATGTTTGGTATTGTCTCACAGGTCTCTTAAACTATCTTCATTGTTTTTATTGTTGTTGTTTCGAGTGGGTGTTTTCTACTATCTTATTCTATATATTTTTTTCTTGCTATCTTTTTTTTTTAATTCTCACTAAGTTCCTTAAGCATTCTTATAATTAGCATTTTAAACTCTGTCTTTGGTAGTTTGGTTGCCTCCATTTTATTTAGTTGTATTTCTGGAGGTTCCTCCTATTCTCTTATTTAGGGCATGTTCCTTCGTTTCCTCAGTCTGGCTGCCGCTCTGTGTTTACATCTGTGAATTAGATAGATCTCCTATGTCTCTCAGCCTTTGCTGGTAGGCCTTATGCAGTATATGTCTTGTGTAGTCCAATGGTGCAGTCTACCTGATATCCTGTGTGTATGTTTCAAGAGTGACCCTTGAGTGTGTTGTGTGTGTCTACCATTGTAATTGCGCTTTGATTGCTTTTGTTGTATCAGTGAGTGAGATTGACTCCCAGGCTGAATTACAGTCAAGATTGACTACACCCACAGTGCATGAACTGCTGTGTGGAGGCTGAACCCTCAGAGGAGGTTTCGATCCCTCAGGCTCTTGTACCTGTTGAGATTTCCCTTTGGATATGCCGCTTGTGAGGCTAACCAGGTAGTGCTCTGGTGTGGTCTGAAGCTGGGCTTTGGGTGTGTTGTTTCCTGTGTCTCCTGGGAGAGGTTCCCATGCAGGCCAATTTCAGCCCTTTCTGTTACCAGCCCATGGCTACTGTAGGAGCCACAAAGCTATATGTGGTTGGCTGCTGCCTGTGGTTGAACCTGGAAGCTTGTGGGGGATGGCTTTGCTGTTAACCAAGGCTAGCTGCCACCAACAGTGGGCCTGAGGCAGCTTAGCAAAAGGCTCTCTAGGCCTATTGCTACCTGCCAGCTGCCCATAAGGCTCAGCCAATGAAAGAGGCTCTTTGGTGCACATGTCGAGCTAGTTGATCCAATGTGGAGAGTGCCCTCTTCAATGAAGCAGTAGGTGGGCAGAGTGGAGTTCAAGGGAGTCAAGAGATGTGACCAGTGTTTTTTACAAAGTTAATGCTGATTCAGTTCTTATGCCAGTGCCTGGCCTATGACCAATTTGCACAGCACCCCGAGAACACCAGAGCCAGCCATAGCCTCAGGCTCGCAAATTCCCAAGAGCTGCCCCAGAGTGGCTGTGGCACAGTTTTTGGTTCACTCTCTACCACCAAGATCTCCCAGGGCCATCACGGATTGTCCACTCCTGTAAAAGGCCTCCATGGCTTGTGGGGGAAGGGAGCCACCCAGTTGCCCTGGTAACTCTAGGTGGGCAGGTTGGTATTCCAGGGAGCTAAGGGGTGTTGTTGTTGGTTTCTGCAAAGTCAATGCAGTCTTGGCTCCCTGAACCATGCTGGGCTTGTTACCGTCCATCTCAGGCTGGCAGGTTCCCAAAAGCTGCCCAAGAGATGCTGCAGCAAAGGTCTTGGGTTATCACCTACCAGCAAATGTTTCATGGGCTGTTGTAGTCCATCTGACCACTTCATAAACCTCCACAGCCCGTGGGGTGGGGTGAGCCTCCCAGCAGTCCAGAGTTTCCCATGTGATGTAGCAGCAGCTGTACAGGGAATGGGGACTCAGTGCATCACCAAGGTGATGCACAAGCATGGATTAAACCATAGCAAAGTGGTCCCAGACTCGCCCTTTGGGGGAGGGCTTAACAGTGAAAAGATAGCACTTTCCTCTAGGCCACACATGTGCCAGGCTCCATACAGGGACAACATTGGCTTCCTCCAGTTCCCATGCTGAAGCCACACAACTCAATCCTTCCCTGCACATCCTTGGGTATCCTGAGCTGCCACCCCTCCACCAGAGACCAGGTGAGTGCCCACAAGTGAGCGAGTCTGTGTGCCGGCTCTACAAGAGAGAGTCTGTGTTTCCAACAACCTTCCACCCCACTGGGAAGGGCAGACAGAGTCCTCGCTGATTTTCACTGCCAGATGCTGTTGGTACTCCACTTTCTGGCACAGTACCCCTGGGGTGGGAATCCTGGCATGGGGCTGGGACCCATCTCTCTTCAGGTGGGACCTCTGTTACTGAGGTGTCCCTCCCCACATTCAAATACTGTCTGTGGGTTTGGGTTCAGCCCATTTCACATCTCCGCCCCTCCTATCAGTCTTGAGGTGGCTTCTTCTTATATCCTTAGTTACAGAGGTTCTGTTCAACTAGTTTTCAGATGATTCTTGAAGTTGATTGTTCTATAATTTATTTGCAGTTTTGGTGTGATCCCGGGATGCAGTAGGCACAGCATTTACTTAAGCCGCCGTCTTTCCTGGTTCCACAAAGTGCTATTTTTTAATGTCCTGTTGCACTGTTGTATGTTGTTCAAGCTTATCCTATCAAAATGCTGACCTGATAGACTTAAAATAATCTTTGGAACTATAACTATTTATGAGAAGGATGTAGCTGGAGAAGGCTGCTTGTTTCACCTAGAAGGTATCATTTCTAATCCTTTATTAGATGTGACTAGGTATCATTAGGAACAAGAAACCAAAGGACTGGATATCCATTCGCAGGAGAACTGGAGTCAAGAAAGGATCCTTCCTCTTTCCCATCCCCATGGACTAGGTCCCTGACTCCTTTGGGGAGGGTTTATTGAGGTGTTATTTCTGTGTTCCACTGTAATGTGTCATGTGACAGGGACTCCACTTAGGGCTCTGAATCAGAGGAATCTCACAACAATCTTATAAGATACTCATTTGTGATTGAAGTCATGTTCAGATAGAACTTTTTAACATTTCTTTTGGGACAGAAGTAAATGTATTTTTTTGTGAGCAAAGAAGGGACAGATTATTTCTGATGGAAGCTGCACTGCCATATATTGTAGCATTGTTTTGCATTATCATTCTGTGAGATTGCACATCTCTGCCCTCTGATGTTAACCTCGACCACTTCACCCAGGCCACCCTTCCTCCTCTGGGACGATTGTACTTCCTACCAACATCACAGCAAGCTTGGCTGTGAGTTTTCGTGACTTCCTTGGCCAATTTGGTGTGAGTAGTGGTGGCATATTTCAATTTTAAAGGGAAGTTTTATGTGTCTTTGTTTGCTTCTAACTCTGCCGTTCTCTCCTCCAGTCCCAAATGAACTGAAATTTCGCGGATTCTAATTACGGGGACAAGCAAGAGGGGGACAATGAAAGATATAATAGGAGGAAGAAAGAAAGGTTTGTTGTTGTAAGCCAAAGAAAATTCAGGGGTATGTGTTACCACAGCTAAACTTCCAGAAAGCTGACCGGTATTCTTTCAATGACATTTTCTTTTTTCTGTACCCCACTATCCTCCCAATGTCAAGTTTACAGTTGGGAGAGGATTATCTCCAGTAATTGTACCACTTTTGAAATTTTGATTTCAAGAATTCCCTTTCTGGGGTGGCCATTAGCTCATTGGTTAGAGCACCATGCTCTTAACAACAAGGTTGCCGGTTCGATCCCCACATGGGCCAGTGAGCTGCACCCTCTACTAGATTGAAACAACTACTTGACTTGGAGCCGATGGGTCCTGAAAAAACACACTTAAAAAAAAAAAAAGAATTCCCTTTCTATATTATTACGCTCATTCCTTTCATTTTTATATATTTTATTTCTTTTAGAATATCCATTTATTTTTAATACATCGAGGAACATATTGCCTTTCATTGTCTAACAGCCCTCAGTGGCCTTATGGTGTCAGTTACATTTTCACCTTGTTTATCAAATGTTTGTAAATGACCTCACGCACCTTGCCCATGTTCACCTGCTGCCTTCACCTAAGTCAGCCTCAGGACCTGATGAGCTGTTTTTAACTCACATCGCTTTACAGGCAGGAAGTTCCCAATGATGTACAGAAAACCAAAGCAAACAAACAAAATAAATAAAAGAACCGTTAGCTTATAGGTGTTTGGTTAAATTGCTATCTGTTTTTGATGGGTGCTATTTATAATTTCTGTCTTAGTGGCAAATTATAAATGTTGATACATTCTGTTCTCATTTATTCAGATTATATTTTACATGGCCAAGAACATGGTTTGTCTTGGTTTGGTACTATATGCATTTTTAAAGATTGTGTGTAATTCTCTTGGTCGGTGCAGTGTTCTTCTGAAAGAAGACCTCAGTTTTTCACCTCCTGTGTCAGAAAATATCCAGTTCTTCTCTACTGTGTGTTTCCTTCCTCTCACAGTACTAGCTTACTCACCCAGAACACTTCACTTCTGACACTCATGGTCAGCAAATGTGTGGAGGTTTTCTCCCACACCAAGCAATTCTCTAGGACACCAGCTAGGTGTCCTATATGTTAATGTAATTATGACACTATCAGTCTGGAGATATCATCATATGTCACAGGGTGAGGGCTGAGTCCCATAGGCTGCCCCTCCTGCTTTTAACACAGACCCAGCTGGTGCTGGGTCATTGGTTACCTGTGCTTCTGACCAACTAGGTATAGATTGGAGGTTTCAACTACCCCCTTTGGGTTCCATTAATTTGCTAGATTGGCTCACAGATTGCCAGTTTATTAAAGGATGTGGTAATACAGATGGGCAGTCAGATGAAGAGATACATAGGGTCAGGTCTCAGAGGGTCCTAAGCACAGGAGTTTCTGTCCCTATGGAATTGGAGTGCATTACCCTCCCGGTGTGGATGTGTTCACCCACCTGGAAGTCTGTGAACCCTCAACTATTGGGATTTTATGGCGGTGTCCTCACACAGACATGATCAGAATGTAACTCCATTTCCAGCCCCTCTTCCTCTCTGGAGTGTGGGGGTGGGCCTGAAAATCCCAACGTTCTAATCATGGTGTGGTCTTTCTGGTGACCAGTCCCCATCTAGGAGTCCACTAGAGTCACCTCAATAGAACAAAACATGCTCTTAGTGCTGCATCACTTAGGAAATCTTCAGTTTTAGGAGCTCTGTGCCAGGAACCAGGGGCAGACACGAATGTATATATTTTGTTATCTCATAGTACTACAAATGTCAATTAGGTCCATTTCATTGATTTATTAACAATTTGTTAGAATCTTCTAAGTACTCATTTTCTTTCTAATTGTTCTATGTATTATTGAGAGAGAAGGCATGGGAATCTCTGAACATAAATGTGGATTACATTTTTTCTCATTACAGCCTGGTTAGTTTTTTCAGGGGTTTGGAAGTTCTGCTGCTCACTGCATGGTTCTTGATTGGTATGTCCTGGTGATGAGTTTATCCCTTCATGATTGTGAAATAGAGTTCATTATCCCTGGCCATAGTATTTGTTCTCTAATCTACTTTGATCTTAATTACTCAATTTTGAATAGTGCACACATGGTTTATCTTTTTTTCAAGATTTTCTTTTTCGTCCCTTTTTTCTCTCTAATTTTTCTGTTGTTGTTTGGTTTTTTTCCTTTGGTATTACCTTTAAATTTTTAAGATATCATTTAAATATATATTTTCCAGAGAATGTTTATAGTTTATTAATTTTAACTTTCAATCATGATGGGGAACTAGAATTAGATTTTAATTCACCAGGTCAAACTTGTTCCTGTGCTTTTCAAATATTTGAAGTTTTCAACACTGACATCTTTAATAATCTAATAATTTGCATCTGTTTTATAATGATATTACAGGGGGACATATGTCAAATTTTTGCATTGATTGAGGGAATTCTTTCTTTCTTCTTGTTAATGTGTTCATTTTCCTCCCTTGTAAATTTTACAAGCAACAACACTCCCATGAACAGATGAATTCTTGACTTTCACCTATAATTAGCTTTGCCTCAACTCTTCTGAGTTTGATGCAAATTCCACCAGCCATGCATTTATTTGCTAGTGAACATCGGAGTCCATGTTGAATTTGCTTTCCTGCCAATATGGCTGGTTGGCAATATTCCATAATACTACGTAATGTCCATAACCTAATTTTGAAAGATCACAAAATCTATTACCAACATTGCCAACATTACCAACATTTTATTAAAAATTACGTTCAGGCAGGAAATGCATGGAATATTTTTATAAAAGGATTGTATTAAGCTTTCAGTTATGTCATGTTGAATCATAGAAATTAAAACTGAAGATACATATCACAAGTCTAATTAAGTTAAGAAATCTACCAAAATGGTTCCATAGTTTTCACAACTAGAAGAATCCTTGCTGGTTTCAAATCCAAGACTTCCAATAAAGATGGGAAAGTTTTGATCAGTTTTTCATGGATAACCAAATATTATAGTTACACATGTAAGAAAAAAACTTCAAACTATAATGAACTCGGAAGGTCTTCATGCAGGATGAATCTTCACTAACCATCAGAAATTCATACTGCAGTCCTTGAATATAATGAGTTGAGCTATATGTTTAACCAAGAGTCAAGAATTACTAAACATCAGTAAATATGCATCTAAGAGAAATCTTGGAGTATAATGGATGTAGCCAAGTTCTTGTACAAAATTCAATCCTTCCAGGATCATGAGAATATTCGAAGGAAATCTTACAAATTTTATGAGTAACGATCCAGCTTTATAAAATATTAAGTAGGTTAAACTAATCACAATGGAAAGGCCCACGTGGGCCCCGCCCCATCCGGGAGGCCCCGCCCAGGCCTGGCCACTATTCACGCCCCGCCCAAAGCCGGAAGCGCTTGTTCCAGGCCACGCGGGCGTGACTCTACCTGCAGCGCGTTCGCGGAGTTTCTTTCAGCTCCGAATCACATAAGGCTGGCGAAAGGTGTCGGTGATATTGGGTGTTACTGGTTTAAACCTGAGCGTCTTAGTCCACGGTCCCGCACACGTGACGCCTGGCGGTCACTGCGGCCGTTGAAGTCCCCGCACCGGCGTCCCCCACAGCGGTGAGTCCGGCGTCCCGGGCAGACGTCCCGATCCCAGACCGCTCCGCCGCGGGGGTTTCCGGGTAAACTGAGGCCTTTCCCCCTGTGGTCTCTCCGCCTTCGGGCCCTTAGACCCCGCCTGCCGCGTTGTTTTCTGCTTAAAACCCTCCACCGGGCGGCCCTCCACGCGCGGTGTGAACTCCCGAGATGGACTCGGGAGATGGAGTCCAGCCGTTGGCGCCCCTCCCCCAGCCGCGCCACGCGGCCCCTGGAGCCCCGCCTCCTTCCTGGGCTGGGGTTCTGCAGACCCTCTCCGCCGCCTACAACCCCCCTCACCCCAGTTTAATAAGAGGCCCGAATCCCAGGAAAAGGACACTGTTCAGGGGGGTGGGATTTAGGAGGGAACACCGCGGGGTGTCACCAGGTCACCCCCTCACGCGGGGAGGGGCTTTGTGTGAGCGGTGACTGTGAAGGGCCGGCCAGGAAAGCGGCAGAACGAGGGTGTGAGGGGGTCCCGAGAAGGAGGCAGAATGAGATGAGTCCACAGGCGAGAGGGCTGAACGATCTGAACGATCAGTGCGGGGTCGGTAAAGAGGGAGCAGAACAGAGCACGTGGGAGGGACTTGTACAGCGACGGTGAGACAGAACGAGTGACTCGGGGAAGTAGCCAGAGGACAAGGAAAAGGGAGCAATACAGAGGGAAGGGGGAGCTGCAGAGAGATGAAGGGGAAGCTAAAGGGAGAGGGGTCCCCGGTTAGCAGCAGTGGGGGCAACAAGGGACAAGGCGCTTTAGAGGCGAGAGGGGTTAGGAGAAGAGATGGGGGGGCCGAGTGCAGGAACAGAAAGGGGGGCGCGGCGGCACAGCACTGGGAGAAGCCGCACTGAGAGCTAAGGTGGGGGTGTCAGTGAGTCCTGGCACAGGGGTATAATAGGAAAGACAGTGTCGCGGGGGAAGCGTCACAGGAGAAAGATGGGGAGCAATTAGAAAGATTAGGGAGAAAGAGCAACTGAAGGTGAAAGAGCTTTCAAGCGCTTCGCGAAACAAGTGCAGGGAACGGAACAGAAGCAAGGGGAGAAATCGGGAGGGGTGAGGGGGACAGGAGAGGACAGCAGTGGAGAGAGACACACAGATCCAGACAGGAATACATAGTAGCAGAGGAAGAAGGGGAGCCTCTGCCTGGATGAGTTGGTGAGTGGGTGAGATATGGGTGATGAAGTCGTGATATCTGACATGGGGCTTTATAGTCGATTTAATTTTACAGTGCTGTATATTCAGTCACACAGATGAGAATGAGAGTTACGAAACTACAGTTTCTAAGGCTTGTGCGTTTAATAATTATTTCATCACCGGATGGTTTCCATGTGTAAGCCTCATGCAGCCACTGGGGAGAGACCTGTGTCCGTCAGTCATGGGTCCCTTCTCATTTCCTGAGATGGCTTGAGGGATGTGACCTGGGACAAGAAATGACAGAAGCTGTCACTACATGATGCTTTTCAAGGAATATTAAAAACATTGCCTCCTTTTTTGTTTTACATGGAATTTACTTTTTCCTTTCTACCTCTCCTACAATTGATTCATTGTTTTTATAAAAAGCAAATTGAGATAAATCTTAGTCTGCTGAATTTTTGCTTTTTTGTAAATAGTCATTAACTTCTGAAATAAGCTTTGGTGACTTCTCATTACCAGCTCTTATTTTCTAAATATGAGATAGTCTTAGTTTTCTTTTAAACTTTGACCCTAGAAGTAATAACAGTAAAAAAAATCTCAAATCGATTTCTTTTCTAATAACATAGTGTCTAGTTTAGATGAGAAACCCTGCATTCTTTCTACTCTTTATCATATTGAAACATCCATTGGTATTTATTAATAATATTAGGCTACTTCAGTGTGCATTTGGTGAGGATGTTTGTGTTGAACCTAGTTTAGTGAGTTAGTCGGATATTCAGCAGCTTTTGTCTTCCTTTAAAGTGTTTTTGTTAAATTAGTGAGCTGTCCCCTCAAGTCCTTCTTGTCCATTCTCTGAAAATGTAGAAGGATGGACCAGATGGACCAGATGGACCGAAACTTGGTTCCCACAGAGCTCATCTATGCATGGTGAAGTCATGTGATCTATGTATTTCCACAGCTAACCCTCTTTTACAAGTTTTCAGCACCAAATGCATGTTCATCATTTTATAGCTCTTAGGTGATTCTCTGTGATTTCATGGAAAAGAGGAAGAAAATCCACCTGGGGAGCCAATCCTAGAAGTTCCTGCCGCAGTCCCTCACACTCCCCAGAGCTCCATTTGTGCAGTCTGGGATCTGTAGCCCAGTGTGACAGGAAACAGGTCTGGGTGGCAAGTCGGCACCCCAGGGAGACTTAGAGATGCCATTTCATTGACCCCCTGCAGACCTCAGAACCATAACTCCTTAGAGTGGGCCCTGATCCCCCAGGGACCTGCACGGTCATTGAAGCTGAAACTTCTCGTTCTGGTTCCTCCTGTGTCACATGGGAATTTTAAGGAGTGATGTGACCTGCGCCATCCCCCTGGGAGTTGGACACATGGTCTGGGTGGAGCATCGTTGTATTAGTGAGGTGTTCATGCGACTCTAAGGGGAGGCCAGGGATTAGCTGGGGGCTCCTGGACACAGTTCTGAGAGTTGAGAGCAGGCTTTGGACAGGGGAGGTAATGGGGTGCTGTGTTGGGTTTTGGGGGCCAGGAGAGCAGCCCACGTTCTCATTGGTATGGGAATGGGTGGGCGCCTGTGTGAGGGGAGGACACGTGAAGACAGGAAGGAAAAAAAAACGCAGTTCTGTCTTCACTTAGGAGCTCCTTGTCCCTGACTGTACTGTGACAAAGGACAAGAGAGGACGACCTTGTCAGCATTTCAAGGTCCTGCCTGTCAGTTGGGAGGAAGCAGATGAAGGGCCTGTGCCCACGGCCTTGAAGGCACATTCGCAAGATGTCCACGTGATTCCTCCCCGAACATCACCTGAGGAAACACCAGAGCAGGAGGAGGACAAAATGGCTGCTTTTCAGGTAAGCGTTCCGTCCTGAGTCACCAGTTGTGTCCGCTTTTCCTCCTAAAATTCGTGGATTTAGAACCTGCCACCTTTAGTTCTCTCCTCCTGAAGTTCTGCCTAGTGAGGCTCTTTTCAACTACTTACTTTTTCCTTTTCCTCTCATGAGAGTCAAGGTCAGCTCTGTAGAACACTCTGCCCTTTCTCCCAGAGCCTTGTCTGCCTTCTGTCCATTAGGCTCCCTGAGGAGATGAGGAATTCTTACTGTGAATTACTGACCCTCAACTACTGAAAACATCCCGTTTGTGACAAATCCACCTGTCAGGGTGGTTGTGTCCAAGGTCCCTGTTAGGTGGGGTCAGATGCTCAGTTAGGTGCTCAGATGCTCAGTCCTGAAGAAAGGTGGTATAGGTGTATGGTCGGACAATTAAGTTTGCGAACTCATCCTAGAACAAGTGCTACATACCTCATGGCTGAATATCACTATGGTCACATTCGAAGTACTCCCCTTGGGAAGCTATGCACCGACGCCAGTGCCTAGTCCACCCTTCAAAGCTATTTTGGAACTCTTTCTGGAGTGGCCATTAGAGCTGTCATCGTATTACCTTCGATGTCCTGAATGTCATCAAAATGGCTTCCTTTCAATATTTCCTTTATCTTTAGGTAAAGAAGGAAGTCATTGGGGGCCAGATCAGGTGAGTATGGAGGGTGTTCCAATACAGTCATTTGTTTACTGGCTAAAAACTCCCTCACTGACAGTGCTGTGTGAGCTGGTGCATTGTCGTGATGCAAGAGCCATGAATTGTTGGCAAAAAGTTCAGGTCACCTAACTAAGTTTTTCATGCCCCTTTTCAGCACTTCCAAATAGTAAACTTGGTTAACTGTTTGTCCAGTTGGTACAAATTCATAATGAATAATCCGTCTCATATCAAAAAAAGCTTAGCAACAGCATTGCAACAAGGTCGCAAAATTAATTGTCATTCCTCATATGTCCTGTGACTGCAGTGTCAGGGCTGTAGAATGGGGGTAAGAATGTGCACAAGGACCCAGGATGCCTCAGTGCTCAGAATAGGGCAGAAAGTTCTGGGGTGAACAATGAGTAATTGGAAGAGACTTGCTCACTAGATTGGTAAGAGAGACTGTTTAAATGCACTATTAGAGTTACAGAACGTGGGAGCTATATAAATGCATTGACATTTGTAAAAAACTAATGTTTTTATGATCAGATTCACATTATGATTTCCTTATTTGTTCATTTGTGCCGGTAACATCACAGCGGTGATGGTGTGTCCTTCCGTGTGCCTCAGCCAGCTGATACCCATTTGTTCCTGCCACCTGATTTTCACTTGGTTGAGGTCCTGTCTTCACTATAAAGTTAATATTTTTATCTTTATCATTAATAAAGGTCTGGAGGGATTTATAGAGAGATGTGCAAAAACCATCACATTTCTTGAAACTCCCTTTTCTTAGTTTCTCTGCTTTGGAAATTGCAGGCCCTCAGCTTTCTTTACTAGAGATAATTGCCTTTGGAGTGGAGGCTTTCATCAGTCAGGCCTTGTTCCTGTAAATTTTCATTGTATCCCACACTCATGTCACAGACATTCTCTACTTCATCCCTTTTTGTGTTCTCAAGAAAGTTTGCAAGAATCATATTATTAAGGTGTTGAAGTGTGGGAAGTTTGTCATGTATAGCTCAGCACAAATGACATGCAATTTTTTTCAAAGAAAAAGCCCCTATAACTTATGTTATTGTGTGTTCTTCTCCCTATTGTGTTTATAAAATACAAAGAGTATCATCCACAAAAGCATTTATGAGATTTACAGAATTGAAAATAATTGTGATTTCAGTGACGTGAAAATTTCTATGTCACTTTTAATGTGTACACAGTTCGCGTATGTCTGTGTGTCTTAACATGGTTTGAGCTATTCTTTCTTCTTACTTGTTTAAGTTGTTTCTTTTCTTCTCAGTTACAGAAACTGCAATGAATGTTCATGAAGGTTGTCTATACATATTGCTCTGGACCTTTTTGATAAATTCTAGACACAGTTTGGAATAAAACCCAAGCTCTACCATTCTACCAAATGCTTCACAAAATATTCCCATACAGGAGGAAGATTAAAATTTTTTATTAGATTACTTATGTTCTTTATGAATCAATATATAAAATACAGTTAGAATGTTCTCTATTATACAGTAAGTTTTCAAAAAGAATTGTGTTGCTATGGTTCTAAGAGAAGTGTAAATTCCATAAAACTGTCGAAGTCATGTATTAATTTTTCCGTTTCCTTCCTCTGTGCTATTGAACAGTGTGACATATGGAACAGAGACATTGGTGTCACTAATCAAAAATGAATTTGTTAAATGTGGAAACTCAGGCCCCACCCCAGGACTCCTCAGTCAGAATCTGCATTTTTCCAACAGTCCAGTTCCTTGGTGTCAACGTGAAAATTTGAGAAGTACTTTTGCATTTCTAACTCGCCATGTCATTTCCAGCCAAGAAATGTACACAATGTATCCTATATGATACAAATATAATACACAAAAATCCATATGCCTGTGTTGATGCCTAAACATGTATCTTCCAGAAAAGGAAAGTCTGTACATTTGTTTGTGGATCATACGAGTATGTTATCCTCCTTTCTCAGAAAATATACTAAAGATTATTACTGTCAGTGAACTTACTGTTTAATTCCAGACACTCTTCTAGGTCAAAAACCAGTTCTCTTAACTCTGTTTTTATATGGAGTCATTTTATGACCTTACCTGTGGCCATGTGGTTCCAATCCATGTGGTAAATATGTCTTTTGTTTCAGGGACGGTTGACATTCAGGGATGTGGCCATAGATTTCTCTCAGGAGGAGTGGGAATGTCTGCTGAACCCAGCTGAGCGGAAACTGTACACGGACGTGATGCTGGAGAACTACAGGAACCTGTGCTCCCTGGGTGAGGGTGACTTCCTTCCAGAACTCCTACCCCACCACAGGGTTGTGTTTCCTTCATCAGTGCAGTGTCTTCTGGGAGCTTCTGCTTTGTGTGGTAGAGTTTGAGATCCCGGCTCTGAGGAACAAACTGGAGGTTTGCCGGTGTAGAAAAGAAGTCTTCATGATGCCCTTGAAATGGAACTCAGGTTCCATGTTGTCTAGTAAAGGTGCTGTCAGAAAAGTGTTTTGGGGGCATCCTTTTCTAGAATATTCTAATTTTCTGCAATGTCCTTTCTTCCCAACTGAGCATGTACTGGATTAGAAATTGAAGAATCTCCATCAAAATCCATGTTTCTTTTTCTAATAAACAGGTCTTGCTATCTCTAAGCCAGACCTAATCTCCTTTTTGGAGAGAATGAAGAAAGCCTCGGATGTGAAGCAAGAAAAGACAGTGTCCATCCACCCAGGTAGGTGGGAATGAAGGAGGCAGATGACACTGGTGACAGGCCCAAGGTCCCGGAGGAGCCAGACCTTAAGATGTGGTTTGGGAAGCTCTGCTTCAGTGGAAAGGATGTGAGGAGCCCAGGTTACTTTCTGTTGCTGTCACAGAGGGACAGTCCTGTCCAACACGTCCCGTGCTCCTACATCCTCTAGGGACGGTCCTCCTGCTCAGTGATCTGGGTCCCATTGCAGTGAGGGCTGACGTCCTCCCCCTGGACCGTGGGGGCCGCCCTGGTGTGGCTATTGTTCCATTGCCTCAGGGGCCGGGGAAAATCTGTGCTCTCTGCTGAGGAATTCTCCCGGAAGCCATTTTTAAAGTTCTGTTCTTGTCTCATGTAAGGAGTTTGTGAAGGAAGTGGTGGAGGTCCTGGAATTAGGGTCAGAAATCTCAGAGACACTGGTGACAGATGTCACATGTTTTCTGCTTTATAATTTCTAATCCTAAGGAGGCTTCAAACATGACCCTGCAAAGTTCAGACTCAGTAATTTCATGTCAGCACCAGTCATCTCCCTAAAGTGAGAAACCATAAACTTGTTTTCACTTCAAAATGTCCTTTTGTATTGTATAAACTAACATGAGAAATTTCGAGTCTGTACTCCCCAATTCTCCATGTTAGAATAGTTTAACGTATCTGTTTACCTCACAGGATTCTTAAATGAATTTATGCCTTAGGGGAGCTTAGAACATTGTCCATCATAATAGGAAGGTCTCCATTGTTCCCTGATTTCTTAATGACTGTCCTGTTATGATTCTGTCTTGTTCAGTCCAAAGCTGCCTGGGCCTGTGTCTTGTATGTTTTCACTTTCTGATTAGATGGAGAAGTGCTGATACATGTGCTCGAGTGAACTCCTTTGGTAAGAAGTGAGGCTTAGAATTCTTAGGTTCCCATATTTCAGAATATATTTACTTCCTCAATTTCAGTTTACTTCAGGCAAAAAGTAATGAGGTTTGTCATCTTGTCATCAGCATGTCTCTCAGTAATGGTGTACTTTAATCTCAAATATTGATTTTATAGATCACTCATTCTCTGATATTTGACAATTTTTTTGTTCCCTCTATTTAGAAACGAAGGGGTTTTTGTTCTCTATATGACGCAGTACAGCCTACATATTTACTGTAAGAATAGTAGCAATATATTAATAACCTAATAATTCCTCCAATGTCATTTCCATGCTTATTTATTAAAATTTTTCTTTAGAAGTGTTTATGAGTGATTCTAATGCATGGTCTGTGAAGTTTTCCTGCCCTACAACACATACTCCGTTGATTCAGAATGCTTGCTGTTCATGGGGCCACACTCACGGTGGAAGCTGAGTTCTACAGAAGGATTCTCTTCAATAGTACATCTGTGTAGTGTTCAGAATTCTGGAGATACATTTTCTCGTATTGTTATTTTGCAATTCCATAACAGTGAGTTTCCTATTTTATGGTAGTTTCCTCAAATTTTGTTACTTCCCTTTTTGGTTGTTCCTCATGTATTATGAATGCTAATGACAGTTTTCAGCTCAGTACACTTAAGACAATGTGAGGTTTGATTCTCAAGGAATCGGGCATATGTCTGTTGTCATTAAAATTAGGTGCATGTTTGTGTGTATCATTGATATAATAATGTTGGATCTGCCGGCAGTTTCTGGGTGTGGGCTGGGATCCTATCTCATGAAGCCGAAGAATGAACACACAGACCAGGGAGAGGCAAAGAGTTGTAAAGGAAGATAGTTTATTAGAGGCAGGAGAAGAGGTTGCAGCTCCCGAGCGGGAGAGGGTACCCGAAACTGGGAAGCCCAGTGACTGAGGCAAAAGCTCCTACTAAGGGGACTGAAGCCTTTTAATGGAATTTGTCTATCAGGTTTGTCCTGTTTGCCTTTCCTGAAGGGATTAAGGAACCAACCCATTCCTACCTATCAGATCTGCTCCTTTGTCCAGCCAGAAGGGATTAGAGATAATTATTAACCTCAAGGCATATTCTCGTATCTTTTTCCTGCAGTGAAGGAGACATTCCAGAACATGGAGTTTCAGGATATGGCTGCTTTTTGTTTATTCCATCAGGGACCCCCACCCCCCACCCCTCTGTCTACCTAGTTAGCAATCATACTAACTAACCTGTCTCATCATTTTATCCTTTGTGCATGACTTATTTCTTTCTTTCCTTACTTAGTGGTCAGTACTTTTCTTACCCTGCGTAGTTAAGTAGTTGTGGTAATAGTCTTCATTTCACATCTATTTACTGGTGATTTTATGTTCTCTTTGTGAGAGAATCACTTTTTTGAATTCCAGATAATTTTTTAAATGTTTTATAACTGTATCTCTTTTAGATATTATTTTTCATTTTCAATTTTCGTCAAAAATATCACTAAAAAATCTCCCACCTGTAACTATAGTCCCGTTGTGTTAAGTATATTCACATTGTTGTGCAACTGATCTCTGGAAATTTCCATCTTGCAAAACTGGCTGAGGACCCATTAAAGAACCACTTCCTCATTTCCCTTCACCCCAGGCCTTCCTTTTGTTCTGTGAGGAGGACTGCATTAGGTGACTCACAGAAGTGAACTCTTACAGTATCTGTGTCTTTGTGATTCATGAGCTTTATGTAAATGTCCTCAAGGTTTGTCTGCGTTGTATCAGGTGAGAGCATCTGTTTCTATTTCAAAGCAGAATAATATTTTGTTGTATGTATATGCTACATTTTCTTCACCCTTTCAGTGGCCATTTGGGTTGCTTCCACCTATTACCGGTTTTGTGAATAATGCTATAGTATGCATGGGTGTGCACATGGCTCTTGCAGAGCCTCCTTTGAAGTCTCTTGGAAATGTACTCAGAAATGGGAAGGCTGCATAATAGCGGGATTCTATTTTTAGTGTTTTGGAAGACCTTCATATTGTTTCCACCAATTACTATTTCATCTAAGAGTGCATAAGGGTTCCAGTTTCTCCACATTTTTGCCAACACTTGATATTTTGTGTTTCTTTGATCATCCTAATTGTGTTGTCATCTTACCGTGGTCATCCTAATTGGTGTGCAGTGATACTGGGTTTTTTTAAGTAGTGGATACAAACATGTATATTCTTGTGTGAACACAACGAACTACTGGAAAGATACATGGACCTGAGATCAGATATTTCAAAGAAGCTGAAGTCTGAGGATGATTTTTATGTTCATAGCAGTTTTAGGTCACAGCAAAATTGAGTAGAAGTTACAGAGAATTCCCACGTGCACAGCTTTCCCCTTCTGTCCCCCCCCAAGTGGTACATTTGTTACATAGATGAAGCAAAACTCACATGTCATTGTCACTCAGAGTTCATAGTCCACCTTAGGGTTTACAGTGGGGCGGTGCATTCTGTGGGTGTGGACACATTTATGATGACGTGTCGTACAGTGTAGTGTCATGGCCCTGAATATTCTCTGTGCTCTGCCTGTTCATCTATCCCTCCCCTAAACCCTGACAACCAGTGATCTGTTTACTGTCTCCATCATTTTGCCTTTTCTAGAATGTCATAGCTGGAATCATACATTATGTGGCCTTTTCAGATTGGCTTTTTTTCACTTAATGTATATCTAGGTTTCCTCCATGTCTTTTTGTGGATAGAAAGCTTTTTTCTTTATAGCACTGAATAATATTCCATTTTCTATGTGTGCCACAGTCCACTCCTTCCTTCACCTCTTGGCAGATATCTTGGTTGCTTCCTAGTTTTGGAAATTATAAATAAAGCTGCTGTGAACACACGTGTGGGCTATTGGGTGGACACACGTGTGGGCTATTGGGTGGATAAACGTTTTCAGCTATTTGGTAAGTACTGAGGAGCACAATTTCTTGATCTTATGGTGTGAGGATGCGTAACTTTGTACGAACCACCAAACTGTGTACCCAAGAGACTGCAGCATTTTGCGTTCCCACCCGCAGTGAGTGAGACTTCCTGCTGCTCCACGTCCTCACCAGCACTTGGTGTTGTCCGTGTTCTGGGTTCTGGCCCCTCCTAATAGGTGTGTAGTGGTGTTTAGTTTGCTGTGTGTTTAATTCTCATTGTTGTTTTCATGTGCATTTCCCTGTGACATATGATGTGGAGCATCTCTTTATATATCATTTTGCCTTCTGTGTATCTTGTCTAGTGTGCTGTCTGTTTAGATCTTTGGCCCATTTTTAAATCAGGTTTGTAGTTTTCTCATCGATCAGTTTGAAGTCTTCTTTGTGTGTTTTGCATAGTAGACCTTTACAGGTATGTCTTTGCAAATATTCTTTCCTAGTCTGTGGCTTCTCATCTTGTACTCTTGATGAGGATGACTAGTTCATTTTTGCTGTGTAGTATTTGGTTTCAAACATGGGAGTTCAGAACTTTATATTACAGATTACAAAAACTTGGTTAAGAATTTGCCTTGAAAAAAACTCTGAAGTATATGAAATTAAGTTTACTTTGTATTTAATAACATTTGCATTACAGTTCCAGATATGGGTTCATTCCTTGAATAAACACAATGAGTCACATGTTTATGGGGAAGATTTTACATACAAATTTTCTGACAATATTACGTCAACTCTAATGAAATCTTTTAATTCATTCCTAATTGTACAGCACTCTCAAATATGGCCTTTTTAAAAAAAATTTTTCTGTTATTTTGGTGTTTTTTTATATTATAAAGATAATATGTGATTGTTACAAAAATTGAAACAGTAGAAAGATACTAAAATTTTCATTGTGATTCAAAATGTGATCAACCATTTTATTTATTTCTATTATTAAAGTATAGTTGATATGCAATATTAGTTTCAGTTTATAACGTGGTGATTCTTCATTTACATATCTTACGAAGTGATCACTATGCTGCGTCAAGTACCCATATGCCACCTGACAAAGGTACCACGATATAACATTGACTATATTCCCTATGCTACATTACATCTCATGTTTTACTCATTTCATAACTAGACGTTCATACCTCTCAACCCCTTTTTCACCTTTCCTTGTGGCCCTCCCTTCTGGTAACTATCAGTAAATTGTATCTGTGAATCTTTTTCTGATTTGTTTTGTTTGTTCGCTTTTAGTTTTTGGATTCCACATGTCAGTGAAATTGTATGGTATTGGTCTTTCTGTGTCTGATTTATCTCACTCAGCATAGTAACCTCTGGGTTCTTCCATGATGTTGCCACTGCCCGCATTTCCATCTTTGATTTGGCTGAATATCATTTCATTGTGTATATCTATCACATCTTTATCCACTGCTCTATTGATGGATACATAGATTGCTGCCACTTCTTGTCTATTTTAAATAATGTTGCAGTGGATGTAGGGGTGCATATATCTTTTCAAATTATTTTTTTTATATTTCTTGCATAAATGTCCAGAATTGGAATTGCTGGGTCATATGGTAGTTGTGTTTATAATGTTTTCATGAACCACCATACTGTTTTTGCTGCACAATTCTTACATAAATATAATTGTTACAGCTTCTCGGTGAATTCACCCTATTATTATTGCATAATATTCTTTATGTTGTGACACTTTTTGACACTGTGTATTTCTCTGATACTAGTATGGCCACTTATGTTTTTTTCAGTAACTGTCTGTGTGGAATTCTTTTTTCCATCCTTTTAGTTACGAGGTCTGACAATTAAGTTTGTGAACTTGTTGCTAACCCTTTTTGATGTCAGAGGGATTATTCATGACTAATTTGTACCAACTGGACAAACAGTTAACCAAGTTTACTATTTGGAAATGCATGAAAAAGTTAGATGACCTGAACTTTTCACCAACAATTCATAGTTCTGTATCACAACAATGCAGCAGCTGACACAGCCCTGTTTTCTGAGGGAGTTTTTAGCCAGTAAACAAATAACTATTGGAACACCCTCCCTACTCACCTGATCTGGCCCCCCAGTGACTTCTTTCTTTACCCGAAGATAAAGGAAATACTGAAAGGGAGACATTTTGATGACATTCAAGACATCAAGGGTAACACGACGACAGCTCTGATGGCCATTCCAGAAAAACAGTTCCAAAATTGCTTTGAAGGGTAGACTAGGCACTGGCATCAGTGCATAGCTTCCCAAGGGGAGGACTTCGAAGGTGACCATAGTGATATTCAGTAATGAAGTATGTAGCACTTTTTCTAGGATGAGATCGCTAACTTAACTCTGCCGTCTTATGTCTTCACATTTAAAATAAGTCTCTTGTAGACAGAAGGTGTTGGATTTTGATTTTTTAATCCATTCAGCCAACTTATGTCTTTTAATTGGGGGAATTTCATCTGCTTTCATTTAAACTAATATATTACAGGGTGGGACTACTATAACCATTTTAGAATTGTTTTCTGCACTTTTTGTAGCCCCTTTGTCCCACTTTTTCCCTCTCTACTGTGTTCCATTTTGTTTCTATGATTTTTTGTTTTTTG
The DNA here is from genome assembly GCF_004115265.2 of Rhinolophus ferrumequinum. NCBI lineage: Eukaryota > Metazoa > Chordata > Mammalia > Chiroptera > Rhinolophidae > Rhinolophus > Rhinolophus ferrumequinum. The sequence continues at coordinate 46,906,707 of NC_046298.1, read as the reverse complement.
ACAGTGACATGCTTCTGATCTTTTTCTCACTTGTTTTTGTGTGTCTAGTATAGCTATTTTATTGTTATCATGGGGGTAACTTGAAACATTTTAAAGTTTTGAGAGTGTATTTTGAATTCTTGGCCAGGCTGTTAATAGCTCTGTTAATTTAGGGCCAGTATGTGGGGATTTAGTTTGTTCCTCTGATTGGACCATATTTTTCTGTTCTTTATGTGCCTTGTGATCTTTTGTTGAGATTTGTGAGAAGAAACAGCCACCATCGCAGGCTTTGTAGACTTGCTTTGTACAGGAGAACACAGATAACAGGAAGCTGTGCTTGAAATTCTGAGGGCTGTCAAACTAATTCTGGGGAAGTGTGTTCTCTGTGTTTTTTGTGTGTTATTTTCCAGTCCAAAATGTTTTCTATTTCTTCTTTAGAGGAGTGGTACCTTCCTATTCTTGATGTTTGTCTTCAGTACTGCAGTCTTTGTGGTGTTTGAACAATTACTCACCATTTTTCTTAGTGGCCACCACAATGCATTCACATTGCACTGCCATTCCCTTAGCACTTGGTGTCATGCAGAAGATAAAATGAGTCCCTCAGGCAGCTGCAATGAAAGGACACCATTGGACACCCAGTATACTCAGCTGTTTCCCTCCTGAGAAGAAACTGGGAATTGGTGTTTTCTTGCAATATTGCCATGGTGTGCCAGGGAGGGTCAGTGACTATTATCGGCCAACATAAGCAACTTTTCTTTCCCTTTAGATGTCTCTTTCCTGGGCATGCTGTTAACTCTGAACTCCCTTCTGAAATGATTAGTACTCTCCATGGAGGAGCAAAATTTTTGTGCTAACTCTTACGCCATCTTCCTCAGTCTTATAATAAGTATTACATTCATGCAGTAGAATTTACCCGACTGTAGGAAGAGTAATAATTTATTTGGTGCCTTGCAGTTATGCCTTCGGAAGACACCCAGGGCTTGTTGCCAGCACCGGACATGGAAGATTCATTCCACAGAATGCTTCTGGTAAGATCTGGAAGGTGTGGCCTTGAGTATCTACCCTTATTGAAAAAGTGGGAATGTGAGAGGGGTTGTGAAGGGCCGAGGGATATTATGATGGACATAACCAAACTGGGACCATTACTCATAGTAAAATTTGCCAAAGAAATCAAAGATATAAGACGTCTTGGGAAAACCGTCACTTTAAGGCAGTTACTTTTGCAGAATAATCTGTTTCACTGAAGAAAAAGTCCTTGTTCCAAATTCTCTAATTTTCATTATAGAAAATAATGGGAGGGTAATGTATATAAGCGTCATGGTTCCATAGGTATCACGGTGTTATTGGGAACAACTTTACATGTTTAATGAAATTAGAGCCCTTACTAAATTCCTTTCTGTCTTCAATGATTACCAGAGTACGTGTAATGGAGAGAGGAGTTATCAATTCAATGACTCTTGCAAAAACTTTAGAGAAGGGTCAAATCCTAATAAGTATCAGACAACTCAGTATCCAGAGAAACATTGTACATATGGGAATGTCTTTGATCAAAGCTCAAATCTTATATATCAGAATCGTCATATTATAGAGAAGACAAAGAAATATAGTGAAAGTGACAAATCTTTGAACCGATCTTTAAATCTTACTGAACATGAGAATATTCATACTTGGGAGGAATCTTACAAATGTAAGCACTGTGGGAGAGTCTTTATTCGATTACCCAGTCTAAACAGATGTAAGAAAATCCATACTGAAGAGAAGGCTTACAAGTGTAGAGAATGTGGCAAAGCCTTTATTCGGCGTTCACATCTTACTAGACATGAGAGAATTCATACTACAGAGAAACCTTACAAATGTGAACAATGTGGCAGAGCTTTTACTCAGCGTGCACATCTTACTGTACATGGGAGAATCCATACAGGAGAGAAGCCTTACAAATGTGAACAGTGTGGCAAAGCCTTTAATGGGCGTTCACATCTTACTACACATAAGATAATCCATACTGGAGAGAAGCCTTACCAATGTAGAGAATGTGGTAAAGCCTTCTTTCGGAGTTCAAGTCTTACTCAACATCAGAGAATTCATACAGGAGAGAAGCCTTACAAATGTGGAGAATGTGGAAAAGCTTTTATTTACCGTTCACAGCTTACTACACACGTGAGAATTCATACTGGAGAGAGACCTTACAAATGTGAGCAATGTGGCAAAGCCTTTAACCGGTGTTCACATCTTAGTCTACATAAGAGAATTCATACTGGAGAGAAGCGTTACAAATGTACAGAATGTGGAAAAGCCTTTATTCACCGTTTACAGCTTACTCGACATGTGCGAATTCATAATGGACAGAAATTTTGTAAGTGAAGAATTTGGAAAACACTATTGTAGGACCTAGAGCCTCCTTCAATATCAGAGAATACATACTGGAGGGAAATTCTCCATTTCTAATAGGTGATGAAAGACCTGTGTCAAAAATATACACTTCAGAAAACCCAAAGAATTTTTGCAATAAAGTGACTTTAAAGATGTAAAAAAATGTGGGGAAGTGTTCATCAAAAATCAAATGTGGAATATCAGAATTGACATTAGAGAGTAGTAAGTCAAGAACACTCTTCACAGCTTACCTTAAATCAGAATACTTATAGTAAATAAGCAAAAGTTAAAAAACTTAGAAAACTTTCTTAGTATGTTTCAATTTAAGAAACGGAGGAATGTTGGACAGGTATTATTACTTTCAATGTATTTTTATATATTGACATTACTCAACGATTTTGTTTTTCAAAAGGAAATATTAATGTAAATCCTCTCTAAAGTCACTTGACACTGTATTTTTACACCTAGTGTGTGGTGAATAATGGCTTGATTGTGGCTCCCTCAAAGAGCTGAGAGCCCTTGTATGTTGGATGCGATTCACTCAGATCTCCTTTTCTCTGGAATGCTGACAGCACTGTAATACACAATATATGAAGAAATCTAAATGGAGATGCTGTTTGGTTGACTTAGAACATTGATGTAAGTCACCGTGAAGTTGGTGTTCAGAGCATCGTTCTCTGCATTAATGTAACACGGGAACATTCTGAATTTTAACTAGTTTTACCTGTTGTTCTTTAAGGAAAATAGGTGGCAGTTCATTAAAACCATAATGTATTTTTGTAGTAGCGAAAGATAGGCGTCGTTGAGTATTATATGATGTGGTTGAAATAAAGAAGTCCTCAGAGGTACCTGAGAAAAGTACAGAAACTCATACCTAAGTGCATAATTATTGTACATTCATGTTTCCTAAACAATGAGCCTCAGTCTTCAAACCCATGGAAAACAGAGCTCTAAGGTTACTATATCAGAACAACCAGAATGCTTCTTAAATGCTTGTATCTGTATTTTGTCCATAGATCTTATAGGATGTTTACCATGCTTTATTTAGACTATGTGCGAACTTTTATTTTTAATAAAAATGCGAATGATTTTTAATGTACTAACACTGATGTGTAGTCAATGACTTGTTATCCTGCCACCTACGTTAACCTTTCCCACCTTAGTCACAGTGGTAATCAACAATTGCTATTTGGTGATGCTGTGGAATGAGAGCATTAGGAATCCCTTTTCTTTGTGTTCATAATCTGCAAATAATGTGAGGTTATTTTCCCCATAATTTATATATTGTACTCTCTTCTCCTGATTGTAACTACTAGAGAATTCTGATGGTTACAATAAAGGTGATACAGTAGTGCTGTAGAGAGTTTAATTAAACTACCATATTGCTGCCTCAGAATCCATGTTGTGTAGCCAAGTTGCCTTGAAGTGACACTGGCCCCTCCCACTAGTGCATACACTACTGTGCGGACAACAGGTGACAGACTCAGAAGTGAATGTAAGTTCCTGTTATTACTTCTCCAGCAGCCCTTGTGAGCAAGTATCCCCTGCCTGTGAGGGACTTCAGCTTGTATACCCCTGGATAGATCCCTGCAGAGCTTACAAAAACCTTGCTGTCTTTTGTTTAAATTGACCAATCTGGGCTTAACTTGAGAACCCCAAATCATTTCTCCCATGAACCCTAATAAAGGCATGTGCCCTGGGTCCTGCCCCTGTCTGGTGCATCCTGCCTCTGCCTCCCCATGTGGCCCTTCCAGGCGTGCTTTGTCCTTCCTTCAGGACCTGTGAGGATAAGAAATTGGTCTATTTTAGTTTGCCTGTCATTTTTGTTGAACTGTACATTCAGCATCCAATGAAGGAGCTCTGCTTAACAAATGCTAATTTATCAGTCACAGGAAATACAATTAGAAGCCGTACTTTGGTCCAGGAGGAGGTAACAGTCTGCTCTACCTGGGTTTGCAAGGCGGGCATGTCCGTGTACCTCACATTCCCCATCTGTACCAGGATTTGTGGGTGTTTGTTGGAAAGAAGGGCCCCTAACAACAGGAAAGGAGAACTCTCAGTTTGGTCTCCATGTAGGAGGTCATTGTGACTCTCCTGTGACAGGACAGGGAAGGCGCCTCTATATTTCAGGGTCCTGCCTGTGGTTGTAATGGTAGCAGATGAATGGTCTCTGCTGGTGCTTTCAACACATATTCACAAGGTACAGTCATGACCCCTCACGTCACTATATGATGAGGAAGAAGAGATACAAATGGCACGTTGTTGGGTGTCATATCTCAATTCAGGGGCTCTTATGTTTTCCCATTACTGTCATGTCTTTAGAAGTTGCAAACCTTTATTTCTGATACTCCTAGGTAACCAATACGTTTTCAACTAGATTTTTTCCCCTCCTTTTGTTTTCCTGATAGTCAAAGTCAGTTGTTAGATTACGTGTTTCCTGTATCACAGAACTTCGGTCCACTTCTCCATCCTGACTTCCAACATCTTCCACTACTGACCTGCAACTATTAAAAGTGTTCCCCTTGTGACAGGCCAACATAGGAATGTATTGATAGCCAAGATTCGCATTGGCGTTGGGCTTGGGTCCTGGGATATCAGTGAAGGGGGACAGTGCATTTTTAGGTCCCATCTGGATGCTCCCTCAGCTCTGCTGGAGACCCGGTTTCAGAAAACTCACAAGTAGGATGGAAAGAAAGTCTTGCTGTCTGGAATGCTAAAGAAAGACTTTCTATTCAAAATAAACTAAAGGTTAGCAGATGGGAGCTACCTGTGGATTGAAATGTGTATCGAGTAGGTGTTTCCTTGTGATTAGATCCATATCCTAATTCCCTTTTCCCCAGTGATAACAGGATAGAAGATGGGTTCACCCATGTGCATCAGGCAGCCCACACGAGCTTGTCCCCTCATAGCTGGTGTTACCTTCATCCACTTGATTCAGGTCCTGTATGCCCCATTCTTCCTCTATAATGGTAACAGTTTTCCTATTTTCACTAATAAGTTTCGGGGGATTTACTGAGTGTTGTGTATAAAGAATGACTCTGGAAACTTCTTTATTCTGAGCTTGTGTTTGCTTTGGAAAATGAAGGCTCTGACCATTGTTTATTACAGATACTGTTTTTACAACTGGAGGTTTTAAATCAGGCCTCAGTCCATTACATTTTCATTTTGTTCTAAAGTCCTGTCAGACATACTCTTCTCCATGATGTCCTTATAGTATCAGTATACAATAGAATCAATGTTCACCTGTCTTAAAATTCTAAGCTATAACTCAGCACAATAATAATTTAAAAATTTTTGGGCGGCGGTTACCTCAGTTGGAAACAGCGCGTGCTCTTAACAAGAAGGTTGCTGGTTTGATTCTCGCAAGAGATGGTGGGCCGAGCCCCCTGCAACTAGATTGGGAAAAGAAAAACGGCGACTGGACTTGGAGCTGAGCTGCGGCCTCCACAACTAGACTGAAGGACAACAATTTGAGTTCGAGCCGATGGATGCTGGAAAAACACACTGTTCCCCAATATTCACTAGTAAAAAAATTTTATTTTCACTGAAGTACACACTCATAAATAATAGTTTTCATGAGTTTATGTCATTGGGCATGTCCATAGTATTTTTTTTAATTAGAGGTTATTGGGGCGACGATGGTTAGTAAAGTTATATAGGTAGGTTTCAGGTATACAATTGTATAATACATTATCTATATATCACATTGTCAGTTCTCCTTCCATCACCATATATTTGATCCCCTTTACCCTCAGCTACCACCTCCATCCCCCATTACCCTTTGGTAACCACTAAACTATTGTCTGTGTCTATGAGTTCTTGTTTCTTTCTTCATTTGTCTTGTTCCTTTGTGGTTTTCAGTTTTATATCCTACATATCAGCGAAATCATAAGGTTCTCGACTTTTTCTGTCTGACTTATTTAGCTCAGCATAATAATCTCAAGATCCATCAATGTTGTCACAATGTCACTATTTCATCTGATGGCAGAATAGTTTTTCATTGTGTATATGTACCACAACTTCTTTATCCAATCTGCATTCCCACCAACACTTTCTGAGGGTTCTTTTTTCTCCACAGCTGCTTCAACACTTATTTCTCTTGTTGATGATAGCCATTCTAACTGGTGTAAGGTGATGTCTCATTGTGTATTTCAAACAGTGATGTTTGGAAGACATGAAAGCCGTGTAAATGAAGATTTTTCCCTCACAGAAATCCAGAAAAATAAGCATGACTTTGCTTGTCAGCAGAGAGAGGAAAAAGAAATGACAAAGAAATGTCTATAACTCATAAAAAACGTCTTACTGATAGAAGACTCAACACGGTAGAAAGCCTGCAGGAAACATGCCTATTGAAACCAGACTTAGACGAAGCTTGTAGTCACATCAGCCTAAATTGCAGATATTTTAAATCGAAGTTTCCCTTTATGAAGGTAATGTACCTGAGAAGTCTACCAACAATACTTCCTCCATTTCTCCACTTGAAGGAGTTCCTCCTAGTGTCCAAGCCCACATTTCTAATATATATAGGGATAACCTTAGGGATCCTTCAGTACTGACAAATGACCAGAAAACACGCAGGAAAAATTCTTACAAATGTAATGAGTGTGGCAAAGTGTTTAGTGTGTGTTCGGGCCTAACTTACCATCAGTTCAGACTCCTCTATCTTAGAAGTCATCAGAGAATTCATACAGGAGACAAACCACAGAAATGTAACGAGTGTGGCAAAGACTTTAGTGTGGGTTCTTTTCTAATAGCTATCAGTCCATCCACAGTGGAGAGAAACCTTAAAAATATAACGAGTGTGGCAAAGGCTCTAGCGTGACTTCAAGCCTAACATTTTATGGGATATTCCATACTGGTGAGAGACCTTAGAAATGTACCGGATGTGGAAGGCTCTTAGGTGGAAGGACTTAAAGTCAGGATTCACCTAGTAGTTCATACTTGCAAATGCAGTGAATATGGCAAAAGTTTCAATTAGAGCTCACTCTTTAGTAGATACAAGAACATACATTCTGGAGAGAAACCGCACAACTTAATGTGTGGCAAGTTTTTCAGAGGTGCAATGAGTGTGGCAAAGGCATTACTTTGAGTTCAAGTATTAATCACAGCAGAGACCCCATAGAGAAATTATGGAAATGCATGTGGCAGAGCCTATTTCCAGGTCTCAAATTAACTAGACATCAGAATGCATGTCTTTGAGAGAGCCACACAAAATTGATGTGTGTGTTAATGCTTTTACCCAAAGATCAAAAGTGTGGGACATCAGAGGATTCATGCTGGAGAGCGACCTTACAAATGTAGTGAATGTCATAGGCTCTTCACTAGGTGTGTCTGCCTTTGGAGTAACAACAGAGTTCATGCAGGAAAGAAACTGCACTAATATTCTGAACGTGGAAATACTTCTAAGTAACCATATCCTCAGGATTCATTCAGGATTTCATAGTGAGGAAAATTCTTACAAACATAATGAATGAATGTAGTACAATTCTAAAACAAGTTTCACAATTGACTACACGCTCAAAAATCCATACTAGAAATAACTAAATCTCTAGTTCTCTGAGGATAACCTGGGACATTCCATACTGCTGAAAAATTACAAATGAAACTGTTTTAAAACTCAGGTCATTCTGTATATTGCAGGAACAAGGGTGTGTACAAACAGTCCATTATTTTTAGGGTTTGTAATAGTTATTTGAGTTTTCTGGAAAAGACTGCATTACTATTTATGAATTTTAACGTGAAGTTAAAAGTCTGTTGAAGTTAAGCATTTCTTACAGGCCTTTCATGATGATCCCTGGGAAGCAATCAATGCAGTGCAAGTGCCTCCTTGATTAGGCATATATCCATGACCCCTGGAAAAACAAGGACACTGAATATCAGATTCATGATTGTAGGAATTTGCATGAGGGAAGGCAGAGAGTAATGTAAAACTACGTTATTGGGCTTCATACTCACTAGGTTCAGGGTACCCATCTCTGGACAGGCTCCTGTAGGTCACAGGAAAGAATGCTCTACCCACTGAGCATGAAACAGCAGGCGGGACTTTATGGGGATGGGCTTTCGTTGGAGGAGAGTGATAGTTTAATGGGGCGATTATGTGGTAGAAATAATGCAGAAGAAATGGTGAGTTTGTCCATTGAATGGCAATAACGGCTCTATATCAAGAGTAATGAAAAATGTGTCTTATTCTCAGAAATGATAGAGAACAGTTATCTGACAGGGGAGTTTAATCAAAAGAACAAGAACAGTGTGTGTGATTCACACTGAAATGCTGGCATTACCTTTTGCCCGAGTATTGGGAATGGATCTTAGGGCTCATGTTTTAATGAATAAAGTTAATCATTTTTCATAACCTTGAATGAATCATGTTACTTGTACCGACATTGTTTTATCCCACCTCCGTAGGGTACTCCATAACAAACCAGCAGTGCACCATTAGGCGCTCAACTTTGAAGGAATTGATAACAATTTCTTTCCATCGTGCGATCAAGGAACATACAATTTAGGGGTCATGTACTCATAAATTGCAGTTGAGTTATTCTCTCCACACTCTGGCCCTTGACATTTACGAGGCTATAATAAAAATACATTAGCGGTGCAATTTCACCTGGTCAACTTCATTGATTTATTAATTTCATTGTTAAAGTCTTCTACGTACTCATTTTCTTTCTAATTGTTCTATGTATTGTTGAGCGAGAGGGCATTAAGTGTGGATTACATTTTTTCTTGTTACATCATGGTCACTTTTTTTCAAAAGTCCTGGAAGTACACACTGTTCCCCAATAAAGTCCTATTCTCCTTCCCCAATAAAATCTTTAACATCAACAACAAAATATATATATATATATATATATATATATATATATATATATATATAATGAGGGTGCAAAAGATCTTACCTAAAATAAAGGTAATGAACACAATAGTCTGTAACCAATGAGCGAGGTGCAGAAAAGCCCCGCCCCCCCAACTGTGGCCCCACCCCTTCCCCTGGGTCCGGTCCCTCCCTCCCGCGGGCCTCGCCCACTCCTGGATACAATACCCTCCCCGCCCATAACCTTAGCGCTCAGCGCAGGTCCCGCCTGCGGCCCAGGTTTTCACGTCGGGTCCCCTCAGAGTTTGTTGCACAACCGGAAGCGGCTAAAGCAGAGAGAAGGTCGGGTTGGCGCCGTGACTTTCAGTTTTCGTAGTTTAAACCTGAGCGTCTCAGGCCACGGCCCCGCACACGTGACGCCTGGGGGTCACTACGGACGTTGAAGTCCCCGCACCAGCGCCCCACACAGCGGTGAGTCCGGCGTCCTGGGGAGACGTCCCGATCCCAGACCTTTTCGCTGCCCGGTGGAGGCTCCGCGGGGGTTTCCGGGTAAACTGAGGCCGTCCTCCCTCTGGTCTCTCCGCCTTCGGGCCCTTAGACCCCGCCTGCCGCGTTGTTTTCCTGCTTAAAACCCTCCACCGGGCGGCCCTCCACGCGCGGTGTGAACTCCGGTGATGGACTCGGGAGATGGAGTCCAGCCATTGGCGCCCCTCCCCCAACCGCGCCACGCGGCCCCTGGAGCCCCGCCTCCTCCCTGGGCTGGGGTTCTGCAGACCCTCTCCGCTGCCTACAACCCCCCTCACCCCAGTTTAATAAGAGGCCCCGAATCCCAGGAAAAGGACACTTCAAGGGGATGGGATTTAGGAGGGAACACCGCGGGGTGTCACCAGGTCACCCCCTCACGCGGGGAGGGGCTTTGTGTGAGCGGTGACTGTGAAGGGCCGGCCAGGAAAGCGGCAGAACGAGGGTGTGAGGGGGTCCCGAGAAGGAGGCAGAATGAGATGAGTCCACAGGCGAGAGGGCTGAACGATCTGAACGATCAGTGCGGGGTCGGTAAAGAGGAGGCAGAACAGAGCACGTGGGAGGGACTTGTAAAGCGACGGTGAGACAGAACGAGTGACTCGGGGAAGTAGCCAGAGAAAAAAGAAAATGGAGCAATACAGAGGGAAGGGGGAGCTCCAGAGAGATGAAGGGGAACCTAAAGGGAGAGGGGCCCCCGGTTAGCAGCAGTGGGGGCAACAAGGGACAAGGCACTTTAGAGGAGAGAGGGGTTAGGAGAAGAGATAGGGGAGCCGAGAGTAGGAATAGAAAGGGGTTGGGGGTTGACAGCACAGCAAGTAGCCTCACTGAGAGCTAAGCTGGGGGTGTCAGTGAGTCCCCGCACAGGGGTGTAACAGGACAGACAGTGTCACAGGGGAAGAGGAGGGGCACATGGTCGGAGAGAAAGAGGCAGAAATACGCGGAGATGGGGAACAATCAGACAGATTGGGGAGAAAGAGCAACTGAAGGTTAAATAGGTTTCAAGAGTTTCACGGAAAAAGTACAGGGAAGGGAATAGAGAGAATGGAGAAATCAGGAGAGGAGAGAGGAGGCAGGAGAGGACCGCAGTGGAGAGATCCAGGTCGAGAGGGACACACAGACCATAGGCAGGAATACCTAGTAGCAGAGGAAGAAGGGGAGCCCCCAGCTGGTTGAGTCGTGAGCAGGTGGGATGTGGGCGATCAAGTCGTGATATATGACATGTGGCTTTATAATCGATTCAATTTTACACGCGCTGCATTTTCAGTCACACAGATGAAAACAAGAATTACACAACTCCAGTTTTTAAGGCTTGTGAATTTGATAATTAATTTCATCATTGGGTGGCTTTCACGTGGAATCCTTATGCAGCCAGAGAAGGGAAACCTGTGTCAGTCAGTCATGGGTCCCTTCTCATTTCCTGGGATGGCATGAGGGACGTGACCTGGGACGAGAAATGACTGAGTTTGTTGCCCTGTAAATTTTTTTCAAGGAATAGTAAAAGCATTGTGTCTTTTTCTCTTTTACATGGAATTTACTTTTTCTTTTTTTACTTCTCTTACATTTAATTTATTGTTCTTTATAAAAAGCATATTGAGTTAAATCTTAATGTACTGAATTTCTGTTTTTTTCTAAATAGTCACGAAATGCTGAAATGAGTTTTGGTGACATCTTATTACCAGCTCTCATTCTTTTCTAAATATGAGGTAGTCTCAGTTTTTTTTTTAAACTTTGACCCTGGAAGTCAGTACAGTCAAAAACAATTTCCCTTCTAATAACATTGTCACTGGTTTAGATGAGAAGCCCTGCATTCTTTCTGCTCTTCATCATGTTGAAACATGCATTGGTACTTATTAATAATATTGGGCTGCTTCAGTGTGCATTTGGTGAGGATGTCTGCGGTGAGAACCTAGTTTGGTGAGTTAGTCTGATATTCAGCAGCTTTTGTTTTCCCTTAACGGGATTTGTTAAATTAGTGAGCTGGGAGCTACTAAGTAGCTGTCCCCCTAAGTCCCTCATGTCCATTGTCTGATTGTGGAGTGATGAACAGGACAGACCTGAAACTTGGTTTCCATGGAGCCCATCTATTCACTGTGAAGTAATTTGATCAGCGTATTTCCATAGGTAACCCTTTTTTTTTTTTTTTTACAAGTTTTCAGCACCAAAATGTGTGTTCATTATATTATAGATTTTAACTAATTCTCTGTGATTTCCTGGAAAAGAGGAAGGAAAACCGCCCCGGGAGCTAGCCGTTCTAGAAGTTCCCGCCCCAAGCCCTCACACTTCCAGAGCTCTCAGGCCTATGGAGTCGGAAATCTGTAGGCCAGTGTGACTGCAAAGAGGTCTGGGTAGCAAGTCAGCTCCCCCAGGGATACTTAGAGATGCTGTTTCCTAGGTCCCCCCCCATAACTCCTTAGAATGGGCCCTGATTCCCCAGACCTGCATGGTCATTGAAGCTAAAAGTTCCCATCTGGGTTCCTCCTGGGTTGCATGAGGATTTTGGAGTGATATCACCAGTGCCCACCCCTTGGGAGTTGGATAAGAGGTCTGGGTGGAGCATCATGGTTGCTTTGATGAGGTGTTCCAGGTGACTCTCAGGCAAGGCCAGGGATAAGCTGGGGGCTCCTGGACACAGTTCTGACAGTTGACAGCACGGGGAGGTAGCGGGGTAATGTGTTGAGGTTGTGGGCACAGGAGTGCACACTGTTCTCACGGCTGTTGGAATTTGTAGACGGCTGTGTGAGGAGAGGGCACCGAAAGACAGGAAAGCAAAAACTCACAGTTCTGTCTTCACGCAGGAGCTCCTTGTCCCTGACTGTGTCCTGGGACATAGGACAGGAGAGGGTGACCATCTCAGTATTTCAAGGTCCTTCTGCCTGTCAGTTGGGAGGAAGCAGATGAAGGGCCTGTGCCCACACCCTTGAAGGCACAATCTCAAGCTGCAGGAGTCATTCCTCCCCAGAACGTCACCTGAGGGAACAACCCAGAGCAGGAGGAGGACGAGGACGAAATGGCTGCTTCTCGGGTAAGCGTTCCGTCCTGGGTCACAGGCTATGTCCGCTTTTCCTGCTAAATCCGTGGGTTTAGAACCTGCCACAGTTAATTCTCTACTTCTGATATTCCTACCTAACGATGTTCTTTACAACTACTGACTTTTTACTTTTCTTCTCATGAGAGTCAAAGTCAGCTCTGTAGAACACATGGACTTTCTCCCAGAGCCTTGTCTGCCTTCTGTCCATCCAGGCTCCCTGAGGACATAAGAAATTCTCACCGTGAATTACTGACCCTCAACTACTGAAAACATCCCCTTTATGACAGAGCCACCTGGGAAGGTGGTTGTGTCCAAGGTCCCTGTTGGACGGGTGTCAGATGCCCAGTGTCTTGAAGAAGGGAGGTGTAGGTGTATGTCCTGTGACTGCAGCGTCAGGGCTGTAGAACAGGGGTAAGAATGTGCATGAGCACCCAGGATGCCTCAGTGCACAGAAGAGCCTGGAAAGTTCTGAAATACAAAGAGTAATTGTAAAAGACTTGCTCGCTAGATCGGTAATATTGACTTACTGTTTAAATGCACTGTTAGAGTTACAGAACTGGGGAGCTATATGTGCATTGAAATTTCCATACAACGAAAGTTTTTATGATCAGTATCACATTATGATTTCCTTATTTGTTTGTTTTTGCCAGTAACATCACAGCAGTGATGGTGTGTCCTTCCCTGTGCCTCGGTCAGCTGATACCCATTTGTTCCTTCTTTCCATGCTTTCTTTCCAGGATACCCATTTGTTCCTTCTTTCCAACTCTCCAGGCTATTTTGTGCAGCTGATTTTCACTTGGTTGAGGTCCTATCTTTACTATAAAGTTAACATTTTTTTCTTTATCATTAACAAGGGTCTGGAAGGATTTATAGAGAGATGTGCAAATCATCACATTTCATCTGGAAACTCCCTTTTTTCTTAGTTTCTCTGCTTTGGAAATTGCAGGCCTTCAGCTTTCTTTACTAGAGATAATTGACTTTGGAGTGGAGGCTTTCATCAGTCAGGCCTTGTTCCTATAAATTTTCATTGTATCCCACACTCATGTCACAGACATTCTCTACTTCATCCCTTTTTGTGTTCTCAAGAAAGTTTGCAAGAATCATATTATTAAAGTGTTGAAGTGTGGGAAGTTTGTAATGTATAGCTCAGCACAAATGATACGCAAACTTTTTTCAAAAAACAGCAGCTCAAACTTACCTGTTATTGTGTGTTCCTCTCTCTATTGTGTCTGTAAAAGGCAGAGTATCACCCACAGACATTTTTGAGTTTTACAGAATTAAAATAATTGTGACTTCAGTGACATGACAATTTCCTTCTATCTCACTTTTCATGTGGACACAGTTCCCGTATGTCTGTCCGTCTGTCTGGGTACATAAAATCTTAACACTATTTGAGCCGTTGTTTCTTACTTAAAATGTTTCTCTTTTTCTGAGTTATAGAAACTACTATGAATGTTCATTATGGTTGTCTATTCATATTGGTTTCTGTGTTTTTAAAAAATTTTAGAGACAGTTTGGAGTAAAACCCAAGCTCTCCCATTTACTGGATGCTTCACAAAATATTCTCATAGAAGAGAAAGAATAATATTGTTCTCAGATTACTTATGTGCATTATGAATTAATCTGTAAAAAACAATGTTCTCTATTAAGACAGCTTTCAAAAAAGACTGTGTTCTTATACTTCTGTGAAAAGTATAAATTCCATAAAACTCTGTCAGGGCAAAGTCGTATATGAATTTTTCCTGTTTCCTTCCTCTGTGCTATTCAACAGTGTGACACATGGACCAGAAGCATTGGCGTCACTAGTCAAAAGTGATTTCGTTAAACGTGAAAACTCAGCCTCCCTACCCCGGAACTCCTTAGTTCCTTGTTGTTCACGTGAAAATTTGAGAAGTACATTCCATTTCTAACTCACCATGACATTTCCAGCCGAGAAATGTACCCAGTGTATCCTGTATGATACAACACTCAAAAATCCATATGCTTGTGTTGATGCCTGAAAATTTATGTTCCAGAAAAGGAAAGTCTGTACAGTTGTTTGTGGATCATAACGTCATCCTCTTATCTCAGAGTTAAAAAATATATTACAGAATATTACTGTTAGTGACCTACCTTAGTGTTTAATTCCGGACACTCTCCTATGTCAAAAGCAGTTCTCTTAACTCTGTTTTCATTTTGAGTCACGTTATGACCTTGCCCACGGCCTCGTGATAAATGTGTCTTGTTTCAGGGACGGTTGACATTCAGGGATGTGGCCATAGATTTCTCTCAGGAGGAGTGGGAATGTCTGCACCCAGCTGAGCGGAAACTGTACACGGACGTGATGCTGGAGAACTACAGGAACCTGTGCTCCCTGGGTGAGGGTGACTTCCTTCCAGAACTCCTACCCCACCGCAGGGTTGTGTTTCCTTCATCAGTACAGCGTCTCCTGGGAGCTTCTGCTTTGTGTGGTAGAGTTTCAGATCCCGGCTCTGAGGAATAAACGAGGGGTTTGGTGGTGTAGAAAAGAAGTCTTCATGATGCCCTTGGAGTGGAAAACAGGATGTGAAAACATTCCAAGTTGTCTGGTAAAGGTGCTGTCACAAAAGAGTGTTTTGGGGAATCATTTTCTAGAATATTCTAACTTTCTGCAATGTCCTTCTCAGCTGAGCACGTGCTGGATAGTAAATTGGAGAATCTCCATCAAAACTCATGTTCCTTTTTCTAATAAACAGGTCTTGCTGTCTCTAAACCAGACCTTGTTATCTTTTTGGAGAGAATGAAGGACGCCTGGGATGTGCAGCGAAAAAAGACAGTGTCCATCCACCCAGGTAGGTGGGAATGAAGGAGGCAGATGACACAGGTGAGAGGGCCCAAGGTCCCGGAGGAGCCAGACCTTAAGATGTGGTTTGGGAAGCTCCACTTCAGTGGAAAGGATGTGAGGAAGCCCAGGTTTCGTTCTGTTGCTGTCACAGAGGGACAGTCCTGTCCAACACGTCCCATGTTCCACATCCTCTAGGGACTGTCCTCCTGCTCAGTGATCTGGGTCCAATTGCAGTGAAGGCCGAGGTCCTCCCCCTGGACCGTGGGGGCCGCCCTGGTGTGGCTATTGTTCCATTGCCTCAGGGGCCGGGGAAAATCTATGCTCTCTGCTGAGGAATTCTCCCTGAAGCCATTTATTTATTTATTTTTTTTTTAAAGATTTTACTGGGGAAGGGGAACAGGACTTTATTGGGGAACAGTGTGTACTTCCAGGATTTTTTTCTAAGTCACGTTGTTGTCCTTTGTATCTTAGTTGTGGAGGGTGCCGTTCAGCTTCAAGTTGTTGTCCTTTCAGTCTTAGTTGTGGAGAGTGCATCTCAGCCCAGGTCCAGTTGCCGTTGCTAGTTGCAGGGGTCGCAGCCCACTATTCCTTGTGGGAGTCGAACCTGCAACCTTGTGGTTGAGAGGACATGCTCCAACCAACTGAGCCATTTGGGAGCTCAGCGGCAGCTCAGTTCAAGGTGCCATATTCAATCTTGAGTTGCAGGAGGCGCTGGGCGCTTGGCGCTGCCCACCATCCCTTGTGGGAGTCGAGGAATCGAACTGGCAACCTTGTGGTTGAGAGCACGCACTCCAACCAACTGAGCCATCCAGGAGCTCAGCAGCAGCTCACCTCAAGGTGCCATGTTCAATGTTATTTGCAGGGGGCAGAACCCACCATCCCTTGCGGGACTCGAGGAGTTGAACCGGCAACCTTGTGGTTGAGAGCCCACGGGCCCATGTGGTAATCGAACTGGCAGCCTTCGCAGTTAGGAGCACGGAGCTGTAACCGCCTGAGCCACCAGGCCGGCCCTGGTCATTGCTTTTTTTATCCAGAATAATTAAGTAGTTGTGATAATAGTTTCAATTTCACATGTATTTATTGTTGATTTTACATTCTCTTTGTGAGAGAACCGGTTTTTTTAATTCAAGGTAATATTTGAAATGTTCTATAACTGTATGTTTCATAGATATTTTTCATTTTCAATTTTGGTGAAAATGTGTGACTAAAAATCTACCCTCTTAACTATAGTCCAGTCATATTAAGTATACTAAAAATCTACCCTCTTAACTATAGTCCAGTCATATTAAGTATATTCACATTGTTGTGCAAGTGATCTCTGGAAATTTCCATCTTGCAAAACTGACCGAGTACCTATTATACAACCACTTCGTCATTTCCCTTCACCCCAAACCCCTGGCTACTACCCTTTTTTTGTTCTATGAAGAGGACTGTATTAGGTGACTCACAAAAGTGGACTCTTACAGTATCTGTGTCTTTGTGATTCATGAGATTTATGTAAATGTCCTCAACGTTTGTCTGCGTTGTGTCAGGTGAGAGCATCTGTTTCTTTTTGAAGGGTGAATAATATTCCATTGTATGTATATGCTACATTTTCTTCACCCGTTCATCTATCGATGGCGAGATGGGTTACGTGCATGTATTACAGGCTTTTGTGAACAATGCTACAGTGTGCATGTGTGTGCACACGGCTCTTGCAGAGCCTCCTTTGAAGTCTCTTGGAAATGTGTCCAGAACTGGGATGGCTGCATCATAGTATGTTTCTAATTTTGTGGGAAGCCTCCATATTGTTTTTCATACTATTTTCATCAATTGCTATTTCATCCATCCGTCCAAAGGGGTCCAGTTCCTCCACATTTTTGCCATCACTTGTATTTTCTGTTTCTTTGATAGTGGTTAGCATAATTCATGTGTGGTGATGTTGTGTTTATTTTAAATAGCGGATACAAATATTCATGTTCTCGTATAAGCATAACGAACTTCTGGAAAGACATGGAACTGAAATCAGTTATTTCGGAGAAGCAGAAGTCTGAGGATGACTGTTATGTTAAACCCAGTTTTAGTTTCACAGCTAAATTGAGTAGAAGTTTGCGGAGAATTCCCACATGCCTCTCCCGTATACACAGCCATCCCTTCCCCATGTCTGCTGAGGGATACATTTTTTACATAGGTGAAGCTACATTGACATCTCATAGTCAGCTCGAGGTCATAGTCCACCCTGGGGTTTACTGTGGGGCTGTCTGTTCTGTGTGTGTGGACACATTTATGATGACATGTGTCGTACAGTGTAGTGTCATGGCCCTGAATAGTCTCTGTGCTCTGCCTGTTTAACCTTCCCGCCTCTAAAACGTGGCAAGCAGTGATTTATTTACTGTTTCCATCATTTTGCTTTTTCTAGAATGTCATAGCTGGAATCATACATTATGTGGCTTTTTCATGTTGGCTTCTTTCACTTAATATGTATCTAGATTTCTTCCACGTCCTGTCATAGCTTGATAGCTTATTTCTTTATAGTGATGAACAATATTCCATTGTCTGTATGCACCACAGTCCACTTAATCCATTCACCTCTAGACAGACATCTTGGTTGCTTCCTAGTTTTGGAAATTATGAACAAAGATGCTGTGGACACACACACGTGAGGGCTATTGGGTGGATAAATGTTTTCAACTCTGTGGGTAACTACTGAGGAGCACAATTTCTTGATCTTATGGTGAGAGGATGTGTAACTTTGTACGAACCACCAAACTGTACCCCAGACACTGCAGCATTTTGCGTTCCCACCCGCAGTGAGTGAGAGTTCCTGCTGCTCCATGTCCTCACCAGCACTTGGTGTTGTCCGTGTTCTGGGTTCTGGCCCCTCTTAATAGGTGTGTAGTGGTGTTTAGTTTGCTGTGTGTTTAATTCTCATTGTTGTTTTAATGTGCATTTCCCTGGTGACATACGATGTGGAGCATCTTTTTATGTATCAGTTTGCCTCGTGTATCTTGTCTAGTGTGGTGTTTCTTTAGGGCTTTGGCCCAATATTCAATCGGATTGATAGTAATAGTTTTCTCATCGATCAGTTTGAAGTCTTCTTTGTATGTTTTGCATAGTAGACCTTTACAGGTGATGGAGAAGAATTTACATATAAGTTTTCTGGCAGTATTGTGTCCCCTCTAATGAAATCTTTTAATTCATTCCTAATTATACAGCACCATCAAAGATGACCCATTGTTTTCCTTTTTTTTTCACTCTTTTAGTGTTTATTGAATTATAAAAATAATACATGCTTGTTATCAAAATTGAAACAGTATAAAGATATTTTAAGTTTTCATTGTGGTCCCAAATATCAACTATTTTATTTGTTTACTTCTGTTATTATAGTTGATATAACAATATTACATTAGTTTCAGTTGTATGACATGGTGATTCTTCATTCACATGTCTTACAAAGTGATCACGCTGAGTCAAGGACCCATCTCTCACCTAAGAAATGTATCACGATATTGTTGACTGTATTTCGTATGGTATATTACATCCTGTGCCTTACTCATTTCATAACAAGACATTTATATCTCAATCTTCTTCACCATTTTTGCCTTATTTCCCTGTCCCTGTCGTTGCTGGCAAACATCAGTAAATTGTCTGTATCTGTGAATTTTTTTCTGATTATTTTTGTTGTTTTTCTCTTTTAGTTTTTACATTCTATATGAGAGCAAAATTGTGTGGTAGTAGTCTTTCTGTGTCTGACTAATCTCACTTAGCATAGTACCCTCTAGGTCCTTCTATGATGTTGCCACTGGCAGGATTTCCTCTTCCTCCTGGCCGAGAAACATTCCGTTGTGGACATTTATCACATCTTCTTCATCCATTGATCTGTCAATGGCCAAGTAAATTGGTTTCATATCTTGTTTATTGTAAATAATGTTGCAGTATACTCCTAAAGGTATATAGGGGTGCATATACCTTTTCAAATTTGTGTTTTGGTATTCCTTGTGATATTAATGCCTGGAAATAGAATTACTGGGCCATGTGAAAGCTGTGTTTGTCATTTTTTGAGGAAGCTCTCTACTGTTTTGGCTGCACCATTTTTTATGTTAATGCAATGTTGTAGCTTCATGTTGAATTCACCCTTTTATCATTGTGTTGTGTCCTTTCTTGTGTTGTAACAGTTTTTGACACGTACTGTATATTTCTCTGATTTAGTATGGTCACCCGTACGTTTTATTGGTAACCGTTTCTATGACATATTTTTTCCCATACTTTTACTTATGTCCTCTGTCCTCACATCTAAAATGAATTCTTGTAGACAAAACGTGTTGGATTTTATTTTATAATCCATTCAGCCAACTTATGTCTTTTTATTGGGGAACTTTTATCTGTTTTTACTTCAACTGATTATTGAGAGGGAGATACTACTATAACCATTTTAGAATTGTTTTCTACACGTTTTGGAGCTTCTTGTCCCACTGTTCCCCTCATAACTTTGTTCTATTTTGTTTCTTTTTTATTTTGTTTTGTGGCAGTGATATGTCTCTGATGTTTTTCTCTTTGTGTGTCTGGTATACCTATTATTTGGTTACCTGGGCGTAACTTAAAACATTTTAAAGTGATGAGAATGTATTTTGAGTTCCGTTCAGGTAATTAATAGCTCTGTTAATTTAGGGCCAGTGTCTGGAGATTCAGTTTGTTTCTGTGACTGGGCCGTGTTTTTCTTTTCCTTTATATGTCTTGTGATCTTCTGTTGAGCTTTTGGAGCAGAAACAGCCACCATCCCAGGCTTTGTACTTGCTTTGTATAGGAGAACACAAATAACAGGCAGCTATGCTTGAAATTGTGAGGCCTATCAATCCTGTTCTAGGGATGTGTGTTCTCTGTGTTTTTTATGTGTAGTTTTCCACTGTAAAATGTTTTCCGTTTCTTCTTTAGAGGCAGTGGTATCTTCCTATCCTTGATGTTTGTCTTCAATACTGTTGTCTTTGTGGTGTTTGTACAACTACTCACCATTTTTCTTAGTGGCCACCACAATGCATTCACGTTGCACTGCCATTCCCTGAGCACTTGGTGTCATGCAGAAGATAAATGAGTCCCTCAGGCAGCTACAATGAAAGGACACCTTTGGACACACGGTATACTCAGCTGTTTCCCTCCTAAGAAGAAACTGGGAATTGGCGTTTCTCACAATATTGCCATGGTGGGCCAGGGAGGATTAACTGTTATTATCAGCAAATGTAAGCAAGTTTTCTTTCCTTTTTGATGTGACACTCTCCTGGGCATCTCTGAACTCTGAACTCCCTTGTGAAATTATCAGTACTGAACCATGGAGGAGTGAAGTTTTGGTGCTGGCTCTTATGCCATCTTCCTAAGTCCTATAATAAGTATTAAATTCGTATGGTAGAATTTATCTGCCTGTCAAAAGAGTGATCATTTGTTTGGTGCCTTTCAGCTATGTCTTCTGCGGACTCCCAGGGCTTGTTGCCAAAACTGGACATAGAAGATTCATTTCACAAAATGCTTCTGGTAAGATATCGAAGGTGTGACCTTGAGTATCTACCTTTAATGAAAAAGTGGGAATGTGAGAGGAGTGTCAGGGGCCGAAGGGATATTATGATGGACATAACGAAACTGGCACCGTTCATCATAATAAAATCCCTGTGGCTAAAAGCGATCAAATATATAAGACATCTTGGGAAAACCGTCACTTTAAGGCAGTCACATTTGCAGAACATCGTGTTTCTAAATGGAAAGATAGAAAAGAGTTTTGTAAAGGTATATATTCTCTGTAAGAAAATGTGGAATATCTGGCAAGTCCCATAACACCTGGTGTGAACAATCATTTGTGTCATTTAAAATGTAGGATTGGATTAAACAGTGAGTCAAAATTTCTAAAAACCAGAGATTTGAAAATGAAGATAGAAATTCTGAATCTCCTTCGTCTGACAGTCCCTTAACCAGGGATTCATTATTCTTTCACCAAGACACAAATTCCTTCTTATTCCAAATTCTATTATTTTCATGAATGTGGGAGGGTTTGTATACAAGCATCATGGTTCCATAGGTATCATGAAGTAATTGGGAACACCTTTACATGTTTAATGAAATTGGAGCCCTCACTAGAGGTCTTTCTGTCTTCAATGATTACCAGAGTACATGTCGTGGAGAGAGAAGCAATCAATTCAATGAATCTTGGAAAAACTTTAAACAAGGGTCAAACCCTAATAAGCATCAGAGAACTCACTTTCCAGAGAACCATTGTAAATGTCGGAGTGTCTTAGATCAAAGCTCAAATCTTACACATCAGAGTCGTCCTATTGTAGAGAAGACAATCAAATGGAGTGAATGGGACAAATCTTTGAACCAATCTTTAAATCTCACTGAACTTGAGAATATTCACACTTTGGAGAAACCTTACGAATGTAATCCTTGTTGGAGAGTCTTTACTCCATTACCCAGTCTAAAGAGACGTAAGAAAATCCATCCTGGAGAGAAGTCTTACAGATGTAGAGAATGTGACAAAGCCTTTATTTGGCGTTCATATCTTACTGAACATGAGAGAATTCATACAGGAGAGAAGCCTTACAAATGCAAACAGTGTGGTAAAGCCTTTTACCGCCGTTCCAATCTTACTCGACATGAGAGAAATCATACTGGAGAGAAGCCTTACAAATGTAGAGAATGTGACAAAGCCTTTATTTGGCGTTCAAATCTTACCAGGCATGAGAGAACTCATACTGCAGAGAAACCTTACAAATGTGAGCAATATGGCAAAGCCTTTAGTCGGCGTTCACGTCTTGCTGTACATGAGAGAATTCATACAGAAGAGAAGCCTTACAAATGCAAACAGTGTGGTAAAGCCTTTAATCGGCATTCAGATGTTACTAGACATGAGATAATCCATAGTGGAGTGAAGCCTTACAAAAGTAGAGAATGTGGTAAAGCCTTCTGTCAGAGTTCATGTCTTACTCAGCATCAGAGAATTCATACGGGTGAGAAGCCTTACAAATGTGAGGAATGTGGAAAAGCCTTTATTCAGTGTTCAAAACTTATTAGACACGTGAGAATTCATACCGGAGAGAAACCTTACAAATGTGAACAGTGTGGCAAAGCCTTTTCCCGCGGTTCACATCTTACTCTACATGAGAGAAATCATACTGGAGAGAAGCCTTACAAATGTAGAGAATGTGGTAAAGCCTTCTTTTGGAGTTCATGTCTTACTCACCATCAGAGAATTCATACGGGTGAGAAGCCTTACAAATGTAGAGAATGTAGTAAAGCCTTCTTTTGGAGTTCAAGTCTTACTCAGCATCAGAGAATTCATACGGGTGAGAAGCCTTACAAATGTGAGGAATGTGGAAAAGCCTTTATTCACTGTTCAGAACTTAACAGACACTTGAGAAGTCATACTGGAGAGAAACCTTACAAATGTGAACAGTGTGGCAAAGCCTTTACTCAACGTTCACATCTTACTGTACATGAGAGAATTCATACAGGAGAGAAGCCTTACAAATGCAAACAGTGTGGTAAAGCCTTTAATCAGCGTTCACATCTTACTGGACATGAGATAATCCATAGTGGAGTGAAGCTTTACAAATGTAGAGAATGTGGTAAAGCCTTCTTTCAGAGTTCATGTTTTACTCAGCATCAGAGAATTCATACTAGAGAGAAGCCTTACAAATGTGGAGAATGTGGTAAAGCCTTCTTTCGGAGTTCAAGTCTTACTCAGCATCAGAAAATTCATACGGGACAGATGCCTTACAAATGTGAGGAATGTGGAAAAGCCTTTATTCAGTGTTCAGAACTTAACAGACACTTGAGAAGTCATACTGGAGAGAAACCTTACAAATGTGAACAGTGTGGCAAAGCCTTTAATCGGCGTTCACATCTTACTAGACATGAGATAATCCATAGTAGAGAGAAGCGTTACAAATGTAGAGAATGTGGAAAATCCTTTGTTCATTGTTCACAGCTTACGCGACACATGCGGATTCATAATGGACGGAAACTTGAAAAGTGAAGAATTTGGAAAACCTTATTGCTGGACCTACAGCCTCCCTCAGTAACTGAGAATACGTACTGGAGAGAAATTCTCCGTTTCTAATACATGATAAAAGACCTTCATCCAAAATATGTGCTTCAGAATACCCCACCGAATTCATGCTACAAAGTGACTTTAAAGATGTTAAAAAAATATGGGGAAGTGCTTAATCAAAACTCAGCTCTGAAATATCAGAGAATTGATATCAGAATGTAGTAAGTGAAGAACACTTTTGACAGATTACTGTAAATAAGAGTACTTATAATAAATAAGCAAATGTTAAAAAACTTAGAAGTCTTCCTTTTTAATCTGTTTCAACTTATCAAGGGGATGGATGTTGGACAGGTATAATTGCCGTCAGTGTATTTTTGTTTATTGGAATTACATGAGGTAGATTTTCAAAAGGAAATGTTAATGTGATTCCAGCATGAAGTCACTTGACACTATATTTTTACACCTAGTGTGTGTGTGAATCATGGGTTGATTGTTGCTGCCTCAAAGATGTGAGAGCCCTTGTATGTTGGGTGGGATTCACTCAGATCTCCTTTTCCCTGGAAGACTGAGGGCACTGTAATACACAATGTATGAAGAAATCTAAATGGAGATGCTGTTTGGTTGACTTAGAACATTGATGTAAGTCACTGTGAGGTAGGTGGTCAGGACATCGTTCTCTGCATTAATGTAAGACAGGAATATTCTGAATTTTAACTAGTTTTTCCAGTTGTTCTTTAAGCAAAATAGGTGGCAGTTCATTAAAACTCTGATGTGTCTTTTAGTTGAGTATTACTTAATGTGGTTGAAATAACGACGTCTTCAGAGATAACTGAGAAAGTACAGACAACTCGCCCCTAAGTGCCTAATTATTGTACATCCATGTTTCCTAAGCAGTGAACCTCAGTCTGCAAACCCATGGAAAACAGAGCTCTAAGATCATTCTATAAGAAGAACCAGAATGCTCCTTAACTGCTTTTATCTATTTTATCCATGGACCGTACAGGTGGTGTGCCATGCTTTATTTAGACTATGTGTGAACTGATATTGTTATAATAAAGGCAGATGCTTTTTAATATACTAACACGATGTGTAATGAATGACTTGTTATCCTGCCACGAATGTTAACCTCTCCCACCTTAGTCATGGTTGTAATCATCAATGCACTATTTGGTGATGCAGTAGAATGACAGCACTAGTAATCCCTTTTCCCTGTGGCCTTCATTCGCAAATAATGTGAGGCTATTTTCCCCATAACTTATATATTGTATCCTCTTTTCCTGATTGCTACTACTGGAGAATTATGATGGTTAAAATAAAGATACAGTAGTGCTATAGAGAGTTTAGCTACACTACCGTATTGCTGCCTCCGAATCCATGTTGTGTTGCCAGATGTCGCGTCCAGCACAACACAGGCTGGGGGTAGGCGAGAAGAGGCGGCTTTGGGTTAAGGTATAAGAAAGAAGCAGAGACTCAATGCAGTTAAATCTCAGAGGGCCAAGGGTCTCGCAGCCTCGAGAGACTGGAGCCCCTAATCGGGCCAACTGACAGTATTTATTGATTACACACAAGGAAGTTACATTGTTTAAGACACAGTCTGTGAAACTCAACCACTACGTCAGAAAATGACTTCAAACCGAAATTATTTGTCCCCAAAACAGCCGAAGCATATAGTCCCATGATGACTAAGGTGTGGTATGCACCTTCCTACGTGGGAGAGTCTCTCGAGGTAAAACAATGCCAAGAGCTGAGCAGAAAGAGCTTGATCTTATCGCTCTAAAGACTTCTCTCACAATTAGGTGCGAGGGAGCAGCAAGAGTCAGCAGCAGCTTTTCTCAAGCAGGGGGGAAGTAGAGGCAAGGCTCCTTCCCAGATGTTCCAAGGCAGCTCATCAGGGGTCTCAACGGGGTTCCGTCTGGCTTGAGTTGTTCCCCCCGTGGGGAATCGTCTTTGACTGCAAACCCTTCTTTTGGAGACCAAACAGAGAGACACAAGGTGTAACAAACTCAGTCTCAGAGAAGCACAGTCCCACAGACTCTTCTTTCCTTAAGGAAAGGTGCAGGGAGACAAACGGCTAGGCTGTTGTGTGACCACAGTTGCCAAGTTGCTGTGAAGTGACACTGGCCCCTCCCACTAGTGCATACACTACTGTGCAGACAACAGGTCACAGACTCAGAAGTGAATGTAAGTTCCCGTTACTACTTCTCCAGCAGCCCTTGTGAGCATGTCCCCTGCCTGTGAGGGACTTCACCTTGTATACCCCTGGATAGATCCCTGCAGAGCTTACCAAAACCTTGTTATTTTTCGTTTCAATTGACCAATTTAGACCTAGCTGGAGAACCCCAAATCACTTCTCCCATGAACCCTAATAAAGGCATGTGCCCTGGGTCCTGCCCCTGTCTGGTGCATCCTGCCTCTGCCTCCCCATGTGGCCCTTCCAGGCGTGCTTTGTCCTTCCTGCAGGACTGTGAAGATAAGAAACTTGTCTGTTTCAGATTCCCTGTCATTTTGTTGAACTGCGGGCTCAGCATCCAACCAAAGGGGGCTCTACTTAACAAATGCTAATTTATCAAAGTCACAAGAAATATAATTAGAAGCCGTACTTTGGTCCAGGAGGAGGTAACAGTCTGCTCTACATGGGCTTGCAAGGCGGGCATGTCCATGCACCCAACATTCCCCATGTGTACCAGGATTTGTGGGTGTTTATTGGGAAGAAGGGCCCCTAACAACAGGAAAGGAGAACTCTCAGTTTGGTCTCCATGTAGGAGGTCATTGTGACTCTCCTGTGACAGGACAGGGAAGGGCGCCTCTATATTTCAGGGTCCTGCCTGTGGTTGTAATGGTAGCAGATGAATGGTCTCTGCTGGTGCTTTCAACACATATTCACAAGGTACAGTCATGACCCCTCACGTCACTATATGATGAGGAAGAAGAGATACAAATGGCACGTTGTCGGGTGTCATATCTCAATTCAGGGGCTCTTATGTTTTCCCATTACTGTCATGTCTTTAGAAGTTGCAAACCTTTTTTTCTGATACTCCTAGATAACCAATACGTTTTCAACTAGTTTTTTTCCCCTCCTTTTGTTTTCCTGATAGTCAAAGTCAGTCGTTAGATTACGTGTTTCCTGTATCACAGAGCTTCGGTCCACTTCTCCATCCTGACTTCCTACATCTTCCACTAGTGACCTGCAACTATTGAAAGTGTTCCCCTTGTGACAGGACGACATAGGAATGTACTGATAGCCAAGATTCGCATTGGCGTTGGGCTTGGGTCCTGGGATATCAGTGAAGGGGGACAGTGCATTTTTAGGTCCCATCTGGATGCTCCCTCAGCTCTGCTGGAGACCCGGTTTCAGAAAACTCACAAGTAGGATGGAAAGAAAGTCTTGCTGTCTGGAATGCTAAAGAAAGACTTTCTATTCAAAATAAACTAAAGGTTAGCAGATGGGAGCTACCTATTGAAATGTGTATCGAGTAGGTGTTTCCTTGTGATTAGATCCATATCCTGATTCCCTTTTCCCCAGTGATAACAGGATAGATGAAGGGTTCACCCATGTGCATCAGGCGCCCACACGAGCTTGTCCCCTCACAGCTGGTGTTACCTTCATCCACTTGATGCAGGTCCTGTATGCCCCATTCTTCCTCTATAATGGTAACAGTTTTCCTATTTTCACTAATAAGTTTCGGGGGATTTACTGAGTGTTGTGTATAAAGAATGACTCTGGAAACTTCTTTATTCTGAGTTTGTGTTTGCTTTGGAAAATGAAGGCTCTGACCACTGTTTATTACAGATACTGTTTTTACAACTGGAGGTTCTAAATCAGGCCTCAGTCCATTACATTTTCATTTTGTTCTAAAGTCCTGTCTGACATACTCTTCTCCATGATGTCCTTGTAGTATCAGTAGACAATAGAATCAATGTTCACATGTCTTAAAATTCTAAGCTATAACTCAGCACAATAATTTAAAAATTTTTGGGCGGCGGTTACCTCAGTTGGATACAGCGCGTGCTCTTAACAAGAAGGTTGCTGGTTTGATTCTCGCAAGAGATGGTGGGCCGAGCCCCCTGCAACTAGATTGGAAAAAGAAAAACGGTGACTGGACTCGGAGCTGAGCTGTGGCCTCCACAACTAGACTGAAGGACAAAAATTGGAGTTCGAGCTGATGGATCCTGGAAAAACACACTGTTCCCCAATATTCACCAGTGAAAAAATTTTATTTTCGCTGAAGTACACACTCATAAATAATAGTTTTCATGAGTTTATGTCATTGGGTATGTCCATAGTATTTTTTTTAATTAAAGGTTATTGGGGCGACGATGGTTAGTAAAGTTATATAGGTAGGTTTCAGGTATACAATTGTATAATACATTATCTATATATCACATTCTCAGTTCTCCTTCCATCACCATATATTTGATCCCCTTTACCCTCAGCTACCACCTCCATCCCCCATTACCCTTTGGTAACCACTAAACTATTGTCTGTGTCTATGAGTTTTTGTTTCTTTCTTCATTTGTCTTGTTCCTTTGTGGTTTTCAGTATTATATCCTACATATCAGTGAAATCTTATGGTTCTCGACTTTTTCTGTCTGACTTATTTAGCTCAGCATAATAATCTCAAGATCCATCAATGTTGTCACAATGTCACTATTTCATCTGATGGCAGAATAGTTTTTCATTGTGTATATGTACCACAACTTCTTTATCCAATCTGCATTCCCACCAACACTTTCTGAGGGTTCTTTTTTCTCCACAGCTGCTTCAACACTTATTTCTCTTGTTGATGATAGCCATTCTAACTGGTGTAAGGTGATGTCTCATTGTGTATTTCAAACAGTGATGTTTGGAAGACATGAAAGCCGTGTAAATGAAGATTTTTCCCTCACAGAAATCCAGAAAAATATGCATGACTTTGCTTGTCAGCAGAGAGAGGAAAAAGAAATGACAAAGAAATGCCTAGAACTCATAAAAAACGTCTTACTGATAGAAGAGATCAACACGGTAGAAAGCCTGCAGGAAACATGCCTATTGAAACCAGACTTAGACGAAGCTTGTAGTCACATCAGCCTAAATTGCAGATATTTTAAATCGAAGTTTCCCTTTATGAAGGTAATGTACCTGAGAAGTCTACCAACAATACTTCCTCCATTTCTCCACTTGAAGGAGTTCCTCCTAGTGTCCAAGCCCACATTTCTAATATATATGTAGGGATAACCTTAGGGATCCTTCAGTACTGACAAATGACCAGAAAACACGCAGGAAAAATTCTTACAAATGTAATGAGTGTGGCAAAGTGTTTAGTGTGTGTTCGGGCCTAACTTACCATCAGCTCAGACTCCTCTATCTTAGAAGTCATCAGAGAATTCATACAGGAGACAAACCACAGAAATGTAACGAGTGTGGCAAAGACTTTAGTGTGGGTTCTTTTCTAATAGCTATCAGTCCATCCACAGTGGAGAGAAACCTTAAAAATATAACGAGTGTGGCAAAGGCTCTAGCGTGACTTCAAGCCTAACATTTTATGGGATATTCCATACTGGTGAGAGACCTTACAAATGTACCGGATGTGGAAGGCTCTTAGGTGGAAGGACTTAAACTCAGGATTCACCTAGTAGTTCATACTTGCAAATGCAGTGAATATGGCAAAAGTTTCAATTAGAGCTCACTCTTTAGTAGATAGAAGAACATACATTCTGGAGAGAAACCGCACAACTTAATAATGTGTGGCAAGGTTTTCAGAGGTGCAATGAGTGTGGCAAAGGCATTACTTTGAGTTCAAGTATTAATCACAGCAGAGACCCCATAGAGAAATTATGGAAATGCATGTGGCAGAGCCTATTTCCAGGTCTCAAATTAACTAGACATCAGAATGCATGTCTTTGAGAGAGCCACACAAAAGTGATGTGTGTGTTAATGCTTTTACCCAAAGATCAAAAGTGTGGGACATCAGAGGATTCATGCTGGAGAGCGACCTTACAAATGTAGTGAATGTCATAGGCTCTTCACTAGGTGTGTCTGCCTTTGGAGTAACAACAGAGTTCATGCAGGAAAGAAACCGCACTAATATTCTGAACATGGAAATACTTCTAAGAAACCATATCTACAGGATTCATTCAGGATTTCATAGTGAGGAAAATTCTTACAAACGTAATGAATGAATGTAGTAAAATTCTAAAACAAGTCTCACAATTGACTACACACTCAAAAATCCATACTAGAAATAACTAAGTGTCTAGTTCTCTGAGGATAACCTGGGACATTCCATACTGCTGAAAAATTACAAATCAAACTGTTTTAAAACTCAGGACATTCTGTATATTACAGGAACAAGGGCGTGTACAAACAGTCCATTATTTTTAGGGTTTGTAATACTTAGTTATTTGAGTTTTCTGGAAAAGACTGCATTACTATTTATGAATTTTAACGTGAAGTTAAAAGTCTGTTGAAGTTAAGCATTTCTTACAGGCCTTTCATGATGATCCCTGGGAAGCAATCAATACAGTGCAAGAGCCTCCTTGATTGGGCATATATCCATGACCCCTGGAAAAACAAGGACACTGAATATCAGATTCATGATTGTAGGAATTTGCATGAGGGAAGGCAGAGAGTAATGTAAAACTACGTTATTGGGCTTCATACTCACTAGGTTCAGGGTGCCCATCTCTGGACAGGCTCCTGTAGGTCACAGGAAAGAATGCTCTACCCCCTGAGCATGAAACAGCAGGCCGGACTTTATGGGGATGGGCTTTCGTTGGAGGAGAGTGATAGTTTAATGGGGGCGATTATGTGGTAGAAATAATGCAGAAGAAATGGTGAGTTTGTCCATTGAATGGCAATAACGGCTCTATATCAAGAGTAATGAAAAATGTGTCTTATTCTCGGAAATGATAGAGAACAGTTATCTGACAGGGGAACTTAATCAAAAGAACCAGAACAGTGTGTGTGATTCACACTGAAATGCTGGCATTACCTTTTGCCCGAGTATTGGGAATGGATCTTAGGGCTCATGTTTTAATGAATAAAGTTAATCATTTTTCATAACCTTGAATGAATCATGTTACTTGTACCGACATTGTTTTATCCCACCTCCGTAGGGTACTCCATAACAAACCAGCAGTGCACCATTAGGCGCTCAAGTTTGAAGGAATTGATAACAATTTCTTTCCATCGTGCGATCAAGGAACATACAATTTAGGGGTCATGTACTCATAAATTGCACTTGAGTTATTCTCTCCACACTCTGGCCCTTGACATTTACGAGGCTATAATAAAAATACATTAGCGGTGCAATTTCAGCTGGTCAACTTCATTGATTTATTAATTTCATTGTTAAAGTCTTCTACGTACTCATTTTCTTTCTAATTGTTCTATGTATTGTTGAGCGAGAGGGCATTAAGTGTGGATTACATTTTTTCTTGTTACATCATGGTCACTTTTTTTCAAAAGTCCTGGAAGTACACACTGTTCCCCAATGAAGTCCTATTCTCCTTCCCCAATAAAATCTTTAACAACAACAACAAAATATATATATATAATGTGGGTGCAAAAGATCTTACCTAAAATAAAGGTAATGAACACAATAGTCTGTAACCAATGAGCGAGGTGCAGAAAAGCCCCGCCCCACCCAACTGTGGCCCCACCCCTTCCCCTGGGTCCGGTCCCTCCCTCCCGCGGGCCTCGCCCACTCCTGGATACAATACCCTCCCCGCCCATAACCTTAGCGCTCAGCGCAGGTCCCGCCTGCGGCCCAGGTTTTCACGTCGCGTCCCCGCAGAGTTTGTTGCACAACCGGAAGCGGCTAAAGCAGAGAGAAGGTCGGGTTGGCGCCGTGACTTTCAGTTTTCGTAGTTTAAACCTGAGCGTCTCAGTCCACGGCCCCGCACACGTGACGCCTGGGGGTCACTACGGACGTTGAAGTCCCCGCACCAGCGCCCCACACAGCGGTGAGTCCGGCGTCCTGGGGAGACGTCCCGATCCCAGACCTTTTCGCTGCCCGGTGGAGGCTCCGCGGGGGTTTCCGGGTAAACTGAGGCCGTCCTCCCTCTGGTCTCTCCGCCTTCGGGCCCTTAGACCCCGCCTGCCGCGTTGTTTTCCTGCTTAAAACCCTCCACCGGGCGGCCCTCCACGCGCGGTGTGAACTCCCGAGATGGACTCGGGAGATGGAGTCCAGCCGTTGGCGCCCCTCCCCCAGCCCCGCCACGCGGCCCCTGGAGCCCCGCCTCCTCCCTGGGCTGGGGTTCGGCAGACCCTCTCCGCCGCCTACAACCCCCCTCACCCCAGTTTAATAAGAGGCCCCGAATCCCAGGAAAAGGACACTGTTCAGGGGGGTGGGATTTAGGAGGGAACACCGCGGGGTGTCACCAGGTCACCCCCTCACGCGGGGAGGGACTTTGGGTGAGCGGTGACTGTGAAGGGCCGGCCAGGAAAGCGGCAGAACGAGGGTGTGAGGGGGTCCCGAGAAGGAGGCAGAATGAGATGAGTCCACAGGCGAGAGGGCTGAACGATCTGAAGGATCAGTGCGGGGTCGGTAAAGGAGGCAGAACAGAGCACGTGGGAGGGAGTTGTAAAGCGACGGTGAGACAGAACGAGTGACTCGGGGAAGTAGCCAGAGGACAAGGAAAAGGGAGCAATACAGAGGGAAGGGGGAGCTGCAGAGAGATGAAGGGGAACCTAAAGGGAGAGGGGCCCCTGGTTAGCAGCAGTGGGGGCAACAAGGGACAAGGCGCTTTAGAGGAGAGAGGGGTTAGGAGAAGAGTTAGGGGAGCCGAGTGCAGGAACAGAAAGGGGTTGGGGGTTGACAGCACAGCAAGTAGCCTCACTGAGAGCTAAGCTGGGGGTGTCAGTGAGTCCCCGCACAGGGGTGTAACAGGACAGACAGTGTTACAGGGGAAGAGGAGGGGCACATGGTCGGGGAGAAAGGCAGAAATACGCGGAGATTGGGGAACAATCAGACAGATTGGGGAGAAAGAGCAACTAAAGGTTAAATAGGTTTCAAGAGTTTCACGGAAAAAGTACAGGGAAGGGAATAGAGAGAATGGAGAAATCAGGAGAGGAGAGAGGAGGCAGGAGAGGACAGCAGTGGAGAGATCCAGGTCGAGAGGGACACACAGACCATAGGCAGGAATACCTAGTAGCAGAGGAAGAAGGGGAGCCCCCAGCTGGTTGAGTCGTGAGCAGGTGGGATGTGGGCGATCAAGTCGTGATATATGACATGTGGCTTTATAATCGATTCAATTTTACACGCGCTGCATTTTCAGTCACACAGATGAAAACAAGAATTACACAACTCCAGTTTTTAAGGCTTGTGAATTTTATAATTAATTTCATCATTGGGTGGCTTTCACGTGGAATCCTTATGCAGCCAGAGAAGGGAAACCTGTGTCAGTCAGTCATGGGTCCCTTCTCATTTCCTGGGATGGCATGAGTGACGTGACCTGGGACTAGAAATGACTGAGTTTGTTGCCCTGTAAATATTTTTCAAGGAATAGTAAAAGCATTGTGTCTTTTTCTCTTTTACATGGAATTTACTTTTTCTTTTTTTACTTCTCTTACATTTAATTTATTGTTCTTTATAAAAAGCATATTGAGTTAAATCTTAATGTACTGAATTTCTGTTTTTTTCTAAATAGTCACGAAATGCTGAAATGAGTTTTGGTGACATCTTATTACCAGCTCTCATTCTTTTCTAAATATGAGGTAGTCTCAGTTTTTTTTTTAAACTTTGACCCTGGAAGTCAGTACAGTCAAAAACAATTTCCTTTCTAATAACATTGTCACTGGTTTAGATGAGAAGCCCTGCATTCTTTCTACTCTTCATCATGTTGAAACATGCATTGGTACTTATTAATAATATTGGGCTGCTTCAGTGTGCATTTGGTGAGGATGTCTGCGGTGAGAACCTAGTTTGGTGAGTTAGTCTGATATTCAGCAGCTTTTGTTTTCCCTTAACGGGATTTGTTAAATTAGTGAGCTGGGAGCTACTAAGTAGCTGTCCCCCTAAGTCCCTCATGTCCATTCTCTGATTGTGGAGTGATGAACAGGACAGACCTGAAACTTGGTTTCCATGGAGCCCATCTATTCACTGTGAAGTAATTTGATCAGCGTATTTCCATTGGTAACCCTTTTTTTTTTTTTTTACAAGTTTTCAGCACCAAAATGTGTGTTCATTATATTATAGATTTTAACTAATTCTCTGTGATTTCCTGGAAAAGAGGAAGGAAAACCGCCCCGGGAGCTAGCCGTTCTAGAAGTTCCCGCCCCAAGCCCTCACACTTCCAGAGCTCTCAGGCCTATGGAGTCGGAAATCTGTAGGCCAGTGTGACTGCAAAGAGGTCTGGGTAGCAAGTCAGCTCCCCCAGGGATACTTAGAGATGCTGTTTCCTAGGTCCCCCCCATAACTCCTTAGAATGGGCCCTGATTCCCCAGACCTGCATGGTCATTGAAGCTAAAAGTTCCCATCTGGGTTCCTCCTGGGTTGCATGAGGATTTTGGAGTGATATCACCAGTGCCCACCCCTTGGGAGTTGGATAAGAGGTCTGGGTGGAGCATCATGGTTGCTTTGATGAGGTGTTCCAGGTGACTCTCAGGCAAGGCCAGGGATGAGCTGGGGGCTCCTGGACACAGTTCTGACAGTTGACAGCACGGGGAGGTAGCGGGGTAATGTGTTGAGGTTGTGGGCACAGGAGTGCACACTGTTCTCACGGCTGTTGGAATTTGTAGACGGCTGTGTGAGGAGAGGGCACCGGAAGACAGGAAAGCAAAAACTCACAGTTCTGTCTTCACGTAGGAGCTCCTTGTCCCTGACTGTGTCCTGGGACATAGGACAGGAGAGGGTGACCTCTCTCAGGAGAGGGTGATCTCAGTATTTCAAGGTCCTTCTGCCTGTCAGTTGGGAGGAAGCAGATGAAGGGCCTGTGCCCACACCCTTGAAGGCACAATCTCAAGCTGCAGGAGTCATTCCTCCCCAGAACGTCACCTGAGGGAACAACCCAGAGCAGGAGGAGGACGAGGACGAAATGGCTGCTTCTCGGGTAAGCGTTCCGTCCTGGGTCACAGGCTATGTCAGCTTTTCCTGCTAAAATGCGTGGGTTTAGGACCTGCCATATTTAATTCTCTACTTCTGATATTCCTACCTAACGATGTTCTTTACAACTACTGACTTTTTACTTTTCTTCTCATGAGAGTCAAAGTCAGCTCTGTAGAACACATGGAGTTTCTCCCAGAGCCTTGTCTGCCTTCTGTCCATCCAGGCTCCCTGAGGACATAAGAAATTCTCACCGTGAATTACTGACCCTCAACTACTGAAAACATCCCCTTTATGACAGAGCCACCTGGGAAGGTGGTTGTGTCCAAGGTCCCTGTTGGACGGGTGTCAGATGCCCAGTGTCTTGAAGAAGGGAGGTGGAGGTGTATGTCCTGTGACTGCAGCGTCAGGGCTGTAGAACAGGGGTAAGAATGTGCATGAGCACCCAGGATGCCTCAGTGCACAGAAGAGCCTGGAAAGTTCTGAAATACAAAGAGTATTTGTAAGAGACTTGCTCGCTAGATCGGTAATATTGACTTACTGTTTAAATGCACTATTAGAGTTACAGAACTGGGGAGTTATATGTGCATTGAAATTTCCATACAACGAAAGTTTTTATGATCAGTATCACATTATGATTTCCTTATTTGTTCGTTTTTGCCAGTAACATCACAGCAGTGATGGTGTGTCCTTCCCTGTGCCTCGGTCAGCTGATACCCATTTGTTCCTTCTTTCCAGGCTTTCTTTCCAGGATACCCATTTGTTCCTTCTTTCCAACTCTCCAGGCTATTTTGTGCACCTGATTTTCACTTGGTTGAGGTCCTATCTTTACTATAAAGTTAACATTTTTTTCTTTATCATTAACAAGGGTCTGGAAGGATTTATAGAGAGATGTGCAAATCATCACATTTCATCTGGAAACTCCCTTTTTTCTTAGTTTCTCTGCTTTGGAAATTGCAGGCCTTCAGCTTTCTTTACTAGAGATAATTGCCTTTGGAGTGGAGGCTTTCCTCAGTCAGGCCTTGTTCCTATAAATTTTCATTGTATCCCACACTCATGTCACAGACATTCTCTACTTCATCCCTTTTTGTGTTCTCAAGAAAGTTTGCAAGAATCATATTATTAAAGTGTTGAAGTGTGGGAAGTTTGTAATGTATAGCTCAGCACAAATGATACGCAAACTTTTTTCAAAAAACAGCAGCTCAAACTTACCTGTTATTGTGTGTTCCTCTCTCTATTGTGTCTGTAAAATGCAGAGTATCACCCACAGACATTTTTGAGTTTTACAGAATTAAAATAATTGTGACTTCAGTGACATGACAATTTCCTTCTATCTCACTTTTCATGTGGACACAGTTCCCGTATGTCTGTCCGTCCGTCTGGGTGCATAAAATCTTAACACTATTTGAGCCGTTGTTTCTTACTTAAAATGTTTCTCTTTTTCTGAGTTATAGAAACTACTATGAATGTTCATTATGGTTGTCTATTCATATTGGTTTCTGTGTTTTTAAAAAATTTTAGAGACAGTTTGGAGTAAAACCCAAGCTCTCCCATTTACTGGATGCTTCACAAAATATTCTCATAGAAGAGAAAGAATAATATTGTTCTCAGATTACTTATGTGCATTATGAATTAATCTGTAAAAAACAATGTTCTCTATTAAGACAGCTTTCAAAAAAGACTGTGTTCTTATACTTCTGTGAAAAGTATAAATTCCATAAAACTCTGTCAGGGCAAAGTCATATATGAATTTTTCTTGTTTCCTTCCTCTGTGCTATTCAACAGTGTGACACATGGACCAGAAGCATTGGCGTCACTAGTCAAAAGTGATTTCGTTAAACGTGAAAACTCAGCCTCCCTACCCCGGAACTCCTTAGTTCCTTGTTGTTCACGTGAAAATTTGAGAAGTACATTCCATTTCTAACTCACCATGACATTTCCAGCCGAGAAATGTACCCAATGTATCCTGTATGATACAACACTCAAAAATCCATATGCTTGTGTTGATGCCTGAAAATTTATGTTCCAGAAAAGGAAAGTCTGTACAGTTGTTTGTGGATCATAACGTCATCCTCTTATCTCAGAGTTAAAAAATATATTACAGAATATTACTGTTAGTGACCTACCTTACTGTTTAATTCCGGACACTCTCCTATGTCAAAAGCAGTTCTCTTAACTCTGTTTTCATTTTGAGTCACGTTATGACCTTGCCCACGGCCTCGTGATAAATGTGTCTTGTTTCAGGGACGGTTGACATTCAGGGATGTGGCCATAGATTTCTCTCAGGAGGAGTGGGAATGTCTGCACCCAGCTGAGCGGAAACTGTACACGGACGTGATGCTGGAGAACTACAGGAACCTGTGCTCCCTGGGTGAGGGTGACTTCCTTCCAGAACTCCTACCCCACCGCAGGGTTGTGTTTCCTTCATCAGTACAGCGTCTCCTGGGAGCTTCTGCTTTGTGTGGTAGAGTTTCAGATCCCGGCTCTGAGGAACAAACGAGGGGTTTGGTGGTGTAGAAAAGAAGTCTTCATGATGCCCTTGGAGTGGAAAACAGGATGTGAAAACATTCCAAGTTGTCTGGTAAAGGTGCTGTCACAAAAGAGTGTTTTGGGGAATCATTTTCTAGAATATTCTAACTTTCTGCAATGTCCTTTCTTCTCAGCTGAGCACGTGCTGGATAGGAAATTGGAGAATCTCCATCAAAACTCATGTTCCTTTTTCTAATAAACAGGTCTTGCTGTCTCTAAACCAGACCTTGTTATCTTTTTGGAGAGAATGAAGGACGCCTGGGATGTGCAGCGAAAAAAGGCAGTGTCCATCCACCCAGGTAGGTGGGAATGAAGGAGGCAGATGACACAGGTGAGAGGGCCCAAGGTCCCGGAGGAGCCAGACCTTAAGATGTGGTTTGGGAAGCTCCACTTCAGTGGAAAGGATGTGAGGAGCCCAGGTTTCGTTCTGTTGCTGTCACAGAGGGACAGTCCTGTCCAACACGTCCCATGTTCCACATCCTCTAGGGACTGTGCTCCTGTTCAGTGATCTGGGTCCCATTGCAGTGAAGGCCGAGGTCCTCCCCCTGGACCGTGGGGGCCGCCCTGGTGTGGCTATTGTTCCATTGCCTCAGGGGCCGGGGAAAATCTATGCTCTCTGCTGAGGAATTCTCCCTGAAGCCATTTATTTATTTATTTATTTTTAAAAAGATTTTACTGGGGAAGGGCAACAGGACTTTATTGGGGAACAGTGTGTACTTCCAGGATTTTTTTCTAAGTCACGTTGTTGTCCTTTGTATCTTAGTTGTGGAGGGTGCCGTTCAGCTTCAAGTTGTTGTCCTTTCAGTCTTAGTTGTGGAGAGTGCATCTCAGCCCCAGGTCCAGTTGCCGTTTCTAGTTGCAGGGGTCGCAGCCCACCATTCCTTGTGGGAGTCGAACCGGCAACCTTGTGGTTGAGAGGACATGCTCCAACCAACTGAGCCATTTGGGAGCTCAGCGGCAGCTCAGTTCAAGGTGCCATATTCAATCTTTAGTTGCAGGGGGCGCTGGGCGCTTGGCGCTGCCCACCATCCCTTGCGGGTGTCGAGGAATCGAACTGGCAACCTTATGGTTGAGAGCACGCACTCCAACCAACTGAGCCATCCAGGAGCTCAGCAGCATCTCAGCTCAAGGTGCCATGTTCAATGTTATTTGCAGGGGGCAGAACCCACTATCCCTTGCGGGACTCGAGGAGTTGAACCGGCAACCTTGTGGTTGAGAGCCCACGGGCCCATGTGGTAATCGAACTGGCAGCCTTCGCAGTTAGGAGCACGGAGCTGTAACCGCCTGAGCCACCGGGCCGGCCCTGGTCATTGCTTTTTTTATCCTGAATAATTAAGTAGTTGTGATAATAGTCTCAATTTCACATGTATTTACTGTTGATTTTATATTCTCTTTGTGAGAGAACCGGTTTTTTGAATTCAAGGTAATATTTGAAATGTTCTATAACTGTATGTTTCATAGATATTTTTCATTTTCAATTTTGGTGAAAATGTGTGACTAAAAATCTACCCTCTTAACTATAGTCCAGTCATATTAAGTATATTCACATTGTTGTGCAAGTGATCTCTGGAAATTTCCATCTTGCAAAAGTGACCGAGTACCTATAATACAACCACTTCGTCATTTCCCTTCACCCCAAACCCCTGGCTACTACCCTTCTTTTTGTTCTATGAAGAGGACTGTATTAGGTGACTCACAAAAGTGGACTCTTACAGTATCTGTGTCTTTGTGATTCATGAGCTTTATGTAAATGTCCTCAAGGTTTGTCTGCGTTGTGTCAGGTGAGAGCATCTGTTTCTTTTTGAAGGATGAATAATATTCCATTGTATGTATATCCTACATTTTCTTCACCCGTTCATCTATCGATGGCCATATGGGTTACGTGCATGTATTACAGGCTTTTGTGAACAATGCTACAGTGTGCATGTGTGTGCACACGGCTCTTGCAGAGCCTCCTTTGAAGTCTCTTGGAAATATGTCCAGAACTGGGATGGCTGCATCATAGTATGTTTCTAATTTTGTGGGAAGCCTCCATATTGTTTTTCATACTATTTTCATCAATTGCTATTTCATCCATCCGTCCAAAGGGGTCCAGTTCCTCCACATTTTTGCCATCACTTGTATTTTCTGTTTCTTTGATAGTGGTTAGCATAATTCATGTGCGGTGATGTTGTGTTTATTTTAAATAGCGGATACAAATATTCATGTTCTCGTATAAGCATAGCGAACTTCTGGAAAGACATGGAACTGAAATCAGTTATTTCGGAGAAGCAGAAGTCTGAGGATGACTGTTATGTTAAACCCAGTTTTAGTTTCACAGCTAAATTGAGTAGAAGTTTGCGGAGAATTCCCACATGCCTCTCCCATATACACAGCCATCCCTTCCCCATGTCTGCTGAGGGATACATTTGTTACATAGATGAAGCTACATTGACGTCTCATTGTCCCCTCGAGTTCATAGTCCACCCTGAGGTTTACTGTGGGGCTGTCTGTTCTGTGTGTGTGGACACATTTATGATGACATGTGTCGTACAGTGTAGTGTCATGGCCCTGAATAGTCTCTGTGCTCTGCCTGTTCAACCTTCCCTCCCCTAAAACGTGGCAGGTAGTGATTTATTTACTGTTTCCATCATTTTGCCTTTTCTAGAATGTCATAGCTGGAATCATACATTATGTGGCTTTTTCATGTTGGCTTCTTTCACTTAACATGTATCTAGATTTCTTCCACGTCCTGTCATAGCTTGGTAGCTTATTTCTTTATAGTGATGAATAATATTCCATTGTCTGTATGCACCACAGTCCACTTAATCCACTCACCTCTTGACAGACATCTTGGTTGCTTCCTAGTTTTGGAAATTATGAACAAAGATGCTGTGGCCACACACACGTGAGGGCTATTGGGTGGATAAATGTTTACAACTCTGGGTAACTACTGAGGAGCACAATTTCTTGATCTTATGGTGAGAGGATGTGTAACTTTGTACGAACCACCAAACTGTACCCCAGACACTGCAGCATTTTGCGTTCCCACCCGCAGTGAGTGAGAGTTCCTGCTGCTCCATGTCCTCACCAGCACTTGGTGTTGTCCGTGTTCTGGGTTCTGGCCCCTCTTAATAGGTGTGTAGTGGTGTTTAGTTTGCTCTGTGTTTAATTCTCATTGTTGTTTTAATGTGCATTTCCCTGGTGACATACGATGTGGAGCATCTTTTTATATATCAGTTTGCCTCGTGTATCTTGTCTAGTGTGGTGTTTCTTTAGGGCTTTGGCCCAATATTCAATCGGATTGATAGTAATAGTTTTCTCATCGATCAGTTTGAAGTCTTCTTTGTATGTTTTGCATAGTAGACCTTTACAGGTGATGGAGAAGAATTTACATATAAGTTTTCTGGCAGTATTGTGTCCCCTCTAATGAAATCTTTAATTCATTCCTAATTATACAGCACCATCAAAGATGACCCATTTTTTTCCTTTTTTTTTCACTCTTTCAGTGTTTATTGAATTATAAAAATAATACATGCTTGCTATCAAAATTGAAACAGTATAAAGATATTTTGAGTTTTCATTGTGGTCCCAAATATCAACTATTTTATTTGTTTACTTCTGTTATTATAGTTGATATAACAATATTACATTAGTTTCAGTTGTATGACATGGTGATTCTTCATTCACATGTCTTACAAAGTGATCACGCTGAGTCAAGGATCCATCTCTCACCTAAGAAATGTATCACGATCTTGTTGACTGTATTTCGTATGGTATATTACATCCCGTGCCTTACTCATTTCATAACAAGACATTTATATCACAATCTTCTTCACATTTTTGCCTTATTTCCCTGTCCCTGTCGTCGCTGGCAAGCATCAGTAAATTGTCTGTATCTGTGAATTTTTTTCTGATTATTTTTGTTGCTTTTCTCTTTTAGTTTTTACATTCTATATAAGAGCAAAATTGTGTGGTAGTAGTCTTTCTGTGTCTGACTAATCTCACTTAGCATAGTACCCTCTAGGTCCATCTATGATGTTGCCACTGGCAGGATTTCCTCTTCCTCCTGGCCGAGAAACATTCCGTTGTGGACATTTATCACATCTTCTTCATCCATTGATCTGTCAATGCCCAAGTAAATTGGTTTCATATCTTGTTTATTGTAAATAATGTTGCAGTATACCCCTAAAGGTATATAGGGGTGCATATACCTTTTCAAATTTGTGTTTTGGTATTCCTTGTGATATTAATGCCTGGAAGTAGAATTACTGGGCCATGTGAAAGCTGTGTTTGTCATTTTTTGAGGAAGCTCTCTACTGTTTTGGCTGCACCATTTTTTATGTTAATGCAATGTTGTAGCTTCATGTTGAATTCACCCTTTTATCATTGTGTTGTGTCCTTTCTTGTGTTGTAACAGTTTTTGACACGTACTGTATATTTCTCTGATTTAGTATGGTCACCCGTACGTTTTATTGGTAACCGTTTCTATGACATATTTTTTCCCATACTTTTACTTATGTCCTCTGTCCTCACATCTAAAATGAATTCTTGTAGACAAAACGTGTTGGATTTTATTTTATAATCCATTCAGCCAACTTATGTCTTTTTATTGGGGAACTTTTATCTGTTTTTACTTCAACTAATTATTGAGAGGGAGATACTACTATAACCATTTTAGAATTGTTTTCTACACGTTTTGGAGCTTCTTGTCCCACTGTTCCCCTCATAACTTTGTTCCATTTTGTTTCTTTTTTATTTTGTTTTGTGGCAGTGATATGTCTCTGATGTTTTTCTCTTTGTGGGTCTGGTATACCTATTATTTGGTTACCTGGGCGTAACTTAAAACATTTTAAAGTGATGAGAATGTATTTTGAGTTCCGTTCAGGTAATTAATAGCTCTGTTAATTTAGGGCCAGTGTCTGGAGATTCAATTTGTTTCTGTGACTGGGCCGTGTTTTTCTTTTCCTTTATATGTCTTGTGATCTTCTGTTGAGCTTTGGGAGCAGAAACAGCCACCATCCCAGGCTTTGTACTGGCTTTGTACAGGAGAACACAAATAACAGGCAGCTATGCTTGAAATTGTGAGGCCTATCAATCCTGTTCTAGGGATGTGTGTTCTCTGTGTTTTTTATGTGTAGTTTTCCACTGTAAAATGTTTTCCGTTTCTTCTTTAGAGGCAGTGGTACCTTCCTATCCTTGATGTTTGTCTTCAATACTGTTGTCTTTGTGGTGTTTGTACAATTACTCACCATTTTTCTTAGTGGCCACCACAATGCATTCACATTGCACTGCCATTCCCTGAGCACTTGGTGTCATGCAGAAGGTAAATGAGTCCCTCAGGCAGCTACAATGAAAGGACACCTTTGGACACACGGTATACTCAGCTGTTTCCCTCCTAAGAAGAAACTGGGAATTGGCGTTTCTCACAATATTGCCATGGTGGGCCAGGGAGGATTAACTGTTATTATCAGCAAATGTAAGCAAGTTTTCTTTCCTTTTTGATGTGACACTCTCCTGGGCATCTCTGAACTCTGAACTCCCTTGTGAAATTATCAGTACTGAACCATGGAGGAGTGAAGTTTTGGTGCTGGCTCTTATGCCATCTTACTAAGTCCTATAATAAGTATTAAATTCGTATGGTAGAATTTACCTGCCTGTCAAAAGAGTGATCATTTGTTTGGTGCCTTTCAGCCATGTCTTCTGCGGACACGCAGGGCTTGTTGCCAAAACTGGACATAGAAGATTCATTTCACAAAATGCTTCTGGTAAGTTATCGAAGGTGTGACCTTGAGTATCTACCTTTAATGAAAAAGTGGGAATGTGAGAGGAGTGTCAGGGGCCGAAGGGATATTATGATGGACATAACGAAACTGGCACCGTTCATCATAATAAAATCCCTGTGGCTAAAAGCGATCAAATATATAAGACATCTTGGGAAAACCGTCACTTTAAGGCAGTCACATTTGCAGAACATCGTGTTTCTAAATGGAAAGATAGAAAAGAGTTTTGTAAAGGTATATATTCTCTGTAAGAAAATGTGGAATATCTGGCAAGTCCCATAACACCTGGTGTGAACAATCATTTGAGTCATTTAAAATGTAGGATTGGATTAAACAGTGAGTCAAAATTTCTAAAAACCAGAGATTTGAAAATGAAGATAGAAATTCTGAATCTCCTTCGTCTGACAGTCCCTTAACCAGGGATTCATTATTCTTTCACCAAGACACAAATTCCTTCTTATTCCAAATTGTATTATTTTCATGAATGTGGGAGGGTTTGTGTACAAGCATCATGGTTCCATAGGTATCATGAAGTAATTGGGAACACCTTTACATGTTTAATGAAATTGGAGCCCTCACTAAGGTCTTTCTGTCTTCAATGATTACCAGAGCACATGTCGTGGAGAGAGAAGCAATCAATTCAATGAATCTTGGAAAAACTTTAAACAAGGGTCAAACCCTAATAAGCATCAGAGAACTCACTTTCCAGCGTACCATTGTAAATGTCGGAGTGTCTTAGATCAAAGCTCAAATCTTACACATCAGAGTCGTCCTATTGTAGAGAAGACAATCAAATGTAGTGAATGGGACAAATCTTTGAACCAATCTTTAAATCTCACTGAACTTGAGAATATTCACACTTTGGAGAAACCTGACGAATGTAATCCTTGTTGGAGAGTCTTTACTCCATTACCCAGTCTAAAGAGACGTAAGAAAATCCATCCTGAAGAGAAGTCTTACAGATGTAGAGAATGTGACAAAGCCTTTATTTGGCGTTCATATCTTACTGAACATGAGAGAATTCATACAGGAGAGAAGCCTTACAAATGCAAACAGTGTGGTAAAGCCTTTTACCGCCGTTCCAATCTTACTCGACATGAGAGAAATCATACTGGAGAGAAGCCTTACAAATGTAGAGAATGTGACAAAGCCTTTATTTGGCGTTCAAATCTTACCAGGCATGAGAGAACTCATACTGCAGAGAAACCTTACAAATGTGAGCAATATGGCAAAGCCTTTAGTCGGCGTTCACGTGTTGCTGTACATGAGAGAATTCATACAGAAGAGAAGCCTTACAAATGCAAACAGTGTGGTAAAGCCTTTAATCGGCGTTCAGATGTTACTAGACATGAGATAATCCATAGTGGAGAGAAGCCTTACAAATGTAGAGAATGTGGTAAAGCCTTCTTTCGGAGTTCATGTCTTACTCAGCATCAGAGAATTCATACGGGTGAGAAGCCTTACAAATGTGAGGAATGTGGAAAAGCCTTTATTAAGTGTTCAGAACTTATTAGACACGTGAGAATTCATACCGGAGAGAAACCTTACAAATGTGAACAATGTGGCAAAGCCTTTTACCGCCGTTCACATCTTACTCTACATGAGAGAAATCATACTGGAGAGAAGCCTTACAAATGTGAGGAATGTGGAAAAGCCTTTATTCACTGTTCAGAACTTACTAGACACGTGAGAATTCATACTGGAGAGAAACCTTACAAATGTGAACAGTGTGGCAAAGCCTTTATTCAATATTCACATCTTACTGTACATGAGAGAAAACATACTGGAGAGAAGCCTTACAAATGCAAACAGTGTGGTAAAGCCTTTAATCAGCGTTCACATCTTACTGGACATGAGATAATCCATAGTGGAGTGAAGCCTTACAAATGTAGAGAATGTGGTAAAACCTTCTTTCAGAGTTCAAGTCTTACTCAGCATCAGAAAATTCAT
This sequence comes from Rhinolophus ferrumequinum, assembly GCF_004115265.2. Lineage (NCBI taxonomy): Eukaryota > Metazoa > Chordata > Mammalia > Chiroptera > Rhinolophidae > Rhinolophus > Rhinolophus ferrumequinum. The sequence continues at coordinate 46,861,915 of NC_046298.1, read as the reverse complement.
ACGGGACAGATGCCTTACAAATGTGAGGAATGTGGAAAAGCCTTTATTCACTGTTCAGAACTTAACAGACACGTGAGAATTCATACTGGAGAGAAACCTTACAAATGTGAGCAATGTGGCAAAGCCTTTAATCAGCGTTCACATCTTATTAGACATGAGATAATCCATAGTGGAGAGAAGCGTTACAAATGTAGAGAATGTGGAAAATCCTTTGTTCATTGTTCACAGCTTATGCGACACATGCGGATTCATAATGGACGGAAACTTGAAAACTGAAGAATTTGGAAAACCTTATTGCTGGACCCACAGCCTCCCTCAGTAACTGAGAATACGTACTGGAGAGAAATTCTTCGTTTCTAATACATGATAAAAGACCTTCATCCAAAATATGTGCTTCAGAATACCCCACCGAATTCATGCTACAAAGTGACTTTAAAGATGTTAAAAAAATATGGGGAAGTGCTTAATCAAAAATCAGCTCTGAAATATCAGAGAATTGATATCAGAATGTAGTAAGTGAAGAACACTTTTGACAGATTACTGTAAATAAGAGTACTTATAATAAATAAACAAATGTTAAAAAACTTAGAAATCTTCCTTTTTAATCTGTTTCAACTTATCAAGGGGATGGATGTTGGACAGGTATAATTGCCGTCAGTGTATTTTTGTTTATTGGAATTACATGAGGTAGATTTTCAAAAGGAAATGTTAATGTGATTCCAGCATGAAGTCACTTGACACTATATGTTTACACCTAGTGTGTTTGTGAATCATGGGTTGATTGTTGCTGCCTCAAAGATGTGAGAGCCCTTGTATGTTGGGTGGGATTCACTCAGATCTCCTTTTCCCTGGAAGACTGAGGGCACTGTAATGCACAATGTATGAAGAAATCTAAATGGAGATGCTGTTTGGTTGACTTAGAACATTGATGTAAGTCACTGTGAGGTAGGTGGTCAGGACATCGTTCTCTGCATTAATGTAAGACAGGAATATTCTGAATTTTAACTAGTTTTTCCAGTTGTTCTTTAAGCAAAATAGGTGGCAGTTCATTAAAACTCTGATGTGTCTTTTAGTTGAGTATTACTTAATGTGGTTGAAATAACGACGTCTTCAGAGATAACTGAGAAAGTACAGAGAACTCGCCCCTAAGTGCCTAATTATTGTACATCCATGTTTCCTAAGCAGTGAACCTCAGTCTGCAAACCCATGGAAAACAGAGCTCTAAGATCATTCTATAAGAAGAACCAGAATGCTCCTTAACTGCTTTTATCTATTTTATCCATGGACCGTACAGGTGGTGTGCCATGCTTTATTTAGACTATGTGTGAACTGATATTGTTATAATAAAGGCAGATGCTTTTAATATACTAACACGATGTGTAATGAATGACTTGTTATCCTGCCACGAATGTTAACCTCTCCCACCTTAGTCATGGTTGTAATCATCAATGCACTATTTGGTGATGCAGTAGAATGACAGCACTAGTAATCCCTTTTCCCTGTGGCCTTCATTCGCAAATAATGTGAGGCTATTTTCCCCATAACTTATATATTGTATCCTCTTTTCCTGATTGCTACTACTGGAGAATTATGATGGTTAAAATAAAGATACAGTAGTGCTATAGAGAGTTTAGCTACACTACCGTATTGCTGCCTCCGAATCCATGTTGTGTTGCCAGATGTCGCGTCCAGCACAACACAGGCTGGGGGTAGGCGAGAAGAGGCGGCTTTGGGTTAAGGTATAAGAAAGAAGCAGAGACTCAATGCAGTTAAATCTCAGAGGGCCAAGGGTCTCGCAGCCTCGAGAGACTGGAGCCCCTAATCGGGCCAACTGACAGTATTTATTGATTACACACAAGGAAGTTACATTGTTTAAGACACAGTCTGTGAAACTCAACCACTACGTCAGAAAATGACTTCAAACCGAAATTATTTGTCCCCAAAACAGCCGAAGCATATAGTCCCATGATGACTAAGGTGTGGTATGCACCTTCCTACGTGGGAGAGTCTCTCGAGGTAAAACAATGCCAAGAGCTGAGCAGAAAGAGCTTGATCTTATCGCTCTCAAGACTTCTCTCACAATTAGGTGCGAGGGAGCAGCAAGAGTCAGCAGCAGCTTTTCTCAAGCAGGGGGGAAGTAGAGGCAAGGCTCCTTCCCAGATGTTCCAAGGCAGCTCATCAGTGGTCTCAACGGGGTTCCGTCTGGCTTGAGTTGTTCCCCCCGTGGGGAATCGTCTTTGACTGCAAACCCTTCTTTTGGAGACCAAACAGAGAGACACAAGGTGTAACAAACTCAGTCTCAGAGAAGCACAGTCCCACAGACTCTTCTTTCCTTAAGGAAAGGTGCAGGGAGACAAACGGCTAGGCTGTTGTGTGACCACAGTTGCCAAGTTGCTGTGAAGTGACACTGGCCCCTCCCACTAGTGCATACACTACTGTGCAGACAACAGGTCATAGACTCAGAAGTGAATGTAAGTTCCCGTTACTACTTCTCCAGCAGCCCTTGTGAGCAAGTGTCCCCTGCCTGTGAGGGACTTCACCTTGTATACCCCTGGATAGATCCCTGCAGAGCTTACCAAAACCTTGTTATTTTTCGTTTCAATTGACCAATCTAGACCTAGCTGGAGAACCCCAAATCACTTCTCCCATGAACCCTAATAAAGGCATGTTCCCTGGGTCCTGCCCCTGTCTGGTGCATCCTGCCTCTGCCTCCCCATGTGGCCCTTCCAGGCGTGCTTTGTCCTTCCTGCAGGACTGTGAAGATAAGAAACTTGTCTGTTTCAGATTCCCTGTCATTTTGTTGAACTGCGGGCTCAGCATCCAACCAAAGGGGGCTCTACTTAACAATGCTAATTTATCAAAGTCACAAGAAATATAATTAGAAGCCATACTTTGGTCCAAGAGGAGGTAACAGTCTGCTCTACGTGGGCTTGCAAGGCGGGCATGTCCGTGCACCCCACATTCCCCATCTGTACCAGGATTTGTGGGTGTTTATTGGGAAGTAGGGCCCCTAACAACAGGAAAGGAGAACTCTCAGTTTGGTCTCCATGTAGAAGGTCATTGTGACTCTCCTGTGACAGGACAGGGAAGGGCGCCTCTATATTTCAGGGTCCTGCCTGTGGTTGTAATGGTAGCAGATGAATGGTCTCTGCTGGTGCTTTCAACACATATTCACAAGGTACAGTCATGACCCCTCACGTCACTATATGATGAGGAAGAAGAGATACAAATGGCAGGTTGTTGGGTGTCATATCTCAATTCTGGGGCTCTTATGTTTTCCCATTACTGTCATGTCTTTAGAAGTTGCAAACCTTTATTTCTGATACTCCTAGGTAACCAATACGTTTTCAACTAGTTTTTTTCCCCTCCTTTTGTTTTCCTGATAGTCAAAGTCAGTCGTTAGATTACGTGTTTCCTGTATCACAGAGCTTCTGTCCACTTCCCCATCCTGACTTCCTACATCTTCCACTAGTGACCTGCAACTATTGAAAGTGTTCCCCTTGTGACAGGACGACATAGGAATGTACTGATAGCCAAGATTCGCATTGGCGTTGGGCTTGGGTCCTGGGATATCAGTGAAGGGGGACAGTGCATTTTTAGGTCCCATCTGGATGCTCCCTCAGCTCTGCTGGAGTCCCGGTTTCAGAAAACTCACAAGTAGGATGGAAAGAAAGTCGTGCTGTCTGGAATGCTAAAGAAAGACTTTCTATTCAAAATAAACTAAAGGTTAGCAGATGGGAGCTACCTGTGGATTGAAATGTGTATCGAGTAGGTGTTTCCTTGTGATTAGATCCATATCCTGATTCCCTTTTCCCCAGTGATAACAGGATAGAAGATGGGTTCACCCATGTGCATCAGGCGCCCACACGAGCTTGTCCCCTCACAGCTGATGTTACCTTCATCCACTTGATTCAGGTCCTGTATGCCCCATTCTTCCTCTATAATGGTAACAGTTTTCCTATTTTCACTAATAAGTTTCGGGGGATTTACTGAGTGTTGTGTATAAAGAATGACTCTGGAAACTTCTTTATTCTGAGCTTGTGTTTGCTTTGGAAAATGAAGGCTCTGACCACTGTTTATTACAGATACTGTTTTTACAACTGGAGGTTCTAAATCAGGCCTCAGTCCATTACATTTTCATTTTGTTCTAAAGTCCTGTCAGACATACTCTTCTCCATGATGTCATTGTAGTATCAGTAGACAATAGAATCAATGTTCACCTGTCTTAAAATTCTAAGCTATAACTCAGCACAATAATAATTTAAAAATTTTTGGGCGGCGGTTACCTCAGTTGGATACAGCGCGTGCTCTTAACAAGAAGGTTGCTGGTTTGATTCTCGCAAGAGATGGTGGGCCGAGCCCCCTGCAACTAGATTGGAAAAAGAAAAATGGCGACTGGACTGGGAGCTGAGCTGCGGCCTCCACAACTAGACTGAAGGACAACAACTAGAGTTCGAGTGATGGATCCTGGAAAAACACACTGTTCCCCAATATTCCCCAGTAAAAAAATTTTATTTTCACTGAAGTACACACTCATAAATAATAGTTTTCATGAGTTTATGTCATTGGGCATGTCCAAATTTTTTTTTTTAATTAAAGGTTATTGGGGCGACGATGGTTAGTAAAGTCATATAGGTAGGTTTCAGGTATACAATTGTATAATACATTATCTGTATATCACATTCTCAGTTCTCCTTCCATCACCATATATTTGATCCCCTTTACCCTCAGCTACCACCCCCATTACCCTTTGGTAACCACCAAACTATTGTCTGTGTCTATGAGTTTCTGTTTCTTTCTTCATTTTTCTTGTTCCTTTGTGGTTTTCAGTTTTATATCCTACATATCAGTGAAATCATAAGGTTCTCGACTTTTTCTGCCTGACTTATTTAGCTCAGCATAATAATCTCAAGATCCATCAATGTTGTCACAATGTCACTATTTCATGTGATGGCAGAATAGTTTTTCATTGTGTATATGTACCACAACTTCTTTATCCAATCTGCATTCCCACCAACACTTTCTGAGGGTTCTTTTTTCTCCACAGCTGCTTCAACACTTATTTCTCTTGTTGATGATAGCCATTCTAACTGGTGTAAGGTGATGGCTCATTGTGTATTTCAAACAGTGATGTTTGGAAGACATGAAAGCCGTGTAAATGAAGATTTTTCCCTCACAGAAATCCAGAAAAATATGCATGACTTTGCTTGTCAGCAGAGAGTGGAAAAAGAAATGACAAAGAAATGCCTATAACTCATAAAAAACGTCTTACTGATAGAAGAGATCAACACGGTAGAAAGCCTGCAGGAAACATGCCTATTGAAACCAGACTTAGACGAAGCTTGTAGTCACATCAGCCTAAATTGCAGATATTTTAAATCGAAGTTTCCCTTTATGAAGGTAATGTACCTGAGAAGTCTACCAACAATACTTCCTCCATTTCTCCACTTGAAGGAGTTCCTCCTAGTGTCCAAGCCCACATTTCTAATATATATAGGGATAACCTTAGGGATCCTTCAGTACTGACAAATGACCAGAAAACACGCAGGAAAAATTCTTACAAATGTAATGAGTGTGGCAAAGTGTTTAGTGTGTGTTCGGGCCTAACTTACCATCAGCTCAGACTCCTATCTTAGAAGTCATCAGAGAATTCATACAGGAGACAAACCACAGAAATGTAACGAGTGTGGCAAAGACTTTAGTGTGGGTTCTTTTCTAATAGCTATCAGTCCATCCACAGTGGAGAGAAACCTTAAAAATATAACGAGTGTGGCAAAGGCTTTAGCGTGACTTCAAGCCTAACATTTTATGGGATATTCCATACTGGTGAGAGACCTTACAAATGTACCGGATGTGGAAGGCTCTTAGGTGGAAGGACTTAAACTCAGGAATCACCTAGTAGTTCATACTTGCAAATGCAGTGAACATGGCAAAAGTTTCAATTAGAGCTCACTCTTTAGTAGATACAAGAACATACATTCTGGAGAGAAACCGCACAACTTAATAATGTGTGGCAAGGTTTTCAGAGGTGCAATGAGTGTGGCAAAGGCATTACTTTGAGTTCAAGTATTAATCACAGCAGAGACCCCATAGAGAAATTATGGAAATGCATGTGGCAGAGCCTATTTCCAGGTCTCAAATTAACTAGACATCAGAATGCATGTCTCTGAGAGAGCCACACAAAAGTGATGTGTGTGTTAATGCTTTTACCCAAAGATCAAAAGTGTGGGACATCAGAGGATTCATGCTGGAGAGCGACCTTACAAATGTAGTGACTGTCATAGGCTCTTCACTAGGTGTGTCTGCCTTTGGAGTAACAACAGAGTTCATGCAGGAAAGAAACCGCACTAATATTCTGAACGTGGAAATACTTCTAAGAAACCATATCCTCAGGATTCATTCAGGATTCATAGTGAGGAAACTTCTTACAAACGTAATGAATGAATGTAGTAAAATTCTAAAACAAGTCTCACAATTGACTACACACTCAAAAATCCATACTAGAAATAACTAAGTGTCTAGTTCTCTGAGGATAACCTGGGACATTCCATACTGCTGAAAAATTACAAATCAAACTGTTTTAAAACTCAGGACATTCTGTATATTACAGGAACAAGAGCGTGTACAAACAGTCCATTATTTTTAGGGTTTGTAATACTTAGTTATTTGAGTTTTCTGGAAAAGACTGCATTACTATTTATGAATTTTAACGTGAAGTTAAAAGTCTGTTGAAGTTAAGCATTTCTTACAGGCCTTTCATGATGATCCCTGGGAAGCAATCAATGCAGTGCAAGTGCCTCCTTGATTGGGCATATATCCATGACCCCTGGAAAAACAAGGACACTGAATATCAGATTCATGATTGTAGGAATTTGCATGAGGGAAGACAGAGAGTAATGTAAAACTACGTTATTGGGCTTCATACTCACTAGGTTCAGGGTGCCCATCTCTGGACAGGCTCCTGTAGGTCACAGGAAAGAATGCTCTACCCCCTGAGCATGAAACAGCAGGCCGGACTTTATGGGGATGGGCTTTCGTTGGAGGAGAGTGATAGTTTAATGGGGCGATTATGTGGTAGAAATAATGCAGAAGAAATGGTGAGTTTGTCCACTGAATGGCAATAACGGCTCTATATCAAGAGTAATGAAAAATGTGTCTTATTCTCGGAAATGATAGAGAACAGTTATCTGACAGGGGAGTTTAATCAAAAGAACCAGAACAGTGTGTGTGATTCACACTGAAATGCTGGCATTACCTTTTGCCCGAGTATTGGGAATGGATCTTAGGGCTCATGTTTTAATGAATAAAGTTAATCATTTTTCATAACCTTGAATGAATCATGTTACTTGTACCGACATTGTTTTATCCCACCTCCGTAGGGTACTCCATAACAAACCAGCAGTGCACCATTAGGCGCTCAAGTTTGAAGGAATTGATAACAATTTCTTTCCATCGTGCGATCAAGGAACATACAATTTAGGGGTCATGTACTCATAAATTGCACTTGAGTTATTCTCTCCACACTCTGGCCCTTGACATTTACGAGGCTATAATAAAAATACATTAGCGGTGCAATTTCACCTGGTCAACTTCATTGATTTATTAATTTCATTGTTAAAGTCTTCTACGTACTGATTTTCTTTCTAATTGTTCTATGTATTGTTGAGCGAGAGGGCATTAAGTGTGGATTACATTTTTTCTTGTTACATCATGGTCACTTTTTTTCAAAAGTCCTGGAAGTACACACTGTTCCCCAATAAAGTCCTATTCTCCTTCCCCAATAAAATCTTTAACAACAACAACAATATATATATATATATATATAATGAGGGTGCAAAAGATCTTACCTAAAATAAAGGTAATGAACACAATAGTCTGTAACCAATGAGCGAGGTGCAGAAAAGCCCCGCCCCCCCAACTGTGGCCCCACCCCTTCCCCTGGGTCCGGTCCCTCCCTCCCGCGGGCCTCGCCCACTCCTGGATACAATACCCTCCCCGCCCATAACCTTAGCGCTCAGCGCAGGTCCCGCCTGCGGCCGAGGTTTTCACGTCGCGTCCCCGCAGAGTTTGTTGCACAACCGGAAGCGGCTAAAGCAGAGAGAACGTCGGGTTGGCGCCGTGACTTTCAGTTTTCGTAGTTTAAACCTGAGCGTCTCAGGCCACGGTCCCGCACACGTGACGCCTGGCGGTCACTACGGACGTTGAAGTCCCCGCACCAGCGCCCCACACAGCGGTGAGTCCGGCGTCCTGGGGAGACGTCCCGATCCCAGACCTTTTCGCTGCCCGGTGGAGGCTCCGCGGGGGTTTCCGGGTAAACTGAGGCCGTTCCCCTGTGGTCTCTCCGCCTTCGGGCCCTTAGACCCCGCCTGCCGCGTTGTTTTCCTCCTTAAAACCCTCCACCGGGCGGCCCTCCACGCGCGGTGTGAACTCCCGAGATGGACTCGGGAGATGGAGTCCAGCCGTTGGCGCCCCTCCCCCAGCCCCGCCACGCGGCCCCTGGAGCCCCGCCTCCTCCCTGGGCTGGGGTTCGGCAGACCCTCTCCGCCGCCTACAACCCCCCTCACCCCAGTTTAATAAGAGGCCCGAATCCCAGGAAAACGACACTTCAGGGGGATGGGATTTAGGAGGGAACACCGCGGGGTGTCACCAGGTCACCCCCTCACGCGGGAGGGGCTTTGTGTGAGCGGTGACTGTGAAGGCCGGCCAGGAAAGCGGCAGAACGAGGGTGTGAGGGGGTCCCGAGAAGGAGGCAGAATGAGATGAGTCCACAGGCGAGAGGGCTGAACGATCTGAACGATCAGTGCGGGGTCGGTAAAGAGGAGGCAGAACAGAGCACGTGGGAGGGAGTTGTAAAGCGACGGTGAGACAGAACCAGTGACTCGGGGAAGTAGCCAGAGGACAAGGAAAAGGGAGCAATACAGAGGGAAGGGGGAGCTGCAGAGAGATGAAGGGGAACCTAAAGGGAGAGGGGCCCCCGGTTAGCAGCAGTGGGGGCAACAAGGGACAAGGCGCTTTAGAGGAGAGAGGGGTTAGGAGAAGAGTTAGGGGAGCCGAGTGCAGGAACAGAAAGGGGTTGGGGGTTGACAGCACAGCAAGTAGCCTCACTGAGAGCTAAGCTGGGGGTGTCAGTGAGTCCCCGCACAGGGGTGTAACAGGACAGACAGTGTCACAGGGGAAGAGGAGGGGCACATGGTCGGAGAGAAAGAGGCAGAAATACGCGGAGATGGGGAACAATCAGACAGATTGGGGAGAAGAGCAACTGAAGGTTAAATAGGTTTCAAGAGTTTCACGGAAAAAGTACAGGGAAGGGAATAGAGAGAATGGAGAAATCAGGAGAGGAGAGAGGAGGCAGGAGAGGACCGCAGTGGAGAGATCCAGGTCGAGAGGGACACACAGACCATAGGCAGGATACCTAGTAGCAGAGGAAGAAGGGGAGCCCCCAGCTGGTTGAGTCGTGAGCAGGTGGGATGTGGGCGATCAAGTCGTGATATATGACATGTGGCTTTATAATCGATTCAATTTTACACGCGCTGCATTTTCAGTCACACAGATGAAAACAAGAATTACACATCTCCAGTTTTTAAGGCTTGTGAATTTTATAATTAATTTCATCATTGGGTGCTTTCACGTGGAATTCTTATGCAGCCAGAGAAGGGAAACCTATGTCACTCAGTCATGGGTCCCTTCTCATTTCCTGGGATGGCATGAGGGACGTGACCTGGGACTAGAAATGACTGAGTTTGTTGCCCTGTAATTTTTTTCAAGGAATAGTAAAAGCATTGTGTCTTTTTCTCTTTTACATGGAATTTACTTTTTCTTTTTTTTACTTCTCTTACATTTAATTTATTGTTCTTTATAAAAAGCATATTGAGTTAAATCTTAATGTACTGAATTTCTGTTTTTTCTAAATAGTCACGAATGCTGAAATGAGTTTTGGTGACATCTTATTACCAGCTCTCATTCTTTTCTAAATATGAGGTAGTCTCAGTTTTTTTTTAAACTTTGACCCTGGAAGTCAGTACAGTCAAAAACAATTTCCCTTCTAATAACATTGTCACTTGGTTTAGATGAGAAGCCCTGCATTCTTTCTACTCTCATCATGTTGAAACATGCATTGGTACTTATTAATAATATTGGGCTGCTTCAGTGTGCATTTGGTGAGGATGTCTGCGGTGAGAACCTAGTTTGGTGAGTTAGTCTGATATTCAGCAGCTTTTGTTTTCCCTTAACGGGATTTGTTAAATTAGTGAGCTGGGAGCTACTAAGTAGCTGTCCCCCTAAGTCCCTCATGTCCATTCTCTGATTGTGGAGTGATGAACAGGACAGACCTGAAACTTGGTTTCCATGGAGCCCATCTATTCACTGTGAAGTAATTTGATCAGCGTATTTCCATTGGTAACCCTTTTTTTTTTTTTACAAGTTTTCAGCACCAAAATGTGTGTTCATTATATTATAGATTTTAACTAATTCTCTGTGATTTCCTGGAAAAGAGGAAGGAAAACCGCCCCGGGAGCTAGCCGTTCTAGAAGTTCCCGCCCCAAGCCCTCACACTTCCAGAGCTCTCAGGCCTATGGAGTCGGAAATCTGTAGGCCAGTGTGACTGCAAAGAGGTCTGGGTAGCAAGTCAGCTCCCCCAGGGATACTTAGAGATGCTGTTTCCTAGGTCCCCCCCATAACTCCTTAGAATGGGCCCTGATTCCCCAGACCTGCATGGTCATTGAAGCTAAAAGTTCCCATCTGGGTTCCTCCTGGGTTGCATGAGGATTTTGGAGTGATATCACCAGTGCCCACCCCTTGGGAATTGGATAAGAGGTCTGGGTGGAGCATCATGGTTGCTTTGATGAGGTGTTCCAGGTGACTCTCAGGCAAGGCCAGGGATGAGCTGGGGGCTCCTGGACACAGTTCTGACAGTTGACAGCACGGGGAGGTAGCGGGGTAATGTGTTGAGGTTGTGGGCACAGGAGTGCACACTGTTCTCACGGCTGTTGGAATTTGTAGACGGCTGTGTGAGGAGAGGGCACCGAAAGACAGGAAAGCAAAAACTCACAGTTCTGTCTTCACGCAGGAGCTCCTTGTCCCTGACTGTGTCCTGGGACATAGGACAGGAGAGGGTGACCATCTCAGTATTTCAAGGTCCTTCTGCCTGTCAGTTGGGAGGAAGCAGATGAAGGGCCTGTGCCCACACCCTTGAAGGCACAATCTCAAGCTGCAGGAGTCATTCCTCCCAGAACGTCACCTGAGGGAACAACCCAGAGCAGGAGGAGGACGAGGACGAAATGGCTGCTTCTCGGGTAAGCGTTCCGTCCTGGGTCACAGGCTATGTCCGCTTTTCCTGCTAAAATCCATGGGTTTAGAACCTGCCACAGTTAATTCTCTACTTCTGATATTCCTACCTAACGATGTTCTTTACAACTACTGACTTTTTACTTTTCTTCTCATGAGAGTCAAAGTCAGCTCTGTAGAACACATGGAGTTTCTCCCAGAGCCTTGTCTGCCTTCTGTCCATCCAGGCTCCCTGAGGACATAAGAAATTCTCACCGTGAATTACTGACCCTCAACTACTGAAAACATCCCTTTATGACAGAGCCACCTGGGAAGGTGTTGTGTCCAAGGTCCCTGTTGGACGGGTGTCAGATGCCCAGTGTCTTGAAGAAGGGAGGTGTAGGTGTATGTCCTGTGACTGCAGCGTCAGGGCTGTAGAACAGGGGTAAGAATGTGCATGAGCACCCAGGATGCCTCAGTGCACAGAAGAGCCTGGAAAGTTCTGAAATACAAAGAGTAATTGTAAAAGACTTGCTCGCTAGATCGTAATATTGACTTACTGTTTAAATGCACTGTTAGAGTTACAGAACTGGGGAGCTATATGTGCATTGAAATTTCCATACAACGAAAGTTTTATGATCAGTATCACATTATGATTTCCTTATTGTTTGTTTTTGCCAGTAACATCACAGCAGTGATGGTGTGTCCTTCCCTGTGCCTCGGTCAGCTGATACCCATTTGTTCCTTCTTTCCAGGCTTTCTTTCCAGGATACCCATTTGTTCCTTCTTTCCAACTCTCCAGGCTATTTTGTGCACCTGATTTTCACTTGGTTGAGGTCCTATCTTTACTATAAAGTTAACATTTTTTTCTTTATCATTAACAAGGGTCTGGAAGGATTTATAGAGAGATGTGCAAATCATCACATTTCAATCTGGAACTCCCTTTTTTCTTAGTTTCTCTGCTTTGGAAATTGCAGGCCTTCAGCTTTCTTTACTAGAGATAATTGCCTTTGGAGTGGAGGCTTTCCTCAGTCAGGCCTTGTTCCTATAAATTTTCATTGTATCCCACACTCATGTCACAGACATTCTCTACTTCATCCCTTTTTGTGTTCTCAAGAAAGTTTGCAAGAATCATATTATTAAAGTGTTGAAGTGTGGGAAGTTTGTAATGTATAGCTCAGCACAAATGATACGCAAACTTTTTTCAAAAAACAGCAGCTCAAACTTACCTGTTATTGTGTGTTCCTCTCTCTATTGTGTCTGTAAAAGCAGAGTATCACCCACAGACATTTTTGAGTTTTACAGAATTAAAATAATTGTGACTTCAGTGACATGACAATTTCCTTCTATCTCACTTTTCATGTGGACACAGTTCCCGTATGTCTGTCCGTCCGTCTGGGTGCATAAAATCTTAACACTATTTGAGCCGTTGTTTCTTACTTAAAATGTTTCTCTTTTTCTGAGTTATAGAAACTACTATGAATGTTCATTATGGTTGTCTATTCATATTGGTTTCTGTGTTTTTAAAAAATTTTAGAGACAGTTTGGAGTAAAACCCAAGCTCTCCCATTTACTGGATGCTTCACAAAATATTCTCATAGAAGAGAAAGAATAATATTGTTCTCAGATTACTTATGTGCATTATGAATTAATCTGTAAAAAAAATGTTCTCTATTAAGACAGCTTTCAAAAAAGACTGTGTTCTTATACTTCTGTGAAAAGTATAAATTCCATAAAACTCTGTCAGGGCAAAGTCATATATGAATTTTTCTGTTTCCTTCCTCTGTGCTATTCAACAGTGTGACACATGGACCAGAAGCATTGGCGTCACTAGTCAAAAGTGATTTCGTTAAACGTGAAAACTCAGCCTCCCTACCCCGGAACTCCTTAGTTCCTTGTTGTTCACGTGAAAATTTGAGAAGTACATTCCATTTCTAACTCACCATGACATTTCCAGCCGAGAAATGTACCCAATGTATCCTGTATGATACAACACTCAAAAATCCATATGCTTGTGTTGATGCCTGAAAATTTATGTTCCAGAAAAGGAAAGTCTGTACAGTTGTTTGTGGATCATAACGTCATCCTCTTATCTCAGAGTTAAAAAATATATTACAGAATATTACTGTTAGTGACCTACCTTAGTGTTTAATTCCGGACACTCTCCTATGTCAAAAGCAGTTCTCTTAACTCTGTTTTCATTTTGAGTCACGTTATGACCTTGCCCACGGCCTCGTGATAAATGTGTCTTGTTTCAGGGACGGTTGACATTCAGGGATGTGGCCATAGATTTCTCTCAGGAGGAGTGGAATGTCTGCACCCAGCTGAGCGGAAACTGTACACGGACGTGATGCTGGAGAACTACAGGAACCTGTGCTCCCTGGGTGAGGGTGACTTCCTTCCAGAACTCCTACCCCACCGCAGGGTTGTGTTTCCTTCATCAGTACAGCGTCTCCTGGGAGCTTCTGCTTTGTGTGGTAGAGTTCAGATCCCGGCTCTGAGGAATAAACGAGGGGTTTGGTGGTGTAGAAAAGAAGTCTTCATGATGCCCTTGGAGTGGAAAACAGATGTGAAAACATTCCAAGTTGTCTGGTAAAGGTGCTGTCACAAAAGAGTGTTTTGGGGAATCATTTTCTAGAATATTCTACCTTTCTGCAATGTCCTTCTTCTCAGCTGAGCACGTGCTGGATAGTAAATTGGAGAATCTCCATCAAAACTCATGTTCCTTTTTCTAATAAACAGGTCTTGCTGTCTCTAAACCAGACCTTGTTATCTTTTTGGAGAGAATGAAGGACGCCTGGGATGTGCAGCGAAAAAAGGCAGTGTCCATCCACCCAGGTAGGTGGGAATGAAGGAGGCAGATGACACAGGTGAGAGGGCCCAAGGTCCCGGAGGAGCCAGACCTTAAGATGTGGTTTGGGAAAGCTCCACTTCAGTGGAAAGGATGTGAGGAGCCCAGGTTTCGTTCTGTTGCTGTCACAGAGGGACAGTCCTGTCCAACACGTCCCATGTTCCACATCCTCTAGGGACTGTCCTCCTGCTTCAGTGATCTGGGTCCCATTGCAGTGAAGGCCGAGGTCCTCCCCCTGGACCGTGGGGCCGCCCTGGTGTGGCTATTGTTCCATTGCCTCAGGGGCCGGGGAAAATCTATGCTCTCTGCTGAGGAATTCTCCCTGAAGCCATTTATTTATTTATTTATTTTTTAAAAGATTTTACTGGGGAAGGGGCAACAGGACTTTATTGGGGAACAGTGTGTACTTCCAGGATTTTTTTTCTAAGTCACGTTGTTGTCTTTGTATCTTAGTTGTGGAGGGTGCCGTTCAGCTTCAAGTTGTTGTCCTTTCAGTCTTAGTTGTGGAGAGTGCATCTCAGCCCCAGGTCCAGTTGCCGTTTCTAGTTTGCAGGGGTCGCAGCCCACCTATTCCTTGTGGGAGTCGAACCTGCAACCTTGTGGTTGAGAGGACATGCTCCAACCAACTGAGCCATTTGGGAGCTCAGCGGCAGCTCAGTTCAAGGTGCCATATTCAATCTTTAGTTGCAGGAGGCGCTGGGCGCTTGGCGCTGCCCACCATCCCTTGCGGGAGTCGAGGAATCGAACTGGCAACCTTAGTGGTTGAGAGCACGCACTCCAACCAACTGAGCCATCCAGGAGCTCAGCAGCATCTCAGCCTCAAGGTGCCATGTTCAATGTTATTTGCAGGGGGCAGAACCCACCATCCCTTGCGGGACTCGAGGAGTTGAACCGGCAACCTTGTGGTTGAGAGCCCACGGGCCCATGTGGTAATCGAACTGGCAGCCTTCGCAGTTAGGAGCACGGAGCTGTAACCGCCTGAGCCACCAGGGCCGGCCCTGGTCATTGCTTTTTTTATCCGAATAATTAAGTAGTTGTGATAATAGTCTCAATTTCACATGTATTTACTGTTGATTTTATTCTCTTTGTGAGAGAACCGGTTTTTTGAATTCAAGGTAATATTTGAAATGTTCTATAACTGTATGTTTCATAGATATTTTTCATTTTCAATTTTGGTGAAAATGTGTGACTAAAAATCTACCCTCTTAACTATAGTCCAGTCATATTAAGTATATTCACATTGTTGTGCAAGTGATCTCTGGAAATTTCCATCTTGCAAAAGTGACCGAGTACCTATATACAACCACTTCGTCATTTCCCTTCACCCCAAACCCCTGGCTACTACCCTTCTTTTTGTTCTATGAAGAGGACTGTATTAGGTGACTCACAAAAGTGGACTCTTACAGTATCTGTGTCTTTGTGATTCATGAGCTTTATGTAAATGTCCTCAAGTTTGTCTGCGTTGTGTCAGGTGAGAGCATCTGTTTCTTTTTGAAGGATGAATAATATTCCATTGTATGTATATCCTACATTTTCTTCACCCGTTCATCTATCGATGGCCATATGGGTTACGTGCATGTATTACAGGCTTTTGTGAACAATGCTACAGTGTGCATGTGTGTGCACACGGCTCTTGCAGAGCCTCCTTTGAAGTCTCTTGGAAATATGTCCAGAACTGGGATGGCTGCATCATAGTATGTTTCTATTTTGTGGGAAGCCTCCATATTGTTTTTCATACTATTTTCATCAATTGCTATTTCATCCATCCGTCCAAAGGGGTCCAGTTCCTCCACATTTTTGCCATCACTTGTATTTTCTGTTTCTTTGATAGTGGTTAGCATAATTCATGTGCGGTGATGTTGTGTTTATTTTAAATAGCGGATACAAATATTCATGTTCTCGTATAAGCATAGCGAACTTCTGGAAAGACATGGAACTGAAATCAGTTATTTCGGAGAAGCAGAAGTCTGAGGATGACTGTTATGTTAAACCCAGTTTTAGTTTCACAGCTAAATTGAGTAGAAGTTTGCGGAGAATTCCCACATGCCTCTCCCATATACACAGCCATCCCTTCCCCATGTCTGCTGAGGGATACATTTTTACATAGATGAAGCTACATTGACGTCTCATAGTCCTCGAGTCATAGTCCACCCTGGGTTTACTGTGGGGCTGTCTGTTCTGTGTGTGTGGACACATTTATGATGACATGTGTCGTACAGTGTAGTGTCATGGCCCTGAATAGTCTCTGTGCTCTGCCTGTTTAACCTTCCCTCCCCTAAAACGTGGCAGGTAGTGATTTATTTACTGTTTCCATCATTTTGCTTTTTCTAGAATGTCATAGCTGGAATCATACATTATGTGGCTTTTTCATGTTGGCTTCTTTCACTTAACATGTATCTAGATTTCTTCCACGTCCTGTCATAGCTTGGTAGCTTATTTCTTTATAGTGATGAATAATATTCCATTGTCTGTATGCACCACAGTCCACTTAATCCATTCACCTCTTGACAGACATCTTGGTTGCTTCCTAGTTTGGAAATTATGAACAAAGATGCTGTGGCCACACACGTGAGGGCTATTGGGTGGATAAATGTTTTCAACTCTGGGTAACTACTGAGGAGCACAATTTCTTGATCTTATGGTGAGAGGATGTGTAACTTTGTACGAACCACCAAACTGTACCCCAGACACTGCAGCATTTTGCGTTCCCACCCGCAGTGAGTGAGAGTTCCTGCTGCTCCATGTCCTCACCAGCACTTGGTGTTGTCCGTGTTCTGGGTTCTGGCCCCCTTAATAGGTGTGTAGTGGTGTTTAGTTTGCTCTGTGTTTAATTCTCATTGTTGTTTTAATGTGCATTTCCCTGGTGACATACGATGTGGAGCATCTTTTTATATATCAGTTTGCCTCGTGTATCTTGTCTAGTGTGGTGTTTCTTTAGGGCTTTGGCCCAATATTCAATCGGATTGATAGTAATAGTTTTCTCATCGATCAGTTTGAAGTCTTCTTTGTATGTTTTGCATAGTAGACCTTTACAGGTGATGGAGAAGAATTTACATATAAGTTTTCTGGCAGTATTGTGTCCCCTCTAATGAAATCTTTAATTCATTCCTAATTATACAGCACCATCAAAGATGACCCATTTTTTTCCTTTTTTTTTCACTCTTTCAGTGTTTATTGAATTATAAAAATAATACATGCTTGCTATCAAATTGAAACAGTATAAAGATATTTGAGTTTTCATTGTGGTCCCAAATATCAACTATTTTATTTGTTTACTTCTGTTATTATAGTTGATATAACAATATTACATTAGTTTCAGTTGTATGACATGGTGATTCTTCATTCACATGTCTTACAAAGTGATCACCGCTGAGTCAAGGATCCATCTCTCACCTAAGAAATGTATCACGATCTTGTTTGACTGTATTTCGTATGGTATATTACATCCCGTGCCTTACTCATTTCATAACAAGACATTTATATCACAATCTTCTTCACATTTTTGCCTTATTTCCCTGTCCCTGTCGTCGCTGGCAAGCATCAGTAAATTGTCTGTATCTGTGATTTTTTTCTGATTATTTTTGTTGCTTTTCTCTTTTAGTTTTACATTCTATATAAGAGCAAAATTGTGTGGTAGTAGTCTTTCTGTGTCTGACTAATCTCACTTAGCATAGTACCCTCTAGGTCCATCTATGATGTTGCCACTGGCAGGATTTCCTCTTCCTCCTGGCCGAGAAACATTCCGTTGTGGACATTTATACATCTTCTTCATCCATTGATCTGTCAATGCCAAGTAAATTGGTTTCATATCTTGTTTATTGTAAATAATGTTGCAGTATACCCCTAAAGGTATATAGGGGTGCATATACCTTTCAAATTTGTGTTTTGGTATTCCTTGTGATATTAATGCCTGGGAAGTAGAATTACTGGGCCATGTGAAAGCTGTGTTTGTCATTTTTGAGGAAGCTCTCTACTGTTTTGGCTGCACCATTTTTTATGTTAATGCCAATGTTGTAGCTTCATGTTGAATTCACCCTTTTATCATTGTGTTGTGTCCTTTCTTGTGTTGTAACAGTTTTTGACACGTACTGTATATTTCTCTGATTTAGTATGGTCACCCGTACGTTTTATTGGTAACCGTTTCTATGACATATTTTTTCCCATACTTTTACTTATGTCCTCTGTCCTCACATCTAAAATGAATTCTTGTAGACAAAACGTGTTGGATTTTATTTTATAATCCATTCAGCCAACTTATGTCTTTTATTGGGGAACTTTTATCTGTTTTTACTTCAACTAATTATTGAGAGGGAGATACTACTATAAACCATTTTAGAATTGTTTTCTACACGTTTTGGAGCTTCTTGTCCCACTGTTCCCCTCATAACTTTGTTCCATTTTGTTTCTTTTTTATTTTGTTTTGTGGCAGTGATATGTCCTCTGATGTTTTTCTCTTTGTGGGTCTGGTATACCTATTATTTGGTTACCTGGGCGTAACTTAAAACATTTTAAAGTGATGAGAATGTATTTTGAGTTCCGTTCAGGTAATTAATAGCTCTGTTAATTTAGGGCCAGTGTCTGGAGATTCAATTTGTTTCTGTGACTGGGCCGTGTTTTCTTTTCCTTTATATGTCTTGTGATCTTCTGTTGAGCTTTGGGAGCAGAAACAGCCACCATCCCAGGCTTTGTACTGGCTTTGTACAGGAGAACACAAATAACAGGCAGCTATGCTTGAAATTGTGAGGCCTATCAATCCTGTTCTAGGGATGTGTGTTCTCTGTGTTTTTTATGTGTAGTTTTCCCTGTAAAATGTTTTCCGTTTCTTCTTTAGAGGCAGTGGTACCTTCCTATCCTTGATGTTTGTCTTCAATACTGTTGTCTTTGTGGTGTTTGTACAATTACTCACCATTTTTCTTAGTGGCCACCACAATGCATTCACATTGCACTGCCATTCCCTGAGCACTTGGTGTCATGCAGAAGGTAAATGAGTCCCTCAGGCAGCTACAATGAAAGGACACCTTTGGACACACGGTATACTCAGCTGTTTCCCTCCTAAGAAGAAACTGGGAATTGGCGTTTCTCACAATATTGCCATGGTGGGCCAGGGAGGATTAACTGTTATTATCAGCAAATGTAAGCAAGTTTTCTTTCCTTTTTGATGTGACACTCTCCTGGGCATCTCTGAACTCTGAACTCCCTTGTGAAATTATCAGTACTGAACCATGGAGAGTGAAGTTTTGGTGCTGGCTCTTATGCCATCTTACTAAGTCCTATAATAAGTATTAAATTCGTATGGTAGAATTTACCTGCCTGTCAAAAGAGTGATCATTTGTTTGGTGCCTTTCAGCCATGTCTTCTGCGGACACGCAGGGCTTGTTGCCAAAACTGGACATAGAAGATTCATTTCACAAAATGCTTCTGGTAAGTTATCGAAGGTGTGACCTTGAGTATCTACCTTTATGAAAAAGTGGGAATGTGAGAGGAGTGTCAGGGGCCGAAGGGATATTATGATGGACATAACGAAACTGGCACCGTTCATCATAATAAAATCCCTGTGGCTAAAAGCGATCAAATATATAAGACATCTTGGGAAACCGTCACTTTAAGGCAGTCACATTTGCAGAACATCGTGTTTCTAAATGGAAAGATAGAAAAGAGTTTTGTAAGGTATATATTCTCTGTAAGAAAATGTGGAATATCTGGCAAGTCCCATAACACCTGGTGTGAACAATCATTTGAGTCATTTAAATGTAGGATTGGATTAAACAGTGAGTCAAAATTTCTAAAAACCAGAGATTTGAAAATGAAGATAGAAATTCTGAATCTCCTTCGTCTGACAGTCCCTTAACCAGGGATTCATTATTCTTATTTGTTCATCACCAAGACACAAATTCCTTCTTATTCCAAATTGGTATTATTTTCATGAATGTGGGAGGGTTTGTGTACAAGCATCATGGTTCCATAGGTATCATGAAGTAATTGGGAACACCTTTACATGTTTAATGAAATTGGAGCCCTCACTAAGGTCTTTCTGTCTTCAATGATTACCAGAGCACATGTCGTGGAGAGAGAAGCAATCAATTCAATGAATCTTGGAAAAACTTTAAACAAGGGTCAAACCCTAATAAGCATCAGAGAACTCACTTTCCAGCGTACCATTGTAAATGTCGGAGTGTCTTAGATCAAAGCTCAAATCTTACACATCAGAGTCGTCCTATTGTAGAGAAGACAATCAAATGTAGTGAATGGGACAAATCTTTGAACCAATCTTTAAATCTCACTGAACTTGAGAATATTCACACTTTGGAGAAACCTGACGAATGTAATCCTTGTTGGAGAGTCTTTACTCCATTACCCAGTCTAAAGAGACGTAAGAAAATCCATCCTGAAGAGAAGTCTTACAGATGTAGAGAATGTGACAAAGCCTTATTTGGCGTTCATATCTTACTGAACATGAGAGAATTCATACAGGAGAGAAGCCTTACAAATGCAAACAGTGTGGTAAAGCCTTTTACCGCCGTTCCAATCTTACTCGACATGAGAGAAATCATACTGGAGAGAAGCCTTACAAATGTAGAGAATGTGACAAAGCCTTTATTTGGCGTTCAAATCTTACCAGGCATGAGAGAACTCATACTGCAGAGAACCTTACAAATGTGAGCAATATGGCAAAGCCTTTAGTCGGCGTTCACGTGTTGCTGTACATGAGAGAATTCATACAGAAGAGAAGCCTTACAAATGCAAACAGTGTGGTAAAGCCTTAATCGGCGTTCAGATGTTACTAGACATGAGATAATCCATAGTGGAGAGAAGCCTTACAAATGTAAGAGAATGTGGTAAAGCCTTCTTTCGGAGTTCATGTCTTACTCAGCATCAGAGAATTCATACGGGTGAGAAGCCTTACAAATGTGAGGAATGTGGAAAAGCCTTTATTAAGTGTTCAGAACTTATTAGACACGTGAGAATTCATACCGGAGAGAAACCTTACAAATGTGAACAATGTGGCAAAGCCTTTTACCGCCGTTCACATCTTACTCTACATGAGAGAAATCATACTGGAGAGAAGCCTTACAAATGTGAGGAATGTGGAAAAGCCTTTATCACTGTTCAGAACTTACTAGACACGTGAGAATTCATACTGGAGAGAAACCTTACAAATGTGAACAGTGTGGCAAAGCCTTTATTCAATATTCACATCTTACTGTACATGAGAGAAAACATACTGGAGAGAAGCCTTACAAATGCAAACAGTGTGGTAAAGCCTTTAATCAGCGTTCACATCTTACTGGACATGAGATAATCCATAGTGGAGTGAAGCCTTACAAATGTAGAGAATGTGGTAAAACCTTCTTTCAGAGTTCAAGTCTTACTCAGCATCAGAAAATTCATACGGGACAGATGCCTTACAAATGTGAGGAATGTGGAAAAGCCTTTATTCACTGTTCAGAACTTAACAGACACGTGAGAATTCATACTGGAGAGAAACCTTACAAATGTGAGCAATGTGGCAAAGCCTTTAATCAGCGTTCACATCTTATTAGACATGAGATAATCCATAGTGGAGAGAAGCGTTACAAATGTAGAGAATGTGGAAAATCCTTTGTTCATTGTTCACAGCTTATGCGACACATGCGGATTCATAATGGACGGAAACTTGAAAACTGAAGAATTTGGAAAACCTTATTGCTGGACCCACAGCCTCCCTCAGTAACTGAGAATACGTACTGGAGAGAAATTCTTCGTTTCTAATACATGATAAAAGACCTTCATCCAAATATGTGCTTCAGAATACCCCACCGAATTCATGCTACAAAGTGACTTTAAAGATGTTAAAAAAATATGGGGAAGTGCTTAATCAAAATCAGCTCTGAAATATCAGAGAATTGATATCAGAATGTAGTAAGTGAAGAACACTTTTGACAGATTACTGTAAATAAGAGTACTTATAATAAATAAACAAATGTTAAAAAACTTAGAAATCTTCCTTTTTTAATCTGTTTCAACTTATCAAGGGGATGGATGTTGGACAGGTATAATTGCCGTCAGTGTATTTTTGTTTATTGGAATTACATGAGGTAGATTTCAAAGGAAATGTTAATGTGATTCCAGCATGAAGTCACTTGACACTATATGTTTACACCTAGTGTGTTTGTGAATCATGGGTTGATTGTTGCTGCCTCAAAGATGTGAGAGCCCTTGTATGTTGGGTGGGATTCACTCAGATCTCCTTTTCCCTGGAAGACTGAGGGCACTGTAATGCACAATGTATGAAGAAATCTAAATGGAGATGCTGTTTGGTTGACTTAGAACATTGATGTAAGTCACTGTGAGGTAGGTGGTCAGGACATCGTTCTCTGCATTAATGTAAGACAGGAATATTCTGAATTTTAACTAGTTTTTCCAGTTGTTCTTTAAGCAAAATAGGTGGCAGTTCATTAAAACTCTGATGTGTCTTTTAGTTGAGTATTACTTAATGTGGTTGAAATAACGACGTCTTCAGAGATAACTGAGAAAGTACAGAGAACTCGCCCCTAAGTGCCTAATTATTGTACATCCATGTTTCCTAAGCAGTGAACCTCAGTCTGCAAACCCATGGAAAACAGAGCTCTAAGATCATTCTATAAGAAGAACCAGAATGCTCCTTAACTGCTTTTATCTATTTTATCCATGGACCGTACAGGTGGTGTGCCATGCTTTATTTAGACTATGTGTGAACTGATATTGTTATAATAAAGGCAGATGCTTTTTAATATACTAACACGATGTGTAATGAATGACTTGTTATCCTGCCACGAATGTTAACCTCTCCCACCTTAGTCATGGTTGTAATCATCAATGCACTATTTGGTGATGCAGTAGAATGACAGCACTAGTAATCCCTTTTCCCTGTGGCCTTCATTCGCAAATAATGTGAGGCTATTTTCCCCATAACTTATATATTGTATCCTCTTTTCCTGATTGCTACTACTGGAGAATTATGATGGTTAAAATAAAGATACAGTAGTGCTATAGAGAGTTTAGCTACACTACCGTATTGCTGCCTCCGAATCCATGTTGTGTTGCCAGATGTCGCGTCCAGCACAACACAGGCTGGGGGTAGGCGAGAAGAGGCGGCTTTGGGTTAAGGTATAAGAAAGAAGCAGAGACTCAATGCAGTTAAATCTCAGAGGGCCAAGGGTCTCGCAGCCTCGAGAGACTGGAGCCCCTAATCGGGCCAACTGACAGTATTTATTGATTACACACAAGGAAGTTACATTGTTTAAGACACAGTCTGTGAAACTCAACCACTACGTCAGAAAATGACTTCAAACCGAAATTATTTGTCCCCAAAACAGCCGAAGCATATAGTCCCATGATGACTAAGGTGTGGTATGCACCTTCCTACGTGGGAGAGTCTCTCGAGGTAAAACAATGCCAAGAGCTGAGCAGAAAGAGCTTGATCTTATCGCTCTCAAGACTTCTCTCACAATTAGGTGCGAGGGAGCAGCAAGAGTCAGCAGCAGCTTTTCTCAAGCAGGGGGGAAGTAGAGGCAAGGCTCCTTCCCAGATGTTCCAAGGCAGCTCATCAGTGGTCTCAACGGGGTTCCGTCTGGCTTGAGTTGTTCCCCCCGTGGGGAATCGTCTTTGACTGCAAACCCTTCTTTTGGAGACCAAACAGAGAGACACAAGGTGTAACAAACTCAGTCTCAGAGAAGCACAGTCCCACAGACTCTTCTTTCCTTAAGGAAAGGTGCAGGGAGACAAACGGCTAGGCTGTTGTGTGACCACAGTTGCCAAGTTGCTGTGAAGTGACACTGGCCCTCCCACTAGTGCATACACTACTGTGCAGACAACAGGTCATAGACTCAGAAGTGAATGTAAGTTCCCGTTACTACTTCTCCAGCAGCCCTTGTGAGCAAGTGTCCCCTGCCTGTGAGGGACTTCACCTTGTATACCCCTGGATAGATCCCTGCAGAGCTTACCAAAACCTTGTTATTTTTCGTTTCAATTGACCAATCTAGACCTAGCTGGAGAACCCCAAATCACTTCTCCCATGAACCCTAATAAAGGCATGTTCCCTGGGTCCTGCCCCTGTCTGGTGCATCCTGCCTCTGCCTCCCCATGTGGCCCTTCCAGGCGTGCTTTGTCCTTCCTGCAGGACTGTGAAGATAAGAAACTTGTCTGTTTCAGATTCCCTGTCATTTTGTTGAACTGCGGGCTCAGCATCCAACCAAAGGGGGCTCTACTTAACAATGCTAATTTATCAAAGTCACAAGAAATATAATTAGAAGCCATACTTTGGTCCAAGAGGAGGTAACAGTCTGCTCTACGTGGGCTTGCAAGGCGGGCATGTCCGTGCACCCCACATTCCCCATCTGTACCAGGATTTGTGGGTGTTTATTGGGAAGTAGGGCCCCTAACAACAGGAAAGGAGAACTCTCAGTTTGGTCTCCATGTAGAAGGTCATTGTGACTCTCCTGTGACAGGACAGGGAAGGGCGCCTCTATATTTCAGGGTCCTGCCTGTGGTTGTAATGGTAGCAGATGAATGGTCTCTGCTGGTGCTTTCAACACATATTCACAAGGTACAGTCATGACCCCTCACGTCACTATATGATGAGGAAGAAGAGATACAAATGGCAGGTTGTTGGGTGTCATATCTCAATTCTGGGGCTCTTATGTTTTCCCATTACTGTCATGTCTTTAGAAGTTGCAAACCTTTATTTCTGATACTCCTAGGTAACCAATACGTTTTCAACTAGTTTTTTTCCCCTCCTTTTGTTTTCCTGATAGTCAAAGTCAGTCGTTAGATTACGTGTTTCCTGTATCACAGAGCTTCTGTCCACTTCCCCATCCTGACTTCCTACATCTTCCACTAGTGACCTGCAACTATTGAAAGTGTTCCCCTTGTGACAGGACGACATAGGAATGTACTGATAGCCAAGATTCGCATTGGCGTTGGGCTTGGGTCCTGGGATATCAGTGAAGGGGGACAGTGCATTTTTAGGTCCCATCTGGATGCTCCCTCAGCTCTGCTGGAGTCCCGGTTTCAGAAAACTCACAAGTAGGATGGAAAGAAAGTCGTGCTGTCTGGAATGCTAAAGAAAGACTTTCTATTCAAAATAAACTAAAGGTTAGCAGATGGGAGCTACCTGTGGATTGAAATGTGTATCGAGTAGGTGTTTCCTTGTGATTAGATCCATATCCTGATTCCCTTTTCCCCAGTGATAACAGGATAGAAGATGGGTTCACCCATGTGCATCAGGCGCCCACACGAGCTTGTCCCCTCACAGCTGATGTTACCTTCATCCACTTGATTCAGGTCCTGTATGCCCCATTCTTCCTCTATAATGGTAACAGTTTTCCTATTTTCACTAATAAGTTTCGGGGGATTTACTGAGTGTTGTGTATAAAGAATGACTCTGGAAACTTCTTTATTCTGAGCTTGTGTTTGCTTTGGAAAATGAAGGCTCTGACCACTGTTTATTACAGATACTGTTTTTACAACTGGAGGTTCTAAATCAGGCCTCAGTCCATTACATTTTCATTTTGTTCTAAAGTCCTGTCAGACATACTCTTCTCCATGATGTCATTGTAGTATCAGTAGACAATAGAATCAATGTTCACCTGTCTTAAAATTCTAAGCTATAACTCAGCACAATAATAATTTAAAAATTTTTGGGCGGCGGTTACCTCAGTTGGATACAGCGCGTGCTCTTAACAAGAAGGTTGCTGGTTTGATTCTCGCAAGAGATGGTGGGCCGAGCCCCCTGCAACTAGATTGGAAAAAGAAAAATGGCGACTGGACTGGGAGCTGAGCTGCGGCCTCCACAACTAGACTGAAGGACAACAACTAGAGTTCGAGTGATGGATCCTGGAAAAACACACTGTTCCCCAATATTCCCCAGTAAAAAAATTTATTTTCACTGAAGTACACACTCATAAATAATAGTTTTCATGAGTTTATGTCATTGGGCATGTCCAAATTTTTTTTTTTAATTAAAGGTTATTGGGGCGACGATGGTTAGTAAAGTCATATAGGTAGGTTTCAGGTATACAATTGTATAATACATTATCTGTATATCACATTCTCAGTTCTCCTTCCATCACCATATATTTGATCCCCTTTACCCTCAGCTACCACCCCCATTACCCTTTGGTAACCACCAACTATTGTCTGTGTCTATGAGTTTCTGTTTCTTTCTTCATTTTTCTTGTTCCTTTGTGGTTTTCAGTTTTATATCCTACATATCAGTGAAATCATAAGGTTCTCGACTTTTTCTGCCTGACTTATTTAGCTCAGCATAATAATCTCAAGATCCATCAATGTTGTCACAATGTCACTATTCATGTGATGGCAGAATAGTTTTTCATTGTGTATATGTACCACAACTTCTTTATCCAATCTGCATTCCCACCAACACTTTCTGAGGGTTCTTTTTCTCCACAGCTGCTTCAACACTTATTTCTCTTGTTGATGATAGCCATTCTAACTGGTGTAAGGTGATGGCTCATTGTGTATTTCAAACAGTGATGTTTGGAAGACATGAAAGCCGTGTAAATGAAGATTTTTCCCTCACAGAAATCCAGAAAAATATGCATGACTTTGCTTGTCAGCAGAGAGTGGAAAAAGAAATGACAAAGAAATGCCTATAACTCATAAAAAACGTCTTACTGATAGAAGAGATCAACACGGTAGAAAGCCTGCAGGAAACATGCCTATTGAACCAGACTTAGACGAAGCTTGTAGTCACATCAGCCTAAATTGCAGATATTTTAAATCGAAGTTTCCCTTTATGAAGGTAATGTACCTGAGAAGTCTACCAACAATACTTCCTCCATTTCTCCACTTGAAGGAGTTCCTCCTAGTGTCCAAGCCCACATTTCTAATATATATAGGGATAACCTTAGGGATCCTTCAGTACTGACAAATGACCAGAAAACACGCAGGAAAAATTCTTACAAATGTAATGAGTGTGGCAAAGTGTTTAGTGTGTGTTCGGGCCTAACTTACCATCAGCTCAGACTCCTATCTTAGAAGTCATCAGAGAATTCATACAGGAGACAAACCACAGAAATGTAACGAGTGTGGCAAAGACTTTAGTGTGGGTTCTTTTCTAATAGCTATCAGTCCATCCACAGTGGAGAGAAACCTTAAAAATATAACGAGTGTGGCAAAGGCTTTAGCGTGACTTCAAGCCTAACATTTTATGGGATATTCCATACTGGTGAGAGACCTTACAAATGTACCGGATGTGGAAGGCTCTTAGGTGGAAGGACTTAAACTCAGGAATCACCTAGTAGTTCATACTTGCAAATGCAGTGAACATGGCAAAAGTTTCAATTAGAGCTCACTCTTTAGTAGATACAAGAACATACATTCTGGAGAGAAACCGCACAACTTAATAATGTGTGGCAAGGTTTTCAGAGGTGCAATGAGTGTGGCAAAGGCATTACTTTGAGTTCAAGTATTAATCACAGCAGAGACCCCATAGAGAAATTATGGAAATGCATGTGCAGAGCCTATTTCCAGGTCTCAAATTAACTAGACATCAGAATGCATGTCTCTGAGAGAGCCACACAAAAGTGATGTGTGTGTTAATGCTTTTACCCAAAGATCAAAAGTGTGGGACATCAGAGGATTCATGCTGGAGAGCGACCTTACAAATGTAGTGACTGTCATAGGCTCTTCACTAGGTGTGTCTGCCTTTGGAGTAACAACAGAGTTCATGCAGGAAAGAAACCGCACTAATATTCTGAACGTGGAAATACTTCTAAGAAACCATATCCTCAGGATTCATTCAGGATTTCATAGTGAGGAAACTTCTTACAAACGTAATGAATGAATGTAGTAAAATTCTAAAACAAGTCTCACAATTGACTACACACTCAAAAATCCATACTAGAAATAACTAAGTGTCTAGTTCTCTGAGGATAACCTGGGACATTCCATACTGCTGAAAAATTACAAATCAAACTGTTTTAAAACTCAGGACATTCTGTATATTACAGGAACAAGAGCGTGTACAAACAGTCCATTATTTTTAGGGTTTGTAATACTTAGTTATTTGAGTTTTCTGGAAAAGACTGCATTACTATTTATGAATTTTAACGTGAAGTTAAAAGTCTGTTGAAGTTAAGCATTTCTTACAGGCCTTTCATGATGATCCCTGGGAAGCAATCAATGCAGTGCAAGTGCCTCCTTGATTGGGCATATATCCATGACCCCTGGAAAAACAAGGACACTGAATATCAGATTCATGATTGTAGGAATTTGCATGAGGGAAGACAGAGAGTAATGTAAAACTACGTTATTGGGCTTCATACTCACTAGGTTCAGGGTGCCCATCTCTGGACAGGCTCCTGTAGGTCACAGGAAAGAATGCTCTACCCCCTGAGCATGAAACAGCAGGCCGGACTTTATGGGGATGGGCTTTCGTTGGAGGAGAGTGATAGTTTAATGGGGCGATTATGTGGTAGAAATAATGCAGAAGAAATGGTGAGTTTGTCCACTGAATGGCAATAACGGCTCTATATCAAGAGTAATGAAAAATGTGTCTTATTCTCGGAAATGATAGAGAACAGTTATCTGACAGGGGAGTTTAATCAAAAGAACCAGAACAGTGTGTGTGATTCACACTGAAATGCTGGCATTACCTTTTGCCCGAGTATTGGGAATGGATCTTAGGGCTCATGTTTTAATGAATAAAGTTAATCATTTTTCATAACCTTGAATGAATCATGTTACTTGTACCGACATTGTTTTATCCCACCTCCGTAGGGTACTCCATAACAAACCAGCAGTGCACCATTAGGCGCTCAAGTTTGAAGGAATTGATAACAATTTCTTTCCATCGTGCGATCAAGGAACATACAATTTAGGGGTCATGTACTCATAAATTGCACTTGAGTTATTCTCTCCACACTCTGGCCCTTGACATTTACGAGGCTATAATAAAAATACATTAGCGGTGCAATTTCACCTGGTCAACTTCATTGATTTATTAATTTCATTGTTAAAGTCTTCTACGTACTGATTTTCTTTCTAATTGTTCTATGTATTGTTGAGCGAGAGGGCATTAAGTGTGGATTACATTTTTTCTTGTTACATCATGGTCACTTTTTTTCAAAAGTCCTGGAAGTACACACTGTTCCCCAATAAAGTCCTATTCTCCTTCCCCAATAAAATCTTTAACAACAACAACAATATATATATATATATATATAATGAGGGTGCAAAAGATCTTACCTAAAATAAAGGTAATGAACACAATAGTCTGTAACCAATGAGCGAGGTGCAGAAAAGCCCCGCCCCCCCAACTGTGGCCCCACCCCTTCCCCTGGGTCCGGTCCCTCCCTCCCGCGGGCCTCGCCCACTCCTGGATACAATACCCTCCCCGCCCATAACCTTAGCGCTCAGCGCAGGTCCCGCCTGCGGCCGAGGTTTTCACGTCGCGTCCCCGCAGAGTTTGTTGCACAACCGGAAGCGGCTAAAGCAGAGAGAACGTCGGGTTGGCGCCGTGACTTTCAGTTTTCGTAGTTTAAACCTGAGCGTCTCAGGCCACGGTCCCGCACACGTGACGCCTGGCGGTCACTACGGACGTTGAAGTCCCCGCACCAGCGCCCCACACAGCGGTGAGTCCGGCGTCCTGGGGAGACGTCCCGATCCCAGACCTTTTCGCTGCCCGGTGGAGGCTCCGCGGGGGTTTCCGGGTAAACTGAGGCCGTTCCCCCTGTGGTCTCTCCGCCTTCGGGCCCTTAGACCCCGCCTGCCGCGTTGTTTTCCTCCTTAAAACCCTCCACCGGGCGGCCCTCCACGCGCGGTGTGAACTCCCGAGATGGACTCGGGAGATGGAGTCCAGCCGTTGGCGCCCCTCCCCCAGCCCCGCCACGCGGCCCCTGGAGCCCCGCCTCCTCCCTGGGCTGGGGTTCGGCAGACCCTCTCCGCCGCCTACAACCCCCCTCACCCCAGTTTAATAAGAGGCCCGAATCCCAGGAAAACGACACTTCAGGGGGATGGGATTTAGGAGGGAACACCGCGGGGTGTCACCAGGTCACCCCCTCACGCGGGAGGGGCTTTGTGTGAGCGGTGACTGTGAAGGGCCGGCCAGGAAAGCGGCAGAACGAGGGTGTGAGGGGGTCCCGAGAAGGAGGCAGAATGAGATGAGTCCACAGGCGAGAGGGCTGAACGATCTGAACGATCAGTGCGGGGTCGGTAAAGAGGAGGCAGAACAGAGCACGTGGGAGGGAGTTGTAAAGCGACGGTGAGACAGAACCAGTGACTCGGGGAAGTAGCCAGAGGACAAGGAAAAGGGAGCAATACAGAGGGAAGGGGGAGCTGCAGAGAGATGAAGGGGAACCTAAAGGGAGAGGGGCCCCCGGTTAGCAGCAGTGGGGCAACAAGGGACAAGGCGCTTTAGAGGAGAGAGGGGTTAGGAGAAGAGTTAGGGGAGCCGAGTGCAGGAACAGAAAGGGGTTGGGGGTTGACAGCACAGCAAGTAGCCTCACTGAGAGCTAAGCTGGGGGTGTCAGTGAGTCCCCGCACAGGGGTGTAACAGGACAGACAGTGTCACAGGGGAAGAGGAGGGGCACATGGTCGGAGAGAAAGAGGCAGAAATACGCGGAGATGGGGAACAATCAGACAGATTGGGGAGAAAGAGCAACTGAAGGTTAAATAGGTTTCAAGAGTTTCACGGAAAAAGTACAGGGAAGGGAATAGAGAGAATGGAGAAATCAGGAGAGGAGAGAGGAGGCAGGAGAGGACCGCAGTGGAGAGATCCAGGTCGAGAGGGACACACAGACCATAGGCAGGAATACCTAGTAGCAGAGGAAGAA
The DNA here is from genome assembly GCF_004115265.2 of Rhinolophus ferrumequinum. Classification (NCBI taxonomy): domain Eukaryota; kingdom Metazoa; phylum Chordata; class Mammalia; order Chiroptera; family Rhinolophidae; genus Rhinolophus; species Rhinolophus ferrumequinum. The sequence goes on along the minus strand of NC_046298.1, from coordinate 46,830,988 downwards.
GGGGAGCCCCCAGCTGGTTGAGTCGTGAGCAGGTGGGATGTGGGCGATCAAGTCGTGATATATGACATGTGGCTTTATAATCGATTCAATTTTACACGCGCTGCATTTTCAGTCACACAGATGAAAACAAGAATTACACATCTCCAGTTTTTAAGGCTTGTGAATTTTATAATTAATTTCATCATTGGGTGGCTTTCACGTGGAATTCTTATGCAGCCAGAGAAGGGAAACCTATGTCACTCAGTCATGGGTCCCTTCTCATTTCCTGGGATGGCATGAGGGACGTGACCTGGGACTAGAAATGACTGAGTTTGTTGCCCTGTAAATTTTTTTCAAGGAATAGTAAAAGCATTGTGTCTTTTTCTCTTTTACATGGAATTTACTTTTTCTTTTTTTACTTCTCTTACATTTAATTTATTGTTCTTTATAAAAAGCATATTGAGTTAAATCTTAATGTACTGAATTTCTGTTTTTTTCTAAATAGTCACGAAATGCTGAAATGAGTTTTGGTGACATCTTATTACCAGCTCTCATTCTTTTCTAAATATGAGGTAGTCTCAGTTTTTTTTTAAACTTTGACCCTGGAAGTCAGTACAGTCAAAAACAATTTCCCTTCTAATAACATTGTCACTGGTTTAGATGAGAAGCCCTGCATTCTTTCTACTCTTCATCATGTTGAAACATGCATTGGTACTTATTAATAATATTGGGCTGCTTCAGTGTGCATTTGGTGAGGATGTCTGCGGTGAGAACCTAGTTTGGTGAGTTAGTCTGATATTCAGCAGCTTTTGTTTTCCCTTAACGGGATTTGTTAAATTAGTGAGCTGGGAGCTACTAAGTAGCTGTCCCCCTAAGTCCCTCATGTCCATTCTCTGATTGTGGAGTGATGAACAGGACAGACCTGAAACTTGGTTTCCATGGAGCCCATCTATTCACTGTGAAGTAATTTGATCAGCGTATTTCCATTGGTAACCCTTTTTTTTTTTTTACAAGTTTTCAGCACCAAAATGTGTGTTCATTATATTATAGATTTTAACTAATTCTCTGTGATTTCCTGGAAAAGAGGAAGGAAAACCGCCCCGGGAGCTAGCCGTTCTAGAAGTTCCCGCCCCAAGCCCTCACACTTCCAGAGCTCTCAGGCCTATGGAGTCGGAAATCTGTAGGCCAGTGTGACTGCAAAGAGGTCTGGGTAGCAAGTCAGCTCCCCCAGGGATACTTAGAGATGCTGTTTCCTAGGTCCCCCCCATAACTCCTTAGAATGGGCCCTGATTCCCCAGACCTGCATGGTCATTGAAGCTAAAAGTTCCCATCTGGGTTCCTCCTGGGTTGCATGAGGATTTTGGAGTGATATCACCAGTGCCCACCCCTTGGGAATTGGATAAGAGGTCTGGGTGGAGCATCATGGTTGCTTTGATGAGGTGTTCCAGGTGACTCTCAGGCAAGGCCAGGGATGAGCTGGGGGCTCCTGGACACAGTTCTGACAGTTGACAGCACGGGGAGGTAGCGGGGTAATGTGTTGAGGTTGTGGGCACAGGAGTGCACACTGTTCTCACGGCTGTTGGAATTTGTAGACGGCTGTGTGAGGAGAGGGCACCGAAAGACAGGAAAGCAAAAACTCACAGTTCTGTCTTCACGCAGGAGCTCCTTGTCCCTGACTGTGTCCTGGGACATAGGACAGGAGAGGGTGACCATCTCAGTATTTCAAGGTCCTTCTGCCTGTCAGTTGGGAGGAAGCAGATGAAGGGCCTGTGCCCACACCCTTGAAGGCACAATCTCAAGCTGCAGGAGTCATTCCTCCCCAGAACGTCACCTGAGGGAACAACCCAGAGCAGGAGGAGGACGAGGACGAAATGGCTGCTTCTCGGGTAAGCGTTCCGTCCTGGGTCACAGGCTATGTCCGCTTTTCCTGCTAAAATCCATGGGTTTAGAACCTGCCACAGTTAATTCTCTACTTCTGATATTCCTACCTAACGATGTTCTTTACAACTACTGACTTTTTACTTTTCTTCTCATGAGAGTCAAAGTCAGCTCTGTAGAACACATGGAGTTTCTCCCAGAGCCTTGTCTGCCTTCTGTCCATCCAGGCTCCCTGAGGACATAAGAAATTCTCACCGTGAATTACTGACCCTCAACTACTGAAAACATCCCCTTTATGACAGAGCCACCTGGGAAGGTGGTTGTGTCCAAGGTCCCTGTTGGACGGGTGTCAGATGCCCAGTGTCTTGAAGAAGGGAGGTGTAGGTGTATGTCCTGTGACTGCAGCGTCAGGGCTGTAGAACAGGGGTAAGAATGTGCATGAGCACCCAGGATGCCTCAGTGCACAGAAGAGCCTGGAAAGTTCTGAAATACAAAGAGTAATTGTAAAAGACTTGCTCGCTAGATCGGTAATATTGACTTACTGTTTAAATGCACTGTTAGAGTTACAGAACTGGGGAGCTATATGTGCATTGAAATTTCCATACAACGAAAGTTTTTATGATCAGTATCACATTATGATTTCCTTATTTGTTTGTTTTTGCCAGTAACATCACAGCAGTGATGGTGTGTCCTTCCCTGTGCCTCGGTCAGCTGATACCCATTTGTTCCTTCTTTCCAGGCTTTCTTTCCAGGATACCCATTTGTTCCTTCTTTCCAACTCTCCAGGCTATTTTGTGCACCTGATTTTCACTTGGTTGAGGTCCTATCTTTACTATAAAGTTAACATTTTTTTCTTTATCATTAACAAGGGTCTGGAAGGATTTATAGAGAGATGTGCAAATCATCACATTTCATCTGGAAACTCCCTTTTTTCTTAGTTTCTCTGCTTTGGAAATTGCAGGCCTTCAGCTTTCTTTACTAGAGATAATTGCCTTTGGAGTGGAGGCTTTCATCAGTCAGGCCTTGTTCCTGTAAATTTTCATTGTATCCCACACTCATGTCACAGACATTCTCTACTTCATCCCTTTTTGTGTTCTCAAGAAAGTTTGCAAGAATCATATTATTAAAGTGTTGAAGTGTGGGAAGTTTGTAATGTATAGCTCAGCACAAATGATACGCAAACTTTTTTCAAAAAACAGCAGCTCAAACTTACCTGTTATTGTGTGTTCCTCTCCCTATTGTGTCTGTAAAAGGCAGAGTATCACCCACAGACATTTTTGAGTTTTACAGAATTAAAATAATTGTGACTTCAGTGACATGACAATTTCCTTCTATCTCACTTTTCATGTGGACACAGTTCCCGTATGTCTGTCCGTCCGTCTGGGTGCATAAAATCTTAACACTATTTGAGCCGTTGTTTCTTACTTAAAATGTTTCTCTTTTTCTGAGTTATAGAAACTACTATGAATGTTCATTATGGTTGTCTATTCATACTGGTTTCTGTGTTTTTAAAAAATTTTAGAGACAGTTTGGAGTGAAACCCAAGCTCTCCCATTTACTGGATGCTTCACAAAATATTCTCATAGAAGAGAAAGAATAATATTGTTCTCAGATTACTTATGTGCATTATGAATTAATCTGTAAAAAACAATGTTCTTATTAAGACAGCTTTCAAAAAAGACTGTGTTCTTATACTTCTGTGAAAAGTATAAATTCCATAAAACTCTGTCAGGGCAAAGTCATATATGAATTTTTCCTGTTTCCTTCCTCTGTGCTATTCAACAGTGTGACACATGGACCAGAAGCATTGGCGTCACTAGTCAAAAGTGATTTCGTTAAACGTGAAAACTCAGCCTCCCTACCCCGGAACTCCTTAGTTCCTTGTTGTTCACGTGAAAATTTGAGAAGTACATTCCATTTCTAACTCACCATGACATTTCCAGCCGAGAAATGTACCCAGTGTATCCTGTATGATACAACACTCAAAAATCCATATGCTTGTGTTGATGCCTGAAAATTTATGTTCCAGAAAAGGAAAGTCTGTACAGTTGTTTGTGGATCATAACGTCATCCTCTTATCTCAGAGTTAAAAAATATATTACAGAATATTACTGTTAGTGACCTACCTTAGTGTTTAATTCCGGACACTCTCCTATGTCAAAAGCAGTTCTCTTAACTCTGTTTTCATTTTGAGTCACGTTATGACCTTGCCCACGGCCTCGTGATAAATGTGTCTTGTTTCAGGGACGGTTGACATTCAGGGATGTGGCCATAGATTTCTCTCAGGAGGAGTGGGAATGTCTGCACCCAGCTGAGCGGAAACTGTACACGGACGTGATGCTGGAGAACTACAGGAACCTGTGCTCCCTGGGTGAGGGTGACTTCCTTCCAGAACTCCTACCCCACCGCAGGGTTGTGTTTCCTTCATCAGTACAGCGTCTCCTGGGAGCTTCTGCTTTGTGTGGTAGAGTTTCAGATCCCGGCTCTGAGGAATAAACGAGGGGTTTGGTGGTGTAGAAAAGAAGTCTTCATGATGCCCTTGGAGTGGAAAACAGGATGTGAAAACATTCCAAGTTGTCTGGTAAAGGTGCTGTCACAAAAGAGTGTTTTGGGGAATCATTTTCTAGAATATTCTAACTTTCTGCAATGTCCTTCTCAGCTGAGCACGTGCTGGATAGTAAATTGGAGAATCTCCATCAAAACTCATGTTCCTTTTTCTAATAAACAGGTCTTGCTGTCTCTAAACCAGACCTTGTTATCTTTTTGGAGAGAATGAAGGACGCCTGGGATGTGCAGCGAAAAAAGGCAGTGTCCATCCACCCAGGTAGGTGGGAATGAAGGAGGCAGATGACACAGGTGAGAGGGCCCAAGGTCCCGGAGGAGCCAGACCTTAAGATGTGGTTTGGGAAGCTCCACTTCAGTGGAAAGGATGTGAGGAGCCCAGGTTTCGTTCTGTTGCTGTCACAGAGGGACAGTCCTGTCCAACACGTCCCATGTTCCACATCCTCTAGGGACTGTCCTCCTGCTCAGTGATCTGGGTCCCATTGCAGTGAAGGCCGAGGTCCTCCCCCTGGACCGTGGGGGCCGCCCTGGTGTGGCTATTGTTCCATTGCCTCAGGGGCCGGGGAAAATCTATGCTCTCTGCTGAGGAATTCTCCCTGAAGCCATTTATTTATTTATTTATTTTTTAAAAGATTTTACTGGGGAAGGGGAACAGGACTTTATTGGGGAACAGTGTGTACTTCCAGGATTTTTTTCTAAGTCACGTTGTTGTCTTTGTATCTTAGTTGTGGAGGGTGCCGTTCAGCTTCAAGTTGTTGTCCTTTCAGTCTTAGTTGTGGAGAGTGCATCTCAGCCCCAGGTCCAGTTGCCGTTGCTAGTTGCAGGGGTCGCAGCCCACTATTCCTTGTGGGAGTCGAACCTGCAACCTTGTGGTTGAGAGGACATGCTCCAACCAACTGAGCCATTTGGGAGCTCAGCGGCAGCTCAGTTCAAGGTGCCATATTCAATCTTGAGTTGCAGGAGGCGCTGGGCGCTTGGCGCTGCCCACCATCCCTTGTGGGAGTCGAGGAATCGAACTGGCAACCTTGTGGTTGAGAGCACGCACTCCAACCAACTGAGCCATCCAGGAGCTCAGCAGCAGCTCACCTCAAGGTGCCATGTTCAATGTTATTTGCAGGGGGCAGAACCCACCATCCCTTGCGGGACTCGAGGAGTTGAACCGGCAACCTTGTGGTTGAGAGCCCACGGGCCCATGTGGTAATCGAACTGGCAGCCTTCGCAGTTAGGAGCACGGAGCTGTAACCGCCTGAGCCACCAGGCCGGCCCTGGTCATTGCTTTTTTTATCCAGAATAATTAAGTAGTTGTGATAATAGTTTCAATTTCACATGTATTTATTGTTGATTTTACATTCTCTTTGTGAGAGAACCGGTTTTTTTAATTCAAGGTAATATTTGAAATGTTCTATAACTGTATGTTTCATAGATATTTTTCATTTTCAATTTTGGTGAAAATGTGTGACTAAAAATCTACCCTCTTAACTATAGTCCAGTCATATTAAGTATACTAAAAATCTACCCTCTTAACTATAGTCCAGTCATATTAAGTATATTCACATTGTTGTGCAAGTGATCTCTGGAAATTTCCATCTTGCAAAACTGACCGAGTACCTATTATACAACCACTTCGTCATTTCCCTTCACCCCAAACCCCTGGCTACTACCCTTTTTTTTGTTCTATGAAGAGGACTGTATTAGGTGACTCACAAAAGTGGACTCTTACAGTATCTGTGTCTTTGTGATTCATGAGATTTATGTAAATGTCCTCAACGTTTGTCTGCGTTGTGTCAGGTGAGAGCATCTGTTTCTTTTTGAAGGGTGAATAATATTCCATTGTATGTATATGCTACATTTTCTTCACCCGTTCATCTATCGATGGCGAGATGGGTTACTTGCATGTATTACAGGCTTTTGTGAACAATGCTACAGTGTGCATGTGTGTGCACACGGCTCTTGCAGAGCCTCCTTTGAAGTCTCTTGGAAATGTGTCCAGAACTGGGATGGCTGCATCATAGTATGTTTCTAATTTTGTGGGAAGCCTCCATATTGTTTTTCATACTATTTTCATCAATTGCTATTTCATCCATCCGTCCAAAGGGGTCCAGTTCCTCCACATTTTTGCCATCACTTGTATTTTCTGTTTCTTTGATAGTGGTTAGCATAATTCATGTGTGGTGATGTTGTGTTTATTTTAAATAGCAGATACAAATATTCATGTTCTCGTATAAGCATAACGAACTTCTGGAAAGACATGGAACTGAAATCAGTTATTTCGGAGAAGCAGAAGTCTGAGGATGACTGTTATGTTAAACCCAGTTTTAGTTTCACAGCTAAATTGAGTAGAAGTTTGCGGAGAATTCCCACATGCCTCTCCCGTATACACAGCCATCCCTTCCCCATGTCTGCTGAGGGATACATTTTTTACATAGGTGAAGCTACATTGACATCTCATAGTCAGCTCGAGGTCATAGTCCACCCTGGGGTTTACTGTGGGGCTGTCTGTTCTGTGTGTGTGGACACATTTATGATGACATGTGTCGTACAGTGTAGTGTCATGGCCCTGAATAGTCTCTGTGCTCTGCCTGTTTAACCTTCCCGCCTCTAAAACGTGGCAAGCAGTGATTTATTTACTGTTTCCATCATTTTGCTTTTTCTAGAATGTCATAGCTGGAATCATACATTATGTGGCTTTTTCATGTTGGCTTCTTTCACTTAATATGTATCTAGATTTCTTCCACGTCCTGTCATAGCTTGATAGCTTATTTCTTTATAGTGATGAACAATATTCCATTGTCTGTATGCACCACAGTCCACTTAATCCATTCACCTCTAGACAGACATCTTGGTTGCTTCCTAGTTTTGGAAATTATGAACAAAGATGCTGTGGACACACACACGTGAGGGCTATTGGGTGGATAAATGTTTTCAACTCTGTGGGTAACTACTGAGGAGCACAATTTCTTGATCTTATGGTGAGAGGATGTGTAACTTTGTACGAACCACCAAACTGTACCCCAGACACTGCAGCATTTTGCGTTCCCACCCGCAGTGAGTGAGAGTTCCTGCTGCTCCATGTCCTCACCAGCACTTGGTGTTGTCCGTGTTCTGGGTTCTGGCCCCTCTTAATAGGTGTGTAGTGGTGTTTAGTTTGCTGTGTGTTTAATTCTCATTGTTGTTTTAATGTGCATTTCCCTGGTGACATACGATGTGGAGCATCTTTTTATGTATCAGTTTGCCTCGTGTATCTTGTCTAGTGTGGTGTTTCTTTAGGGCTTTGGCCCAATATTCAATCGGATTGATAGTAATAGTTTTCTCATCGATCAGTTTGAAGTCTTCTTTGTATGTTTTGCATAGTAGACCTTTACAGGTGATGGAGAAGAATTTACATATAAGTTTTCTGGCAGTATTGTGTCCCCTCTAATGAAATCTTTTAATTCATTCCTAATTATACAGCACCATCAAAGATGACCCATTGTTTTCCTTTTTTTTTCACTCTTTTAGTGTTTATTGAATTATAAAAATAATACATGCTTGTTATCAAAATTGAAACAGTATAAAGATATTTTAAGTTTTCATTGTGGTCCCAAATATCAACTATTTTATTTGTTTACTTCTGTTATTATAGTTGATATAACAATATTACATTAGTTTCAGTTGTATGACATGGTGATTCTTCATTCACATGTCTTACAAAGTGATCACGCTGAGTCAAGGACCCATCTCTCACCTAAGAAATGTATCACGATATTGTTGACTGTATTTCGTATGGTATATTACATCCTGTGCCTTACTCATTTCATAACAAGACATTTATATCTCAGTCTTCTTCACCATTTTTGCCTTATTTCCCTGTCCCTGTCGTTGCTGGCAAACATCAGTAAATTGTCTGTATCTGTGAATTTTTTTCTGATTATTTTTGTTGTTTTTCTCTTTTAGTTTTTACATTCTATATGAGAGCAAAATTGTGTGGTAGTAGTCTTTCTGTGTCTGACTAATCTCACTTAGCATAGTACCCTCTAGGTCCTTCTATGATGTTGCCACTGGCAGGATTTCCTCTTCCTCCTGGCCGAGAAACATTCCGTTGTGGACATTTATCACATCTTCTTCATCCATTGATCTGTCAATGGCCAAGTAAATTGGTTTCATATCTTGTTTATTGTAAATAATGTTGCAGTATACTCCTAAAGGTATATAGGGGTGCATATACCTTTTCAAATTTGTGTTTTGGTATTCCTTGTGATATTAATGCCTGGAAATAGAATTACTGGGCCATGTGAAAACTGTGTTTGTCATTTTTTGAGGAAGCTCTCTACTGTTTTGGCTGCACCATTTTTTATGTTAATGCAATGTTGTAGCTTCATGTTGAATTCACCCTTTTATCATTGTGTTGTGTCCTTTCTTGTGTTGTAACAGTTTTTGACACGTACTGTATATTTCTCTGATTTAGTATGGTCACCCGTACGTTTTATTGGTAACCGTTTCTATGACATATTTTTTCCCATACTTTTACTTATGTCCTCTGTCCTCACATCTAAAATGAATTCTTGTAGACAAAACGTGTTGGATTTTATTTTATAATCCATTCAGCCAACTTATGTCTTTTTATTGGGGAACTTTTATCTGTTTTTACTTCAACTGATTATTGAGAGGGAGATACTACTATAACCATTTTAGAATTGTTTTCTACACGTTTTGGAGCTTCTTGTCCCACTGTTCCCCTCATAACTTTGTTCCATTTTGTTTCTTTTTTATTTTGTTTTGTGGCAGTGATATGTCTCTGATGTTTTTCTCTTTGTGTGTCTGGTATACCTATTATTTGGTTACCTGGGCGTAACTTAAAACATTTTAAAGTGATGAGAATGTATTTTGAGTTCCGTTCAGGTAATTAATAGCTCTGTTAATTTAGGGCCAGTGTCTGGAGATTCAGTTTGTTTCTGTGACTGGGCCGTGTTTTTCTTTTCCTTTATATGTCTTGTGATCTTCTGTTGAGCTTTTGGAGCAGAAACAGCCACCATCCCAGGCTTTGTACTTGCTTTGTATAGGAGAACACAAATAACAGGCAGCTATGCTTGAAATTGTGAGGCCTATCAATCCTGTTCTAGGGATGTGTGTTCTCTGTGTTTTTTATGTGTAGTTTTCCACTGTAAAATGTTTTCCGTTTCTTCTTTAGAGGCAGTGGTATCTTCCTATCCTTGATGTTTGTCTTCAATACTGTTGTCTTTGTGGTGTTTGTACAACTACTCACCATTTTTCTTAGTGGCCACCACAATGCATTCACGTTGCACTGCCATTCCCTGAGCACTTGGTGTCATGCAGAAGATAAATGAGTCCCTCAGGCAGCTACAATGAAAGGACACCTTTGGACACACGGTATACTCAGCTGTTTCCCTCCTAAGAAGAAACTGGGAATTGGCGTTTCTCACAATATTGCCATGGTGGGCCAGGGAGGATTAACTGTTATTATCAGCAAATGTAAGCAAGTTTTCTTTCCTTTTTGATGTGACACTCTCCTGGGCATCTCTGAACTCTGAACTCCCTTGTGAAATTATCAGTACTGAACCATGGAGGAGTGAAGTTTTGGTGCTGGCTCTTATGCCATCTTCCTAAGTCCTATAATAAGTATTAAATTCGTATGGTAGAATTTATCCTGCCTGTCAAAAGAGTGATCATTTGTTTGGTGCCTTTCAGCTATGTCTTCTGCGGACTCCCAGGGCTTGTTGCCAAAACTGGACATAGAAGATTCATTTCACAAAATGCTTCTGGTAAGATATCGAAGGTGTGACCTTGAGTATCTACCTTTAATGAAAAAGTGGGAATGTGAGAGGAGTGTCAGGGGCCGAAGGGATATTATGATGGACATAACGAAACTGGCACCGTTCATCATAATAAAATCCCTGTGGCTAAAAGCGATCAAATATATAAGACATCTTGGGAAAACCGTCACTTTAAGGCAGTCACATTTGCAGAACATCGTGTTTCTAAATGGAAAGATAGAAAAGAGTTTTGTAAAGGTATATATTCTCTGTAAGAAAATGTGGAATATCTGGCAAGTCCCATAACACCTGGTGTGAACAATCATTTGTGTCATTTAAAATGTAGGATTGGATTAAACAGTGAGTCAAAATTTCTAAAAACCAGAGATTTGAAAATGAAGATAGAAATTCTGAATCTCCTTCGTCTGACAGTCCCTTAACCAGGGATTCATTATTCTTTCACCAAGACACAAATTCCTTCTTATTCCAAATTCTATTATTTTCATGAATGTGGGAGGGTTTGTATACAAGCATCATGGTTCCATAGGTATCATGAAGTAATTGGGAACACCTTTACATGTTTAATGAAATTGGAGCCCTCACTAGAGGTCTTTCTGTCTTCAATGATTACCAGAGTACATGTCGTGGAGAGAGAAGCAATCAATTCAATGAATCTTGGAAAAACTTTAAACAAGGGTCAAACCCTAATAAGCATCAGAGAACTCACTTTCCAGAGAACCATTGTAAATGTCGGAGTGTCTTAGATCAAAGCTCAAATCTTACACATCAGAGTCGTCCTATTGTAGAGAAGACAATCAAATGGAGTGAATGGGACAAATCTTTGAACCAATCTTTAAATCTCACTGAACTTGAGAATATTCACACTTTGGAGAAACCTTACGAATGTAATCCTTGTTGGAGAGTCTTTACTCCATTACCCAGTCTAAAGAGACGTAAGAAAATCCATCCTGGAGAGAAGTCTTACAGATGTAGAGAATGTGACAAAGCCTTTATTTGGCGTTCATATCTTACTGAACATGAGAGAATTCATACAGGAGAGAAGCCTTACAAATGCAAACAGTGTGGTAAAGCCTTTTACCGCCGTTCCAATCTTACTCGACATGAGAGAAATCATACTGGAGAGAAGCCTTACAAATGTAGAGAATGTGACAAAGCCTTTATTTGGCGTTCAAATCTTACCAGGCATGAGAGAACTCATACTGCAGAGAAACCTTACAAATGTGAGCAATATGGCAAAGCCTTTAGTCGGCGTTCACGTCTTGCTGTACATGAGAGAATTCATACAGAAGAGAAGCCTTACAAATGCAAACAGTGTGGTAAAGCCTTTAATCGGCATTCAGATGTTACTAGACATGAGATAATCCATAGTGGAGTGAAGCCTTACAAAAGTAGAGAATGTGGTAAAGCCTTCTGTCAGAGTTCATGTCTTACTCAGCATCAGAGAATTCATACGGGTGAGAAGCCTTACAAATGTGAGGAATGTGGAAAAGCCTTTATTCAGTGTTCAAAACTTATTAGACACGTGAGAATTCATACCGGAGAGAAACCTTACAAATGTGAACAGTGTGGCAAAGCCTTTTCCCGCGGTTCACATCTTACTCTACATGAGAGAAATCATACTGGAGAGAAGCCTTACAAATGTAGAGAATGTGGTAAAGCCTTCTTTTGGAGTTCATGTCTTACTCACCATCAGAGAATTCATACGGGTGAGAAGCCTTACAAATGTAGAGAATGTAGTAAAGCCTTCTTTTGGAGTTCAAGTCTTACTCAGCATCAGAGAATTCATACGGGTGAGAAGCCTTACAAATGTGAGGAATGTGGAAAAGCCTTTATTCACTGTTCAGAACTTAACAGACACTTGAGAAGTCATACTGGAGAGAAACCTTACAAATGTGAACAGTGTGGCAAAGCCTTTACTCAACGTTCACATCTTACTGTACATGAGAGAATTCATACAGGAGAGAAGCCTTACAAATGCAAACAGTGTGGTAAAGCCTTTAATCAGCGTTCACATCTTACTGGACATGAGATAATCCATAGTGGAGTGAAGCTTTACAAATGTAGAGAATGTGGTAAAGCCTTCTTTCAGAGTTCATGTTTTACTCAGCATCAGAGAATTCATACTAGAGAGAAGCCTTACAAATGTGGAGAATGTGGTAAAGCCTTCTTTCGGAGTTCAAGTCTTACTCAGCATCAGAAAATTCATACGGGACAGATGCCTTACAAATGTGAGGAATGTGGAAAAGCCTTTATTCAGTGTTCAGAACTTAACAGACACTTGAGAAGTCATACTGGAGAGAAACCTTACAAATGTGAACAGTGTGGCAAAGCCTTTAATCGGCGTTCACATCTTACTAGACATGAGATAATCCATAGTAGAGAGAAGCGTTACAAATGTAGAGAATGTGGAAAATCCTTTGTTCATTGTTCACAGCTTACGCGACACATGCGGATTCATAATGGACGGAAACTTGAAAAGTGAAGAATTTGGAAAACCTTATTGCTGGACCTACAGCCTCCCTCAGTAACTGAGAATACGTACTGGAGAGAAATTCTCCGTTTCTAATACATGATAAAAGACCTTCATCCAAAATATGTGCTTCAGAATACCCCACCGAATTCATGCTACAAAGTGACTTTAAAGATGTTAAAAAAATATGGGGAAGTGCTTAATCAAAACTCAGCTCTGAAATATCAGAGAATTGATATCAGAATGTAGTAAGTGAAGAACACTTTTGACAGATACTGTAAATAAGAGTACTTATAATAAATAAGCAAATGTTTAAAAAACTTAGAAGTCTTCCTTTTTAATCTGTTTCAACTTATCAAGGGGATGGATGTTGGACAGGTATAATTGCCGTCAGTGTATTTTTTGTTTATTGGAATTACATGAGGTAGATTTTCAAAAGGAAATGTTAATGTGATTCCAGCATGAAGTCACTTGACACTATATTTTTACACCTAGTGTGTGTGTGAATCATGGGTTTGATTGTTGCTTGCCCTCAAGATGTGAGAGCCCTTGTATGTTGGGTGGGATTCACTCAGATCTCCTTTCCCTGGAAGACTGAGGGCACTGTAATACACAATGTATGAAGAAATCTAAATGGAGATGCTGTTTGGTTGACTTAGAACATTGATGTAAGTCACTGTGAGGTAGGTGGTCAGGACATCGTTCTCTGCATTAATGTAAGACAGGAATATTCTGAATTTTAACTAGTTTTTCCAGTTGTTCTTTAAGCAACATAGGTGGCAGTTCATTAAAACTCTGATGTGTCTTTTAGTTGAGTATTACTTAATGTGGTTGAAATAACGACGTCTTCAGAGATAACTGAGAAAGTACAGACAACTCGCCCCTAAGTGCCTAATTATTGTACATCCATGTTTCCTAAGCAGTGAACCTCAGTCTGCCAAAACCCATGGAAAACAGAGCTCTAAGATCATTCTATAAGAAGAACCAGAATGCTCCTTAACTGCTTTTATCTATTTTATCCATGGACCGTACAGGTGGTGTGCCATGCTTTATTTAGACTATGTGTGAACTGATATTGTTATAATAAAGGCAGATGCTTTTTAATATACTAACACGATGTGTAATGAATGACTTGTTATCCTGCCACGAATGTTAACCTCTCCCACCTTAGTCATGGTTGTAATCATCAATGCACTATTTGGTGATGCAGTCAGTAGAATGACAGCACTAGTAATCCCTTTTCCCTGTGGCCTTCATTCGCAAATAATGTGAGGCTATTTTCCCCATAACTTATATATTGTATCCTCTTTTCCTGATTGCTACTACTGGAGAATTATGATGGTTAAAATAAAGATACAGTAGTGCTATAGAGAGTTTAGCTACACTACCGTATTGCTGCCTCCGAATCCATGTTGTGTTGCCAGATGTCGCGTCCAGCACAACACAGGCTGGGGGTAGGCGAGAAGAGGCGGCTTTGGGTTAAGGTATAAGAAAGAAGCAGAGACTCAATGCAGTTAAATCTCAGAGGGCCAAGGGTCTCGCAGCCTCGAGAGACTGGAGCCCCTAATCGGGCCAACTGACAGTATTTATTGATTACACACAAGGAAGTTACATTGTTTAAGACACAGTCTGTGAAACTCAACCACTACGTCAGAAAATGACTTCAAACCGAAATTATTTGTCCCCAAAACAGCCGAAGCATATAGTCCCATGATGACTAAGGTGTGGTATGCACCTTCCTACGTGGGAGAGTCTCTCGAGGTAAAACAATGCCAAGAGCTGAGCAGAAAGAGCTTGATCTTATCGCTCTAAAGACTTCTCTCACAATTAGGTGCGAGGGAGCAGCAAGAGTCAGCAGCAGCTTTTCTCAAGCAGGGGGGAAGTAGAGGCAAGGCTCCTTCCCAGATGTTCCAAGGCAGCTCATCAGGGGTCTCAACGGGGTTCCGTCTGGCTTGAGTTGTTCCCCCCGTGGGGAATCGTCTTTGACTGCAAACCCTTCTTTTGGAGACCAAACAGAGAGACACAAGGTGTAACAAACTCAGTCTCAGAGAAGCACAGTCCCACAGACTCTTCTTTCCTTAAGGAAAGGTGCAGGGAGACAAACGGCTAGGCTGTTGTGTGACCACAGTTGCCAAGTTGCTGTGAAGTGACACTGGCCCCTCCCACTAGTGCATACACTACTGTGCAGACAACAGGTCACAGACTCAGAAGTGAATGTAAGTTCCCGTTACTACTTCTCCAGCAGCCCTTGTGAGCATGTCCCCTGCCTGTGAGGGACTTCACCTTGTATACCCCTGGATAGATCCCTGCAGAGCTTACCAAAACCTTGTTATTTTTCGTTTCAATTGACCAATTTAGACCTAGCTGGAGAACCCCAAATCACTTCTCCCATGAACCCTAATAAAGGCATGTGCCCTGGGTCCTGCCCCTGTCTGGTGCATCCTGCCTCTGCCTCCCCATGTGGCCCTTCCAGGCGTGCTTTGTCCTTCCTGCAGGACTGTGAAGATAAGAAACTTGTCTGTTTCAGATTCCCTGTCATTTGTTGAACGGGGCTCAGCATCCAACCAAAGGGGGCTCTACTTAAACAAATGCTAATTTATCAAAGTCACAAGAAATATAATTAGAAGCCGTACTTTGGTCCAGGAGGAGGTAACAGTCTGCTCTACATGGGCTTGCAAGGCGGGCATGTCCATGCACCCAACATTCCCCATGTGTACCAGGATTTGTGGGGTGTTTATTGGGAGCGAAGGGGCCCC